>NW_028270175.1:72096948-72700368 GCF_037043375.1 Chiloscyllium plagiosum | reverse complement strand
AAATATCCATCCACACTCATCCAATTTCTCTGACCTTGCTCTGTATCCTTTAATCTTTTCCTATCTGTGTATTTGTCGATATGCCTTTTCAATGTTGTTATTGTACCCACCTCAACCAGTTCCACTGGCAGCTCAGTCCATATGTGTACCATACTCTGTGTAAACAAGTTGCCCCTACAAGTTAATTTTTATTTTATTCCTCTCAAAGCATTAAAGGATGTCCTCTAGTCCTCGATTCGCCAACCTTGCGAAAAAAATGAAGTGTTCACCCCTAAGCACGTCTCTCATATTTTGATAAGATCTACACTTCTGTTGTGGTTCTGTTTTTCCGAGCTGGGAATATGTGTTGCAGACGTTTCGTCCCCTGTCTAGGTGACATCCTCAGTGCTTGGGAGCCTCCTGTGAAGTGCTTCTGTGATGTTTCCTCCGGCATTTATAGTGGTTTGTATCTGCCGCTTCCTGTTGTCCGTTCCAGCTGTCCGCTGAAACGTCTGCAACACAAATTCCCAGCTTGGTGAACAGAACCACAACAACGAGCACCCGAGCTACAAATCTTCTCACAAACTATCTACACTTCTTTAAGAACCCCTTCAGTTTCCTAGGCTGTAAAGAAATAAGTTCTAGCCTGACGAATTTCTCCTTATAACTTAAACCCTTTAGCCCAGGAAAAATCTCTGAAATTTCTTCTACACTGTTTCTAATTCAATAATATCCTTTCTAGAGCAAGGAGAACAAAACTGAACCCAATACTCCAACTGCATCCTTACCAAAATCCTGTATAATTGCAACATAACGTCCCAACGTTTGTACTCAATGCCCTGATGAAGGCCTGTGTGTCAACAGCCTTCTTCACTGTCCTGTGTATCTGTGACTCAAATTTCAGATAACAGTGCACCTGATCTCTTATATCCTTTATTCCACTACACTCGATAAGGCACTCTCATTCATCATTAAACTCCTACCTGGATTTGACTTTCCAAAATGCAAGACGTCACCCTTATCTATGTTAAACACCACATGCTATTTCTCAGCCCACTTCCGCTGCCGATCAAGGCACTGCTGCAATTTCTGGTAATGTTCCTCATGGGATCACTCCTATTTTAGTGTCATCTACAAACTTACTAACCTTGTGTTGTGCACTCTCGTCCAACTCATTGATATAGATAACAAACAGCAATGGGCCCAGCACAGAACCCTGAGGCAATCCACTAGTCACAGGCCTCCGGTCCGACAAGCATACCTCCACCAGAGCCATTTGCTTCCAAACGCAAAGTCAATTGTGTCGCCAATTTGCCAGATTATCTTGGAGTCCATGCAATATAACCTTCTCGAGCGGCCTACCATGTGGAACCTCATCAAAGCCTTTAAAGAAATCCAAATAGACTATGTCCACCACCCTGCCCTCGTGAACCTTCCTGGTCACTTCCTCAAACAACTCGAACAAAATTTGTAAGGCATGATCTGCCATGCACAAAGTTATGCTGACTGCTCCAAGTCAAACTCTTTCTTTCGAAATGCATGCACATCTTATCTCTCAGAACCTTCTCAAGTGCTTTACCGAAAACACATGTGAAGCTTACTAGTGCATACTTCCCAGGTTTTTCTTTGCAGCCCTTCTTGAATGAGGGCACAACATTTGCTACTGCCCAGTCTTCCTGGACCTTGGCCCCTGACCTGTCTTCTCTCGCCTCTTGCAGTGCTCTTGGAAATATCTGGTTAGGAGCAAGAGATTTATCTGACTTTATGCATTCTAATATGTCCAACAGCACCTCTACTATGAGATGAACGATACCAAGATGTGACAACTAACCCCCCCAAAGGTCACAGATCTTCATGTCTTTCTTCATGGTAAACACATAGGGGAAATTGAGGACCTCACCCATGTGTTGTGGTTTTACACATGAATGCCCACTTTGGATTTTAAGGCGTCCTATTTTCTCTATAGTCGTTCTTTTTCTTTACTATACTGAAAGCAGATCTTTGGATTTACCCTAAGTTTCTCAGCCAAGACTATATCATACCCCCTTTTCGCCCTCCTGATTTCCTTCTTCAGTAAACTCCTCTATCCCTTGTGTCTCTCCAGAGATTCCATTGATTCCAGCTACGTGAACCTGAGCCATGCATCATTTTTGCTGGTCAGAGCCTGATTATCTCTTGTCATCCAGGGTTCTCTCTTCCTGCCTCAATTTCCCTTCACCCTCACAAGAACATATAGACCTTGAACTCGAGCTATCTCACTTTTAAAGGCCTCCCACGTACCAGAGATCCTTTTGCCTGGAAACAAGCTACTACAATCAACCTTTGCAAGTCCGTGTCTAATTCCAACAAAATTCGCCTCGCCCCAAATTAGAACCTGAATCTGTGGACCAATTCTGTCCTTCCCATGACTATTTTAAAATTAATACAATTCTAGTCACCGGTCCCAAAATGCTCCCCCACTTTACCTCCGTCACCTATCCTGCCCTATGTCCCAACAGTAGGTCGAGTTTGTCCCTTCCCGAGTAGGACCCTCTATATACTGCTTGTGGAAACTTTCCTGAACACACTTAACTAATTTCTTTCCATCTAAGTCCTGAACCCTCTGGAAGTCCCAGTCTATCTTAGTATAATTAAAATCACCTGTTATGACAATCCTATTGCTCCTGCAAGTCTCCCCAGCCTCCCTGCATATTTGTTTCTCTAATTCCCATTGATTATTTGGAGGCTTATAGTGCAACCATTGTAACATCACCAACCCCCACTTACTTCTTTGGACCATCCACAAAACCTCACTCAACATTTTCTCAGTTATTTCATCTTTAAATACTGGAGTGGTATGCGCCTGAATCGGAACTATTGGTATTGAAACTGTTTCAACTAACATCTCTCCCTTCCAGTGATTTTCACACCCACAGCATCCCTTGTTAAGGCGCAATGGAGATATAAAGCTGTAAATGGATGGGAGCTGCACATCCTGTCACTTCTAACCCGGGCTGCAAGTTTCCCCACAGTGGGCAGTGATCTAACACAGTGTTACCGAACTATGCAAAAGCCCTTGGTTATATATGAATGAACCAGTGCGGTCTGCACAGCTACCCATACTGGACATTTAGCCCAGGATTATAGATCAGACATTGGTGTTGGTTGCACAGAGTTCCACTCTGGACATTGTTGGGTTGCATTCAGCAGTTCGCTGGCTGGATCTCCACGGTGCTCCATACTGAACGTACAATGGATGGGCTGTTTATGTGAGTTGGATTGCGAATGTCAGAGAACTAAACACCTGGCAATTCCTTTATTTTGTGTTTTCATTCTTGTGATTGGACCCTTCAAATCCTGACTAATCTGATTCGACCCGATCCTCTGGACGAGTCATGGTGACGGTTGTTACAGCATCTGCGTCTGCAACATGACAAATAAAGGGAGCAGAGGCTGCAGAGAGGGGGTCTCCATAAAATGGCATGAGGGAATCACCATCAGATCAGCCGTGCCCTTAGTGAATGGTGGGGCAGGATTGTGTGGACCCAAGAATGAAGCTTATTCATCTATTTCTGTTTGCAACAGGCAAACCCCCCTCCTCACCCAGTGCCCAAAGCTGGTGGGGAGTGAGTCACCTCCTGCTGTCCCTGCGTAACAGGATCCTGGGGCCTCACAAGCCTCCAGATTTCCCAGTGCCAGTCTCGAGCAGTTGAGTGACGGCCTCCTGTCCCTTGTCCCAGTCTCGAGCAGTTGAGTGACTGCCTCCTGTTCCTGTGTCCCAGTCTCGAGCAGTTGATTGACTGCCTCCTGTTCCTGTGTCCCAGTCTCGAGCAGTTGAATGACTCCCTCCTGTTCCTGTGTCCCAGTTTCGAGCAGTTGAGTGACTGTGCCCTGTTCCTGTGTCCCAGTCTCGAGCAGTTGAATGATACCCTCCTGTTCCTGTGTCCCAGTCTCGAGCAGTTGAGTGACTGTGCCCTGTTCCTGTGTCCCAGTCTCGAGCAGTTGAATGATACCCTCCTGTTCCTGTGTCCCAGTCTCGAGCAGTTGAATGACACCCTCCTGTTCCTGTGTCCCAGTCTCGAGCAGTTGAATGACACCCTCCTGTTCCTGTGTCCCAGTTTCGAGCAGTTGAGTGACTGTGCCCTGTTCCTGTGTCCCAGTCTCGAGCAGTTGAATGACACCCTCCTGTTCCTCTGTCCCAGTCTCGAGCAGTTGAGTGAATGCCTCCTGTTACCGTGTTCCATTCTCGAGCAGTTGAGTGACTGACTCCTGTTCCTGTGTCCCATCTCGTACAGTTGAGTGATTGCCTCCTGTTCCTGTGTCCCAGTCTCGAGCAGTTGAGTGACTGCCTCCTGTTCCCGTGTCCCAGTCTCGAGCAGTTGAATGACACCCTCCTGTTCCCGTGTCCCAGTCTCGAGCAGTTGAATGACACCCTCCTGTTCCTGTGTCCCAGTTTCGAGCAGTTGATTGACTGCTTCCTGTCCCTGAGTCCCAGTCTCGAGCAGTTGAATGACACCCTCCTGTTCCTGTGTCCCAGACTCGAGCAGTTGATTGACTGCCTCCTGTTCCTGTGTCCCAGTCTCGAGCATGTTGAGTGACTGTGCCCTGTTCCTGTTTCCCAGTCTCGAGTTGTTGAGTGACTGCCTCCTGGTCGTGTGCACCAGTGTCGAGCAGTTGAGTGACTGCCTCTTGTTCCTTTTTCGCAGTCTCTAGCTGTTGAGCTACTGCCTCCTGTTCCTGTGTCCCAGTCTTGAGCAACTGAGTGATGCATCCTGTTCCTTTTTTGCCAGTCTCGAGCTGTTGAGCGACTGCCTCCTGTTCCTGTGTCCCAGTCTTGAGCAACTGAGTGATGCCTCCTGATCCCAAGTTTGTGAGAATAGATGTCCTCCTCTTGCTACTGACTAACAGGCTCCAATCACTCTGTGCTCATCCGCTGCTCCTGTGGAATGGAATTGAAGGCCTGAATCGCTTCTTCACATTCCTTAGAGCTTCTCTTGACTAAACGCCTTTCTCCTGTTTCTGTAAAATACCATCAAAATCTCAATGATATATTTTTGTATTTTACTCTCAGCAATTGAGCAAACAAGCTGACTGACAGAATTCAGAACCTGAGTAGCCTCTTCCTGTTCCTGTGTTATACACTCCAGAGTCAACAGTGTCTCAGTGAGGTACATCACGGAAAAGGAGCCTTCGATCCAGTCGTCCATTCTGACCAAATATCCTAAATTAATCTCGTCCCCCTTGCCAGCACTTGGCCCATATCCCTCTAAACCCTTCCATGCACGTACCCATTCAAATGCCTTTTAAATGGTGTAACTGTGCCTGCCTCCACCCACCTCTTTTGGGTGCTCAGTCCATAAACACAGCAGTCTCTCTTTGAAAGTGTTGTACCTCATTTCCCTTTATAAATCTTTTCCCTCTCACCCTAAACCTTTGTCCTGTAATTTTCGACTCGCCTCTCCTGGGGTAATGACATTGACCATTTACCTTAACTATGCCCCTCATGATTGTATAAATCTCTTTAAGGTCACCCCTCAGCCTCAACACTTGAAAATAGTCCCAGCCTATTCAAACTCTCCCTGTAGCTCAAACCCTCCAACATCTGCAACATTCTTTTAAATCTCTTCTGCACCTTTTCAAGTTTGACAACATCTTTCCGACAGCAGGGAGACCAGAATTAAAGGCAGTATTACAAAAGTGGCCAAACCAATGTCCTGGACAGGTGCAACATGTCATGCAAACGCATAAACTCAAAACACGCACCAATAAAGGGAAGATCACCAAGTGCCTTCTTCACTTCGCTGTCTACCTGTGATGGCACTTTCAAGGAACGGAGAACCTGCACCACCAGGTGACACAGTAGCTCAGTGACTAGCATTGCTGCTTCAGAGTGGAGCGATCTGGGTTTAATTCCATCTTTGAATGACAGCCTGTGTGGAGATTGCACATTCTCCCCGTGTCTGCGTGAGTTTCTTCCGGGTGCTACGTTTTCCTCCCACAGTACAAAGATATACAGGCAAGTGTAGATTAGCCATGCTAAATTTCCCCAAGTACCCTGGGATGTGTAGGCGAGGTGGATTAGCCATGGGAAATGCAGGCTCAGAGGGATAGGGTAGGGGTTTATCCAGTAGGATACTGTTTAGAGGGTCGGTCTGGGCTCGATGGGCCGAATAGCCTGTTTCCTCAATGCAGGGATTCGATACTTTCTATGGAGTTCTCCTTGAATGGCAGCTTTCGACGGGACACTACCTATATGTCTTGCCTTGATTTGTCTTGCCAAAATGCAACACCTTACATTTATCTAAATTAAACTCCATCCGCCACTTCTCAGTTCACCTGAGCAACGTCCCATTATAGTCTGAGAGATTATTCTTGACTGTCGACTATACCACCAAATTTGGCTTTATCTACCAACTTACTGACCATACTTCATATACTCAAATGCAAATGATTTGTGTAAGTGACAAAAGGCGGTGGACCCACTATTGATCGTTTGCGGCACGCCATTGGTCACAGGTCTCCAAGGTCATTGAACAAATGTCCACTGTCACGGCCTGTCTCCAATTTTCAAGAAAATGTTGGATCTAACTGGCGAGCTCTCCGTGGATTCCAGGAGGTCTAACCTTGCTAAGCAGTTTACCATGTAGAACATTTAGGTTTTCTTACTGAATTCCATAAAGACAACATCCACTGTCCAGCCTTCATCAATCATCTTCATCACTTCCTCAAAAGATTATACTGAGTCAGGGAAACGTGATCTCCAATGTACAAAGCCCTCTTCAGTCCTTCTCTTTCCAAATGCATACATATCCTTTCCCTCAAAATCCACTCCATCAATTTAGTCACCATTGACGCCAGGCTCACCGATCGAGAGTTACCTGGATTTTCCTTACTTTCTTAAATAATGACACTATGTTAGCAGCCCTCCAGTCTTTTGACACCTGACCTGTGGAAAGCAATGATACAGATATATCAGCAAAATGCTGAGAAATCTCTTTCCTGGCTTCCCACAAACATCTGGGATACAACTGATCAAGTCCCGGGGATTTGATAACCTTTATATGTTTTAAAATATCCAACATCTCCTTGTAATATAGATACTTCTCAAGACATCGCTATATACTTCTTCACTCTCTCGTTCTTGTTACCTCCTCCACATTAAATACTGAGGAGAAATACTTGTTTCGTATCCCTCCCATCTCCTGTGGTTCCACACATCGGTAGCCTTACTGATCTTTAAGGTGCCCTATTCTCTCCCTTGTTAATCTTTTGCCATTAAAGGATTTGTAGAATTTCTTCAATGCCTCGGTATCCCTATTTCTAAAGCCATTTCATATCCACATTTTTCTGGCCCGATTTCGACGTTGACTATGCACTTACTGCCCTTATACTCCTCTGGGGATTCACTTGATCTCAGCTCTGTTTACCTGACAGATGCCCCCTTCCTTACCTTAATCAGAGCATCAATATATCTAGCCATCCAGCCCTCCCTGCACCCACCAGCCTTGCCCCCTCACTAATAGGAACACGTTGACTCTGGACTCTCTGAAACCAAGTTTTTATGGTCTTGCATTTTACAACCATCCCTTTACCAGTGAATAGGGTATTCCAATCGCCTCATACTTTCAAAATTGGATCGGTAAAAACAATGACTGCAGATGCTGGAAACCAGATTTTGTAGTAGAGTGGTTTAGGGTGTAGGTTTGCTCGCTGAGCTGTAGGTTTGATATCCAGGTGTTTCATTACCTGGCCATGTAACATCATCAGTGGCGGCCTCCAAGTGAAGCGAAGCTGTTGTCTCCTGCTTTCTATTTATATCTTTCTCCTGGATGGGGTTCCTGGGGTTTGTGGTGAAGTCATGTCCTGTTCGTATTCTGAGGGATTGATAGATGGCATCTAGATCTATGTGTTTGTTTATGGCGTTGTGGTTGGAGTGCCAGGCCCCTAGCAGTAGAGTGATGCTGGAAAATCACAGCAGTTCAGGTAGCATCCAAGGAGCAGTAAAATCGATGTTTCGAGCAAAAGCCCATCAACATGAATACAAGCAGATAAATGAGAGGAGGGTGGGTGTGGGGAAAAAGTAGCAAAGAGTGCAATGAGTGGATGGGGGTGGGATGAAAGTGATAGGTCAGTGAGGAGGGTGGAGTGGATAGGTGAAAAAGTAGATAGGCAGGCAGGACAAATCATGTGCACAGTGCTGAGCTGGAAGTTTGGAACTGGGGTGAGTTGGGGGAAGGGGAAATGAGGAAACTGGTGAAGTCCACATTGATGCCCTGGGGTTGAAGTGTTCCGAGGCGGAAGATGAGGCGTTTTTCCTCCAGGCGTCGGGTGGTGTGGGAGCAGCGGTGAAGGAGGCCCAGGACATCTATGTCCTCGGCAGAGTGGGAGGGGGAGTTGAAATGTTGGGCCACGGGGTGGTGTGGTTGATTGGTGCGGGTGTCCCAGAGATGTTCCCTAAAGCGCTCTGCTAGGAGGCGTCCAGTATCCCCAATGTAGAGGAGACTGCATCGGGAGCAGCGGATACAATAAATGATATTGGTGGATGTACAGGTAAAACCTTGATGGATGTGGAAGGCTTCTTTAGGGCCTTGGATGGAGGTGAGGGAGGAGGTGTGGGCGCAGGTTTTGCAATTCCTGCGGGAGCAGGGGAAGGTGCCAGGACGGAAAGGTGGGATGTTGGAGGGGCGTGGACCTGACCAGTTAGTCACGGAGCGAACGGTCTTTGCAGAAGGCGGAGAGGGGTGGGGAGGGAAATATATCCCTGGTGGTGGGGTCCGTTTGGAGGTGGCGGAAATGTCGGCGGATGGTTTGGTTTGTGCGATGGTTGGTAGGGTGGAGGTTAACACCAGGGGCGTTCTGTCCTTGTTATGGTTGGAGGGGTGGGGTCTGAGGGCAGAGGTGCGGGATGTGGACGAAATGGGTTGGAGAACATCTTTAACCACGTGGGAAGTGAAATTGCGGTCTCTAAAGGAGGGGGCCATCTGGTGTGTTCTGTGGTGGAACTGGTCCTCCAGGGAGCAGAAACGGTGGAGTCAGAGGAATAGGGAATGCGGCATAACATTTTTGCAGGAGGAAGGTTGGGAAGAAGTGTAATCCAGGTAGCTGTGAGAGTTATTACCTAACACTTTCAAAATTGGCCTTGTTCAAAGTTAGAACTTTAATATTTACATCAGGTCTTTCCTATTCCATAACTAGCTTAAAACTAATATTTACGTGTAACAGATTTGAAAGTTAAACAAACATTTCTTGTCCCTCTGTAACAGGCTCGAGAAGCGGAATGGGCTCCTCGTGGCCCTGTGTAATAGACTGGAAAGGCTGAATGGCCTCCTCCTGTCTTGTGTAACAGACCTGAGACATTAAAAGACACAGCAACCCATAGATTACTAGCAGCCATTAAACCATGTCTGATGGATTTCCATCCCTTTTCAGTTACAGAAACACAAACAACACAATGTAATCCAGGTGCCCTCTCAGTTACACCTCATACAGGTGCAGCGACACATCTCTTTGTTTTGAATGATTCTGTTGGTCAAATGTGCCAATATTCTAGATTTCCACCTTTTCAAGTAACAACAGGCTAATATGGACTGAATGGCCTTCTCTTATCCCTCTGTAAGAGGCCCATAGGGACAGAATTGCTTCGGCCTGTTGCTGAGCAGCAATCTCAATGCTCTGTCTCATGGTTATGAAAGGAATTGACAACAGGGCATTATAAACCAGGAGTAGTCTAACGCTGGTCAATAAGTATCGTACTTTGGGTTAAGGTATCGAGAAACTTGCCCACCTGACTTTTTTGTTACGCAACAGATCTGTTATTTTATAACTGCCTCCTTTCATAAACAGAATGGAACATATATAGACCCCTGCAGTATCCTGTTAATACTCTCATATACAAGTTTTTAAAAAATTAAAAGATTTAAAGCTTTTTGGTACATCCCTCTTCCATTCCATCTCAACCCAGTAAATGTTCTTTTTTTATATAATGATATAAAAAGTGATGTGTAGAACTAGTGAATTGAGCCTGTTTGCTCAGTCATGATTTGGAGATGCCGGTGTTGGACTGGAGTGTACAAAGTTAAAAATCACACAACACCAGCTTATAGTCTAACAGGTTTAATTGGAAGCACACTAGCGTTCGGAGCGCCGCTCCTTCATCAGGTGATAGTAGAGGACACAATTCTAAGGCACAGAAATTATATCAAAAATTTACAGTATGATGTAACTGAAATTATACATTGAAAAATACCTTGATTGTCTGTTGAGTCTTTCATCTGTTCGAATACCATGATAGTTTCATTTCTTTCATGTGTAAATCATAAAATATTTTTCTTTTAAAGTTGCATTCTAAGGTTAGATGTCACAATGAGTGTTAACTAGACAATATGTTTAAGGTGTTAGCCCGTAGTGTTCTCTGTCTATACCATGATGTTTAGATTGATTCTAATCGAAATGTTAGATAACAGAGTTTGACATGAATTCATGCAGTTTTTGAGCTCAGAGGTTTACATGAATTCATGCAGTTTTTGAGCAAAGTACAATGTAACTCTGCAAGTACAAATTCACCCCACAAAATATATGTGCGCATGTAGGTCTTTGTCTGTTTGTGTGTGTGTGTTTGTCTGGTTTGGGGGTTGTGAGTGTGAGAGGGAGTGTATATGTGCGTATAGTGATGTAGAGTGTCTTACGTCTGCGAGGGGGTGCATGTGTGAGTGTGGGAGTGTGTGCGTGTCTGAGGTGGGGGGGTTGAATATCAATGAGAGAGAGTGTATATGTGTGTGCATGAGTGTAGAGTGGTCTAAGTCTCTGAGAGAGTGTCGTGTGAGTGTGGGAGTGTGTGTGCGTGTCTGGGGTGGGGGGTTTTCAATATCAGTGAGAGAGAGTGTATATGTGTGTGCATGAGTGTCGCGTGGTCTACGTCTCTGAGCGGATGCCTTTGTGAGTGTGGTGTCTGTAAGAGTGTGTGTGAGTGTCTGTGTGCACGTCTGTGTACATGTGTTGTCCGTATGTGTGTGTGTGTGTGTGTATAGGAGTGCCTGTGTGTGTGTGTGTGTGTGTTTGTGTATAGTGACATGAACCCAAGGTCCCGGTTGAGGCCCTCCCTATGGGTACTGAAATTAGCTGTCAGCCTCTGCTCGGCCACTGTTCGCTGCTGCCTTTCCTGAAGCCCGCCTTGGAGGATGGTCACCAGAAAGTCCGAGGTTGAATATCCTGGACCACTGAAGTGTTCCCCAACTGGGAGGGAACACTCCTGTCTGTTTATTGTTGTGCGGTGCCCATTCATCCATTGTCGTAGCCTTTGCTCGGTTTCTGAGTGTTTGTTCAGTGATTGTGATTAATGCCAATCTCCATGGATTCTAATTATCCCAGTGGAGGGTTTCCATCTTTTAATGATAAATGGGCGTCGTTCAATGTGTTATCCCATAACATGAGCGGGAGCATCACCGACAGCACTGACAGGGATCAGCAGATCCAGAGAGAGGGGGAGGAGAGATCAGAATCTGAGAACATTAGACTGGAAGGTTCCAACAATGGATCAGAATCTGGGATCATTGGACTGGAATGTTCCAACAATTGATCAGAATCTGAGAATATTAGACTGGAATATTCCAACAATAGACAGAAGTTTATCCAATTATGCATTTTATTGGTGGTCATTATCATAACGGATCTATTACGCTCTTCTCATTATTCAATATGTTTATTATCCTTTCCTGGCTATCGTTGGTGTCCCTGGTAAGTGTCACTTCCAGATTTTGTTTTCTATAAATCAGTTATGACTGTATTATTGTTCTTTTATATAGTCTATACTTCTTGTCAATAATATTTTCCTGGTGAAACTCTCAATCCAGATATTTACTCTACAGACCACCACTAACTACATCAATGAATGTGTTCAATTACTGCCTCCCTCTCTGCTCTGACATTGTTACTCACGGGTCTCTATGTTGACCTACTCAGTTTCAGCAGAGAACGACAATTTATTGTATCATTGCCTTTGTTATTTTAATATTAACATCATGGAGGTCACTCTCTACTGTTCTGGTTACAAAATCCACTTCCTTTCTCTGTTTCCATCTCATCCCTGGTCAATATCTGCGGCTGAAGCAGACAAGTCACAGCTGTGGGAGATCCCTTTGACTATGAGGTGATTCATGATACCATTCCCTGACCATTACTAACTTGAAATACACACCACACCAGAATATATCTCATTGGTTTATTCCATCTGCTGTTTGGACCTTGAGCTGTGAAGTACAGTCTTAAGGAAGCCAATAATCTGCTGCTGACACTCCCAGCTTCACACCTGCCGAAGCAAATCTGATTCGACCTCACACCAAACTCCCATCCATCTGTCATTCATGTGTACGCCGATATTTATTGCTGTTGTGTCTGGCAATGACTTTATTTTAACATTCTCAAACACTTTATCTCATCTGTCCATGAAACTTCTCTCGTTCTCTCTCTGTCGATTAACAAAATGCCTGACAGTTGTTCTTATTTAAAATAGTTTCCTCCATGTGCGTTCCTTCTCAAACAATGAGTTTCGCAATCAACCACGCCAATCCCGGACACACACACACACTCTCTCAGTCTCTGATGAACACACACAGAGCAAATTTTCTCATTGTCGACATTGTAGTAATCTGATGCGAGGATAGTTAGCATATGATAGTAAAGTTTGCAATACTCTCCATGCTGGGCAGATAGTGCAGTTTACTGAGCAACACACTAGCCTGCTCTGCACAGCTCTCCATGCTGGGCTGTCATCTTGTCCCAGTTTATGTTGCTTGTGGTGTTCGTCAAGCAGATTCAGAATTTGATGCAACAAACCATTCCAGCTGATCTGACAATGCCTTTATTCAATGTTCTCATTCTTGTAATTTTACTCTCAAATATCTCACTTCTCCAGTTAGTCCCACTGCCCTGTCTATTTCCCTATATTTCCACACCATGTTTTCAATTAATTAACTGTCTGTTTCTGTCTTTAATGTGAATCTTTCTGTCCCTCTGTATCTTTCCCTGGCCTTTGTTTTTGACTCCCTAGTGTATCGGGTACTGGCATTGTGAAGCTCTGAAACAGTGAAATGGTGTGTGTCAGGCTGATGTTCACTTCCCGGTATGTCCCATGTGATGGTCCATGGACAGGCGTGTTTCAGAAGTTATGAGATAATCCTTGTAACTTGGCCTGTACCTGTATTTGTCCCTCTCAGGTGATCTTGCAATCGAGGAAGCCCCTTAAGTAAAGGACCAGGCATCTAAAGTGTGTGACAATGCTGTCACTTAAAAAAAAGATTATTTTCTTTTTTTTTTAAAATAAGAGATCGTAAAGGCCAAACTGCCTACTGAAAACGGCTCAAGTAAATAACTTACAACGCTTTTAGGGTTTTTCATAAATGGTAGTAACAACGGCCTAGTAACTTATCCCTTGCTGCTACTCTCTCTGAAACCTGGCTTGATGCTTTTTCCTCTTGAATTGGAGAACTGTGTGCAAGAACGTATGTCTGGATGTTCAATCTTGCCAAGGGGTGTGTTTATGGGATGTTGGTATATTGGAACAGTTCATTTGTAGAAGGTACTGTATCCATTATTCGGTAAAGATTTCTAATAGTTAAATTATATTAAATCCCTCTTCATTTTGTATGGATTTTCATTAGAATGCTTAAGTATGTTGTGTTTTGCTTAATGGTGAGTGGTCTGACTAATAGCATCATATCTGGAACTCCCACTTCACATCTACCTTCAGAATATGGAACTTTTTGTATCCAAGCTACCCTCTTAAAATAGTTTGAGGCAGTCCAGTTAGTCCATAGCAAACTGGGGACTCTTGTCGGGTTCTAAATCGATAATACCAAATTGGGGTTAGAATTATAATCCCGACAGTGTGCAAACAGGCCATTCGACCCAACAAGTCAACACCAACACTCCAAGGAGTAACCTACACAGACCCATTCCTCTACCCTATTATTACAGAGTTACCCCAACTAAGGCACCTAACCCACACATCCCTGAAAACTATGAACAATTTATCATGGCCAATTCACCTGACATTCACATCTTTGGGTTGTGGGAGGAAACCAGAGAATCCAGAATAAGCTCATGCAGACACTGAAAAGTATGCACCGAGAGACTATTGGGTTCAAAGGTCCCTTATGGTAGTTGTTAGTGTCTTTTGTTCCGGATGTTGAATTCGGTTGGTTTAAACAGTGTTTTGTGTATAAAGATTCTTTCAGTCACTAAGAGTTATCTGGGTGTGGAAGAAGTAAAGTTGGGGGTATTACAAAAGGTAATGAAGGCAAAGCTGTAGGAATTGGCAGACAAGCATGAGTTGGGATTGCGTTTGTCTGTGAGAAAATGAGAGATAATTACTGCTATAGCTCGGCAATTACATTTTGTTGAACAGCCATCAGAGTCTTTGGAAATGGCGAGAATTCAATTTCAAATGAGGCACTTTGAACATGAGAAGGAATTGATATAGTTTGAATTATGATGAAAAGTAGAAATAAAAAAAAGGGAAATGAAGAAGAAAGAGAGAAAAGCAGAGAGTTCCAACTTAAAAAGTTAGCAATTAGAGAGGAAAGTTGACATAGAAGGCAGTGATGAAGGTAGACGGAAGGCTGGATGAGGAGGATAGTGTGGTTGAAAAACCCTATTTTAACCAATGCCCTAATGGGGTTCTGTTTAAATACACCCAGACATTATCTAAATTTGATGAGAAGGATGTGGAAGTCTTTTGAATTTCATTTGAGAAAGTGGCTAAACAAATGCAGTGCTCAGAGAACATGTGGATTTAGTTGATCCAAAAAAAGCTGGTAGGTATTTGGATCACTGTCAGAGGAGGTATCTGGCCAGTATGGGGTGGTGAAGAAAGCCATATGAAGTGTATATGAGGTTGTGCCAGAAGCTGACAAACAGTGTTTCAGGAATCTAAAAAAGGATCCCTGGTTAAACGCATATTGAGTTTGAAAGGAGCAAACAAAGTAATTTTGAAAGGTGGGTAAGGGTATTAAAAACAGAGCAAAACTATGACACTGCTAGAGAGATTCTTAGTTTGCAGAAGTTCAACAATTCACGTCCTGCTGTCGTGAGAACTCGTGTGGAAGAGCGGGGAGTTACAATGGCAAGATTAGAAACTGTAATGGCTGATGATGATGATTGGGTTCAGAAATCAAAGTTTATTTTCTGTGAGAGATTGAGGAGAATGCGTGAGATGCTCTTAAAACATCCTTGTGAGAGTAAGGTTTACTGGCATAGGCCAGGAGTAGCAGGTAAAGAGGTTACAACATTAAGAGGTACAGAAGGATATAATTCTTTTATGCTGAGACATGAGGAGCTATGCCAATTTGAAGGACTATTGGAGAGATGAGAAGTGCTCCATTATGTAACGTGTGGTTGGAGTGTCCAGTGGAAACATCAATAGATTTATTCCACAATGAGGAAGGAGGTCTTGAGCTTGGTGTTGGCGTTACAACATTTCAGCATTTAAATTGTGAATTTTGAAGCATTTTAATAGATTATATTTTGCTTAATGTCGAATGGTTTGACCAGTCACAACATATCTGTAAGGCACACTTGCCATTCACAATTCACACATGAACCAAATCTTTTTCACTGATCGTGACTCCTTAAAGTTTTTGGAGAAGTTTAGCGAGAGAAATACCATTCTGTTTTTATTCAGCTTATTATTTCTGCCATTCAATTTGAAATCATAGAGGTGAGAGGGCGAGAAAACCTAAGTTTTACCACGTTGTGGAGACTTGGATGAAGAAAGACAAAGACATTCTGCGGCAGGAATAAAATGACTGAAATCGAAACTATTTGTGAACAATTGTATGCTCAGCGTCAATGTAATATATATATATATATATATATATATATATATATGTTTTGCAACTACTAACAGAGGAAGACTAGGAGGTCTAAAATGAATCTACCGTTGTATATGGATGGATTATTTTATTAAAGGTCGAGTCTTGAGGATACTAACACTGTAAAAAGGTTATTTTCTCTTGGGTTTTTCTTTTGAAGAGAGGTTTTAAAGGCAGAGGTGCAGAACTGCTGTCTGAAAACAGTTTAAGCAAATAACTGAGAAAGCCTTTGGTTTTCATTAAAACAGTGGTAGCAATGGAAGGGCAGTGGCCAGCTCTTCCGGGCCAGGTTTCCTCGTTTTGCTGCAGCATCCAGAAGCTGTTGGGCATCCCAGAATGGTTGGAAGTTTCAATACATGATCCCTGGCTGCTTTTCTGCCTGAGAGCTCTGTTGATGTTGTTTCCTTCTGGATTGGAAAACTGCTGCAAGGATCTGAATACATTTGAATATATCTTTGTGCCAAGCGGTGTAAACCAAGAAGGTTCGGTGTCTATTGTTTGTGTAAGTGTTCCAACATATAAGCAATGTTCTTTTCTTTGATTTCGTTTTAACTAAAGCATTTTAATAGATTATATTTTGCTTAATGTCGAATGGTTTGACCAGTCACAACATATCTGTAAGGCACACTTGCCATCTGTATTCAAAATAAGGAAAGGTTTGTATCTGAACGTCCTTCTGTGGGGATATGGAAAGGTCCACAACACTTGTAGCCGAGGGATTTGTAACTGACTCCTGTAATTGAAAATTTAGTGGAGTAGCTGGGGATGGTTTGCTGGAGGTAGTGCTGTGGGCTGCCTCAGACATTCAGGGAGACCTGAGGATTTGGTGACCCAACTCGGGATTGAGCATGGGGACTGGAGTTACAGCATCTGGGTCTGCAGTATGAACAACAAATGGAGCAGACGCTGCAGAGAGGGAAGCTTGAAACCACACAGTGAGTGTGTGTGGGGAAAGGGATCTGCTGTATCCACATCGGGTTTTCCAGGAACAGCTTCCCAAGCTTCACTTAACCCAGGAGCAGAGTGTGAGGGACACTGATTGAACAAGGAGCTGTTCACAAAGCGGTGTCACCTCCTTCAACACGACCTGCAGCTTCACACCAGGGGGAGGATGGTGCTGCCAGTGGCTGTTAGGGTCACTGTTTCATTCAGCTTCTATGATACAGAACTTTCCAGGCAGGACTAGGTGACATATCCATCATTTTCCAGTATCTCAACATCAATGTCACCAGTCGGTGATGAGGTATTACATTGTTTCTCCCACAGCAGAGAGCTGCCGGGTGTATCCAGTATAATGGGATTCCCGTTGGACTACATGGCATCTGCAGAGTACCCATGTCAATGGGGAGAGGTAGAGGAACTGAAGGAGTTCTCTCTCTATTAATGTTACAGTGTGTCCATGCACAGTACATCATGTTGGTGAATACCCACTGTCCTGGCAGCAGTCACGGCCTCTTCGTTCAGAAGCCGTCAGCCATTCCCATCGTCATCGGTTCTCCACGTAGAAAGAAATGAATATATCTTGGATAAAGGCCGCCCCCTTAATGCACATTTCAAAACACTATCCCCACCACCAATCAACTACATCAAAGTATTCTCTGTGTATGGAGAGCAATAGGGTCGCTAGCAGTGTCTGGGAGCAGACGATCAGTGATGGAGCAAAACCTCCCATGTCTGAACGGATCTGAGTGAACTCCCCAGTACACAGTATCATTAAGTCCTCTAATCCCTGTCCATTTCAGTCACATACTGCCTTCCATTATTCCTGTAAATAAAATGACAGGTTATATCATGTTAAATTCCACGTGCCAAACAATTGTCTATTGTCTTTACCTCTCTGAATCTATTTGCAGACTCTCCACCCTCTCTTGATAAGTTAATCTCTTGCTTACCACAGCGACATCACCAAACTCAGCATCTGTATATCTGTTCTATTCTCCTGATAATTAATATAGATTGTAAATAGTTGAGGACCCAGCGCTGGTCACTGTGTGACCCTACTGGTTACGTTCTGTCTAACTGATTGAGGCTGAATTATCCTGAGTGCCTGCTTCCTGTCTGATACCCAGTCCTCACCCATTCCTGTGCAATACAGTCAAAGAGTTGAATAAGAACAATGAGCATCTGTGAGGAATCCAACCCCTCGATGAGGCTGATGTCAACGCGGCCTCTGTTCCACTTTCCTGCCATCTCTCCATCCTAAAACTCTCGTCTCTTGTTGCAGATTGTGTCAAATGAAAAAAAAAATCCACTCCACATCTACACTTTCAATTACTTTTAGCCTTTAACAGACCTCAATGAGATCTCCTTTCATTCTTATAAACGTAAGAGTATCTGCCTAAACTGCTCGATTTCTCTTCATAAGACAAACACTTCAATTATGGAATCAATCTAATGAAGCTCTTCGGAATTGCCTCCAATGGAAATACCTCATTCTGCAGGACACCCAAACTATACTCCAGTTGCAGCCTCACTTATGCCTTGCATAGCTACACCATCATCCCCTACCTTTCTTCTCTATCCTTTTATAAATAAACACTGAAATTATGCTTGCATTTCTAATTACTTGCAGTACCCGCATGCAGGTTTTCTGTGATATGCAAGTAGACACCCAGATCCCTCTGCACCTAAGCACTTTGAACTTTCCCTCCATTAGATAATAATTTGTCTTTCTATTATACTGGCCAACTTGAATAGCACCATATTTATTCATTTTAATTTTACTTGTCAAATGTTGGCCCACTCACCCAACCTATCCATATAGTTTTAATATCTCTTGCATCATTATTCCGAAGTAATTTCCCACCGATATTAGTGTCATCTGAAATTGTGGCATCGTATTTTCTATCCCGTCAACCAAGTATAGTAATACCATCGATCGCAAATGGTTGAGGTATGAGTACTGAAATCAATGGCACCCCACAAATTGCATTTGCCAAAAGAAAATTACACATTTATTCCATCTGACTACATTTTGTTGGTTAACCAATCCTCCATCCAAGCTAATAAATTACTCCTAAACCCATGTTGTCTGATCTTACCATTTAGGTTTTGGAGAAGCGACATATCCGATGCCATCAGAAAAACCTGATATGTTCCATCTCCAAGACTCCCACGATCCACCTCGTTTGTAACATCTTCAAATAACTCAAGCAAACAATTCAAACACGATTTAGCCTTCGTAAAACTATGTTGACTCTGACGGATTGTAGTTTAAGTTTGCAAATGTCCTGAACAATGGACTCTAACAATTTGCCTTAAATTACAATAATTTATTGTTACAATTTAGTCCCAAATGTGTACCATTATTATAAGTTCTTCCCTTTCGAAAACCGTTACATTTTCTTTGAATTCCTGTTTAATGGGCACAAGACTTTAAGAGATCTACTCCAATTGCTGTGTAAGAGCCATGTGTCACTGAATGGACTCATCATCCTGCTGGTGTACAATATCGATGAGCTGACGTCTTTCTGGTGTTCCCATGTTGTCATCTCCAAGGCCAGAATGACCTCCTACTGTTGATGCTTGAGAGGATTGGGAGATTATGGAATCTTCCCGTTGTTGTGTAACATTTTGAGGGGCTAATGGGTCTTCTCATACTTCTCCATAACAGGTGGATATACTGAACGGTCTCCTCATGTATCCCGGAGATGGGACCGAGGGAGTGATTGGTCTTCTCTTGTTCCCATACAACAGACACGTGTCTAAATTACCTCTTCCTTTCTCATGAAAGAAGTCTCAGATAGTTTTTATCCTTGTCCAATTCCTTTGCAATCGGCTCGGTGGGTCTGAATGGCCTCCTGTTATCCCAGTGTAACAATTTCCAGTCACTGTGTGACCTCTTCCAGTTCCTATGTTACAGACTTGAGGAGGCTGAATGGACTGATCCTGTTGCTGTTTAACAGGATACTGGTGCAGCATGGCAAACTGTTATAGGCTTGAGTGGCTGATTAGCTTCCTTCTGCAAATGTATAGGGGTTGAATAGCTTCGTTCTGTTTTGGTGAAACAGGCTCGAACGCCTGAATGTCCTCCTGTTGTTCCTGTGTAACAGGCTGGAGAACAGAATGGATTCCTCCTTTATCTGTGTAATTCACTTCACTTGTTAACTCCTTCTGTCATCTATGTTCAAATAAGATCATCTTTAATCTTTGTAAACTCCAGTGGCTACTGGGTCAACCTGATCATCCTTTCGTTATAAGCTAGCACCTTCATTGCAGGAATCAGCTGAGGTAACCATCTCTGAGCTGCTTCCAATATAACAACATCCTATCTTCATAGAAGAGGCTAACTCTTTACACACTACTCCAGATGTGATCTCACGAAGACACTGTGCAGCAGCAGCAACACTTTACCAGCCCGCTGTCAGGTTCCCACCCAGGTTAGAGCAGTCTCACCTCGCTGGGGGAATACAGAGCATTGTTCCAAGATCATTGTCCGTCTCTACTCCATCAGCATAACGGGAGATCTGGAGAAATTAAAATTTGAAAAGATCATAAATGATGTGGCGAGATGATATCTATCATTAATCTCCCCAGAGCCCACGTCGATCAGTTTCCACAGAATCTAGTAAGGTGGAGCGGAAAAACAACAAGGGGGAGCAAACATTGATGGGAGTTATATGTCAAAGTGAAAGCTGCAATACAATGCTGGATGTGTTATAAAACAGGAAATGAGATATACACATTTGAGGGTACTGCAGGCATAATGTACTGTTTACATTATATCTAAACTGTGTTGACCCAATTTAATGCTAATGCTGGGAAAAAGGATTTCATGACCACGTGTGACATGGTTTACATGAACATTATGTCGAGCACTGAACTCGAGATCAGGTTATTTAGGAATTGGTGTTGAGTGATCAGAAGAGCTAATTGAACATTTTGCTGGAAAGGACCTTTTGGAAACAGTGACCACAATGCATTGGTTTTCTTTTATGCTGTTTGAGTACATGGCAGTTTTTGTTTTATTTGCAGTAACTGTTATAAATCTGAGTCATGAAAACCATGAAGGTATAAGGAGAAAGTGGGGACTACAGATTCTGGAGATCAGAGTCGAAGAGTGCCGTGCTGGAAAAGCACAGTCAGGCAGCATACTAAGAGCAGATTAATCGATGTTTCGGGCATAAGCCCTCCTTCAGGAATGAAGCTTATGGGCCAAGGGTGCTGAGAGATAAATGAGAAGGGGGTGCGACAGTGGGGAGGTAGCTGGGATTGTGATAGGTAGATGAAGGAGGGGTTGAAAGTGATAGGTGATGAAGGGAAACAGAACGCCTCATCTACTGCATCCAGTAAACCTAATGTGGTCTTCTCTACATTGGCGAGGCAGGAGGTCAACTTGTGGATCATTTCAGAGAACATCTCTGGGACAGCCACATTGAATAACTCCATCACCTTGTGGCTGATCACTTTAATTCCCCTTCCCATTCTGCCAAGGATATGAGTGTCCTGGGCCTGCTCCATCGTCAAACCCGAGCGACCAGAAACCTGGAG
Organism: Chiloscyllium plagiosum; assembly: GCF_037043375.1. Taxonomy (NCBI): domain Eukaryota; kingdom Metazoa; phylum Chordata; class Chondrichthyes; order Orectolobiformes; family Hemiscylliidae; genus Chiloscyllium; species Chiloscyllium plagiosum. The sequence goes on along the minus strand of NW_028270175.1, from coordinate 72,679,054 downwards.
GAAGAAAGCCTCCTCTATTGCCTTGGGTCCCTCTAACCACAGGGGATTTCCCCATTTCCTCATTTCCCTTAATGCCACCTTATCCCACTCCAAACTTCCAAGTCAGCACCGCTCTTTTGAATGTTCCTATGTGTCCACCTTCCTTCATATCAATCTGGTCCACCCTCCTCTCCGACTATCACTTTCAACCCCACCTTCATCTACCTATTAGATGAAAGGAGGCAGCTGAGAAAAATGCCAAGTGTTGCAGTAAGCCAGTGGATTCAGAGAAATGTAGGACCCAGCAAAGGATGACCAAGAAACTGAGAAGAAAATCAACAAGAGAAAAAGCGTGCAAATGAAAGAAAAACATGAAGACTGCTAAAAAGCGTCTATCAATGTATGAAAAAAAAACTAAAAACAAGGTCAAATGTGGAACAGTTGGTGTACGTTCAGGATAATTTATTGCAGTGAGCAGAGAAATCGCAGGGAAAAGAAACAGTTTCTTTGTGTCTATCTTCATGGAAGAATGTCCAGAAATTCTCCCAGAAATACCAAATGACCATGGGACTTCTGTAAAGTAAAGTCTAAGATCATTCTTATCAGTGTTGAGGTCATCTTTGAAAAGAAAGCTGGATTAAGTATTTATAAATCTGACAGACTAGATGTACTTCATACAAGAATTTCAGTGGAAGCAGCAATAGACATGGTAATTGTATCGCGGATTGTCACTTTATTTTCCGACATATTCCCGAAAGGCATTTAGCCAATCTGGATAAGGCAAAGGTTATAAATATCTTTGTTGAAGAAAGGTTGAAGATAGAGAGTGGTGAACTACAGACCAGTTATCTTGTCATCCGCAGTCGGGTATCTGTTGGACTCGATTACAAAGAGCATGCTACTAGAGTTTTAGTAGGTAATAACATAATTGGGGAGTGTGAGAATGTACCGATGAAAGGAAAACAAAAAGTGGCAAACTTTTTTTGGAATGGATTGAAGAAGATTCTTGGAGGCATAGGCAATGAAGAACCAATGGGTAACGTGGAGTTGGATATTCAGGAGCTCTTTTTTAAGAACTCACACAGTAATCTCATAAGAAAATTTGAAGCGAGAGGTATTGGGAAGAACATATACAAATAGGAAAGTAAAAATTAGGTTTACATTCTTGTGAATGTAATTGGAATATAGAGGATGTCGTGAACCAGTTATATCGAGCGTTGGTGAGACTGAACTGAAAGTATTGTGTATCGTTTGGAGTCCCAATCTCAGAAAGAATATACTGACTATAAAGGAACTGAAAATGGTATCCTCCAGATTAATCCCTACGATGGCAAGATTGTCTGATGTGGAAACTCAGGCTGAGATCTCGAATTTCAATACATGAGAGGTGATTGCAGTGAAACTTAGAAACATAATGGGGACTGAATAACAGAGGGACATGGAGAAGTACAAGTCGGCAAGATCAGGAAGAATCCCACGATATTCTACACCGACAAGTAGAACAGAATAATCAGCAAACAGTTAGTGTCCATTAGAAACCAAAGGGGCAATCTGTGTGTCAAGCTGGAGAACATTGATGGATTGTTACATGAGACCTTCACATCTATTTTACTTGGGAGAAGGAGGAGGCAGGTACAGAATTCAAGAAGATGGACTGGAAAACTCTTGAACGGTTTGATGTAAAATATGAGCAGGGATTTGAGGTTTTGTTCTGTATACATTTGGACCAGTCTCCATGTCTGAATGAATTGTATCACAGGCGGCTGTTGGGGGTCAAGGGAGGAAAGACCCTGACTGAATATTTTAATTAGTATCGGACCATAGGGGAGGTGCCAGAGAACTGGAGAACTGCTAATACGATTCCACTTCACAGTAAGGGTGGGAGAGATAGACCAGGTAACTATGGACCAGCGAGTATTAGATCACTGTTAAGGAAACGACTGGAGAAAATAGGGAAGGAGAAAATTGAACTCCAATCAGAGTCGCAAGGTTTGATCAGGGATAATTATCATGACTTTATCAGAAGGCAATCACATCCAATGGATATGATTGAATTACTTTGAGATTGTTTAGTTTGTAGGAAGGCCTTTGACAAATGTCCACCTGGGAAAATGAAAAATAAAGTAAAATCTCACACTATGACGGATAATTTGACAAGTTACAAGGAAAATTGTCTTAGTAGCAGGAAACAGAGGGTGGTGAGAGAAGGCTGTTTGTGTGACTTGAGACCAGTGTCCCCTGGTGTACCACAGGGATCAGTGCTGTGTCCCTTATTGTTGTGTTATTCATAAAAAAAATGTGAATGTGGAGGGGGCTCGGTGGATTGTGGGGGAGGTGTGGTAAGTAAGTGTATTTTTGACATAAAGATTGGTTGGGTGGTTAGCAGTGAGGAGGAAGGCCTTAAGTTACAGGAAGATGCAGATGGAATGGTCAGATGGGCAGATCAATGGCAGATAGAATGCAATCCTGATAAATATGAGGTGATGTACTTTGGGAGAAGGAACCAGCAGGGGAGGACTCAATGAATGGCAGCACACTGGTAAACTCAGAGTGTATTTCGCCACACATTCCTGAATGTGACTGGACAGGTTAATGGACTAGTTAAGAATTCGACCTTGTGTGTAGTGTATCATGATCAGGGCGTAGACTATAAGAGTAATATAGGGCTTTGGTTCAGCCAAAATGGAGTACTGTATGTAGCTCTGGGAGCCACATTCCAGGAAGGATGTGATTGTACTGGAGAGGGTGCAGAGGTGATTCACCAGGATGTTCTCTGGGATGGAGCCTATCAGCTATGGAGAGGCAGGGTAAGCTCGGGTTGTTTACTTTGGAGCAGAGAAAGCTGAGGGGTCCGTGATTCAGAAGGTTAAGATTATGAGCAACACGGACAGGGTGGATAGACAACAGCTGTTCCTTTTAGTCAGACAGTCGAGAATAAAGTAACACACTTTTAAAGTGAAGAGCTTGATGTTCAGAGATTATTTAAACATGTTTTTAACCTAGAGAGTGTTCCGGGTTCTGGGATTACTTCCTGAGACGGGAATTATCACGGGTAACCTCACAATCGTTAAAAAACACTTGGACGAGAACTTGGAAGGGTCATGACATTCCAGGCTATGGGTCGACTGGAGGAAAGTGGGACTAATATAGATCGTGCTGTACTTCTGTAGGCACAGAGTCTATGCTTCTGTGAGTGTGTGGTGTGGAAGGTCACTAAAGAGCAGTTTAAGGCAGGAATTGATGAGTTTCTAAAGAGTACATTTACAAGGATTATAAGAGTGAACATTTTCAAACTTGTTAAATCATGTCAATGTGAGAAATATAAGAAAACAAGTGCAGTTTCCTTACAGTTTGAAACCAGAGAACAGGGAAGTGGCAGAACTATGAAGCCAGTACTTCAGTTCTGTCTTCACAGAACTTTCTAATACAAGAAAAACCAAGTCTGGTGTGGGAAAATGATAGAGAAAATGGAACATAGAACATAGTAAGTAAATGGTTTGGGAGAAATTATTGGGGCTGAAAGCAATGGTCATAGACAACACTAACATAGATTTATGAAATGGGAATTATGTTTGAGAAACAGACTGGGAGACAAATGAAAGAGAAGCAATGGGTGTAAAACATTTTGATTTTTAGAAACATTTTGGTAAAGCCCCAAGCCTAGTTTACAAAATCAAATCTGAGTGGATTGGGGCGAATGTATGGACATGTTTCTAGAATGGGACAGCTGGCAGGAAACAGTGAATAGAAATAATCAGACTCGTCAAGCAGCAGCCTGACATTTCATGTAAGGTATGATTCTGTGAGTATGACCATGTCCTAGATACCCTATCACCTTCCTCGGATATCTCCTGTCTCATCAGTAGGACAGACACAGCAGAAGTGGCGGCACAGTGGGATACAGTTGGAAGGGAATTGCTCTGGGAGTCCTCAACAGTGACTCCGTATCCCATGAAGTCTAATGGCATTAGTTTACAATTGGAAATCGAAACCTCCTGCTGTTTACCATGTACCAGCCTCTCCCAACTGATGCATCTGTACTTCTCCATGCTGAACAAAACTTGGAGGAAGCACTGAGGGTAGCACGGACGCAAGATGTACTCTGGGTGGGGGATTTCAATGTCCACCTCCAAGAGTATCTCAGCTACAGCATTACTGATCGAGCTGGTCGGGTCCTAAGGGATATAACTGCTAGACTGGCAAGTGGTGAAGGAACCAACAAGAGGAAAATACATACTTGACCAAAGCCTTATTAATCTGCCAGTTGTACAAGTATCTGTCCATGACAGTTCGGTAAGAGTGGCCACCGCATAGTCATTGTGGAGACAAAATCTCACCTTCACATTGAGAGTAACTTCCACCATTTTGGGTTGTACTATCACGATGCGAAATAGGGCAGACTTTGAACATTCTCGCAGGTGTCCATAAGGTGTTGTGGGCCATCACTAGCAGCAGAATTGTACTCCTGCAAAGCCTCATGGCCTGGCGTATCCCCCTCACAACAATTACCATCAATCCAGAGGATCAATATTGGTTCAATGGAGTGTGCAGGATGGCAGGAGCAGTACCGGGTAAACCTAAAAATAAGATGTCAGCCAGTTGAAGCCACCAAACAGGATTACTTGTGTGCCAAACAGCATAAACAGTAAGTGAAAGACAGAGCTAAGTGATCCCACAAGCAAAGGATCAGAACTAATCTCTGCAGTCCTTCCACATCTAGTCGAGAAACGTTGGAAACAATCAAGCAATTCACTGAAGGAAGAGATTCCACAAATAACCCGTTCATCCATGATGGAAAAGCCCAGCACCTCAGTGTATAAGATAAGGCTGATGCATTCGCAACAATCTTCAGTCAGAAGTGCTGAGTGGATGATCCATCTCAGCCTCCTCCAGTGGTCCTCAGCAATTCAGTTACCAGTCATCAACCAATTCGATTCAGTCCCTGCGATATCCAGAAACGATTGGAGATACTGGATACTCCATTGTGTCCATAATCTGAGAACATTCTGGCAATAGTACTGAAAACTTGTGCTTCATAGCTTACCTCTCCTCGAGCCAAACTGTTTTAATACAGTTACAACAATGGCATACCCCGATTATGTGGAAAATTATCCCAAGTATCTCCTGTATATAAAAAGCAGAAGAAATCCAATCCGGCCAATTACCACTCAATCAGTCTACTCTCGATCATCAGTAAAGTGGTGGAAGGTCTCAGTGCTTTTAAGCAGCACCTGATCAGCAATACCCTGATCAATGACGCCCAGTTTGGGCTCCACCAGGGTCACTCAGTTCCTGACCTCATTATGTTAGTTGAAACATGGACAAAAGAGCTGAATTCCAGAGATGGGGTGAGAGTGATAGCCCTTTAAATCAAGGCTGCCTTCGACCAAGTGTGGTAGCAAGGGCCTTTAGCAACACTGGAACCAATGTGCATTAGAGGGAAACTCCCTGCTGGTTAGAATCATACCTGACACTTCGCAAGGTGGTCATGGTTGATGAAGGTCAGTCAACTCAGCTCCAGGACAAGTCTGTAGGAGTCCCTCGCGCAGTGGCCGTAAACTTCTTCAGGGCTGCTTCATCAATGATCTTCCCTCCATTTTAAGGTCAGAAGTGGGGATGTTCAACAATAGTTGTACAATATTCTGCAACATTTGTGGCTCCTCTGATACTTAAGCAATTCATGTCCAAATGCGACAAGATCTGGACAGTATCCAGGCTGACAAGTGGCAAGTAATATTCAGGCCACACAAATGCCAGACCGTGACCATCATCAATAAAATACAATCTAAACACAGCCTCTTGGCATTCAATGGTGTTACCATAACTGAACCCAAGTACCAAAATCCTGGTGGATAATCATTGCTCAGACACTCATTGGACTCGCCACATAAACACAGTAACTACAAGAGCAGGTCTGAAGCTAGGAATACTGCGGCGAGTAACTCACATCCTGACTTCCAAACGTCTGTCCATCATCTACAATGCATAAGTCAGAAATGTGATAGAAGACTCCCAATTTGCCTGGATGAGTGCAGCCCCAACAACACTCAAGAAGCTTTATATCATCCAGGACAAAGCAGCTAGTTTGACTGTCTCTTCATCCACAATGCTCCACCATCAACGCTCAGCAGCAGCAGCAGTGTTTTACTGTCTATATGCTGCAATGAAATGATTCACCAAAGATCCTCAGAGACCACCTTCCCAACACACGACCACGTCTATCTCGAAGGACAAGGGCTGCACATGTATGGGAATATAATAATCTTCAGGTTCTCCTCCAAGCCATTCACCATCTTGACTTGGAAATATATCACCGCTCCTTCAGTCACTGGGTCAGAATCCTGGAATTCCTTCCCTAATGGCATTGTGGGTCAACCACAGCAGGTGGACTGCAGCGTTCAACAAGGCAGCTCACCAACACATTCTCAAGGACAATTAGGGACAGACAATAAATGCTGGCCCAGCCAGTGACACCCAGATTCATGAAATAAATAAATAGAATTTAACAGAGGAAGGTTGCTGAGGCGTCACAGGGATCAGTGCTTGGGGCCCAGCTGTTCACAATGCCCTTTAAACATTTGGTTGCTGGAATCAGATACAATATATCCCGCCCTGCTGACAGCACTAACGGATGTGGGATTGTGAGTGGGTGAGGAGGATGTAAAAAAGCACCGAGAAGACTAAGACAAGTGGAGTGACTGGGTAAATACGTGACAGATGGAGAACAATGTGGATAGAGATGACGGTGTGCCCTTTGGTGGAAACGATAAATTGACAGCCGACCATTTGGAAAGGATTGGTTGAAGCATGTTGAACTACAAAGGGATGTATGCTCCTTTTTGTTGTTTCCCCCGCATAAATCTCTGAGGCTCATGCAGCGCAGTGAGTTCTGCAAACAGAAGTCAATACTGGACATGGCATTGGCACGCTGCCAAGTGTACATAGACCCACCAAGTGGGGAGCTGTAACAATGAAAAGGATCTGCATCTCCTTGTACGCCAGTCGCTGAAAGCAATATTGCAGAAGCAGAAAGCAGTGAGGAAGATAAATGGTGTGTTGACCTTCATTTCAGGGGGATATGAGTCCAGGAGAAAAGGTGTCTTACTGCAGCTGTACAGGGCCTTGGTGCAGTATTGTGTGCAGTTTTGGTCGCCTTACCAAATAAAGGAAAAACCTGAAATTGATGGAGAGCAGTGAAGGATGACCAGACTAATCTCTGGGATGACAGGCTTGTTGTGGGAGCAGAGATTGAGGAGACTGGGCCAGTAATCCATGGGGTTTAGGAAAATGAGTGGAGATCTCAGTGAAATATACAAAACTCTGACAGGGTGAGTCAGATTGAAAGCAGGGATGATAATTACCCTGGCTGGGACGTCTAAAACAAGGAGCCACAGTATTGGATACAGACAGGCCACTCTGCATTGAGATGAGAATAAAAAGACTGGTGAACCGGGGGAATTCGCTCGCATCTGGAAACCAAGACACTGATTATAAATAAGAATTTAGAGACAGTAAAGGGATGGTGGAAGAGCAGGAATACGGTGTGGGAATGAAGGGCCAAGCATCATTACATTGAATTGGGTAGCAAACTCCATGGACCAAACGTACTACTGCACTTCCTATTTTATAGCTTCCCAAGGTTACTCACATTAACGGATATGTATGTCGGTGTGGGGTAAGTGCATTGAGGTGATTTTGTCCATGAACTAGAATGGGGGAGGCTCAATGTGTTGGATGACCTACTCCTTTCCCGCTGTTTCTGTGCAGTCTGTGGGAAAGCTCTCTAAATGTTGTCACAAGCTCTCAGATGTTAGGAAGGAGGTCTCTGCAGGGTCGACAGGACTGTGTTCCCATTTCCTTTTCTACTACAGATGCTGAGGCCGGGTATTCTGTCCGGTTTCATCCTTTCAGACCTCGGAGAAGTTAGATACAAATGAGTGCCCTTGCTTGGCCGTTTCAGAGACCATTGAAATGTTTATCACATATCAGGGTCTTTGGAGTCACTTTAGGCCAGCCCAGGAAATCACGGGAGATTCACTTCCTAAAAGTACATTGGAGAAGGAAAATATGTTTTCAATCGATATTGGCTTCCAGGTCACTGTTACTGATACCAGATTTTAGACCTCGATATTTTATTAATTGTTTTTAACTTCCACCCGCTGCCAGAGCATTAGCCTGGTCTGGATTAGTAATCCAGTGACATTTCCACAACAGCAACATCTCCATATGGGGACCTATTGGAAACCACAATGAGCAGGTTATTTCTGTGCTGCTTGACAGCTCCGTCAAAAAATAACTCCCACCGATTTGACTGTCGTGATGGGACTGAAGGGGTGGTAATCGGTCAGATTGTAATTATTACCGTTTTAGGGGACGGGGCTTAGCTGAGTAATTTTCCACATTGCCAGGGAGATGTCAGAGTTGGAGCTGGAATGAAACAGCTTCCCCAGGAACACGGATTGTTGTGCAGCACAAGTTTTCAGACCTATTGCAGGAATGGTGTCAGGGCCCATTGCCTGTGTCATATCTACTGTGTTCAGCTATTTCTTCATCTCACATGCAACGAGTCAAATTGGTTGATGACTGACATCTGCGATTTTGTGGGAATCATGATGAGGGTGAGGTGTATCATCGACTCAATACTTCTGGCAGAGGATGGTGCAGAGGAAGAGAACATCCTTCTCTTTTACACTGATATGCAGGTCTGTTCCATTATTTAGGATGGGAATGTTTGTGGACCCCTCTCCTCCAGTCATTTGTTTAATCGTCCATCACCATTTATAACTGAATGTGGCAGGACTGCAGGGCTTCATACTGATTTGTTGGTCAAGTCCGGTAGCTTTAATGAGTTAACATCAGGTTAAGGTTCATGTGGTTCTGACTCTGACATATTCACCCACACTCGTCACTGAGCCATAGATGGTGTTGATGGTAGTGGCAGACTGAGGTGTTACCCTGGCAAAAAGTTGCAGGCTGAATGTTTTGGTTGAATGCAGGTCTGCTTCTCCTGCTGCTGTCGTCTACAGCACTACATGTATACGCAGTTTTGAGGTGCAATATCTGAAATGCAATTCTGCTGTCTGTTCCCCAATTCTCACTGAGACCCATTCACCCATCAGCCCTGCACTCAGTGACCTAACCTGGTTTCTGATGTGGAAATGCTTCAATTTTCAAACTATCATTCTGCCGAGGGCCTCTCTCCCCGGATCTTGCTTCCAATCTGACACATTCCGCAAAAGCATTTAACTGATCTTAAATCAAATGTTTAATTCGCCTGAATCTTTTTCCTTGAGAAATGCCATCTTCTGTGTTTAAAGTGAATGTGTTTCTCTCCCTGACCATGATTAAGAGCTCTATAGTGTCAGTGATGCCAGCCTTATGTAGTTTCAGAGCCAACGAATTCTCTGGATTCCCAATCATCTACACCACATTGTATGTTTCCTCTTTTGGTTTGATGCCTTATCACTCATGGCCGCCTTGTCCTCCCACGAGTATGTCTCATCTTCTTGGGGTCGAATTATCCCCAGAAACACCTCCCATTGCTGCTCCATTGTCTTTCCTGCTGAGCTCCCCTTCCAAGTAATTCTGGCCAGCTCCTCCCGCAAGTCTCTGTAGTTACATTGTTTAATTATAACCACATTACATCTTGAAGAGGGCATTCGACATAAACTGAAAGAAGGAGTTTTGAGAGATGGGCCACGAAGAATAATTGGTGGATTTCGTAACTAGATACAAAGGGAGAAGGAGAGAGAGGATATAGATATGGAGATGTGGAAAATGAGAAAACTACATTATCGAAAGAAGTAGATGTACTTCCCTCAATGTTTTGACAATTCCTGTGTGCTGTGGTCCTTTGTACAGTGCACGTACAACAGAGCAATATGTTCAAATGCTGGGTCTGATGCCATAACTTTTCTGTCCAATAATATGACAGGCACTAGGTTTGGAAAGAATCCAACAGGCCTACATATTTAATTCCTGGTAGAAAGGGGATTAACTGAAATAAGATGGGACACCAGAAGCAAGAATTTATAACACACATCCTGATAAGAATGAGAGACTACAGTTGGGAATCCCAGAAACGGGGGAACGTTGAGAGAAACGGAAGGTATCACTTCAGATGAGGATCAAATAATGTTTTAATGCTTTAAAAATTTTATACATCACGTGCATCATTTTTCGTTAACTGTGTCTCCGTTGTTCGTTCAGAATGTGTTGTACTCATACGAAAAATGTTAATTATCTGAACACACACTGATTAAACAGTGTATATAAAATCATTTTTCCTCCATTTCAAACTGTCCTGTTGTCGTGCGAGCAGAATACATGAACACCAACTGGCCACCAAAAGACATGACCCACTCTCACTAGTTTCCATTCATACAGACAAAGAAGGACACCACGTTGACTGTGACAACACACACTTCCTAGGACAAAGCCACACACGGAAGTTCTTAGAGGCATGACATTCTAGCCAGAAGTACATCAACAAACACATCAATTTAGATCCTATTTAACTTCCCTTGAAAAAAAGACTGGAAATAACATCACGCACCTTAAGAAACCAAGACCTATAAATATAGAGGTGGGACATACCACCAATGCGTCACCAGAGACTCTCACTGATGATGTTACCTTGTCATGGTGAGGAAACATCTGAAAACAAACCTTCAAACTCAGCGAGCTAACTTGCGTACTTATAAATTGTTATTTATCTCTTAATCGTGAAATTTGGGACTTCTCTGAGACTCATGTTTTAACAGAGTACGAGGCGAGGTGAGCTTTTCTGGGTGAATGGTTTTAATTAACAGAGGGGTTCGACACGACATCCTAACGGTTTGAGGACGTGTCGTATGGGATTTGAACAGATTTGGGGTACAAAAGTTCCCAGCAGATTCCATCACTTGGCAGTTAGTGGCCTAGATCTTCAAATAAAACAGGAGACAAAATTCATTTAATTTTGTTTCCTTGTGGTTGGTTAAATTACCGAGGTTTGAAGATGATTCACAAATTTGCCAAGAAAGTGTAGAAGGACAAAGAAAGGGCATACTGTTAGAATTAACATGTAGATTAGAATTGTGTTTCACCAGGGACATAATGAAAGCTGTAATCATAATGGAGTTGGTCAAGCACTTTGGTGTATCAGAGAAGCAGGAAACTGCAGTCGAGTTAGATAAAACTTAAATTGCAAGTGGGGCAACTGGAATTAGAAGATAGATAGAGAGAGAAAGAGATAGAGAAGATAGAGAAAGACAAAGAGAGGAAAAAGGAAGAGAGGGAGAATTTGAAACTTAGAAGTTTGGAATTAGATAAAAGATTTAAATTAGCAGGATGAAGATGAATGGAGAACATAGGGATGTATACAACTATGTTAATACATTGCCATATTTCGGTGAGAAAAATGCCAAAACGTTTTTTATTTCATTTCTAAAAGTGGCTCGGCAGATTGCATGTCCAGTGAACTTGTGGGTAATGCTAGTTCAGACTAAGCTGGTGGGCACAGCTGGTGAGGTATGTGCAGTGCTGTCACATGAGGGAGCAAGAGATTATGCAGATGTCAAACAGGCTATTTTGAGTGCTTATGAATTGGTACTAGAAGAATATAGACAGCGTATCAGAGATATAGAGACGAAGCCAGGTCAGACTTATACTGAGTTTGAAAGAGTAAACCACAGTCACTTTGACAGATGGGCACTGGCCTTAAAAATGGCTAAGACCTGTGAGTCTCGAAGAGAGATTATTCTGCTGGAGGAGTTTAAAGACTCACTTCCAGAGATGGTAAGAATTCATGCGAATGAACAGGAAATTCAAGAGGTGAGAAGTGCATCAGAAATGGCAGTTAAGTATGCATTGGTGCATGAGATGAAATTTAGCTTCTGGGAGGGTTTTCATCCTGTTGAGGGATAGAAATTGGGAAAAGGGGTGAACATCGAGTAAAGCACACTGGCAACAGATTACCACAGGTGAAAAAAAAAAGCCCAAAGGGGTTGAAAGGAAGTGAAAAGCCTCAGGTGTTTTCACTACAAGTGAGCGGAACACATAAAATTATAGTGCCGATGGTTTAAGAAGGGCACTGGGAAAAGGTGTTTTCACTGCAGTAAGCTGGGACACACAGTGCTGGGCGTTGATGGAAGACAGGTTGGGAAAAGTTGTGGTAAACGTGTTTAAGCCAGAGGTATTAGTGAACCTGGTAAAGGAGAGCCCAAGTAGAGCCGAGGAGCTTCAGGAGAGTGCACAGGGAGGTGTTATGAAGCCAAAAGCATGTCTGGTCACTTTAAGACAGAAGGGGTTTTGCTGAATAGAAAGTACAGCCACAGATGCCAGTGAAACGTCAGACTTCCAAATGTAACAATTAGCTGGAAAATGGATACCTGGGTTTTGGTTGCTGTTTTGACAACAATTCAAATACAACCAAAGAGTGTAAATAACACTCAGGATACCAGAAGACAAAGGAATGTGAATATTATGTTTGGCCACCTGGAAAGCAATCAAATTGTGAGAATTCTTGTATCATGGGGAGTATATAAACCCAGGATATTGAACACTAGAGGGAGAGCCACTGCCATCCAACAGCAGAGTAACTGCTGTAGAGTAAGAGTGCTAACTGGCCATCTCAAACACTCTCTATCAAAGATACATGTACATGTAAAACATACTTGCAGTAAAGAAAACATGACCCAGGGAGATCAGGAGCTGGAAGAGTGAACACAGCGGAGACTGTGTGGTCTTGAGATTGTAATGTTTTATATGTGGGTTGTTGGAAAAGCAGATGTTTACAGAGTTGGAGTCAGATAGTAAGTAGCTAAGAAAAGAGGAGCTTGTATTCGTGAATAGTTGTTGTTTAGTGTTCACTATTAAAGGTAAGAAACTAACTTGTTATTTTTTGTTTAAATAGTGGAATGTAGGAGATCTGTGTCACTCACATTTAAACAGATTACAAGGCGAGGCGAGCTTTTCTGGGTGTTTGGGTTTAATTAACAGAGGGGTTCGACTCCACTTTGGAAATGTCCATCCACGCTAACCACGTTTCCCTGCAATTGGCCCATATCCTTCTAGTCCTTTCCTATCTACATATTTATCCAAATGCTTTTGAAATGTTGTTAGTGTACCCCCCCTCAATCACATCTGCTGGCAACTCATTCACGTACCAGCCCTCTGTGTAAAGACGTGGCCCCTCAGGTTCCCTTTTATTCCTTCCCCTTTCACCTTAAACTGATCCCCTCTAATCCTCGAATCTCTATACCTTGGAAAAAGACTGAGAGCATTAACCCTATCCATACCCCTCGTGATCTCATACAGCTCTATAAGGTCCGCGCTCAGCCTCCAACACTCTAAAGAATAGATCCTAGCGTATCCAACCTCTCTCTATAACTCAGATCATTGGGTTCTGACAACCTCTTTGTAAACTTCTTCTGCACTCTTTCTAATTTCATAGCATCGTCCCTATAACAAGGTGACAAAAATTAACACAATATTCCAAGTGCTGCCTTACCAAAGTCCTGTGTAACTGAAACGTAAATTCTCAATTTCCATAATCAGTGCCCTAATTGACGAAGGCCAGTGTGTCAAAAGCCTTCTTCACTGCCCTGTCTGCCTGTGGCTCCACTTCAGAGAACCCTGCACCTGAACACCAAGGTCCCTCTCCCACTACAGCCCTTAAGACCCTCCCATGCACCGTGAAACTCCTACCTTGATTTGTGTTTCCAAAATGCAAGACCTCAAGCATCTATATTAAATTCCATTTTCCATTTCTTGACACACTTCCCCACCTGGTTAAGGTCCTGCTGCAATTTCTGATAAACTTCCTCACTGATCATGCTCCTGCTTATTTTAGTGTCATCTGCAAACTGCATAATCATGCCTTGTACATTCTCAATCAAATCATAGATAATAATCAGCTATGGACCCAGCCTCCATTCTGACAAGCATCCTTCCAATAACACTCTGCTTCCGACCATCAACCCAACTGTGTATCCGATTAGCCAGTTCCGCCAGCATTCTACATGATGGAACCTTCCAGAGCAGCCTGCCATTTGGAACCTTATCAAATGCCTTACTGAAATCCATAGAGACTACGTCTATCACTCTGTCCTCATCAACATTCTTGGTCACTTCATCAAAGAACTCTAACAAATTTGGGAAGCATGATCTCCCACTCACAAATCTATGCTGACTGCTCCAAATCAAACCCAGTGTAAGTAAGGGGTGCAGTCAATGGTATGCTGTCCTTCATTGTAAGATGATTCGAGTACATAAGTAAAGCCATCTTCCTGCTGTTGTAGAGCCTTGCTGAGAGAGCATTTGGTGCACTCTGTACAGATGTGATCTCCTTTGTAAGGAATGATCTCCTTAACACAGACACGGATGATGGTAACTTGAGGATAGAGTAAATAAACTGAGTGTTAACCTGTAGAGCTGTGAGAGATGAAGAAATGGTGACGCTGAAACAAGAGGAGTGGCAGCGATCACTTATTTCCAAAACAGACATTGACAGGGTGAGAAATTCCATACTTTACCCAGGATTGATTGGTTTGATTTATTGTCACGTGTATCTCAGCACAGGGAAACACTTTCTTTATGAGCAGTGGAGGCAGGTCATAGTAAGCATGGCCAGGCGGATCTTAGGGTGGAAATAGACTTGGACAGATTAACGCATACAGGTTACATTGCATAGGACATGCACTGGACAAGACCAACATGAACACATCAGCATTATTTCAACTTAGAGAGACCATTCATCAGTCTAACGTGGCCTTCCAAATAGTTTATATGCCTAAATTAACTCTCCCCATGTTATCGTGCAGTCGGCGGGCGTGTGAACCTGTAGTGAACGTCAGGTTGCTCACAATCCCCAACAGCAGCCACAATACCTTCCATCTGAAACAGGTAGCCATTCCCATCAGCTTCTGCCCTACATTAAAAACACCATGCTGTTTTCTCGGAGATGGAAGGCGCCTTCTTGAGACTTCACACAAGACATATACCTTCCCTCCTCACCACTAGAAAACTACGTTAAAATCCCACGTGTTTATCATGAGCAACGGAGCCACGAGGAACAACGTGGAGCAGTCTGTATACCCTCTACTCCACTTGTTCATCATGTTGGAGCATCAATTAGGAGACAGCGAGGACTGCCGATGCTGGAGGTCAGAGCAGAGAGTGGATTGCTGGAAAAACACAGGTCAGGCAGCATATGAGAAGCAGGAGAATCGATGTTTCAGGAATCAGCTATTCATCAGGAATCAGCATCAATTACCTCATTCTGTCCCTGTGGAAGTGCGTCGAGGGGGAAATGACCTCGTACTGTTCTGCCCAAGTGGCTCAAGGGACTGAATAGTCTCCTCTTGTTCCTGTATAAGTGACTCAAGGGGCTGAATGGCCTCGTCATGTTCCTGTGTAAGTGACTCAAGGGACTGAATAGTTTTTTTCCTCGTCGATTGGAAAGGGCCAAGGGCCTTATTGGTTACTCCTGGTTCCTGTTTGACAGCTCAGTGTGCTGACAAGTGTGATAATGCTGCAGCTTTAAGAGGTTATTTTGTCCTGGCTTCTTTTAAGACAGAGATTGAACGACCGTTACCAAGCTGGCTAGTTAAGACCATTTGAATAAACAGCGAGGGAAGCCTTGGGTTAATTTTAATGCAGCCTGAATGGGTGTGGCCAGCTCTCACAGATTAGTATATCTGGGTTTTGGTTTCTCAGTAACATCAGAAACTATTGGAGTCTCCAAAGAGTTGGAAGCCTCAATAGATGTTTCCTGGCTGCTACTCTCTCTGAATTTCTCTTGATGCTGTTTTTAATTCCTGGATTGGAGAACTGTTTGTGTCATTCTGTGTCTGAATATTCATTTTTGCCAGGGGCTGTGTTTATGGGAGTTTCCTATATTGGAACACTTCATCAGTAATAGTTCCTTGATCTATTATTCTGTTAACTTGTCCAGTAGAATTAGGGTATTCTAAATTCCTCTTTCTTTGGTTTCATTTTATCTCTCGTGTTTAAGTAAATGGTGTTTTGCTTCACACCGAATAGTTTGACCAGTCACATTGCATCTGGAACAGACACTTTACATTTCCTTTAAATTAAGAATATATTAGAATCCAGGCTACTTCTTTCAAATATTTTCGAGGGGCTCTGGTGTAGTCCATCACACTAGACTCCTTCCCTTCCTGAATAATAGGCTGGAGGCACTGAATGGGCTGTCTCTGTTCTTCTCCAATAGTGTCAATGGGCTGAATGGCTTCCTTATATTCCTGTGAAACCAGCGTTAGGTGATGCATTAACTCTTCATTTCACTGTGGCAGTGTGCATAATCTAGCAGTACTGTTACATGAATGTTACGGACCCTTTAACAGCACAAGCCTCAATGGAGTCTGGATCTTGCTGCACATAGACACAGGCCAGTTCAGGAGATGACGAGGGAAAAAATGTTCTGAACATTGTGTAATCTTCAGTGACCATCCCCAATTCTGATCTTATGGTGGGGAGGGTGAGGATGGGGAGACATTGATGAAGCAGCTGGAGATATTTGTGAAGAGGAAGCTACCCTGAGGATCTCGCACAGAGGTGATCCAGGACTGAGATGCTGAACATCTTCCTTTGTGCCATGTTTGACTCCAACCACTGGAGAGTTTACTCTGATTCCCATTATGTCCAGTTTTTTTAAGCTCCTTGATGTCACCAAAGTCAACCACTGCCTTGATATCAGGGCCAGTCATTTTTACCTGAACCCTTGTCTCAACCTCTTTTGTTCACATCAATGGGCCATGATATAGGAGCAGCAAGTGTTTTCTTCAAACAGGTGGTGTTGAATGTCAGGGTTTCTCTTCTCAAGAGTGTTGGGGAGCAAGATGACTCAAAGTATTTGAAGAGGGGGTAGCTGAATATTGATCAGTCAGAGAGTTGAGGGCAATGATGAATTGGGTGTGAAAGAGGATTTCAGACCAAGAGCAGATCAGTCATGATTTTAGTGAAGGACAAGGCAGGCTTGGGGTTTCAACGACCTGCCCCTGTTTCTGATATTCTCTCATTCTGTTATTGGAAAGTAAGTGGGTGTTATTTTCATGAATGTCAGCCATGGAATGTTGCAGGCAGGGAGACCAGAGGATTTTGAGAGCCATCTCTGGCTGAGGTATGGCGGCTGTATTCTCAGTGAATCTGGGTCTAAACATGACCAACAAATGAAGCACAAGTTGCAGAGAGGGGAAGCTCTGTAAAGAGAGATGAGGGGCCTCTTTCATACCCGTTCCGGGATTTTCCAATTACCTTTCCCAAATCCCTGCAAAGCGTGTGTGACAGTCTTGAGAGGCTGTATGGTCTCCTCTGTTGCTGTGCAACAGGTTGTAAGAGTAAGCGGCCTCCAACTGCTCCTATCTAGCACGTATGAGGGGATGAATGGAACACGGAAACATAGGACTGAGAAGAGGAGAGGAACATTAGATACTTTGAGCCTTCCCCACTAGGTACTAAGATTGTGAACTCAGCCCCACTTTCCTGTCTGTATCTATTATCCGTGACTCAATCCCCTGTCAAATATTTAAATAAACAGTTTTCAATCGATGTGAACATGGAGGCACGATAAACTTCCAGTGAAGAGAATTCCGACTGAAAGATCCTTTCAGGCTTTTTCGCCATCCATCTTATAGCATCAGACAGTCATGCAGCGCAGAAACAGACCCGTTAGTCCAATCTGTTCACTCCGATCAGATATCAAATCTGATCTTGTCCCATTTGCCAGCATTTGGCCAATATCCCTCCTCTTTCAGATACTTTTTAAATGTGCGATTGTAACCGCCTTCACCACTTCCTCTGACAGCACTTCCTGTACACACACCACTCTCTGTCTGAAACATTTACCTTCAGGTCCCTTCTAAATTATTCGCCCTCTCACTTTCAAACTATGCCCTCTTGTTCCGGACTCCCCTATCCTGGGTAGCAGAACATGGCTGTTCAGAATATCCATGCCTCTGATTCTATAAAGCTCTATAGTGTCACCCTTCAGCCTCTGACACTCCAGGGGGAAACACCTCAACCTAATCAACCTTTCCCTGAAGCTCAAACCTCCAGTTCTGCAACCGAGTTGTACGCAGTATTCTTAAATTGGCCTCACCAACATCCTGTACAGATGCAACATGCCACCACAACTCCTATACTCAATGCTCTGACTGATTAAGGCAAATGTGCCAAATGTGTTCTGCACCACTCTGTCTACCTGCGACTCCACTTTCAAGGAACAATGCACCTGAAGCCCATGTCCCTTTGATCCACAACACGCCCCAGGACCTGACAATTAAGTGAATAATTTATGCCCTGATTTGCCTTCCCAAAATGCAAAACTTATCTAAATTTAACATTATCTGAAACTCATTGTCCCTTTATCCCATCTAATTGTGTTCTCGCTATACTCTGAGATAATCTACTGCACCACCTTTCTGATTTAATCTGTAACCTTACTTACTATGGCCCCAATATTCGCATCTAAATCCTTTACATAAATGATAAAATGCAATGAAGTCAGTACCGATTCTTACAGTACACTGCTGCTCACAAGCCTCAGTCTGAAAAATACCCCTCTTCCTTCAAGCCAATTGTGACTAGCTTCTTCTGCATCCCATGTGACCGAACCTACTAATTTGCCTATTAATCAGAATATTGTGAACACCTTACTGAGGTCCATGTAGGCAATGTCTTCCAAACTGCCTTCATCAATCTTCTTTGTCACCTCTTCATAACACTCAACCAAATTAATGAGACATGATTTCCCAAGCAGAAAGCTACGTTGACTACACCGATCAGCCCTTGCCTTCCCAAATGTATGAGCTGAAAAATGTGTTGCTGGAAAAGCACAGCAGGTCAGGCAGCATCCTAGGAGCAGGAGAATCGACGTTTCGGGCATAAGCATGTATGTAAATCCTGTCCCTCAGAATCCCGTCCAACAACTTACCCACTGCTGACATCAGGGTCACCGGTCTACAGTTCCCCGAAGTTTGGGGTCATTGTTACCTTTTCCATTCCCACTACTCCACTGCTCACAGCAAACGTCAAATGTAACCAGGTTTGTGATAAGGCCGATGATATCGGTCTCAGTCTGGGTCAGTGTCAGTTTTAGGAACAAGTCAGGTTAGTTTCTTTAATCTGCTCAAATAGCACGTTTATGATTCAGAGTAATGTTAGTCAAACTATGGTGGAAAGATCCATGGCAAACTGTTTGGATATTGCAAATAAAGAATCCATATTTCCCTGTCTAAAAACACTGACACAGACACACAGGCACACACAGACACAGACACACACACACATAGACACAGACACGCGCACACACACGCGCAGATAAACAAAATCTCAGCAATTTAAAGTCCATATATTATTGTAACTCATGACAAAAGGAAGAATTGAGAGATTGTTCAAAATGTTATTCTGCTTCTGAAGACATTCTACTCACACAAGCTGCTAGCAATGGGACTTCATCCTGGAACAGTTGGATTTGGCTGAATTCCGTTTGCATTAGACAGTGAGGAGATTACAATGAATTCTGGCCAGGGATCGCCCAAGGGTATCACAGTGGCTCAGTGGTTAGCACTTCTGCCTCACAGCACCAGGGACATGCGTTCAATTCCAGACTCGGGTGACTACTTGTGTAGAGGTTGCACATTCTCCCCTTCTAATGGTTGCTCCAGTTTCCTTCCACAGTCCAAAGCTGTGCTGGTTAGGTGGATTGGTCATGATAATTTGTCCGAAGTGTTCAGGGGTTTCTAGGTTAGGTGCATCGGTTGGGGTAAATGTAAGGGAGCGAGCCTGGGAAGATTGGTATGGACGTTTTGGGCCGAAGGGCCTGTTTGCACACTGCAGGGATTCTATAAAAATAAGAATGGTAACAATGACTGTAGATTTTTTGTTTTAGCTCACACACATTGCTGTGATGAGGAATATTGAAGGAGAGAGAGTGCAATAGGCCGTTCCTTCTCGGGCAGAGTACATTTTCTCCCTCTCTGAGCTGAATCACACAGTAATGTCATCCTCTCCCAAACTGGACCATGTGAGGTCTCCTTGTACATTGTCCAAACTATGTCTGCATCACATTCCCTGTTCCATGTAGGTGCATCATTGCTGCTGTTATACACAGAGCCATACCCTTAGCAGAAAATGGTTTCGGTCGATTTGAAGATATGTTTATACGCCCCTGCGACATTAAAAAATAAAATGTTTAATGTATTCGTAATATTGTGTTAAAATTAATGCATTTTGTAGCAAATACAGAAATTGCTAGAAAGGCTCGGCAGGTCTGTCAGCATCCTGATGCCTTTTACATGCTGTATTTGTACCAGCCTCTACCACTTCCTCGGGCAGCTCATTCCACATGTACACCACCCTCTGTGTGAAATGGTGCTCGTGAGCTCTTCAAAATCTTTCCCCTCTCAATTTCAACCAATGCCCTCTAGTTTTGAACGCCCCTAACCGGGGGACAACCCTGACTACTCACCCTATCCATGACCATTTTGATTTTATAAATCTTTACTGCTGCGAAATGTGACTCCAATCAACACGAATGGCTGTGCTTTAAATCATCCTGAGCCGAAATTCTGAAATGCAATACTGACACCTCTTCCTTCTCCATCAAGCCACAATTCTAAATCCTTTTAATCAGTTTGTTCAGATGTATTATGAAGCACTTCTGTGGGATTTACACCTCGGCCTTTGTGCCCGGAGTTAGGTACACTAGCACCACTCGGCAATACTCAAATGGCTGTAACATTATTCACCTGTGTGTTTGCTCATCAGCCTGTTCTGACATGCTGTGACATACCTCTGCAACAGGCAGGACTTGAATTCAGAACTTCTAGTCCAGAGCTTGTAACACTACCACGCACGTTCAGGAATCAAATCCAAAGCTCTGGTTCAGAGGTAGGGACATTACCCACTGCACTACCATAACGAGATTTTTGGTCATATTTTAAGTATCAGCTTTCAGCTCGATGTGGATTTATTATAGTCAGGTTACCATTATTGAAGTACACAAAACACTTTGTATTGTTAAACAAATACAAACTATTTGTCTCAACTGTAGGATGTTGAGTGTACGGGATTAGTGGTGCTGGAAGAGCACAGCAGTTCAGACAGCATCCGAGGAGCAGTAAAATCGACGTTTCGGGCAAAAGCCCTTCATCAGGAGGCTTTTCCAGCCAAACTAATCCAGAATCTGGTTTCCAGCATCTGCAGTCATTGTTTGTACGTGCTGCTCCATCGAAGTTAACTCTGAACAGCTTTAATTGCTATTATCTGTAGTCTGCAATATTAGGGAAAGAAATCCTGCAGACACACTGAACAATGAAGGGTCTCAAATAGATATTTATTACTGAACACCAGAGACGGAGAAAGACCATAATTTCTGGCCCCAAAACACGGATCAGTATTCGCCAACTCTCATGCGTGACTGTCCTCTTCCTAAAACCATTAAACGATTACTGTCCAGCCTCTGCTCCCCACTGACTGTGTCTGCATCTGTCCCTCCTCCCCTTAACTGCACAAGGCAAACCAAGCTCAGGGTCTTTGTGAAAATCAAGGCCGGAGTGTGCAGGCCTCCTGGAGAGGGGGAGGGAATTTTAAAATTAAGCGGGGAAGTGAGGTGGCAGTAATATCACTCACTGGGCTGAGGAGTAGCAGATGGAGTTTAGTTTGGATTAATGCGAGGTATTGGATTTGGTAAATCAAACAAGCACAGGACCTATACAATTAAAAGCAGGGGCTTTGGTAGTGTTGTATGATAGAGACCTAGGCCGTCTGCCTCGCTATTGGGCGGGGGGGGGGGGGGGGGGGGGAGGGGGTGGTGAGGAAAAAAACCCTATCAAGTGTCATTGGCACTTTGGATTTTGTTTCGTTCTTTTTTTATGTTTTTAGTTTTAGAAAGTTTTGAGAGCTTGTTGGTTGCAGTCGTTTTAGTTTGCAGATTTAAGGCTCGATGAGTCTTTTGTGATTAATGCTCAGCGATGTGTTATTTGATATGAAATTCTCTAGAGTTCAAATGTTGCTGCAGTGTGTTGTGGATAATGCTGTGCCTAAATGGTGTACCTGGAACATTAAGGGGAGCCATCTGCCAGTCAAGAGGAAAGATATACTTTCTCCTCTTAAAAAAAGAGAGAGAGGATGTTGTCCTATTGCAGGAGATGCACCTTGACGGCAAGGAACATTTGACGTTACAGCAGGATGAGTTTGATCGGGTTTATTTCTCGTCTTTCAATACTAAGAGTGAGGGAAAAGTCATAATAGATAGGAAGAATCTTCCATTTAAATTACTAGATTGTATTAAACACCCATGGAAGGATCATAATCTTCAAAGTCTTGAACTATGGGAATTAATTCAGTATTTTAAATGTTTATTGCCACTCGGTGCACCCTCTTAAAATCCTGGTAGATGCATTTTTTCCAAAGTAAGTTATCTTGCATCATGGCACATTATTGTAAAAGGAGATTTCGACTGTCTTATGGCCCCACGATGGACAGAATGTCCAAAGGTCCCCCAGTACCCTCGTTATGATGTAAGCAATTAATGGATTTGTGTGCAGAATTAGAGCTGGTGGATGTCTGGAGGCAGATCTATCTCACAAGTAGGGATTTTATTTTCTCCTTTAACCCGCAGAAATGGCACACGAATGTTGATCTCTTCCCCATCCCTGCAGCAATCTTAGATTCGATGGCATCCTGCACAATTGGGAATATTACCCCAACATACCTGCCCAGAAGTGGGATAGAAGTCACATAAAATTATGTTGTATGCAGATGGTCTTATGTTTTTGTCAAATCCCGCAATTACGGTAGCTCACGTGATGCAATGCATTAATTCGCTTGTCGCCTTTTCGGGATTTAAGATTAATTTTACAAAGTTGGAGGCCATGTCTATGGGTGGTCTAGGGGAAATACTTGATGAGGGCAATCCTGGTTTCCTTTTAAATGGTCACGGGGGGGGGGGGGGAGGGTATCCCAATTTCGGTATATTCATTACATCCGTCTTTGATCATTTATTTACCGTGAACTATGTCCATTTGTTTGACAAAATTAAACAAGACCTTCCAAGATGGGAGGCACTTCCAATATCCTGGCTTGGTCGGATAGCTGTTATTAAAATGAATGTCCTTCCTCATTTACTATACCTCGTTGAATGCTTCCTTTGATGTTTCCGAGACAGATATTTAGGAGACTTTGTGGCTGGTTTAGCTCTTTTATTTGGCACCATAAGCGACTCTTTATCAAGCTAACCAAATTGCAACTACCCCACAGATTGTGGGGAGTAGATCGCCCAGATAAAAGCTATCAATTAAGTTCTTTACATCCTATGTTAGTGTCTGGACCGCTGAGGACTCGGCGTCAATACGGTTAGATAATGAACCGTCTCAGACAAAGTGATCCCTTCTAAGTCTGTTTTGCTTAGCTAAAGTGACATTTATGAAGTATTGCCATAACCCAATAATTATCAATACTGTTAAAGCATGAATGATAATGCATCAGATCGAGGGCAATACAGCCAAAACCATGTTTCTTACCCCTATGATTGGTATACCGGGTTGTCATCCGGGGATAATGCATTCCAGTTTTCAACTGTGGGCAGCAAGGGGTGCACCTTGCTTGAGTGATTTAGAATTAGTAGAATCCCTACAGTGTGGATACAAGCTCTTGGGCCCAACAAGTCCACTTCGACGCTCTGAAGAGTAAACTACCCAGACCCATTCCCCTGCCATGCTATATTTACCCTGACTATTGCCCAAACCTACACATCCCTGAACATTATGGGTGATTTATCAATGACTAATTCATCTAACATGCACGTCTTTGGACTGTGGGAGGAAACCCTCACAGATACGGCGAGAATGTTAACTCCACACAGCCAGTCACCCAAGGCCAGAACCAAAGCCGCGACCCTGGTGCTGTGAGGCAGCAGTGCTAACCACAGAGCCACCACGTGTTATTTGATGGAGAAACAATGATATCATTTGATCAAATAACTCGCATGGACGACCTAGTAGTGACCTCTTATGTATTTTTTTCCAGATCAGAGATTTGATTTAAAAAAAAACACACTTTTAACAGGCACTTACAGATCTGATAGAAGGAAGTGAGCGCCTATTGCTTAGAATACACTCTCTGTCAGTACCCTTTATCATTAGTTTGAGAGTGTCCCCTCAGACGAGACAATGCAGCTTTGCGATTTCTGTGTGAGAGAGTTGGGGGTTCAGAACACTTCGGAGACATGGAAGGATATTTGTGAAAATGCTCGAAGGATTTTGATCTGTAATAGCACTCATTCCATGCAGTTGAAAATTCTTCGTAGGGTCTATCTCACTCCAAATTGTCTCTCAAAATGCAAAGTGGGATTATCTTCAGCATGTCCTAAATTCAGAATGACTACAAGCACTCTTAAAATTGCTTGTGGTCCTGCTGGAGACTTCATCTGTATTGGAGCACTGTGGTAGGTGTGATAGAGTGCGTATTGGGGACTGAATTGTGCATGACCTGGTTTCTGTTTTCCTGGGCCTGCCCAGGATACTTTCCACAGATGAACATGGGAAACAAAATTATGTCCTTACATTCCGTACTTTCCGTGCTAGGAAAAATATTCTGTTGTGTTGGATGTCTGAAATCCCCCCACCACCATTTCCCACCCTCCTCCCGGGTCTGTTGGGTAGTCATAAGCTCTTCATGGAGAATATCCCTTTGGACCTTCTCACCAGTGTGGTGCACCAAAAAAACAGAGAGTTATATCAGACATGGAGCCCTTTTGGATGACTGCGATACAGGCTTATCTGCCACTGTCAGCAGGGCTTTTATATAGCCATGACGATATTGTCTAATGAATATAATATCCAGCGAGGAAGAACTATGAACAGAAAAATGTGTATCAGTTAATGCTCTTGATGAACGAGAGCTGTCCTTTTGTTATGCTGAGCTGTATTACTTATTAATTATTTATTGTTTAGTTTTTTTCTTCTGTCTGTGTAGTGTTTTAACTTGTTTTATATGTACATGCAATTGGATGTAATTTTTTCAGTTATTTGTGTTGTGTTGTTATAATATTAAAAATCTCTTTTTCAATAAAAATATGTTTTTCAATTAAAAAGTTAACATTGGTAGAATACAGTCCCAAAAAACTCTCATTGGAGAGACCACTCATGGTGGTTTATCCTGAGGATCACCACATCTCAGGTGATGGGGTGAGGTTGAGAGAGTGTCCCCTTCATAGTAATCTCTGTCAGTGGGAGGAACTGTATGTACCTGCGCTGTTGCCCTGCCTCTACATCACAATCCTGCCGTCCTGCCAACTGAGTGGGAGCCTGTGTTACTGTTACAGACAGAAACAATCACAGACAAAGGGTAAGAGAAACATTCATAAAAAGGAAAGTGGTACAATTCAGATAACGGTCAAGATAACGCCTGAGGGTAAAAACGTTCTCTGCTCGAAATTGTATTTATAACAAGACGTGTTTAGAAGTTGTTTTGGGTTTAATATCATTAAGGTGAGTCAAGTGACTCTTATGTGTTACACACTGGGACACTGCCATTTTCCTGAAACTGGGAATTATTTGGAACATTATCTGGAACATTCCATAATCGGCATTCTCCAGAATATTCTATGACTATGTGGGAGGTATTGCAAAGGAGCGAGAGCGAGAGAGAGAGAGAAGGTGTTGCATGCAGTAGTGAGAGTGGTAGACCATGAGCCTTGTTCGGGGTTAGTTGCAATCACAGATATACAGTGAGTGTGGGGGATCAAAGAGAATATCGTGACACTCATTCTGACAGACTGGGGAAGGTTATTGATGCTTGTCCTGTATTGCTGGACAGTTCTTCAGACCGCAAATACTACACTGAGCTGGGTGGTGAGCACAGACAATGCTCGGTGGGTCTGGTGGTGTGGCACCCTCCGGGATGGGAATGCTCCCCCTCTGTACTCGCCCATCGAATACGCCACCACACTCCATCAACAAACCATGGTGTAATTTCCCCTTATCTACCAATATGCCATTTTCCTGTCTTTGCTCTATATCCTTTAATCCTTTCCTATCTGTGTATTTGTCCAAATGTCTTTTCAATGTTGTTATTGTACCCACTCCAACCACTTCCACTGGCAGCTCAGTTCATATGCGTACCACACTCAGTGTAAAAGAGTTGACCCTCAGGTTCCTTTTTACTTTTTCCTCTCCAAACATTAACAGATGTCTTCTAGTCTTCGATTCCCCAACCTTGCAAAAAATTTGAAGTATTCACCCCTATGCACACCTCTCATGATTTGATAAAATCTATTCTTCCATAAGAACCCCCTCAGTTTCCTACTCTGTAAAGAGATAAGTTCTAACCTGTCCAACTTCTCCCTATAACTCAGACCCTTTAGCTGAGGAGACATATTTGTAAATTTCTTCTATATTCTTTCTTGTTCAATAATATCCTTTCTCGAGCAAGGTGAACAAAACAGAACACAGTACTTTAACTGCCGCCTTACCAACATCCTGTACAATTGCAACATAACGTCCCAACTTCTATACTCAATGTGCTGATGTAGGCCAGTGTGCCAACTGCCTTCTTCACTGTCCTGTGTAACTGTGACTCAAATTTCAGATAACCGTGCACCTGATCTCCAACGTCCTTTTGTTCCACGACACTCCTTAAGACCCTCTCATTCATCATTAAAACCCTACCTGGATTTGACTTTCTAAACTGGAAGACGTCACACTTATCTGTATTAAACTCCATTTGCTAATTCTCAGCCCAATATCCCAGCTGGTCAAAGTACTGCTGCAATTTCTGATTACGTTCCTCACTGTAAACGATGCCTCCAATTTTAGTGTCATCTGCAAACTTACTAACGTTGCTTTGTGCACACTCATCCAAATTATTGATATAGATAACAAACAGCAATGGGCCCAGCACCGACCCTGAGGCACTCCAGTTGTCACAGGCCTCCAGCCCGACAAGCATACCTCCACCTTAGTCATTTGCTTCACAACGTCAAGCCAATTGTGTCGCCAGTTTGCCAGTTCACCTTGGATTCCATGCGATCTAACCTTCTCGAGCGGCTACTATGTGGAAACTTATCAAAGGCCGAAATAGAATATGTCTACCACCCTGCCCTCGTCAAGCTTCCTGGTCACTTCCTCAAAAATCTCTAACAAAATTTGTAAGGCATGATCCGCCATGCACAAAGCCATGCTGACTGCTCCAAGTCAAACTCTGTCTTTCCAAATGCATGAACATCTTATCTCTCAGAACCTTCTCAAGTGGTTTACCGAAAACAGGTGCGAGGCTTACGGTTCTATATTTCCTAGGCTTTTCTTTGCAGCCATTCCTGAATAAGGGCACAACATATGCTACCGCCCAGTCTTCTGGGATCTTGGCCCTTAAACTTTTTTTCTCGCCTCTTGCAGTGCTCTTGGATATATCTGGTCAGGACCAAGTGATTTGTCTGACTTTGTGCATTCTAATATGTCCAACAGCAACTCTACTGTGATATGGACAGTACCAAGATATGACAACTAACCTCCTAAAGGTCACAGGTCTTCATGTCTTTCTTCATGATAAACACAGAAAGGAAATTGAGGACTTCACCCATCTCTTGAGGTTTTACACATGCATGCCTATTTTGGATTTTAAAGCATCCTATTCTCTCTCTAGTTGCTTTTTATCTTTACTATACTGAATTTGGATTCACTCTAATCTTCTCAGCCAAGACTATCTCATACCCCCTTTTCACATCTGCAGCACCCCTTGTCAAGGCACAGTGGAGATATGGCGATGTAAATGGATGGGAGCTGCATATCCTGTCACTTCCAACATTGTCTGCAAGTTTCCCCACACTGAGCTGCGATCTAACACAGTATTACCGAACAATGCAACAGCCTGGGTTTATATATGAACGAATCAGTGCGGTCTGCACAGGTCCCCACGCTGGACATTTATCCCAGGATTATAGATCAAGCATTGGTGTGGTCTGCACAGAGTTCCATTCTGGATATTGGTGGGTTGCATTCAGCAGTACGCTAGCCAGATCTACACAGTGCTCCATCTGGAAAGTATAATGGATGGGCTGGGTATGTGAGTTGGATTGCGAATGTGAGAGAACTAAACATCTGGCAATATCTTTATTTTGTGTTTTCATTCTTGTTATTAGACCCTTCAAATCCTGCCTCATCCGGTTAGACCCGACCCTCTGGATGAGTGATAGTGACTGTTGTTACACCATCTGGGTCACAGGAACAGGTGGGGGTCGGCAACATGACCAACAAATGGAGCAGAGGCTGCAGAGAGGACAGTCTCCATAAAATGGAATGAGGGAATCACAATCAGATCAGCCATGATCTTAGTGAATGGTGGCGCAGGATTGAATGGACCACGAATACAACTTGTTCATATAATTCTGTTTGTTCCAAGCAAACTCCCCTTCTCTCCCAGTGTCCCATACTGGTGGGGAGTGACTCCCCTCCTCCTGTTTCTGCGTAACAGGATCCTCGGGCCTCACTCGCCTCTCGATTTCCCTGTGACCCAGTTTCGAGCAGTTGAATGACTGCCTTCTGTTCTTGTGTTCCAGTCTCGTGCAGTTGAATGACCCCCTCCTGTTCCTGTGTCCCAGTCTCGAGCAGTTGAATGACCCTCTCCTGTTCCTGTGTCCCAGTCTCGAGCAGTTGAATGACACCCTCATGTTCCTATGTCCCAGTTTCGAGCAGTTGATTGACTCCCACCTGTTCCTGTGTCCCAGCCTCGAGCAGTTGAGTGACTCCCACCTGTTCCTGTGACCCAGTCTCGAGCAGTTGATTGACTCCCACCTGTTCCTGTGTCCCAGCCTCGAGCAGTTGAGTGACTCCCTCCTGTTCCTGTGTCCCAGTCTTCAGCAGCTGAATGACTCCCTCTTGTTCCTGTGTCCCAGTCTTCAGCAGCTGAGTGACTGCCTCCTCATCGAAGTTTTGTGAAAGTAGATTTCCTCCACCTTCTCCAGAGTAACAGGCTGCAATAGCTCTGTGCTCAACTGCTGCTCTTGTGCAATGGAGTTGAGGGACTGAATGGCCTCTTCACATTCTTTACAGCTTTTCTTGACTAAAAGCCTTTCTCCTGTTTCTGTAAAACATCATCAAAATCTGAATGATTTATTTTTGTATTTGACTGTGAGTAATTGAGCAAACAAGCTGACTGTCAGAATTCAGAAGCTGAATAGCCTCCTCCTGTTCCCATGTTAAACACTCGAGAATCAATAGACTCTCAGAGATGTATAGCATGGAAAAAGATCCTTCGGTCTGGTCTTCTATACCAACCAAATATCCTAAATTAATCCCGTCACCCTTGCCAGCATTTGGCCCATCTCCCTTTATACACTTTCCATGCATGTATCCATCCAAATGCATTTTAAATGGTCTAACTGTACCTGCCTCCACGACCTCTTTTAGCTGTTCAATCCATGCACGCATCAGTCTCTGTGTGAAACTGTTGTGCAAATGTCCCTTTTTAAATCTTTCCCCTCTCACATTAAAACTTTGTCTTCTAATTTTGGACTCGTCTATCCTGGGAAAAGACATTGACTGTTTACCTTATCTAAGCCCCTCATGATTTTATAAACCTCTTTAAGGTCACCTCTCGGCCTCAACACTTGAAAATAGTCTCAGCCTATTCAAACTGTCCCTGCAACTCTAACCATCCAACACCTGCAATATTCTTTTAAATCTCTTCTGCAACCTTTCAAGTTTGGCAACATCTATCCGATAGCAGGGAGACCAGGATTAAAGGCAATAGCACAAAAGTGGCCAAACCAATGTCCTGTACAGATGCAACATGTCGTGCAACTGTTTAGGTTGAAAACACGCACCAATAAAGGGAAGATTACCAAGTGCCTTCTTTACTGCGCTGTCTACCTGTGACGGCACTTTCAAGGAACGGAGAACCTGCACCACAAGGTGACACAGTAGCTCAGTGACTAGCATTGCTGCTTCAGAGCGCAGCGATCTGGATTTAATTCCATTTTTGAATGACTGGCTGTGTGGAGTTTGCACATTCTCTCCGTGTCTGCATGAGTTTACTCCGGATGTTATGTTTTCCTCTGACAGTATAAAGATATGCAGGTAAGGGTAGATTGGCCATGCTAAATTGTGTATAGTACCCAGGGATGTGTAGGCGAGGTGGATGAGCCATGGAAAATGCAGGCTCAGAGGGATAGGGGTTTGTCCAGTGGGATACTGTTTAGAGGTTCGGTGTGGCCTCGATGGGCTGAATGGCCTGTTTCTTCACTGTTTGGATTCTATAATTTCTATGGAGTTATCCTTGTTTGGCAACTTTCGTTAGGACCCTGCCTATATGTCTTGCCCTGATGTTTCTTGCCAAAATGCAACACCTCACGTTTATCTAAAATAACCTCCATCTGCCACTCCTCAGCTCACCTAATCAACGTCCCATTATATTCTGAGACATTATTCATCACTGTCAACTACACCACCAAATTTGGAATTATCTACAAACTTACTGACCGTACCTCATATACTCAAATGCAAATGATTTGTATAAGTAACAAAAGGCAGTGGACCCACTATTCATCTTTGCGGCACGCCACTGGTGACAGGTCTCCAAGTTCAATGAACAAATGTCCACTGTCAGGCCGTGTCTCCAATATTCAAGAAAATTTTGGACCTAAATGGCGAAATCTCCCTGGATTCCAGGCAATCTAACCTTTCTAACCAGTCTACCATGTAGAACATTTTGGTTTTCTTGCTGAATTACAAAAAGACATCATCCTGCCTTCATCAATCATCTTCATCACTTGCTCAAAAAATGTCACCGATTCAGTGAGACGTGATCGCCAATGTATAAAGCCCTCTTCTGTCCTTGTCTTTCTAGATGCATATACGTCCTTTCCCTCAGCCTCCCCCCCTCCCCAACAATTTAGTCACCATTGACGTCAGGCTCACCGATCTATAGTTACCTGATTTTTCCTTACTTTCTGAAATAATGCCACGATGTTACCAGCCCTCCAGTCTTTTGACGCCTCAATGATACAAATGAATGATACAAATATATCAGCAAAATGCTGAGCAATCTCTTTCCTAGCTTCCCACAAACTTCTGGGATACAACTGATCAGGTCCCATGGATTTGTTCACCTTTATATGTTTTAAAATGTCCAACATCTCCTTGTAATATAGATACTTTTTTAAGATATCACTACATAGTTCTGCATTCTCTCGCTCTTGCAACCTCCTCCACATTAAATATTGAGGAAAAATACTTGTTTAGTATCCCTTCCATCTCCTATGGTTCCACACATAGGTAGCCTTACTGACCTTTAAGGTGCCCTATCCTCTCCCTAGTTAATATTTTGCCATTAAAGGACGTGTACAGTTGCTTCAATGCATTGTTAACCCTATTTCTAATGCCATCTCATGTCCATATTTTTCAGGCCGGATTTCCCCGTTGACTATACACTTACTGCCCTTATACTCCTCTCGGGACTCACTTGATCTCAGCTCTGTTTACCTGACATACGCCTCCTTCCTTCCCTTGACCAGAGTATCAATATATCTAGCCATCCAGCACTCCCTGCACACACCAGCCTTCCCCAACTCACTAATAGGAACATGTTGGCTCCGGACTCTCTGAAACCAAGTTTTGATGGCCTTGCATTTTACAACTATCCCTTTACCTGCGAATAGGGTGTTCCAATTAGCCTTTCACAGGGCTTGCCTAACACTTTCAAAATTGGCCTTATTCAAAGTTAGAACTTTAATGTTTATGTCAGGTCTTTCCTAACTCCACAACTAGGTTAAAACTAATATTTATGTGTAACAGACTTGAAAGTTAAATAAACATTTCCTGCCCCTCTGCAACAGGCTCGAGAGGCTGAATAGGCTCCTCTTGTCCCTCTGAAATAGACTCAAGAGGCTTCATGGCCTCCTCCTGTCCCTGTGTAACAGACCCAATACATCAAATGACACAGCAACCAATGGATTATGAGCAGCCGGTAAACTATATCCGAGGGAGGACCATCCTTTCTCAGTTACAGAAACACAAACAACACAATATACTCCAGTGCCCTCTCAGTAACACCACATACAGCTGCAGCGACACATCTCTTTGTTTTGAATTATTCTGTTGGCAAAACGTGCCAATCTTCCAGATTTCCACCTTTTCAAGTAGCAACAGGCTAATATGGGCTGAATAGCCTTCTCTTATGCCTCTGTAAGAGGTCCATAGGGACAGAATTGCTTCGGCCTGTTCCTGAGCAGCAGTCTCAATGATCTGTCGCAAGGTTATGAAAGGATTTGACAACAGGGCATTAAAACCAGGAGTAGCCTCACACTGGTCAATAAGTGCCGTACTTTGTGTTCAGGTATCGAGAAACTTGCCCACCCGTCTTTTTTTTAATGCAGCCGATCTGTTATTATATAACTGCCTCCTTTCATAAACAGAGTGGAACATATATAGACCCCTGCAGTGTCCTGTTAATACTCTCATATACAAGTTAATGAAAAGATTTAAAAGATTTAAAGATTTATGGTCCATTTCTCAGCAACCCTCATCCATTCCATCCAAAACCAGTAAGTGAAAAGTGATGCATGGAACAGGTTAACTGAGCCTATTTATTCAGTAAGTGTGATTAATGCCAATCTCCATGGATTCGAATTATCCCAGTGGAGGGTTTCCATCTTTTAATGATAAATGGGCTCCGTTCAATGTGTCAACCCATGACATGAGCGGGAGCATCACCGACAGCACTGACAGGGATCAGCAGCTCCAGAGAGAGGGAGAGGAGAGATCAGAATCTGAGAACATTAGACTGGAATGTTCCAACAATGGATTAGAATTTGAGAACATTAGACTGGAATATTCCAACAATAGACAGGAGCCTATCCGATTATGTTTGGTATCTTTCTGCATTTGGTTGGCGGTCATTATCATCGCAGATCTATTACGCTCGTCTCATTATTCAATATTTTTATTATCCCTTCCTGGCTATCGTTGGTGTTCCTGGTGAGTATCACTGTCCAGATTTTGTTTTCTATAAACCAGTTATGACTGTATTGTTGTTATTTCATATAGTCTACACTTCTTGTCACTATTATTGTTCCTGTTGAATCTCTCAATCCAGATATTCACTCTATAGACCACTACTAACTGCATCAATGAATGTGTTCAATTACTGTCTCGCTTTCTGCTCTGGCAGTGTTACTCCGGGTCTCTATGTTGATCTATTCAGTTTCAGGGGAGAACCACAATGCATTGTATCATTGCCGTTGCTGTTAAGAGCATACAGGTCACTCTCTACTGTTCTGGTTACTAACTTTATTTCCTTCCACTGTTTCCATCCCATCCCTGGCCAATATCTGCAGCTGAAGCAGACAAGTCACAGCTGTAGGAGATCCATTTGACCAGAAATAATGAAATGGAGTTTGCCAAGCTGTTGTTCACTTCCCGGTATGTCGCATGTGATGATCCATTGACAGGTGTGTTTCAGAAGTTATGAGAAACATCCTTGTAACTTGGTCTGTACCTGTGTTTGTCCCTCTCAAGTGACCTTGCGATAAGTAACATGAGGAAGCCCACTAAGTAAAGGACCAGGCATCTAAATTGCCTGACAATGCTGTCACATTTTTAATAAAATGTTATTTTCTCCTTTTTTTAGTAAGTGGTCTTAAAGGCCAAACTGCCGACTGAAAACGGCTCAAGTAAATAATGTACGGGGCTTTTAGCGTTTTTAATAAATAGTAATAACAATGGCCAGCTCGCACAGACCAGGCTTTCTAGGAATTTTTTTATTGTAGCTATAATAATCATAAGATGCTTGAGGTCCCAGAAGGGTTGTAAGTTTTAGTAAATTATGCCTAGCTGCTATTCTCTCTGGAACCTCACTTGATGCTGCTTCCTCCTGGATTGGAGAACTGTATGCAAGAATACATGTCTGAATGTTCCTTTTTGCCAAGAGGTGTATTTATGTGATTGTAGTATATTGGAACAGTTCATTTGTAGAATGTACTGTATCCATTATTCGGTTAAGATTTCCAATACTTAAGTTATTCTAAATTCCTCTCCATTTTGTATGGATTTTCATGAGAGTGTTTAAATATATGGTGTTTTGCTTTATGGTGAGTGGTTTGACTACTGGCATCACATCTGGAACACCCAACTCACATCTACCTTTAAAACAAGAAAAGGTTGGCATCCAAGCTACCTTCTTAAAATAATTTGAGGCAGTCTGGTTCGTCTATAGCAAACTGGGGACTCTTGTCCGGTTCTAAAACGATAATACCAAATTGGGTTTAGAATTTTCAAACAAGCAATTCGACCCAACAAGTCCACACCGACCCTTCGATGAGTAACCTCCCCAGACCCATTCCTCTCCGCTATTATTACACATTTACCCCGACTAAGGCATCAAACCCATACATCCCTGACAACTATGAACAATTTATCATGGCCAATTCACCTGACATGCACATCTTTGGATTGTGGGAGGAAACCAAAGTATCCAGAATAAGCTCATGCAGACACTGAAGAGTACGCACCAGGAGGCTATTGGGTTCAAAGGTCGAGTATGGTAGTTGTTAGTGTCTTTTTTTCCGAATGTTAAATTCGGTTGGTTTAAACAGTATTTTGTGTGTAAAGATTCAGTCGCTAAGAGTTCTCTGGGTATGGAAAAGTGAATTGGGGGTTTTACAAAAGGTAATGAAGGCAAAGCTGTAGGAATTGGCAGGCAAGCTGGAGTTGGGGTTGTGTTTGTCTGTGAGAAAATGAGAGATAATTTCAGCTACAGCTCAGCAATTACATTTGTTGGAACTGTCATCAGACTCTTTGGAAACGGCTGGAATTCAATTTCAAATGAGGCACCTTGAACACGAGAAGGAATTGAAACAGTTTGAATTATGATGAAAAATAGAAACAAAAGAAAAGGAAATGAAGAAGAAAGAGAGAAAAGGACAGAAGAAAAGTAGAGAGTTTCAACTTTAAAAGTTAACAGTTAGAGAGGAAACTTGACATAGAAGGCGGAGATGAAGGCAGACGGTCGGCGGGATGAGGAGGATAGTGAGGTTGAACAACCCTGTAGTAGCCAAAGGCCTAATGGGATTCTGTTTAAATGCATTCAGGCATTATCTAAATTTGATGAGAAGGATGGGGAAGCCTTTTGAATTTCATTTGAGAAAGTGGCTAAACGAATGCAGTGACCAGTGACGATGTGGATTTAGTTGATCCAAACAAAGCTGATAGGTATTTGCATCCCTATCAGAGGAGGTATCTGGCCAGTATGGGGTGGTGAAGAAAGCCATTTGAAGTGCATATGAGCTTGTGCCAGAAGCCAACAGACAGTGTTTCAAGAATCTAAAAAAGGGTCCCTGGATAAATGCACATTGAGTTTGAAAGGATCAAACAAAGTAATTTTGAAAGGTGGGTAAGGGTATTAAAAACAGAGCAAAGCTATGACACTGTTAGAGAGATTCTTAGTTTGGAGAAGTTCAACAATTCACTTCCTGCAGTCGTGAGAACTCGTGTGGAAGAGCAGAGAGTAACAATGACAAGATTAGAAGCTGAAATGGCTGATGATGATGATTGAGTTCATAAATCAACGTTTGGTTTCTGTGTGAGATTGAGAAGAATGTGCGAGATCTTCTTAAAACATTTACCTGCGAGAGTAAGGTTTACTGGCATAGGCCAGGAGGAGCAGGTAAAGAGGATAGAGCATTAAGAGGTACAGATGTATGCAATTCTTTTATGCTGAGACATGAGGAGCTATGTCATTCAGAAGGACTATTGGAGAGATGAGAAGTGCTTCATTTGTAACGTGTGGTTGGAGTGTCCAGTGGAAACATCAACAGATTTATTCCACAATGAGGAAGGAGACTTGGTGTTGGCGTTACAACATTTCAGCATTTAAATTGCCAATAACATACCTGAGACAAATCTTTATCACTGATTGTGACCCTTTAAAGTTTTTGGAGAAGTTTAGAGAGAAAAATACCAGTCTGCTTCGATTGAGATTATTATTGCTGCCATTCAATGTGAAACTATACAGGTGAGAGGGCGAGAAAACATAAGTTTTGACACGTTGTCGAGACTTGGATGAAGAAAGAGAAAGCCATTATGTGGCAGGAGTAAAATGATTGAAATCGAAACTAGTTGTGAACATTTGTATGGTCAGAGTCAATGTAATATACATATATATATATATATATATATATATATATATATGCATTGCAGACTACTAACAGAGGAAGACTAGGAGTTCTAAAATGATTCCACCGTTGTATATTGATGGATTATTTTATTAAAGGTGGAGTTGTGAGGATACTATCACTGTAAAAAGGTGATTTTCTCTTGGATTGTTTTTGAAGAGAGGTTTTAAAGGCAGAGGTGCAGAACTGCTGTCTGAAAACAGTTTAAGTAAATAACTGAAGAAGCATTTAGGTTTTATTAAAACGATTGTAACAATGGAAGGGCAGTGGCCAGCTCTCCCAGGCCAGGTGTCCTCGTTTTGTTTTTAGCTGCAGCATCCAGAAGCTGCTGGGGATCCCAAAAGGGTTGGAAGTTTCAAGACATGATCCCTAGCTGCTTTTCTCTGAGATCTCTGTTGATGTTGTTTCCTCCTGGATTGGAAAACTGCTGTAAGGATCTGAATACATTTGAATATATCTTTGTGCCAAGCGGTGTAAACCAAGAAGGTACGGTATCTATTGTTTGTGTAAGTGTTCCAACATATAAGCAATGTTCTTTTCTTTGATTTCGTTTTAACTAAAGCATTTTAATAGATTATATTTTGCTTAATGTCGAATGGTTTGACCAGTCACAACATATCTGGAACGCACACTTCCCATCTATATTCAAAATAAGGAAAGGTTTGGGTTTAAACGGCCTTCTCAAAATATTTTGCGAGGATATGGACTGGTCCACAACACTTGTAGCCGAGGGGTTTCTGACTGGGTCCTGTAATTGAAAATTTAGTGGAGGGGCTGGAGATGGTTTGTTGGAGGTTGTGCTGTAGGCTGCCCTTGACATTCAGGGAGACCCGAGGATTTGGTGACCCAATTCTGGATGAAGCATGGAGACTGTAGTTACAGCATCTGGGTCTGTAACATGAACAACAAATGGAGCAGAGGCTGCAGAGAGGGGAAGCTTTGAAACCACACAGTGAGTGTGTGTGGGGAAAGGGATCTGCTGTATCCACCTCGGGTTTTCCAGGAACAGCTTCCCAAGCTACACTTAACCCAGGAGCAGAGTGTGAGGGGACCCTGACTGAACAAGGAGCTAGTCACAGAGCGATGTCACCTCCATCAACACGACCTGTAGCTTCACACCAGGGGGAGGTTGGTGCTGCCAGTGGTTGTTAGGGTAACTGTTTCATTCAGCTTCTATGATCCAGAACTTTCCAGGCAGGACTAGGTGACATATCCGTCATTTCCCAGTATTTCAATATCAATGTCACCATTCGGTGATGGAGGATATATATGCTGGATGAGGTAAATACATTGTTTCTCCCTCAGCAGGAAGCTGCCGGGTGTATCCAGTATAGTGGGATTCCCGATGGTGTACATGGCATCTGCGGAGTAGCCGTGTCAATGGGGAGAGGTAGAGGAACTGAAGGAGGTCTCTCTCTCTATTAATGTTACAGTGTACCCAGGCACAGTACATCATGTTGGTGAATACCCACTGTCCTGGCAGCAGTCACGGCCTCTTCATTCAGAAGCAGTCCACCATTCCCATCGTCACCGGTTCTCCACGCAGAAAGAAATGATTATATCTTAGATAAAGGCCGTCCCCTTGATGCATGTTTCAAAACACCATTCCCACCACCAATCAACCACATCAAAGTATTCCATGTGTACGGAGAGCTTGGGGTCACTTGGACTGTCTGGGAGCTGACGATCAGGGATGGAGCAAAACCGCCCATGTCTGAACGGATCTGAGTGAACACCCCAGTACACAGTATCATTAAGTCCCGTAATCCCTCTCCATTTCAGTAACATATTGTTTTCCATTATTTCTGTAAATGAAATGACAGGTTATATCATGTTAAATTCCATCTGCCAAACTATTATCTATTGTCTTTACCTCTCTGAATCTATTTGCAGACTCTCCACCCTCGCTTGATAATTTAATCTCTTGCTTATCACAGCGACATCACCAAACTCAGCATCTGTATATCTGCTCCATCCACCTGATCATTGATATAGATTGTAAATAGTTGAGAACCCAGCGCTGGTCACTGTGTGACCCGACTGGTTACGTTCTGTCTCACTGATTGAGACTGATGTATCATGAGTGCCTGCTTCCTGTACGATACCCTCTCCTTCTCCATTCCTGTGCAACACAGTCGAAGAGTTGAATAAGAACAAGGATCATCTGTGAGGAATCCAACCCCTCGATGAGGCTGATGTCAACGCGCCCTCTGTTCCACTTTCCTGCCATCTCTCCATCCTAAAACTCTAGTCTCTTGCTGTAGATTGCACCACATGAAAGAAATCAACTCCACATCTACACTTTCAATTACTTTTAGCATTTTACAGACCTCAATGAGATCTCCTTTCATTCTCATAAACTCGAGAGTATAGGCCGAAACTGCTTAATTTCTCTTCATAAGACAAACACTTCAAATATGGAATCAATCAAATGAAACTCTTCTGAATTGCTTCCAATGGAAATACCACATTCTGCAGGACACCCAAACTGTACTCCAGTTGCAGCCTCACAAATGCCTTGCATAGCTATACCAACACTCACTATCTTTCTTCTCTATCCTTTATATACATAAATACTGAAATTATGCTTGCATTTCTAATTATTGCAGTACACGCAGGCAGGTTTTCTGTGATATGCAAGCAGACACCCAGATCCCTCTGCACCTAAGCACTTTGAACTTTCTCTTATTTAGATAATAATTTGCATTTCTATTATACTGGCCAGCTTGAATAGCCCCATATTTATTCACTTTAATTTTCCTTGCCAAATGTTGGCCCATTCACCCAACCTATCCATATAGTTTTAATATCTCTTGCATAATCATTCCGAAGTAATTTCCCACCGATGTTAGTGTCATCTGAAAATGTGGTGTCGTTCTTTCTAACCCGTCAACCGAATACAGTAGTACCGTCGATCACAAACGGTTGAGGCATGAGTACTGAAATCAATGGCACCTCACAAATTGCATTTGCCAAAAGAAAATTACACATTTATTACATCTGACTACATTTTGTTGGTTAACTAATCCACCATCCAAGCTAATAAGTTACTCCTAAACCCATGTTGTCTGATCTTACCACTTACTCTTTGGAGAAGCGACATATCCGATGCCTTGAGGAAGACCAGATATGTTCCATCTCCAGGATTCCCACGATCCACCTTATTTGTAACATCATCAAATAACTCAAGCAAACAATTCAAACACGATTTAGCCTTCGTAAAACCATGTTGACTGACGAAGTGTGGTTTAACTTTGCAAATTTCCTGAACAATGGATTCTAACAATTTGCCTTAAATTACAATAGTTTATTGTTACTCTTTACTCCCTAATGCATACCATTATTATAAGTTCTTCACTTTCGAAAACCTTTACGTTTTCTTTGAATTCCTGTTTAATGGGCACAAGGCGTTAAGAGATCTGCTCCAGTTGCTGAGTAAGAGCCATGTGTGGATGAATGGACTCATCATCCTGCTGGTGTACAAACTCGATGGGCTGACGTCTTTCTGGTGTTCCCATGTTGCCATCTCCAAGGCCAGAATGACCGCCTCCTGTTGATGCTTTAGATGATTGTGAGTTTATAGAATCTTCCTGTTGCTGGGTAACATTTTGAGGGGCTGATGGGTCTTCTCATACCTCTCCATAATATGTGGAAATACTGAACGGTCTCCTCATGTATCCCGGAGATGGGACCGAGGGATTGATTGGTCTTTTCTTGTTCTCATACAACAGACACGTGTCTAAATTACCTCTTCCTTTCTCATGAAAGATTTCTCAGATAGTTTTTATCCTTATCCAATTCCCTTGCAATCGGCTCGGTGGATCTCAATGGCCTCCTGTTATCCCAGTGTAACAATCTCCAGTCACTGTGTGAGCTCTTCCAGTTCCTGTGTTACAGACAAGAGGAGGCTGAATGGACTGATCTTGTTGCTGTTTAACAGGATACTGGTGCAGCATGGCCTACTGTTATAGGCTCGTGGGGCTGATTGGCCTCCTTCTGTAAATGTATGTCAGGCTCCAGGGGCTGAATAACAGGATCGAAGGCCTGAATATCCTCCTGTTGTTCCTGTGGAACAGGCTGGAGAATGGAATGGTTCCTCCATTATCTCTGTAATTCGCTTCAGTTGTTGATTCCTTCTCTCATCTATGTTGAAATAAGATCATCCTTAACTTTTGTAAACTCCAATGATTACTGGGTCAACCTGATCATCCTTTCGTTATAAGCTTGCACCTTCATTGCAGGAATCATCTCTGAACTGCTTCCAATGTAACAACATCCTTTCTTCATTGAAGAGACTAAATCTGTACACACTGCTGCAGACGTGATCTCACTATGGCCCTGTACAGCAGTAGCAATGCTTTACCACCCTGCTGTAAGGTTCCCAACCAAGTTAGAGCAGTCTCACCTCACTGGGAGAATACAGAGCATTATTGGAAGATCATTGTCCTTCTCTACACCATCAGCATAACGGGAGATCTGGGAAATTAAAGTTTGAGAAGATCATAAATAATGTGGCGAGATGATCTCTACTATTAATCTCCCCAGAGCCCACGTCGCTCAGATTCCTCAGAATCTAGTAAGGTGGAGCGCAAAAACAGCAAGGGGGAGCAAACATTGATGGGAGTTATATATCAAAGTGAAAGCTGCAATACAAATGCTGGATATGTTAAAAAACAGGAAATGAGATATACACATTTGTGGGTACTGCAGTAATAATGTACTGTTTACATTATATCTAAACTGTGTTAACCCAAATGAATGCTAATGCTGGGAAAAATGGATTTCATGACCACGTGTGAGATGGTTTGCATGAACATTATGTCGAGCACTGAGCTCGAGATCAGGTTATTTAGGAATTGGTGTTGAGTGATCAGAAGAGCTATTTGAAACTTTTGCTGGAAAGGACCTTTTGTGAACAGTGACCACAATATATTGGTTTTCTTTTATGCTGTTTGAGTACACGGCAGTTTGTGTTGTATTTGAAGTAACCGTTATAAATCTGAGTCGTGCAAGCCCTGAAGGTGTGAGGAGAAAGTGGGGACTACAGATGCTGGAGATCAGAGTCGAAGAGTGTGGTGCTGGAAAAGAACGTCAGGTAGCATACTAAGAGCAGATAAATCGATGTTTCGGCATAAGCCCTTCATCAGGAATGAAGCTTATGGGCCAAGGGGGTTAAGAGATAAATGAGAAGGGGGTGCGATAGGGGGGAGGTAGCTGGGATTGCGATAGGTAGATGAAGGTGGGGTTGAAAGTGATAGGTGATGAAGGGAGACAGAACGACTCATCTACTGCATCCAGTAAACCCAATGTGGTCTTCTCTACATTGGTGAGGCAGGAGGTCAACTTGTGGATCATTTCAGAGAACATCTCTGGGACAGCCACATTGAATAACTCCATCGCCTTGTGGCGGAGCACTTTAACTCCCCTTTCCACTCTGCCAAGGACATGAGTGCCCTGGGCCTGCTCCATCGCCAAACCCGAGCCACCAGAAACCTGGAGGAAGAAAGCCTCCTCTTCTGCCTTGGGACCCTCCAACCACAGGGCATCATAGTGGATTTCCCCATTTCCCCATTTCCCCTAAACCCACCTTATCCCATTCCAACCTTACAAGTCAGCACCGCCATTTTGAACGTTCCTATATGTCCACCTTCCTTCCTATCAATCTGGTCCACCCTCTTTCCTCTCCGACTGTCACTTTCAACCCCACCTTCATCTACCTTTTCGATGAAAGGAGGCAGCTTAGAAAAATGACAAGTGTTGCAGTAAGCCAGTGGATTCAGTGAAATGTAGGACCCAGCAAAGGATGATAAAGAAACTGAGAAGAAAATCAAAAAGCGAAAAACCGTGCAAACGAAAGAAAAACATGAAGACTGCTAAAAAGTGTCTATCAATGTATGAAAAATAAACAAGGCCAAATGTGGAACAGTTGGTGTGCGTTCAGGATAATTTATTGCAGAGAACAGAGAAATCGCAGGGGAAAAAAAAAACAGTTTATTTGTGTCTATCTTCATGGAAGAATGTCCAGATATTCTTTCAGAAATACCAAGTGACCATAGGACTTGTGCATGTATAGTCTAAGATCATTCTTATCAGTGATGAGGTTATCTTTGAAAAGAAAGCTGGATTGAGTATTTATAAATCTGACAGACTAGATGTACTTCATACAGGAATTTCAAAGGAAGCAGCAATAGACATGTTGATTGCATCGCGGATTTTCACTTTAGTTTCCGACACATTCCGGAAAGGTACTTAGCCAATCTGGATAAGGCAAAGGTTATAAATATTATCCAACAGTTTAAGAAAGGATGAATTTGGAGAGTGGTGAACTACAGACCAGTTATCTTGTCATCCGCAATCGGGTGTCTGGTGGACTCGATTACAAAGAACATGCTACTAGATATTTAGAAGGTAATAACATAACCGAGGAGTATGAGAATGCACCGATGAAAGGAAAACCAGAAGTGGCAAACATTTTTTGGAATGGTTTGAAGATGATTCTTGTGGACATAGGCAATGAAGAACCAATGGATAGTGTATAGTTAGATATGCATGAGCTTTTCTTAAGAACTCACACACTAAGCTCATAAGAAAAGTTAAACCGAGAGGTATTGGGAAGAACATATGCAAATGGGAAAGTAAAAATTAGGTTTACATTCATGTGAATGTAATTGGAATATAGAGGATGTAGTGCACCAGTTGCATCGAGCGTTGGTGAGACTAAACTTAGAGTATTGTGTATCGTTTGGAGTCCCAATCTAAGAAAGAATATACTGACTACAGACGAACTGAAAAAGATATTCTCCAAATTAACCCCTAAGTTGGCAAGGTTGTCTGACGGGGTAACATAGCCTGTAATCTCGAGTTTCGAAACATGACAGGTGATTGTAGTGATTCTTAGAAACATCGAAAGGACTGAAGAACAGAGGGACATGAAGAAGTACAAATAGGTGAGATCTGGGAGAATCCCACGATATTCTACACGGACAAGTAGAACAGAATAATCAGCAAACAGCTAGTGTTCATTAGAAACCAAAGGGCAATCTGTGTGTCAAGCTGGAGAACAATGATGGATTGTTACATGAGACCTTCACATCTATTTTACTTGGGAGAAGGAGGATGCAGGTACAGAATTCAAGAAGATGGACTAAGAAGCTCTTGAACAGATTGATGTAAAATACGAGGT
Source organism: Chiloscyllium plagiosum (assembly GCF_037043375.1). NCBI lineage: Eukaryota > Metazoa > Chordata > Chondrichthyes > Orectolobiformes > Hemiscylliidae > Chiloscyllium > Chiloscyllium plagiosum. Next base: position 72,635,720 of record NW_028270175.1, on the reverse strand, counting down.
TTGAGGTTTGTTCTGGATAAATTTGGACCAATCTCCATGTCTGAATGAGTTGTATCACAGGTGGCTGTTGGGGTCAAGGGAGGAAAGACCCTGACTGAATATTTTAACTAGAATCTGACCATAGGGGTGGTGTCAGAGAACTGGAGAACTGCTAATACGATTCCACTTCACGGTAAGGGTGGGAGAGATAGAGCAGGGAACTATAGACGAGCGAGTATTAGATCACTGTTAAGGAAAGTACTGTAGAAAATAGGGAAGGAGAAAAATAAACTCCCAATCAGAGTCGCAAGGTTTGATCAGGGATAATTATCATGACTTTATCAGAAGGCAGTCCCATCTAATGGATTTGATTTAATTAGTTTGAGGAGATCGATTGTTTAGTTTTGTGGGAAGGCATTTGACATATTTCCAGCTGGGAAACTGAGAAATAATGTAAAATCTCACAATATGAAGGATAACTTGACAAGTTACAAGGAAAATTGTCTTAGTGGCAGCAGGCAGAGCGTGGTGGGAGAAGGCTGTTTGTGTGACTGGAGACCAGTGTCCTCTGGTGAACCACAGGGATCAGTGCGGTGTCCCTTATTGTTTGTATTATTCACAAAAAAAAGTGAATGTGGAGGGGCGAGGTGGAGAGTGGGGGATGTGGGATAAGTAAGTGTATGTTTGACATAAAGATTGGCTGGGTGGTTAGCAGTGAGGAGGAAGGCCTTAAGTTACAGGAAGATGCAGATGGAATGGTCAGATGGGCACATCAATGGCAGATAGAATGTAACCCTGATAAATATGAGGTGATGCACTTTGGGAGAAGGAACCAGACAGGGGAGGACTCAATGAATGGCAGCACACTGGGAAGCTCAGAGTGTGCTTCTGCACACATCTCTGAATGTGGCTGGACAGGTTAATGGGTTAGTTAAGAATTGGACCTTGGGTGTTGCGTTTCCGAATCAGGGTGTAGATTATAAGAGCTATACAGGCCTTTGGTTCGTCCAAAATCTGAGTACTGTATGTAGCTCTGGGAGCCACATTCCAGGAAGGATATAATTGTACTGGAGAGTGTGCAGAGGTGATTCACCAGGATGTTCCCTGGGATGGAGCATACCAGCTATGGCGATAGGCTGGATAAGCTCGGGTTGTTTACTTTGGAGCAGAGAAAGCTGAGGAGTCAGTGATTCAGAAGGATACGATTTTATAAGCGACACGGACAGGGTGGATAGGCAGCAGCTGTTCCTTTTAGTAAGAGGGTCAAGAACAAAGGACCATACTTTTAAAGTGAAGAGTTTGAAGTTCAGAGATGATTTAAACATTTTTTTCACCTCGAGGGTGTGGGGTTCTGGGGTTACTTCTTCAGAGGGGAATTATCACGGGTAACCTCACAATCATTAAAAAGTACTTGGGCGAGCAATTGGAAGTGTCATAACATTCCAGGCTACGGGCCTGCTGTAGGAAAGTGGGACTAATATAGATCGTGCTGTATTTCTGTAGGCATAGAGGCTATGCCCCTGTGAGTGGATGGCGTGGAAGGTCAATTATTGAGCAGTTTAAGGCAGGAATTGATGGCTTTCTGAAGAGTTATATTGTAAGGGTTATAAGAGTGAACTGTATTAGCTTGTTAAATTATGTCAATGTGAGAAATATGAGAAATCAAGTACAGTTTCCTTACAGTTTGAAACCAGAGAATAGAGAATAGGAAACAGGGAAATGGCAGAACTAGGAAGCCAGTACTTCAGTTCTGTCTTCACAGAACTTTCAAACAATACAAGGAAAACCATTTCTGGTGTGGGAAAATGATAGAGAACATGGAACATAGAACATTGTAAGGAAATGGTTCAGGAGAAATTATTGTGGCTGAGAGTAATGGTCATAGGCAACACTAACATAGATTTATGAAATGGGAATTATGTTTGAGAAACAGACTGGAAGACAAATGAAAGAGAAACAATAGATGCAAAACATGTTGATTTTTAGAAAGATTTTGGTAAAGCTCCAAGCCCAATTTGCTAAATCAAATCTGAGTGGATTGGGGCTAATATATGGACATGTTTCTAGAATGGGACAGCTGGCAGGAAACGGTGAATACAAATAAACAGACTCGTCAAGCAACAGCCTGACATTGTCTGTAAGGTATGATTCTGTGTGTATAACTATGTCCCATACTCCCCATTACCATCCGCAGATATCTCCTGTCTCATCAGCAGGACGGACACAGCAGAGGTGGCGGCACAGTGGGATACAGTTGGAAGGGAATTGCTCTTGGAATCCTCAACAGTGACTCTGTATCCCATGAAGTCTCATGGCATTAGTTTGCACTTGGGAAAGGAAACTTCCTGCTGATTACCATGTACCAGCCTCTCTCAACTGATGAATCAGTACTCCTCCATGCTGACCAACACTTGGAGTAAGCAGTGAGGGTAGCACGGACGCAAGATGTACTCTGGCTGGGGGATTTCAATGTTCACCACCAAAAGTATCTCAGCGATAGCATTACTGATCGAGCTGGCCATGTCCTAACGGATATAACTGCTAGACTGGTTCTGCAGCAGGTGGTGAAGGAACAAACAAGAGGAAAATACATACTTGACTACAGCCTTACTAATCTGCCAGTTGCAGAAATATCTGTCCATGACATTATCGGTCAGAGAGACCACCGCATTGTCATTGTGGAGACAAAGTCACACCTGCACAATGAGAATACCCTCCACCATTTTGGGTGGTACGATCACGGTGCTAAATAAGGCAGACTTCGAACAGATCTAGCAGCTCAAATCTGGATGTGCATAAGGTGTTGTGGGTCATCAATAGCAGCCAAATTGTACTCTCACATAACCTCATGGCCTGGCATATCGCCCTCGCAACAATTACCATCAATCCAGAGGATCAACATTGGTTCAATGGAGTGTGCAGGATGGCCGGAGCAGCACCAGGCATACCTGACAATGAGGTGTCAGCCAATTGAAGCCAGCAAACAGGACTACTTGTGCACCAAACAGCATAAGCAGTAAGTTATAGACAGAGCTAAGTCATCCCACAAGCAACGGTTCAGATCTAAGCTCTGCAGTCCTTCCACATCTGCCGAGAAACATTGGGGACAATTAAACAATTCACTGGAGGAAGAGATTCCACAAATAACCCCTTCCTCCATGATGGAAGAGCCCAGCACTTCAGTGTATAAGTTAAGGCTGATGCATTCGCAACAATCTTCAGTCAGAAGTGCTGAGTGGATGATCCATTTCAGCCTCCTCCAGTGGTCCTCAGCAATTCAGCTACCAGTCATCAACCAATTCGATTCAGTCCACGCGATATCCAGAAACGGTTGGAGATACTGGATACTCCATAGTGTCCATAATCTGAGAACATTCTGGCAATAGTACTGAAAACTTGTGCTTCATAGCTTACCTCTCCTCGAGCCAAACTGTTTTAATACAGTTACAACAATGGCATTCCCCGATTATGTGGAAAATTACCCCAAGTATCTCCTGTATATAAAAAGCAGAACAAATCCAATCCGGCCAATTACCACTCAATCAGTCTACTCTCGATCATCAGTAAAGTGGTGGAAGGTCTCAGTGCTTTTAAGCAGCACCTGCTCAGCAATACCCTGGTCAATGACGCCCAGTTTGGGCTCCACCAGGCCACTCAGCTCCTGACCTCATTCCCGTGGTTCAAACATGGACAAAAGAGCTGAATTCCAGAGGTGAGGTGAGACCAATAGCACTTTAAATCAAGGCTGCATTCGACCCTGTGTGGCATCAAGCGCCTGAACAACACTGGAACCAATGGGTATCAGTGGCAAAATCCCTGCTGGTTAGATTCATACCTGACACGTAGGAAGATGGTCATGGTTGATGAAGGTCAGTTAACTCAGCTCCCAGTCTGTAGGAGTCCCTCTCGCAGTGACCGAAAACTTCTTCAGGGCTGCTTCATCAATGATCTTCCCTCCATTTTAAGGTCAGAAGTGGGGATGTTCACCAATGATTGTACAATGTTCTGCAACATTTGTGGCTTCTCAGATACTGTAGCATTCCATTTTCAAATGTGACAAGATCTGGACAGTATCCAGGCTAACAAGTGGCAAGTAATATTCCGGCCACACGAATGCCAGACCATGACCATCACCAATAAAATACACTCTAACCTGCCTCTTGGCATTCAATGTTGTTAAGATCACTGAATCCCCCAGTTTCAAAGTCCTGGTGGGTAATCGTTGCTCAGACACTCACTGGACTCGCCACATGAACACAGTAACTATAAGAGCAGGTCTGAAGCTAGGAATACTGCGGCGAGTAACTCACATCCTGACTTCCAAACGTCTGTCCATCATCTACAATGCATAAGTCCGAAGTGTGATAGAAGACTCCCAATTTGCCTGGATGAGTGCAGCCCCAACAACACTCAAGAAGCTTTATACCATCCAGGACAAAGCAGCCAGTCTGACTGTCCCTTCATCCACAATGCTCCACCATCAACGCTCAGCAGCAGCAGCAGTGTTTTACTATCTACATGCTGCAATGAAATGATTCACCAAAGATCCTCAGAGACCATCTTCCCAACTCACGACCATGTCTATCTAGAAGGACAAGGGCTACAGATGTATGGGAATACCATCATCTTCAGGTTCCTCCAAGCCATTCACCATCCTGACTTGGAAATTTATCACCGCTTCTTCACAGTCACTGGGTAAGAATCCTGGGATTCCCTTCCTAATGGCATTGGAGGTCAACCACAGCAGGTGGACTGCAGCGTTCAATAAGGCAGCTCACCACCACCTTCGCAAGTGCAACTAGGGACAAGCAATAAATGCTGGCCCAGCCAGTGACTCCGAGATTCACGAAATAAATACATATAAATTAACAGATTACGGTTGGTGAGGTGTCGCAGGGATCGATACTTGGGGCCCAGCTGTTCACAACGCCCTTTCAACATTTGGTTGCTGGAATCAGATATAATATATCCCAGCCTGCTGACAGCACGAACGGATGTGTGATTGTGAGTGGGTGAGGAGGATGTAAAAAAGCATCGAGAAGACTAAGACAAGTGGAGTGAATGGGTAAATACGTGACAGATGGAGAACAATGTGGATAGAGGTGACGGTGTGCCCTTTGATGGAAAGATAAATTGGCAGCCTACCATTTGAAAGAGATTGGTTGAAACATGTTGATCTACAAAGGGGCGAATGTTCCTTTTTGTTGTTCCCTTCTGCATGAACGTCTAAGGCCCATGCAGCGCAGTGAGTTCTGTAAACACATGCCAAATACTGGGCATGGCATTGGCACGCTGCCCAGTGTACACAGACTCACCAAGTGGGGAGCTGTAACACTGAAAAGGATCTTCACCTTGTGCACCAGTCGCTGAGAGTAATATTGCAGAACCAGAAAGCAGTGAGGAAGATAAATGGTGTGCTGACCTTCATTTCAGGGGGATTTGAGTCCAGGAGAAAGGGTGTCTTACTGCAGCTGTACAGGGCCTTTGTGAGATATCATCTCGAACATTGTGCAGTATTGTGGGCGGTTTTGGTCTCCTTACCTAATAAAGGACAAACCTGACAATCAAGGAGAGCAGTGAAGGATGACCAGACTGATCTCTGGGAGAACGGGCTTGTTGTGGGAGCAGAGTTTGGGGTGACTGGGTCAGTATTCCATGGGATTTTGGAAAATGAGTAAAGATCTCAGTGAAATATACAAAACTCTGACAGGGTGAGTCAGTTTGGAAGCAGGGATGATAATTCCCCTGGCTGGGACGTTTAAAACAAGGGGCCACAGTATTAGGTATAGTCAGGTCACTCTGTATTGAAATGAGAATAACTGGCCGCACTCACTGACTGGGAACCTGGGGAATTAGCTCGCACCTGGAAACCAAGGCACTGATTATAAATCAGGATTTACAGACAGTAAAGGGATAGTGGGAGAGCAGGAGTACAGTGTGGAAATGAAGGGCCAACCATCATTACATTGAATTGGGTAGCAAACACGATGGACCAAACGTACGACTGCACCGCCTATTTTATAGCTTCCCAAGGTTACTCACATTCACGGATATGTATATCATGTGGGGTAAGTGCATTGTGGAGATTTTTTCCATGAACTGGAATGTGGGAGTCTCAAAGTGTTGTATGACCTATTTCTTTCCTGATGTTTCTGTGCACTCTGTGGGAAAGCTCTGTAAATGTTGTCACAAGCTCTCAGATGTTAGGAAGGGGGTCTCTGCAGGGTCGACAGGACTGTGTTCCCAGGCCCTTTTCCGACACTGATGCTGAGGCCGGGTGTTCTGTCCTGTTTCATCCTTTCAGATCTCGGAGTAGTTTGATACAAATGAGTGCCCTTGCTTGGCCGTTTCAGAGACCATTGAAATCTTTATCACATGTCAGGGTCTTTGGAGTCAGTTTTAGGCCAGCCCAGGAAATCACGGGAGATTCACTTCCTAAAAGTACATTGGGGAAGGAAATTCTGTTTACAATCGCTATTGGCTTCCAGGTCACTGTTACTGACACCAGATTGTAGATCTCGATATTTTATTAATTGTCTTTAACTTCCACCAGCTGCCAGATCATTGGCCTGGTCTGGATTAGTAATCCAGTGTCATTTACACAACAGCACCATCTCCACATGGGGTCCTGTCAAAAACCATACTGAGCAGGTTATTTCTGTGCTGCTTGACAGCTCTGTCAAAAAGAACTCCCACCAATCTGACTGTCGTGATGGAAATGAGGAGGTGGAAATTGGTTAGATTGTAATTATTCCCGTCTTAGCGGACAGGACATAGCTGAATAATTTTCCACATTGCCAGGGAGATGTCAGAGTTGGAGCTGGAATGAAACAGCTTCCCCAGGGACACAGCGTGTTGTGTAGCACAAGTCTTCAGTCCTATTGCAGGAATGGGTTAATGGACCATTACCTTTGTCGTATCTACTGTGTTCAGCTGTTTCTTCATGTCACGTGCAGCGAATAGAATTGGTTGAAGACTGGCATCTGTGATTCTGTGGGCATCATGATGAGGGTGAGGTGTATCATCGACTCAACACTTCTGGCAGAAGATGGTGCAGATAAAACATCCTTCTCTATTACACTGATGTGCAGGTCTGTTCCATTATTTAGGATGGGAATGTTTGCGGAGCCCTCTCCTCCAGTCATTTGTTTAATCGTCCATCACCATTTATGACTGAATATGACAGGACTGCAGTGCTTCGATCAGATCTGTTGGTCAAGTCTGGTAGCTTTAATGAGTTAGCATCAGGTTAAAGTTCATGTGATTCTGACTCTGACATGTTCACCCACACTCGTCACTGAGCCAGAGATGGTGTTGATGGTAATGACAGACTGAGGTGTTATCCTGGCAAAATATTACAGGTTGTGGTTGAATGCAGGTCTGCTTCTCCTGCTGCTATGGTCTGCAGCACTATATAAATACGCAGTTTCCAGCTGCAATATCTGCAATGCAATTCTGCTGTCTGTTCCCCAATTCTCACTGAGACCCATTCACCCATCAGCCCTGCACTCAGTGGCCTAACCTGGTTTCTGATGTGGCAATACTTCCATTTTCAAATCTCATTCTGCTGAGGGTCTGTCTCCCGGGTCTTGCTTCCAATCTGACACATTCCGCAAAAGCATTTAACTGATCTTAATTCAAATGTTTAATTCTCCAGAATCTATTTCCTTGAGAAATGCTGTGTTCTGTGTTAAAAGTGAATGTGTTTCCTCTGTTTCTCTCCCTGACCATGACTAAGAGCTCTGTAGTGTCAGTGATGCCAGCCTTATGTAGTTTCAGAGCCAATGAATTCTCTGGATTCCCAATCATTCACCACATTATATGTTTTCTTTTTTGGTTTGATGCCTTATAACTCATGGCTCCCTTGTCCTCCCATGAGTATGTTTCATCTGCTTGGGGTTGCAATTCTGGTATTATCTTCCGAATTATCTCCAGAAACTCCTCCCATTGCTGCCCCATGGTCTTTCCTGCTCAGCTCCCCTTCCAAGTAACTCTGGCCAGCTGCGCCCGCATGTCTTTGTAGTTACATTGCTTAATTATATCCACATTACAGCTTGAAGAGAGCATTACTTATAAACTGAAAGAAGGAGACTTGAGAGATGGGACATGAAGAATAATTGGTCGATGTCTTATCTAGATAAAAAGGGAGAACGAGAGAGAGGATATAGACATGGAGATGTGGAAAATGAGAAAACTAGATTATCGAAAGAAGTAGATGCACATCCCTCAATGTTTTGGCAATGCCTGTGTGCTGTGGTCCTTTGTACAGTGCACGTACAACAGAGTAATATGTTCAAATGTTGGGTCTGATGCCATAACTTTTTCTCTCAAATAATATGCCAGACATTAGTTTTGGAAAGAACCCAGCTGGCCAATATATTTAATTGCTGGTAGAAAGGGGATTAACTGAAACAAGTTGGGATACGAGAGGCAAAAATTTATAACACACATACCAACAAGAATGAGAGATTAGAGCTGGGAATCCCAGAAAAGGGACACGTTTAAAGAAAGGGAAGGTATCATTTCAGATGAGGATTAAATAATGTTTTAATGCTTTATAAATGTTATACATCATGAGCACCATTTTCCGTTAACTATGTCTCCATTGTTCATTCAGAATGTGTTGTACGCATATGGACAATTTTCCTTATCTGAACACACACTGATTAAACAGCGTATATAAAATCATTTTTCCTCCATTTCAATCTCTCCTGCTGTCATGCTACCAGGACACATGAACGCCAACTGGCCACCAAAAGACATGACCCACTATCAGTAGTTTCCATACATACAGACAAAGAAGGACAACACGTTGACTGTGACAATACACACTTGCTTGGACAAAGCAACGCACAAAAGTTTTTAGAGGCATGACATTCTAACCAGAAGTCCATCAATAAACACATCAGTTTAGATCCTATCTACCTTCCCTTGGAAAAGAACCGGAAATGACATCACGCAACTTAAGAAACCAAGACCTATAAATAGAAAGACAGGACATACCACCAGTGCGACACCAGAGACTCTCACTGATGATGTTACCTTGTCATGGTGAGGAAACAGCTAAACACAAACCTTCAAGCTCATCGAGCTAACTTACATACTTATAAATGGTTATTTTTCTCTTAATAGTGGAATTTGGAACTTCTCTGTCACTCATGTTTTAACAGAGTACGAGGCGAGGTGTGCTTTTCTGGGTGTGTGGTTTTAATTAACAGAGGGATTTCACATCGACATCCTAACGGTTTGAGGGCTTGTCGTATGGGATTTGAACAGATTTGGGGTACGAAAGGTCCCAGGAGATTTCATCACTTGGAAGTTAGTGACCTAGATCCTCAAGGAAAACAGGTGACAAAATTCATTTAATCTTGTTTCCTTGTGATTGGTTAAATTAAAAGAAATGGCTTTTAACATTACTAAAGAGGTTCTGAGGTTTGAAGATGATTCCCAAGTTTGCCAAGGAAGTGTAGAAAGACAAAGGAAGTGCATAATTTTAGAATGAACATGTAGATTAGAATTGGGTTTCACCAGGGACAAATGGAAAGCTGTAATAATAATGGAGTTGGTCAAGCACTTTGGTGTATCACAGAAGCAGGAAACTGCAGTCGAGTTGGAAAAAAACTTAAATTGCAGGTGTGGCACCTGGAGTTAGAAAATAAAGGGAGAGACGGAAAGAGAGAGAGAAGATAGAGGAAAAAAAAGAGGAAAAGGAAGAGACGGAGAATTTGAAATTCAGAAGTTTGGAATTAGATAAGAAAGTTAAATTAGCAGGATGAAGATGAAGAAAGAACGTAAGGATGTTAATACATTGCCATATTTCTGTGAGAAAAATGCCAATTCCTTTTTTATTTCATTTGCAAAATTAGCTAGGCAGATAGCGTGTCTAGTGAACTTGTGGGTAATGCTATTTCAGACTAAGATGGTTGGCACAGTTTGAGAGGTATGTGCAGTGCTGTCACATGAGGGAGCAAGAGATTATACAGATGTCAGACAGGCTACTTTGAGCCGGTGCAAGAAGAATATAGACAGCGGTTAAGAAATATTGAGATGGAACCACGTCAGACTTATATTGAGTTTGAAAGAATTAACCACAGTCATTTTGATAAATGGGTGCAAGTCTTAAAAATGGACAAGATCTGTGAGGCTCGAACGGAGATTATGTTGCTGGGCGAGTTTAAAGACTCACTTCCAGAGGTTTGTAAGAATTCAGGTGCATGAACAGGAAGTTCAAGACGTGAGAGGTGCGGCAGAAATGGCAGTTAAGTATGCATTGGGGCATGAGATGAAATTTAGCTTCTGGAAGGACTTTCATCCTGTGAGGGATAGAAAATGGGAGAAGGGGAGATCCTACACTACAAAACATAGAGTAAAGCACACTGACAATGCTTTACCACTGGTGGAAAAAAAAGCCCAAAGGCTTTGAAAGGAAGTAAAAGGCCTCAGGTCTCACTATAAGTGAGTGGAACACATAAAGTTACAGAGCCGATGGTTTAAGAATGGCACTGGGAAAAGCTGTTTTCACTGCAGTAAGCTAGGACACACAATGCTGGGCATTGAAGGAAGGCACTTTGGGAAAAGATGTGGTAAAAGAGTTTAAGCCAGTGCCATTTGTGAACCTGGAAAAGGAGCCACCCCGAGGAGATACAGGAGACTACACAGCCGAGGCAGGCGAGAGAGTCACCGGGAGGGCGATACGAAAGTTTATGTGGGAGTGATAGTGATACGTCGGAGGGGAAGGTGGAGTGGATAGGTGGGAAGGAAGATGGACAGTTAGAGCAGTTCAAGAGGACAATGCTAAGTTGAACGGTTGAATCTGGGATGAGGTTGGGGAGGGGCGATTTGGAAATTGGTGAAGTCAACATTGATTCTATACAGTTTGAGGGGTCCAGTTGTCCTAACACCTATCCACTTCACCCTCCTCTCCAACCTATCACCATCAGACCCCACCTGCATCAACCTTCGCCTTCCAGACTACCTTCCACCCAGCTCCACCCCCACCCTCCTATTTAATTCTCAGCCCCTTTCCCCTCCCTTACCTCCCACTTTCCTGATGAAGGACTTATGCCTGAAACGTCAACTCTCCTGTCCCTCGGATGCTTCCAGCCCCACACTTTTCAACTCTGAACTCCAGCAGCTGCAGTCCTCACTTTCTCTTGGCCTCTAATAGTAAGAGAAGAAGTATTTTCATTCTTTCTGACGTGTTACTCAACAGCTGATAATTTCTGAAATGGGCACAGAAATTAAACATTCCCTTATGTAACATTAGGTTGGAATTCCAAGTCAAGGTTGGGGAAGTAACAGTGAGATTGAGTGACAGGATGTCAGTTCCAGGAATGCAGTTTGTTCTTGGGAATGATTTAGAAGGATCCAATGTGGGAGAGGCACCCCTTGTGGTGGAGAAGACAAAGTAAGACTTGGGAACTGGGGAATTAAAGAAAAATACCCAGGGATTTTTCCAGACTGTGTAGTAACAAGATCCCACTGTCATAAGTTACAACAGGAAGGAAAACCGAAACAAAAAGCCAAAGGAGTTGATGCACGGAAGACTCAGTCTAAAGCATTTCTAGTGGCTGGAATGCACAAGGACATGGTTATTTTTTGTTGTACATGTCATACATGGCAAATGGTTGGTAACTTACAGACAGTTTTAAAACCAGCAGCTTTGTTGTCAATTCGTGTATTCGAAGAAACTTTCACGTGTGTTATGATTACTTGTGTAGCTCCCCTTTCTAAAATAGAAGTGGAAACCAATATCTGCTGATCATAATGCATGTGTCTACCTGCTGTCCAGGGATAATTCTATTATGGGGTGTCAAGGTAAAAAGGGAGGTAGAGGAGTTGGTAGCTTTCTTTACTCGCTGTGGGCTACGCAGTGTGATTCAGTCAGACCAAGGGTCTCATTTTACCGCTCAGCTGAAGGACGTCATGGATAGCTTCGGCATGCAGCAGTTTAAATCAGGTGCACCCCATACCGAATCCCAGGGAGCATTGGAAAGTTGGCATCGGATGCTGAAGGAAATATTAACAGCGTACTGTTAGAATTACCCGAATGATTGGAATAAAGGCGTCTCATTATATTGTTTGCCGTTACAGATGCCCCAAATAAATCTACTCACTTCCCTTCCTTTGAGTTAACATTCGTACATGAAGTGAGAGATCATTTGAAATTAATTCAATATAAATTGACAGGATCGAAGTCGAAGATCTCACACTTGGATAATATATTTGAGGTGAGGGAGAAATTAGATGGAGTAGGTGAGTTATCTAAACAGCACCTGAAGAGGGCACAGTATAGAGTGATGCAGGTGGCTGATAAACACTCTGAAACTTTGACGATTTCCCGTGGGAATGAGGTATTAGCATTGCCACGAGCGTAGGAAACCCCTTCAAAGCCGGATTTAGTATCCCCTTTCAAATAAAATAAAATGTTGAGTCAGTTAAACTATCTGATACAGATACCAGATATGATAAAAATAAGTTAGAGTATGTCAATAGAATGAATAATGCTCCAGCCACATTTAAGACTCAGGAACAGAGTTGTGGCCAGATTAACAAATTGTGCAGTCGATCTGTATGATGCAGTCATCTTTAGCAAGTGATTGAAAGCTCAGATGTTACAGTTGGCAGAGTATGTTGAGCGATTACAAGAAGCAAACTTGGTAATAAACTTAAAGAAAACAGAATTCACGAAGGCAGAGGTGACGTTCTTGGGAAATTACATTGGACATGGAATGTTGACCCCATGGAACAAAAGGAATTTCCATAACCAACCTCGAAGAAAGAGGTGGTTCGGTTTTTGGAACTGTGGACTCTATCGGACATTTGCTTCAAACCTCAGCAGCATATTGGCACCCCTGAATGATTTACTGACGAGAACACAGAATTGTGGTAGGCAGCACAATGAAAGGAGGCATTGAGAATTTTAAAGCAAGATTAATCACCGCACCAGTTTTAACAGCATCAAATATTTTGAATCCATTTGAAAATTGTGTTTGATGCGATGGACATAGGGGGCGGAAATGTATTGATACAGAAAGATGATGATGGAATTGAATGGCCAGTTGGCTACTTGTTGAAAAAACTCGTTATCCAAAAAATGCAAATTCTCCATTATTGAACAAGGAAGAATGGGTTTCATACAAGTTTAAGTTTCGTACTGGCCTAACAATATTTTAATGTGAACATGACAAACAAATTGTCGGAGTTGGTTGTGGACAACGACAAATCTCTCGCACTTTTGGGAATATTTTAAGAACAGAATATGAGACTATTTCATAGGGGTCTTATGTTACAGACTTTAAACGTACAACATGTACATTCTGTGGATCGTATAAATGTGATAGCAGATGTGTTATCACGGATTTAAAGGAAAATGTGTAGATAAAATGTGCCTTATTCCAGTGTTATATATGTGTGCAGAATTAACATGAATGGCATAACTGAGATTAATACTTTTGTATTTCATAATAATGGGATTAAGAATTAAAGGAAAAGAAATGAAGCCATCTTTTCATTCTGATGGTTCATTTTATTTCTGAAGAAGGAAGGTGTTATGAAGCCGAAAGCATGTCTGGTCAGTTTAAGACAGAACGGGTTTTGCTGAATAGCAAGTACAGCCACAGATGCCAGCTAAAGGTCAGTCTGTTCCACATGTAACAATTAGCTGGGAAATGGATACCTGAGTTTTGGTTGCTGTTTTGACAACAATTCAAATACAACCAAAGAGTTTAAATAATGCTAAGCATACCAACGGAAATCGATATTATTGTTTGGACAACTGGAAAGTATGAGATGTATTGTAACATGGCAAGTATATAAACACAGGATTTTGAACACTACAGGGAGAGCAACTGCCATCCAACAGCAGAGTAATTGCTGTAGAGCAGGAGTGCTAACTGGTCATCTCAAACACTCTCTATTAAAGATACATGATCATGTCAAACCTACTTGCAATAAAAAAAAACATGGCCCAAGGACATCAGCAGCTGGAAGAGTGAACACAGCGGGGAAGATGGAGACTGTGTGATCTTGAGATTGTAATGGTTAATATGTGGGTTGTTGGAACAGCATAATTTTATAGAGTTGGAGTCAGATAGTAAACAGTTAACAAAAGAGGGCTCGTATTTGGGAATAGTTGTTGTTTAGTGTTCACTATTAAAATTAAGAAATAATCTTGTTAATTTTTCTTAATAATGGAAGATCTGTGTCACTCATATTTTAACAGATTACGAGGTGAGGCGAGCTTTTCTGGGTGTTTGGTTTAAATTAACAGAGGGGTTTGAGTCCATCTTGTAAATGTCCATCCATGCTAACCCGATTTCCCTGCAGTTGGCCCATATCCTTCCAGTCCTTTCCTATCCACATATTTATCCCAATGCTTTTGAAATGTTGTTACTGTAACCCCCTCAACCACATCTGCTGGCAGCTCATCCACATACCAGTCCTCTGTTTAAAGAAGTGGATCCTCTGGTTCCCTTTTATTCCTTCCCCTCTTAGTGGGCGGCACGGTGGCACAGTGGTTAGCACTGCTGCCTCACAGCGCCAGAGACCCGGGTTCAATTCCCGCCTCAGGCGACTGACTGTGTGGAGTTTGCACGTTCTCCCCGTGTCTGCGTGGGTTTCCTCCCACGGTCCAAAGATGTGCAGGTCAGGTGAATTGGCCAAGCTAAATTGCCCGTAGTGTTAGGTAAGGGGTAAATGTAGGGGCATTGGTGGATTGCGCTTCGGCGGTTCGGTGTGGACTTGTTGGGCCGAAGGGCCTGTTTCCACACCATAATGTAATCTAATCTAACCTTAAACTGGTCCCCTATAGTCCTTGATTCTTTAAACCGTGGAAAAAGACTGAGAGCATTCACCCTATCCATACCCCTCATGATCTTATACAGCTCTATAAGGTCCCCCATCAGCTTCCTACACTGTAAGGAAAAGGTCCTAGCTTGTCCAACCTCTCCTCACATCTCAGACTACTGAGTCCTAGCAATGTCCTTGTAAATTTCTTCTGCACTCTTTCTAATTTAATAACATCCTCCCTATATCAAAGGTGACAAAACTGAACACAATATTCCAAGTGCGGCCTTATCAAAGTCCTGTGTAACTGCAGCAAAAATTCCCAACTTCTATACTCAATGTCCTGCCTGATGAAGGCCAGTGTGCCAAATGCCTTTTGCACTGCCCTGCCTACCTGTGACTCCAGTCTCAAGGAACCGTGCACCTGAACACAAAGGTCTTTCTGACCACGACATCCCTTAAGGCCCTCCCATTCAACATGAAACTCCTATTTTGATTTGAGCTTCTAAAATGCAAGACCTCACACATCTACATTACATTCCATTTGCCATTTCTCGGCCCACATCCCCACCTGATTTAGGTCCTGCTGCAATTTCTGATAAACTTCCTCACTGATCACGATACCACTTATTTTAGTGTCATCTGCAAACTTACCAATCATGCCTTGTACATTCCCAACCAAATCATAGATAACAAACAGCTATGGACTCAGCCTCCAGAGCAGCTTGTCATGTGGAACCTTATCAAAGACCTTACTGAAATCCAAAGAGACTACGTCTACCGCTCTGCCCTCAACAAATTTCCTGGTCATTTCATCAAAGAACGCTAAAAAAATTTAGGAAGCATGGTCTCCCACTCACAAGTCTATGCTGACTGCTCCGAATCAAACCCTGTGTAAGTAAGGGGTGCACTCAATGGTATGCTGTCCTTCATTGTAAGATGATTCGAGTACATAAGTAAAGCCATCTTCCTGCTGTTGTAGAGCCTTTTTGAGGGAGTACTTGGGGCACTCTGTACAGATTTGATCTCCTTTGTAAATATTTAGCTACTTACCACAGACACAGGTGATGGTAACATGAGAATAGAGTGAAGAAGCTGAGTGTTTAATCTGTAGAGCTGTGAGAGACGAAGAAATGGTGATGCTGAAACACGAGGAGTGGCAGAGATCATGTATTTCCAACGGAGACATTGACAGGGAGAGAAATTCCATACTTTATCCAGGATTGATTGGTTTGATTTATGTTGAAACTATATTGCTGGAACAGCACAGCAGGTCAGGCAGCATCCAGGGAACAGGAGATTCGACATTTCGGGCACAGGCCCTTCTTCATTCCTGAAGAAGGGCCTGTGCCCGAAATGTCGAATCTCCTGTTCCCTGGATGCTGCCTGACCTGCTGTGCTGTTCCAGCAATAAAGTTTCAACTTTGATCTCCAGCATCTGCAGACCTCACTTTCTCCTGGTTTGATTTATTGCCATGTGTACGTCAGTACAGGGAAAAACTTTATTTGTGAACAGTGGAGGAAGATCATAGTAAGCATGGCCAGACAGATCATTGGATAGAAATAGACTTGGACAGAGTAAGACATACATGTTACACTGAACAGGACATGCACTAGACAAGGTCAACATGGACAAGATCAGCATTATTTGAACTTAGAGAGTCCATTCATCAGTCTAACGTGACATTCCTAATAGTTTATATGCCTAAATTAACTCTTCCCACGTTATTGTGCAGTCGGCGTATGAACCTGTAGTGAACGTCATGTTCCTGACAATCCCCAACAGCAGCCACAATAACTTTTATCTAAAACAGGTAGCCATTCCTACCAGCTTCCGACCTACATAGAGAACACCAGGCTGTCTTCTCGGAGATGAAAGATGCCTTCTTGAGACTTCACACAAGACATATGGCTTCCCTCCTCACCACGAAAAAACCACATTAAAGTCCCACATGTGTATCATAAGCAACTGAGCCACCTGGAACAACGGGGAACAATCTGTCTGTGCAACCTCTGCTCCACTTGGTCATCATGTTAGAGCATCAATTAGGAGACAGTGAGGACTGCCGATGCTGGAGATCAGAGTAGGGAGTGGATTGCTGGAAAAGCACAGCAGGTCAGGCAGCATCTGAGAAGCAGGAGAATCGACGTTTCGGGCATAAGCCATTCATCGGGAATCAGCATCAATTACCTCATTCTGCCCCCGTGTAAGTGCATTGAGGTGGGAATGGCCTCCTACTGTTCCTGTGTAAGTGACTCAAGGGACTGAGTGGCTTCTTCCTCGTCCGATTGGACAAGCCCAGGGGTCTGGCTGGGTTACCCCTGGTTCCTGTTTGACAGCTCGATGTGCTGACAAGTGTGATGATGCTGCAGCTTTAAGAGGTTATTTTGTTCTGGTTTCTTTTCAGAGAGAGATTGAACGACCGTTACCAAGCTGGCTAGTTAAGACCACTTGATTAAACAGCGAGGGAGGCCTTGGGTTTATTTTAATGCAGACTGAATGGGTGTGGCCAGCTCTCACAGATTAGGATCACTGGGTTTTGGTTTCTCAGTAACATCAAAAACTATAAGGGACTCTACAGAGTTGGGAGCTTCAGGGAATGTCTCCTGGCTGCTCTCTCTGAATTTACTCATGATGCTGTTTTCAATTCCTGAATTTTCCTTTTTGCCAAGGGCTGTGTTTATGTGAATTTCCTATGTTGGACTAAGTCATTAGTAATAGTTCCTAGATCTATTATTCTGTTAACTTGTCCAATAGAATTACGTTATTCTAAAGTACTCTTTCTTTGATTTCATTTTCTCTTCCGTGTTTAAGTAGATGGTATTTTGCTTCACACCGAATAGTTTGACCAGTCACATTGCATCTGGGACAGACAGTTTACATTTCCTTTAAAATAAGAAAACATTAGAGTCAAGGCTACCGCCTTCAAATATTTTCCAGGCGCTCGGCGTGGCCCATCACACTAGACTCCTTCTCTTTCTGAGTAATAGGCTGGAGCCACTGAATGGGCTGTCGCTGTTCTTCTCCAATAGAGTCAATGGGCTGAATGGCTTCCCCATATTCCTGTGAAACCAGCGTTAGGTGCTGAATGAATTCTTGTTTTGCTGTGGCAAGGTGCAGTGTCAGGCAGTGCTGTTACATGAATGTTACAGACTCGTTAACAGCACAAGTCTCAATGGAGTCTGGGTCTTGTTGCACATGGACACAGACCAGTTCAGGAGCTGACGGGGGACAAAATGTTCTGAACATTGTGGAATCTTCAGCGACCATCCCCACTTCTGACCTTATGGTGGAGGGGGTGGGGGCGGGGAGACATTGATAAAGCAGCTGAAGATGTTTGTGAAGTGGAAGCTACCCTGAGGATCTCCCACAGAGGTGACCCAGGACTGAGATGATGAACATCTTCCTTTGTGCCATGTTTGACTCGAAACACTGGAAAGTTTACTCTGATTCCCATTAAGTCCAGTTTTGTTCAGCTCCTTGATGTAAACAGAAGTCAACCACTGCCTTGACATCGGGGCCAGTCATTTTTACCTGAACCCTTGAGTCAACCTCTTTTGATCACATCAATAGGCCATGATACAGGAGCAGCAAGTGTTTTCTTCAAACAGATAGTATTGATTGTCAGGATTTCTCTCCTCACGAGTGTTCAGGGAGCTAGGTGACTGAAAATATTTGAAGAGGAGGTAGATGGATATTGACCTGTCAGAGAGGTGAGGGCTATGAGGAAATGGGCATTAAAGAGGATTTCAGACCGAGAGCAGATCAGCCACGATCTTGGTGAAGGGCAAGGCAGGCTTAGGGAGTGAACGTCATGCCCCTGTTTCTGATTTTCTCCCATTCTGTTATTGGAAAATTAGTGGGTGTTATTTTCATGAATGTTTGTTATTGAATTTTGTAGTCAGGAAGACCAGACAATTTAGTGAGCCATCTCTGGGTGAGGTAAAAGGGCTGTATTCTCAGTGAATTTGGGTCTACAACATGACAAACAAATGAAACACAAGTTGCAGAGAGGGGAAGCTCTGTAAAGAGAGATGAGGGGCCTCTTCCATACCCAGCCTGTGTTTTCCAATTACATTTCCCAAATCACCTCACAGCGTCTGGGAAGGTCTTGTGGACGGAATGGTCTCCTCTGTTTGTGTGCAACAGGTTATAGGAGTAAGTAGCCTCCAACTGTTCCTGTCTAGCAGGTATGAGGGGCTGAATGGAACACAGGAACATGGGAAGGAGGAGCAGGAGTGGGTCATTAGACAATTTGAGCCTTCTCCACCAGGCACTAAGATTGTGGCTGATCAGATTGTGGACTCAGCCACACTTTCCTGTCTCCATCCCATTATGCATGACTCACTTCTCTGTCAAATATTTACCTAACGCAGTTTTCAATCAATATGAACATAGAGGCACGATAAACTTCCAGCGAAGAGAATTCTGACTTGAAATGTCCTTTTCAGAATTTTTTGTCATCCCTCTTATAGAATCAGAGAGTCATGCAGAACGGAAACCGACCCGTTAGTCCAATCTGTTCACTCCGATCAGATACCAAATCTGATCCAGTCCCATTTGCCAGTATTTGGCCAATATCCCTCCTCTTTCAGATACTTTTTAAATGTGCGATTGTAACCGCCTTCACCACTTCCTCTGACAACACTTCCTGTACACACACCACTCTCTGTGTGAAATATTTATCTTCAGGTCCTTTCTAAATTAATCGCCCTCTCCCCTCCAACCTATGCTCTCTTGTTCTGGGCTCCCCTACCCTGGGGAACAGAGCATGGTTGTTCGGAATATCTATGCCCCTGATGGTTTTATAAACCTCTATAATGTCACCCCTCAACCTCTGACACTCCAGGAGAAAGCACCTCAAACTACTCAACCTATTCCTAAAGCTCAAACCTCCAGTCCGGGAACATCCGTGTAAGTTATTTCTGCAGAAAACTGAGTTGTACGCAGTATTCTTAAAATAGCCTCACCAACTTCCTGTACAGATATAACATACCACCACAACTCCTATACTCAATGCTCTGACTGATTAAGGCAAATGTGCCAAATGTGTTCAGCGCCACTCTGTCGACCTGCGACTCCAGATTCAAGGAACAATGTACCTGCAGCTCTATGTCCCTTTGTTTCACAACACTCCCCAGGACCTTACCATTAATTGCATAACCTCTGCCCTGATTTGCCTTCCCAAAATGCAAAGCTTCATATTTATCTAAATTAAACTTCATCTGTCACTCCTTGCCCCTTTGTCCCATCTAATTGCGGTCTTGTTGTACTTTGAGATAATCTACTACACCACCTTTCTGGCGTCACCTGTATACTTACTAACTATTGCCTCTATATTCACATCTAAATCCTTTACATAAATAATGAAATGCAGTGAACTCAGTTCTGATTTTTGCAGCACACTGCTGCTCAAAAGCCTCCAGTCTGAAAAATATCCCCCTTCCTTCAAGCCAATTGTGTATCTTATTCTTCTGTATCTTATGTGACTGAAACTTACTAATCTGTCTACCAACCAGAATGAAATACTAGCTATGAAGAGAGGCTGAGTAGGTTAGGTTTATTTTCACTAGAAAAAAGGAGATTGAGGGGGACCTGATTGAGATTTACAAAACCATGGAGGGTATAGACAGGGTGGACAGAGATAAGCTTTTCCCCAGAGTGAAGGATTCAATAACGGAAGGTCATGCTTTCAAAATGAAAGGTGGGATGTTTCAGGGGGATACACGCGGTAAGTACTTCACACAGAGGGTGGTGGGCGTTTGGAATGCGTTGCTACCAGAGGTGGTAGAGGCAGGCACGGTAGATTCATTTAAGATGCGTCTGGACAGATACATGAGTAGGTGGGGAGCAGAGGGATACAGATGCTTAGGAATTGACCGACAAATTTAGACAGTACATTTGGATCGGCTCAGGTTAGGAGGGGGAAGGGCCTGTTCCTGGGCTGTAAATTTTCTTTGCTCTTTGTTCTTTAAATGAACATCTTGCTGAAGTCCATATAGACAATGTCTACCAAACTGCCTTCATCAATCTTCTTTGTCACCTCTTCAAAAAACTCAATCAAAGTAATGAGCCGTGATTTCCCATGCAGAAAGACACGTTGTCTACCCCGATCAGCCCTTACCTTCCCAAATGTATGTAAATGCTATCCCTCAGAATCCCCTCCAACAACTTACCCAACGCTGACATCAGACTCACTGGTCTATAGTTCCCCGGCTTTTGGGGTCACTGTTTCCTTTTCTAGTCCCACTCCTCCACTGCTCACAACAAATGTTAAATGTATCCAGGTCGGTGATATTGCCGATGATATCGGTCTCAGACTGGGTCAGTGTCAGTTTTAGGAACAGGTCAGGCTAGTTTCTTTAATCTGCCAAAACAACATGTTTATGATCCAGAGCAATGTTACTCCAACTATGGCGGAAAGATGAATGGCAAACTGTTTGGGTACACACACACACACACACACACACACACACACACACACACACACACACACACACACACACACACACACACACACACACACACACACACACACACACACACACACACACCAATTTTAACTTGAAAGAGCTTTGTCCAGATATTATTGTAACTCATGAAAAAAGTAAAATTTGAGATTGTCCACAACGTTATTCTGCTTCTGAAGATATTGTACTCACACAAGCTGCTAGCAATGGGATTCCATCCTGGGAGAGTTGGATTTGGCTTAATTCCCTTTGCTTTAGGCAGTGAAGAGATTCCAGTGAATTCTGGTCAGCGGTCACCCGAAGGGTAGCACGGTGGTTAGAACTGCTGCCTCACAGCACCAGGCACTCGGGTTCGATTCCAGCCTTGGGTGACTGTCTATGTGGCGTTTGCACGTTCTCCCCTTGTCGGAGTGATCTTCTAATGGGTGATCTAGTTTTCTAACGCAGCTCAAACTGTGGACATTCGGTGGATTGGTCATGCTAAATTGACTGTAGTGTTCAGAGATTTCTAGGTTATGTGCATTAGTCAGGGGTAAATATAGGGGAATAAGTTGGGAAGTTTTGTATGGACTTGTTGGGCCGAAGGGCCTGTTTCAACACTGCAGGGATTCTATAAAAATAAGAATGCTAACGATGACTGCAGAGGCATTTTTAGCTCGCACACATTGCTGTGATGAGGAACAATGAAGGAGAGAGAGTGCAAGAGGCCATTCCTTCTCGGGCAGATTACGTTTTCTCCCTCTCTGAGCTGAATCACACAGTAATGTCATCCTCTCCCAAACTGGACCATGTGAGGTCTCTTTGTACATTGTCCAAACTATGTCTCCATCACATTCCCTGTTCCATGTCG
The DNA here is from genome assembly GCF_037043375.1 of Chiloscyllium plagiosum. Lineage (NCBI taxonomy): Eukaryota > Metazoa > Chordata > Chondrichthyes > Orectolobiformes > Hemiscylliidae > Chiloscyllium > Chiloscyllium plagiosum. The sequence continues at coordinate 72,613,633 of NW_028270175.1, read as the reverse complement.
GTGCATCATTGCTGCTGTCATACACAGAGCCATACCCTTAGCAGCAAATGGTCTCAGTCGATTTGAAGATATGTTTGTATGTCACTGCGTCATTAAAAAATAAAAAAATGTTTAATTTATTCAGAATACCTGTGTTAAACTGAATGCATTTTTAAAAGAAATACAGAAATTGCTGAAAAAGCTCACCAGATCTCTCAGTACCCAGATGCTGCAGTTGTACCAGCCTCCACCACGTCCTCTGAAGGCTCATTCCATACGCACACCACCCTCTGTGTGAAAAGGTGCACTTTAGGTCTCATCAAAACCTTTCCCCTCTCAATTTTAACCAATGCCCTCTAGTTTTGGACGCCCCTAAACAGGGGAAAAACCCTGACTTTTCACCCTATCCATGACCATTCTGATTTTATAAACCTCTACTGCTACGAACTGTGACGCCAATCAACACGAATAGCTGTACTTTCAGTCATCCTGGGCCTAAATTCTGAAATTCAATACTGACACCTCTTCCTTCTCCATCAAGTCACAATTCTAAATCCATTTTAATCAGTTTGTTCAGATGCATCGCGAGATACATCTGTGAGCTTTACACGTAGACCTTTGTGCCCTGAGGTGGGGACACCAGCACCACTCCGCAATACCCATAAAGCTGTAACAGTATTCTCCTGTGTGTTTGTTCGTCAGCCTATTCTGACATGATGTGACATACCTCTGCAACAGGCAGGACTTGAATCCAGGCCTTCTAGTCCAGAGCTAGGAACACTACCACACAAGTTCAGGAATTGGAATCAAATCCAGAGCTCTGGATCAGAGACAGGGACACTAACCACTACACTACCATACCCAGATTTTGAGTCATATTTTAGTGCCCACTTCATCTCGGTGTGGATTTATTATAATCAGGTTACCATTACTGAATTACACAAAACACTTTGCATTGTTAAACAAATGCAAGATATTTGTCTCACGTGCTGTGCCATCGAAACTATGAACGTCTTTAATCGCTATTATCTGTAGTCTGCAATATTAAGGAAAGAACTCCTGCAGACACACTCTGCACAATGAAGGGTCTCAAATGGATCTTTATTACTGAACACCAGAGACGAAGGAAGAGCTTAATTTCTGGCCCCAAAACACTGATCACTCTTACCCACCTCTAACGTGCGACTGCCCTCTTCCTAAAACCATGAAATGATACCAGGCCGCTGATTACAGTCCAGCCTCTCCTCCCCACTGACTGTGTCTGCAATCTGTCCCTCCTCCCCCTAACCACACAAGGCAACCCAAGCTCAGGGTCTTTGTGAAAATCAAGGCTGGAGTGTGCAGGCCTCCTGGAGAGGGATGGGTATTTTAAAATTGAAGGGGGAGGGTGAGGAGGCAGTAATATCACACACTGGACTGAGGAGTGGCAGATGGAGTTTAGTTGGGATTAATGCGAGGTATTGGATTTGGTAAATCAAACAAGAGTAGAATCTATACAATTAAAAGTAGGGTCTTTGGCAGTCTTGTAGGACAGAGACCTAGGCCGTCAGGTATAACTCTTTATAATTAGCATCTTATACAGATAGTGTGGTTAAGAAGGTGTTTAACACACTTGTCTTCATTGGTCAGACCTTTGAATATCAGAATTGGGACATCATGTTGAGGTTGTACAGGATATTGGTGAGGCCCCTTCTGGAACACTGTGTCCAGTCCGGTCACCCTGCCCGTTCATTCCATCGGCACGCCACTCTCTGGGTGAAAAAGCTGCCCCGCTAGGTCACTTTTAAATATTTTCCTCTCATCTCAAGCCTAAGTCCTCTAGTTTTGGACTCTCCTATCCTTAGAAAATACCTTGACTATTCACTTTGATATTATTGAGCTGGAGAGGGTTCAGTAGAGATTAACCTGGATGTTTCTGGGAATGGATGGGGTGAGCGATAAGAAGAGGCTGGGCAGGCTGAGACCTTTTTCACTGGAGAGTATGAGATTATGGGGTAACTTTACAGAGGTGTATCAAATAATGAGGGGTACAGATAAGCTGAAGGGCTGATGTCATTTCCCTCGAGGTGGGGATTCAAAACTGAGGGATATTTTAAGGTGCGAGGAAAAAGATTTACAAAAGTCACGAGAGGTAAATATTTTAGACAGAATTTGGCTTGGGTGTGGAATGAACTTCCAGAGGAAGTGGTGAAAGCAGGGACAGTTACAATGTTTAAAGGACATTTAGATCAGTACATGGATAAGAAATCAGTTTGGATGGTGCTGTGAGCAGTTGCTCTCCCCCTCTCCCTCTCTGAATGAATCCCTGTTGGTTTTCACCCTCTGCCAATGCCTGTGCAGTGGCGTTTGGAGGCCAGCAGAGGGTGACATTGCATCACTTTAAGCACCACAGACATTGCCTGACCTGCCCCACACAGAGACACACAGAAACACACACGGGAATAGTTAGGACATGGCGTGAAGCTCATCTGGTAACTTAAATGAAACATAAAGAAATGCTCAATTTGCCTCATAAACTGTTAAATTATGACGGACAGATCTGCTAAATTCCACTGTTTAAATGAAAACATCAATTTATTTTTTCACTCTGAAAGTGAACATTTCACATCAACTATTCACAACTCTGGGACCCCCTTTTTCTTAACCACTTATTACCCGACTCCAGCTCTACAGCAATATACTGTTTCTGGGTCTGCCATCCTCTCGTATCACATGAGCTTGTAAGCTCTCAGTTCAGAACAGCATTCACCCTCGGTTAAAGGTACAGTACACACTTTCAACTTCATCACATTATACCCTGATGCATAAATAAGTTGAACCTATCCGATTTCTCTTCCTCTGTGGTTTGCCAATGTTTCATCTATTCTGTCTCGTATGTGTCAGGATTTTTGTTGCTCCATTGACAGCATGTCATTATTCGACTCTGTCCGTGTGAATATATCAGTATTTCACTTGCTCACACTTGTGAGCATGGCAGGATTTCAGTTGTTTCATGGGGACTGTGACACTATGACAATCTCAATGTTTGTAGATGGCACCGAACCTGGAAGAACTCTGAAGTCTATGGAGGGCAGTGTGGAACTCTAACAGGACAATCACACGTTGGTGTAGTGTTCAGGTTGATGGCAGATGGGGATCAATGCAGAGCAGTGTGAGGTGATGCACTTTGGTAGGAAAGACAATGAAAGACAATTTAAAACAGGCTGTACCATTACAAAGGGGCTGCAGGAGCAGAGAACGCTGGGTATATATGAGCACAGATTGTTGAAGATATCAGGACAAGTGGGCAGAGCAGTAACTATCACAGATTAGTTTCAGTATCTGAGCTGTTTCGGGGGAGGTGTAGGAGGGAGTCTCTGTGCTCCCTTCGTGGGAGGTGGTGGTGACGATGTGTTGTGTGCCCACCCTCCTGCCCACCGAGACCGTGGGGATTTCATTTGTACCAGCTCGACACAAAAGGGAGATGGAAACAGGGCCACGGCTTCTAAGTTGTGCCGGGGTGAAACGGACCTGCCAGTGGGTTTAAAGTGAGAATTGTCCTTCACTGAACATTGCTCCTTACTCGGTCGGTGGGACATGGATGTTTCAGAATCTCCACACGAGGTGTCCCGGTCCTCTCCGGGTCGTGCCAGGTGTAATTGCCACTTATCTGCCATGCTCAGGGAAAACTGTGCAGGACAACTCCTAACAGAGAAAGCTCAACTCAGTGCCCATTGGCCTTTTAAAGGTGGCACCAGTGACAGGGATCAAGGAATACCCAGGGGTATCCGGGCGATGGTGAATACCTTCAGTCATGATGGGTGGGAGAATCGGGCTGACATTGAATGAGAGGGACACCATGGGGTGGGCTGGGTAGCTAATGAGGTGAGTCCGATAAGATAGTACCAGGAAACTAGCTTGGTCTCGTGCAGATGATCCCTCTGTCACACTCAATTAAATGGCACTGAGAGAAATTATTGTTTGAATCTGCTCAATGAGCATTAGACTCTGTTGGAACCACTCCCATTTACAAAGCTGTAGAACAAATGTTCATCCAAAACTCTCCATCATTTCACCTCACACCAAAATCCCTTTTTCCCGTCTTTACTAGGAAGACTGACTCATGTTACCGGTTGCAATCGAAATGTGTACATTTCAGCATTCTGAAACCTGGGAACACATCCTTCCATGATACTGTCTCTCAGTCTCCCCATCTCTGTCTATTTCTCTAACCCCTCCCATGTGGTAATATTTTAACTGATTCCCCCTCCATCTCTGTGTCTCTATGTCAGAGATATTCACACCCACATCGCCCCCTTGTCATGGCACAATGGAGATATGGAGCTGTAAATGGGAGGGAGCTGCACATCTTGTCACTTCCGGCATGGGCAGCAAGTTTCCCCTCACTGGGCAGTGATCTAATGCAGTGTTTCTGAGCAATGTACTGGGGTGGGGTACACAGACCTACATGCTGGGAGGGTAACTGCTCCTCGTTTAGAGATCAATGCACTGGGGTGGTGTGCATAGTCCTACATGCTGGGAGGGTAACTGCTCCTGGTTTACAGATCAAAGCACTGGGGTGGTGTAAACAGTCCGATATGCTGGGAGGGTAACTGCTCCTGGGTTACAGATCAATGCACTGGGGTGGTGTGCACAGCGCTACATGCTGGGAGGGTAACTGCTCCTGGTTTACAGATCAATGCACTGGGGTGGTGTGCACAGCTCTACATGCTGGGAGGGTAACTGCTCCTGGGTTACAGATCAATGCACTGGGGTGGTGTGCACAGCTCTACATGCTGGGATGGTAACTGCTCCTGGTTTACAGATCAATGCACTGGGGTGGTGTGCACAGCTCTACATGCTGGGAGGGTAACTGCTCCTGGTTTACAGATCAATGCACTGGGGTGGTGTACACAGTCCTACATGCTGGGAGGGTAACTGTTCCTGGTTTACAGATGAATTCACGGGTGATCACTGCACAGGTCGCTGTGCTGGTCAGACTATCCGGTTGAGGTTTATAGATAATGCAATGATGTAGTCTGCACTTCTCCCCGTGCTGGACAGATATCTAATCCGGGTTTATAGATCAATGCCCTGCTGTGGTCTGCACAGCTCGCGGTGCTGGACAGATATCTAGTCCGGGTTTATAGATCAATGCACTTCTGTGGTCAGCATAGCTCCCCATGCTGTGCAGATACCTAGTTCGGGTTTATAGATCAATGCACGGGTGTGGTCTGCACTGCTTCCCATGCTGATTACTTGCTGGAGGAACACAGCAATCCAAGCAGCATCAGGTGGTGTAGAAGTTGATGTTTCGGGTGTAGCCCTCCTTCAGGACTCTTGCAGAATTGTTGCACCCGAAATTTGGACTTCTCCATCCCTTGATGCTGCCTGGCTTGCTATGTTCTCCCAGTTTCCTGCCTATCTACTTTGGATTCCAGCATCTGCACCTTTTCTGTCTCTATTCCGGCTTCCTAAACTGAACGGCTGTCTCGTCTGCATTTGAAGATATGTGCTCTGACAGGATTTGTGCAGTGTTTCACTCTGGACAGGTTCCCGGATTGTATTGAACAGAGCAATGAATGAATCTGCACAGTGTTCCACTCTGGCCTGATTGCTGGGTTGTACTGAGCAGTACACTGGCCTGGTCTACACAGTGTTCCACAGTGAACAGATATCTCCGCTGGGTTGATGGTGTCTGGGTTGGTTTGTGAGGTGGATTGACAATGTGATATATCTAACCATTTCGGTTGATCTGGAAATGCCTTTAGTTCCCATTCCTGTGATTGGACACAACATCTCTCACCCCATTAATGTTACAGTGTGCCCGGGCATAGTACATCATGTTGGTGGGGTGGATGGGCGGGGGGTGGGGGTGGGGGGGAAGGTGATGGACAGGCAAGGGGTTTCGTGGAACGTTCTGTCCCCAACATTCTATAACTGACATTCCCGGGAACGTTCTGTCCCCGACATTCTATAACTGACATTCCCTGGGACGTTCTGTCCCCAACATTCTATAAATGACATTCCCCAGAACGTTCTGTCCCTGACATTCTATAACTGACATTCCCCAGAACGTTCCGTTACCGACATTCTATAACTGACATTCCCCGGAACGTTCTGTCCCTGACATTGTTTGTGAACGGCCGGACGTCAGTGAATTGAACAAACGATAAGATCCATAGGGAAGAGATCCCGTTCCAGGGGAAAGGAGACAGTGTTCCGAAGGCCGCTCAGGCAGTTAAAGGGATGAATACGTTTTCCCTGCGTTTACATTTCTCCACGGCACAGGATCGACCACAATTTAGACCAAAATACAGGAATTCCCAAACTCAGTTTGTCTTCAGGAAACTGGGAGAGAATCCTTCAGGACAGCAACGTTTTCACCCTCCGTATTCGGACCTGGGAAGGAGTGACCTGTGTCTGCTCTCTCGTGATCAAGTGTGTGGGAATGTTCTAGAAACCATCTGTCCTTATGAATGTTTTTCTTGTGGTTTATGTCACATTTTTGTCAGTAATGTGGACCTTCCCATTTGTTGTTCCAGCTCCAATTATTTTAATAAATCCTTGAATACAAGGACACATTTGAAAATCACACTGGGTCTTCGATCAAACGGGTCCCTTTGCCTCTAGGCTGATGGATAATGGATCTGTTTTCCTTCCTCACAGTTAACGTAGTGACCATCTACGTCCTGCTTTGTAAAGATTGTGGATTGACTCCAAGTGTCAGACGTTACCTGGGGGCCATGGCAGCGGCGGATCTCCTGGTCATTATCCTCGACCTGATACTGAGACACATTCCCATTGTTTTCTGGTAACAGTTTTATTTCCTGGTGTACTCCGTCCCCGTGTGTAATATCCACGCCCTCCTGCTTTATACAGCCACTGACTGCTCTGTCTGGTTCACCGTCACTTTCACCTTTGATCGGCTTGTGGCCATTTGTTGCCAGAAGCTGAAAAGTAAATATTGCAGTGAGAAAACGGCGGCTGTGGTTCTGGGAGCAGTGACTGTGCTGAGCTCTCGGTTCGGTATCGGCTGTGGAACGGCCCCTGGTTTTGTGATGTAACAGACGTTGTTCGATACTCCAGTGTCTGGGTCACAATCGAGTCCGTCCACCACATTCTAACCCCGTGTGTCCCATTTCTCCTGATTCTGCTGCTCAATGTTCTCACCGTCAGACACATTTTAGTGACCAGCGGAGCCCGCAGGAGACTCCGCGCTCACACCAATGGGGACACTCAGTCTGACACTGAAATGAGAAACCGAAAAAAATCCTTCACTTTACTGTTTGTGATCTCGGCCAATTTCATCCTGTTATGGTCAACGTTAATGCTGTATTCTATATGGGTACGGATGAAATATATTGGGTATCAGTCTGTGTTTCTCGATCCCTTTGTGGGAGAATTGGGCTTCATGCTGCAACTCCTCAGTTACTGCACAACCACCACGATTTATGCCGTGACCCAGACTAAGTTCAGGCAGCAGCTGAAGAATGTGCTGAAATATCCCTTCACCCAAATCCATCCATCCATCAAATTCCCTCATTAATCAATCCATCCGGGATTTTCTCATTTCAGTTCAGTGTTTCAGGGATGGAGCAGCCTGTTGCTTTGGTAACAGACTGAGGGTAGCGCTGGTTTGTCCATTCCTATCCCACGGGGGGATACAGGGAAACATTTCAATGTTTCTTACAACTCAGTGGCCGGTGAGAAAAGGCACCATCCCACTGACTGTATCCATCACTTCCATTTGTAACCAATAAACATGTTCATTAAAGCGTGCCGAGCAGCAGAGTGACCGATGTTGTTGTGTGTCTTTGTGTTGGAGAAGCTGAGCTGGAGAGAGACAGCCCCAAGTCCTGGTCCTCAGGGAAGGAGAGGGAAACGCTGTTAATCCACAATTCAGTGGCTGAGATATTTCAGGTTTTGTATTATACAGTACATACAATACACCATATACATTGGTGTATAGAGCTATTCGTCTATGCATAAATATTGGAGCTGATCTGTTTACATGTAAATATTACTGTGCATCGAACTATCTCAGTTTATTTAGAAATCTTTTTTGTATGGGAACTGTTTGTTTATAAATACAAATATTGTTGTGGATGGGAAATGTTAATGTTTATATTTAAATCCTGTTTTGTTTTGGAGATGTTCAGGCTTTTTCATAAATATTGTTGTCCATTGGAATTGATATGAATTATATCCCAGACCACAACAACTTGCTGTAGCAAAACATCTGCCCTTTGATACCTTTAGCACAATCGATGGGCCCTGATAACATCAGCAACAGCACGTTTGCCTTGTGTGTCAGAGAGAGGAGTTACATTTCACGTCAATCCTTCCTCACGGTGCCCCCCTGGGCGGCACGGTGGCACAGTGGTTAGCACTGCTGCCTCACAGCGTCTGAGACCCGGGTTCAATTCCCGCCTCAGGTGACTGACTGTGCGGAGTTTGCACGTTCTCCCCGTGTCTGCGTGGGTTTCCTCTGGGTGCTCCAGTTTCCTCCCACAGTCCAAAGATGTGCAGGTCAGGTGAATTGGCCATGCTAAATTGCCTGTAGTGTCAGGTAAGAAGTAAATGTAGGGGTATGGGTGGGTTGCGCTTCGGCGAGTCGGTGTGGACCTGTTGGGCCGAAGGGCCTGTTTCCACACTGTAATCTAATCTAATCAATCTCATTAAGAAGTGATTAATCAAATAAACGACATGTTAGAAATAATTGAAAGAACAACAGAAAGGAATCGTTTTAAAAATTTCACTGTAATTTCAGTGAAGTTTCTGAAGTCTGCTCTGAGTCCACTAGAGGGCAGACTATTGTAAACTCCCCATGGGGCAGTCAGACAGACTCACAGCAATGTGCTCTGAGTCCACTAGAGGGAAGACTATTGTAAACTCCCCATGGAGCAGTCTGGCAGACTCACAGCAATGTGCTCCGAGCCCACTAGAGGGCAGACTATTGTAAACTCCCCATGGAGCAGTCTGGCGGATTCTGGACAGATTTAAGAATAAAATTACATTTAATGTATGCACTGAAGACAAGAAGCAATATAAAGTTCCCAACATTTTACATCTTGGTAAAGCACGCTGTAATGAGAAGTAGAAAAGAGGCATTATGTCGCAATCCAAACCAAACAGCTTTTGGAGATAATTACACATTAAAAAGAGGATATCTTCAACTGGACGTTAATGTAATGCACCATTTGTTTCCAGCAGCATCCAAATGTGACAGGACAGATGCTTAATCCCAGAAAAGGAAAGGGACTGTGTTCATCCGGAGAAAATGTATTCTCATTCAGATCAAACTCAAACTCAGCAGAGCTTTCTGGTTCATGGTATTTGCATCAGTCTGTGCAAACACCTTGTCTCAACATGTGGAACAAACTTGTGTTAATTTGGGCCAAACTGTTGGATCAATCTGCACAAAACTCTTGTCTTAATTTGTGCAATAAGCCTGTGCTCAGTCAGGCACAAATGTTGGATGAATTGGTCCAAAGAATGTGTGTGAACTTGTACAAACGTCTGGTGTCAGTTTGTTGGGGAAACATTTGTGGTTTTGTGTTCTGTGTGCCTGGGGTTGTTTAGGATTTGAATCTGCAGCTTTGTGTCTGTGTCTGTGTGTGTATTCCCAGGTTGGGCTGAGTGGGTGGTTTGAGGGGAGAACAGATACAGGAACAGACTGAGTCAGCCCTGGTTTAACCCATTGACCTGCTGTTTCCTCCCAGACCCCCCTGCAATCTCATAAAGATGGTAGTTGGTGAGTTCCATACCTGGGGGAGGTGTGTTCCAGGTAATGGAGCTGGGAACTGACTGGATCAGCTGGGATTTGGGAGGAGATGGGGGTTTAGTGACAGACCTGGGGCTATTTAAACCAGGCTCAAGAAGCCATCATTCCTTTTGCCATGTGGTGTGCCTGGGGGTGAGTATTGGGGAGTTAGTGTCTCTATTTCTCTCTGTGTGAGTGTGAGTGAGAGAGAGAATGTGTGAGTTGTGTTTGAATCTCAATCCCAGGGTTGACCCTTTAAGCAGCCTCAGTCCCTGATGGGACACAGAGAGAGACCTTGGGGAGATGGAACCCAGAGCAGCTGGGGAGATGGTGAGTATGGGGTTCCTTACCCTCTCCATGTCTCACCTTGCCTCACTTTTCTCTCGACCACACTTTCCCCCTTCCCTCTCTGTCTCTGTGTCTCTCCATCCAACTTTCTGTCTATCTTGTGTTCTCTCCTTCTAACTCATTTTCTTTGTCTCTGTCTGCCTTTCTTCCATTTTCTCTCTCTCTGTCCTCTTTTTTTCTCTCTCTCTTTGTCTCTCTTATCTCTCTCTCTCTCTGTCCTATTTGCTCTCTCTCTCTGTCCTATTTGCTCTCTCTCTGTCCTTTTTGCTCTCGCTCTCTCTGTCCTGTTTTCTCTCTCTCCCTCTCTCCCTCTCTCCCTCTCTCTCTCTCTGTCCTCTTTTCTTTCCCGCTCTGTCCTCTTTTCTCTCTCTCTCTGTCCTCTTTTCTCTCTCTCTGTCCTCTTTTCTATCTCTCTCTCTGTCCTCTTTTCTATCTCTCTCTATCTGTGTCCTCTTTTCTATCTCTCTCTGTCTGTCCTCTTTTCTATCTCTCTCTCTGTGTCCTCTTTTCTCTCCCTCTCTCTCTCTGTCCTCTTTTCTCTGCCCCTCTCTCTCTGTCCTCTTTTCTCTCTCTGTCCACTTTTTTCTCTCTCTCTCTCTCTATCCTCTTTTCTCTCTCTCTATCCTCTTTTCTCTCTCTCTCTGTCCTCTTTTCTCTCTCTCTCTGTCCTCTTTTCTCTCTGTCCTCTTTTCTCTCTGTCCTCTTTTCTCTCTGTCCTCTTTTCTCTCTCTCTCTCTGTCCTCTTTTCTCTCTCTCTCTCTCTGTCCTCTTTTCTCTCTTTCTCTCTCTGTCCTCTTTTTCCTCTCTCACACACACGCATTCTCTCTCACACACACGCATTCTCTCTCTCTCACACGTATTCTCTCCCTCACACACACGCATTCTGTCTCTCCCACACATGAATTCTCTCTCTCACGCACACTCATTCTCTTTCACACACGCATTCTCTCTCTCACACACGTATTCTCTCTCTCACACACGCATTCTCTCTCTCACACACGTATTCTCTCCCTCACACACATTCTCTCTCACACACACACGCATTCTGTCTCTCGCACACATAAGTTCTCTCTCTCCCCTCGACTTTCCCCCCTCGACTTTCCCCCCCGACATTCCCCCCTCGACTTTCCACCCCTCGACATTCCCCCCCCTCGACTTTCCCCCCTCGACTTCCCCCCCTCGACTTTCCCCGCCTCTGACATTCCCCCCTCTGACATTCCCCCCCTCGACTTTCCCCCTCGACTTTCCACCCCTCGACTTCCCCACCTCTGACATTCCCCCCTCTGACATTCCCCCCTCTGACATTCCCCCCTCGACTTCGCCCCTCGACTTTCCCCCCTCGACTTTCCCTCCCTCGACTTCCCCCCCTCGACTTCCCCCCTCGACTTGCCCCCTCGACCTCCCCTCTCGACATTCCCCCCATCGACATTCCACCCTCGACATTCCCCCCTCGACATTCCCCCCTCGACATTTCCCCCTCGATATTTCCCCCTCGACATTTCCCTCTCGATATTCCCCCCTCGACATACCCCCCTCGACGTACCCACCCCGATATTCCACGCCCCGACATTCCCCCCTCGGCTTTCCCCCCTCGACATTCCCCCCGCCACTTTCCCCCCTGGATTTCTCCCCCTCGACTTCCCCCACTCCTCTTTCCCCCCTCGACTTTCCCCCCTCGACTTTCCCTCCCTCGACTTCCCCCCCTCGACTTCCCCCCTCGACTTGCCCTCTCGACCTCCCCTCTCGACAATCCCCCCATCGACATTCCCCCCCTCGACATTCCCCCCTCGACATTTCCCCCTCGACATTTCCCCCTCGACATTTCCCCCTCGACATTTCCCTCTCGACATTCCCCCCTCGACATACCCCCATCGACATACCCACCCGACATTCCACCCCCCGACATTCCCCCCTCGACTTTCCACCCTCGACTTTCCCCCCTCCACTTTCCCCCCTCGACTTTCCCCCCTCGACTTCCCCTACTCCTCTTTCCCCCCTCGACTTTCCCTCCTCGACTTCCCCCCTCCACTTTCCCCCCTCGACTTTCCCCTCCACGACTTTCCCCCCCTCGACTTTCCCCCCCTCGACTTTCCCCCTCCTCGAATACCCCCCCGACTTTCCCCCCTCGACTTTCCCCCTCCTCGACTTTCCCCCTCCTCGACTCCCCCCCTCGATTTTCCCCCTCCTCAACTTTCCCCTCCTCGACTTCCCCCCTTGACTTTCCCCCTCCTCGACTTTCCCCCCCAGACTTTCCCCCCTCGACTTTCCCCCTCCTCGACTTTCCCCCTTCTCGACTTCCCCCCCTCGACTTTCCCCCCTCGACTTCCCCCTCGACATTCCCCCTCCTAGACTTTCCCCGCCTCGACTTTCCCCCCTCGACTTTCCCCCCTCGAATTTCCCCCCTCGACTTTCCCCCTCCTCGACTTTCCCCGCCTCGACTTTCCCCCCTCGACTTTCCCCGCCTCGACTTCCCCCCCTCGACTTTCCCAGCCTCGACTTCCCCCCTCGACTTTCCCCCCTCGACTTCCCCCCCGACATTCCCCCCTCGACTTTCCCCCCCGACTTTCCCCCCCTCGACTTTCCCCCTCCTCGACTTTCCCCCTCCTCGACTTTCCCCCCTCGACTTTCCCTCTCCTCGACTTTCCCCGCATCGACTTTCCCCGCTCGACTTTCCCCCCTCGACTTTCCCCCCCTCGACTTTCCCCCCTCGACTTTCCCCCCTCGACTTTTCCCCCCTCGACTTTCCACCCTCGACTTTCCCCCTCCTCGACTTTCCCCGCCTCGACTTCCCCCCCTCGACTTTCCCCCCCTCGACTTTCCCCCCTCGACTTTCCCTCCCTCAACTTTCCCCCCTTGACTTTCCCCCTCCTCGACTTTCCCCCCTCGACTTTCCCCCCTCGACTTCCCCCCTCGACTTCCCCCCTCGACTTTCACCCCCTCGACTCTCCCCCCTTGACTTCCCCCCCGACGTTCCCCCCTCGAATTTCCTCCCTCGACTTACCACCCCTCGATTTTCCCCCCTCCACATTCCCCCCTCGACTTCCCCCCCTCGACTCCCCCCCCGACGTTCCCCCCTCAACGTTCCCCCCCGACGTTCCCCCCTCGACTTTCCCCCCTCGACTTTCCCTCCCCCTCGACTTTCGCCCCCCTCGACTTTCCCCCACTCGACTTTCCCCCTCCTCGACTTTCCCCCCCTCGACTTTCACCCCCTCGACTTTCCCCCCTCGGCTTCCCCCCCGACGTTCCCCCCTCGACTTTCCTTCCTCGACTTCCCCCCCTCGACTTTCCCCGCATCGACTTTACCCGCTCGACTTTCCCCCCTCGACTTTCCCCCCCTCGACTTTCCCCCCTCGACTTTCCCCCCTCGACTTTTCCCCCCTCGACTTTCCACCCTCGACTTTCCCCCTCCTCGACTTTCCCCGCCTCGACTTTCCCCCCTCGACTTTCCCCCCCTCGACTTTCCCCCCTCGACTTTCCCTCCCTCAACTTTCCCCCCTTGACTTTCCCCCTCCTCGACTTTCCCCGCCTCGACTTTCCCCCCTCGACTTTCCCCCCTCGACTTTCCCCCTCCTTGACTTCCCCCCTCGACTTTCCCCCCTCGACTTTCCCCCTCCTCGACTTTCCCCCCTCGACTTTCCCCCCTCGACTTCCCCCCTCGACTTCCCCCCTCGACTTTCACCCCCTCGACTCTCCCCCCTTGACTTCCCCCCCGACGTTCCCCCCTCGAATTTCCTCCCTCGACTTACCAGCCCTCGATTTTCCCCCCTCCACATTCCCCCCTCGACTTCCCCCCCTCGACTCCCCCCCCGACGTTCCCCCCTCGAATTTCCTCCCTCGACTTACCACCCCTCGATTTTCCCCCCTCCACATTCCCCCCTCGACTTTCCCCCCCTCGACTTTCCCCCCTCGACTTTCCCTCCCTCAACTTTCCCCCCTTGACTTTCCCCCTCCTCGACTTTCCCCGCCTCGACTTTCCCCCCTCGACTTTCCCCCCTCGACTTTCCCCCTCCTTGACTTCCCCCCTCGACTTTCCCCCCTCGACTTTCCCCCTCCTCGACTTTCCCCCCTCGACTTTCCCCCCTCGACTTCCCCCCTCGACTTCCCCCCTCGACTTTCACCCCCTCGACTCTCCCCCCTTGACTTCCCCCCCGACGTTCCCCCCTCGAATTTCCTCCCTCGACTTACCACCCCTCGATTTTCCCCCCTCCACATTCCCCCCTCGACTTCCCCCCCTCGACTCCCCCCCCGACGTTCCCCCCTCAACGTTCCCCCCCGACGTTCCCCCCTCGACTTTCCCCCCTCGACTTTCCCTCCCCCTCGACTTTCGCCCCCCTCGACTTTCCCCCACTCGACTTTCCCCCTCCTCGACTTTCCCCCCCTCGACTTTCACCCCCTCGACTTTCCCCCCTCGGCTTCCCCCCCGACGTTCCCCCCTCGACTTTCCTTCCTCGACTTCCCCCCCTCGACTTTCCCCCCCTCGACATTCCCCCCCCCGACATCCCCCCCTCGACGTCCCCCCCGACGTTCCCACCTCGACGTTCCCCCCTCGACGTTCCCCCCTCGACTTTCCCCCCTCGACTTTCCCTCACCCTCGACTTTCGCCCCCCTCGACTTTCGCCCCCCTCGACGTTCCCCCCTCGTCTTTCCCCCCTCGACTTTCCCTCCCCCTCGACTTTCGCCCCCCTCGACTTTCGCCCTCCTCGACGTTCCCCCCTCGACTTTCGCCCCCCTCGACTTTCCCCCCTCGACTTTCCCTCCCCCTCGACTTTCGCCCCCCCTTGACTTTCGCCCCCCTCGACTTCCCCCCTCGACTTCCCCCCACTCGACTTTCCCCCCTCGACTTTCCCGCTCGACTTTCCCCCCTCGACTTCCCCCCTCAACTTCCCCCCTCGACCCCCTCGACTTCCCCCCTCGACTTTCCCCCCCTCGACTTTCCCCCCTCGACTTCCCCCCCCTCGAGTCCCCCCCTTCGACTTTCCCCCGATTGAATGTCAGGTGAAAAAAATATCTCTTTAAGATCTCTTTTAATGCAGGTTTATGACCCTCACATAAACACCCCCAAAAACACATAAGCCCCTCCTCCCCTCCCTCTGTCTATATATATCGATATATAACGTTAAACATCACACAACACTAGCTTTCGGAGGATCCTGTTACACTATAACCTGGTGTTGTCCCAGTCCAACACCGGCATCTCCATCATCGAAATATAAAGATCACCATTGAGCTTTTAACCAGATGTTTGCTTGAAACACACACAGCAAGATCCCACGTGCCGCAGTGTAACCACAGACAGATGGTGTGTGTCCCTGATGCAGGTTAAGGGTTTGATTCTGTCTCCCGGATAAGAGGGAGCAATCCTCCTGTTGAACAAACACCAAACATTTCCCCCTTCCTTCTCTGTGCCTCGCACTCTCTGAGCCCCGTCTTGTGCTCTCTGATTCTGGGATCTCTCCCTCCCTCTCCCCTCTCTCTCTCTCTCTCTATCTCTGATCTCTCTTCCCTCCCTCTCTCTGTTCCCCCTCTTACTCTCTCCATCTCTGAGATATCTCTGTTCCTCCCCATCTCCCTCGATCTCTGAGATGTCTCTGTTCCTCCCCTCTCTCCCTCTGTCTCTGAAATGTCTTCCTCTGTCTTTACCCCCTCTCACTGTCTCCATCTCCAAGACCTTTCTCTCTGTCTCTCAGATTTCTCACATTTTAGCCCCCTGGCCTACGCACACAACTCTGACATTCGAATGGGGCTTTGGAGAGAGTTTCTCATGTTAAGGTATTCATTCCCTCCTCCGGGGGTCCTTCCTGCCAGACCCTGGGGATGTAACCAGTTTGTGTCACAATCCCAAGGCCCCGGTTCCTTTAACCCCAGGCCTCCCTCAAATCCATTTTAAACCAATGAACCTTCCACTGGGATAGTCAGCGCTCTCTTTCACTACTCTCTGTCTCTCTCTCTCGCCCTCTTCACACTCCCATTCTCCCTCCACCCCTCTCTCTGTCCCTGGAGCTGGAGTGAGAGAGGGAGGCAGTGACATCTGTGGGACCAGACTGTGCAGCAGCTCCCCCTCCATCTTTCCCCCTTTGTCTCCCTCAGTCCAGACCAGAACACACCCCCTTGTAGTAAAAATCCCAGAAACAGCCTGAACCCCACCATTCTTCTGTGTGTGAGTGTGTGTGTGTGTGTGAGAGAGAGGTGTGTGTGTGTGTAAATGAACGACAAGGACACAGAACAGTTTCTGATTATTCTCTCTCTCTGTCTGATGATTCCGCGCGGCAGAAATGATTTAATTCTCTCTGTCTCTGTGTCGTCTCGTGTTTCAGCTCCTGGATCCAATCTCCTCCTCACCCCCAGAGTTAGGGGGAGAGGGGGGGGTCTGTGTGTGGGGGTGGGGGGGGGGGAAACACACTGAGAAATAAAAACAAATCAATTTGAAATAAAATACAACAGTGGCACCAAAAGCACAGCAAGATCCCACAGCTCTCTGCCTTCCCCAATCTCCCACGTGACTCTGGTTCAGTTTAATTATTGCAGAATGAATGTATTGCTGACTATCACAGCGACATTGAAATACACAGACATCACCGCAGAGCACTTGACCTGAGGCTAGAAACATGAATAAACACGAACGCACATCAAGATCCCACAAACAGCAATCCAACCCCACACACATCGTGGGTGATGCTGGTTAGGGGTTGATGTATTTGTGTCAAATCCCAAGGCCCAGTTACCTTAGCCTCAGGCTTCAAACCTGTTCAAAAACGACAAGGCCGCAATCCGACAGGACCCGGTTAACCAGAGGTCCCGGTAAAAGCCAGCCCCCTCCCTAGAGAGAGGAGATTAAACCTCGGGGTAATACACAGACAAAACTCACCTGGGCCAACAGGCTGCAGCCTGTCAAACAGGCCTCAGGACTGCGTTTCCCCTCTGCTCCCAAACACACACTTTTCAAATCCTCAAGTGGCCAGGACGATCCCTTTGGGAGGAAAGAGGCAGCATTAGTGGGAAGGCTGAGCAGGAAAATCTTTCACAGGGAGATAGCACAGCAAGATCCCAGGTTTTCCCCTCTCAGTGAGACAGACAATTTCTCAGCAACATCCAAACACAAACACGTCGGGTGATGAGTTGAGTTTCATGTTGAAAGGTTTTTGAAATGACAGGTTAGCTGATTAAAACCACTCACTGCCTGCAACGATGGCATTAGGGCAATTGACGCACAGCAAGATCCCACAAGTGACAGTGCTGCAGAAGCTCAAAAATCTGATTGTTTTTATTTTCAGCTTAATTATTTCCTGTCACCTCAGAATCAAATATTGCAGCTATTTCACATTCTCACACTGCCCCTCTCTCTCTCCTGTTTCCCTTGCTCTCACCATTTTCCATTTCTTTCTCTCACTCTCTTTCTCTCCGTGTCCAATTCGATCATCCTGCCCTCTCTATGACACACTTTCCTCTGATAGTGTGACAATTCTTTCCAGAGGGTCAGAAATTTTGGGTTAGAGTTCCCTCCCGAGGGAGTCCCGTCTCCCAGATCCTGGGGGTTTCACCTGTTTGTGTCACCAATGCCCCGGTTACTTTAACCCCAGGCTTCAAACCCGTGATCTGACAGGTCCCAGTTAACCACAGGCCCCGACAAACCAGGCTCCCACCCCTACCCCACCCCCCAGAGGAGATGAAACCTCGGGGGGAGAAACAGACCCCCACTCACCTGGGCCCCACGGGCTGCAGCCTGGCCAACAGGCCTCAGGCCTGTGCTCCCCGCCCTCTGGAGGTTGTTCTTGTCCAAGGCTTTCCTGGCCCCCAGGCATTTTGGACCTTCACTTTCCTGCTTTCCCAACAAAAGTTCCTCGGGATAAAAGAAAGAAGAGATCAGTTGGTGGGGGGCCGGGGGAGCGAGGGCAGTGTGATGCAAAATTACACAGCAGGATCCCAGTTTAAACACAATCCCACCACTCCCTTCCCCTATCCCCAATGCATTTCCTAACCTCACAGCAACATCAAAATACAAACAAATCAGAAGAAAGCAATTAACCAGAGGCTGGAAACATTATTAAACATACACACACACACACACACACACACACACACACACACACACACACACACACACACACACACACACACACACACACACACACACACACACACACACACACACACACACACACACACACACACACACACAGTCACAGCCAGACAGGGAGGGCTGCTCACTCTCCATACAGAGAGAAAACAGGGTTTGAGAATGAATCTGACCAATTCCTTGCGCACATTTATTCTGGGTGAGGGGTTAGTTGAGCCCATCCCTGCCCTCTCTGACACGTTGCATCGTCTGTCAGTCTGCTCCCTGGGGAGGGCTCTGTCTGATTGACATGTTAATTCCCAGTACAGGACCCTTGTGGGATCTTCCTGCCCACTGAGATGTTAATTCTGGGGCAACAAAGTGTCATCTTTCCCAGTTGCTACAGCTCTCTTTTTTATTGAAGCCTTATTAGTTGTGTCAGTGCAGTTTGAATATATTAAAGATTACTCCCACACTCGTGTCTCAGAGCCTGACTGTAAGTAGGCTTCCTGAGACACACACACAGGGCTGAGAATGGAGAGGGGGATTTTTGTTGAGGTTTTCTTGGGATTTTGCTGCTGTATGTGTGATTCCTAGAATTAATCTCTGTCTCTGTCCCTGTCTGTCTCTGTGTGTGTCTCTCTCTGTCACTCTCTTTCTCTCTGTCTCTGTTCCTCTCTCTCTTTGCCTCTTTCTCTCTGTTCCTGTGTGTGTGTGTCTCTCTCTCTTTCTCTCTGTCCCTTTGTATCCCACCACCTGTCTCTCTCTCTCTGTCTCTTTCTCTCTGTCCCTGTGTCTCTCTCTTCTCTGTGTCTCTGTCTCTCTCTCTGTCTCTCTCTTTCTATCCCTGTATGTGTCTCTCTCTCTCTCTCTCTTTCTGTCTCTCCCTGCCCTGCTCTACATCCAACCATTTCTAACTTGATTTTGAGTCTTTTATTTCCTTTCCCTTTCTCAAAAATATTGGCAGAGTTTGGGAATTTAAATCATAGATCACGTGCCTGCCCCTCAACACCCACATTATATCCTCACAGCTCCCCTGCCTTCACACTCCCCCGTACACTCTCTTTCTCTCGCTTTCACACACATTCTCTCACAGACGCATTCTTTCTCTTACACAGACACTCGTTCTCTCTCACACACACGCATTCTCTCTCTCCTGCACACACGAATTCTCTCTCACGCACACACGCATTCTCTCTCTCTCTCTCGCACACTCGCATTCTCTCTGTCTCACACACATTCTCTCTATCTCTCACACACACACATTATCTCACAGACGCAATCTTTCTCTTACACAGACACTCGTTCTCTCTCTCACACACGCATGCATTCTTTCTCTCACACACACACATTCTCTCTCTTGCACACACAATTTCTCTCTCTCGCACACACGATTTCTCTCTCTCTCAAACACGCATTCTCTATCATGCACACTCATTCTCTCTCTCACACACGCATTCTCTCACTCTCTCACTCTCTCTCACACATGCATTCTCTCTTTCTCTCACGCATTCTCTCTCTCACGCATTCTCTCTCTCTCTCACTCACGTATTCTCTCCCTCTTGCACACGCATTCTCTGTCTCTCTCTCGCACACACGCATTCTCTCTCTCTCTCAGACACACGCATTCTCTCTCTCACTCGCGCACACGCATTCTCTCTCTCACGCACATATTCTCTCTCTCTCTCGCACACACATTCTCTCTTTCACACACACGCATTATCTCTCTCTCATGCACTCCTGCATTCTCTCACTCTCTCACTTACACATTCTCTCACTCTCTCACACACACATTCTCTCTCTCTCGCACACACACATTCTCTCACTCTCTCACTCACGCATTCTCTCTCTCTCGCACACACGCATTCTCTCACTCTCTCACTTACACATTCTCTCACTCTCTCACTCACGCATTCTCTGTCTCTCTCGCACACACGCATTCTCTCTCTCACTCACGCATTCTCTCACTCACACATTCTCTCTCTCTCGCACACGCATTCTCTCTCTCTCTCACACGCTTTCTCTCTCTCACACACACGCATTCTCTCTCTCTCTCACACACACGCATTCTCTCTCTCTCTCGCACACACGCATTCTCGCTCTCTCGCACAAATGCATTCTCACTCTCGCATACACGCATTCTCTCTCTCACACACACGCATTCTCTCTCTCACACACACACATTCTCTCTCTCACACGCACAATCTCTCTCACACACATATTCTCTCTCTCACAGACACATTCTCTCTCTGACACACATTCTCTCTCTCACACGCATTCTCTCTCTCACGCACACACATTCTCTCTCACACACACATTCTCTCTCTCTCACACACGTATTCTCTCTCACACACGTATTCTCTCTCTCACACACGTATTCTCTCTCACACACACGTATTCTCTCTCACACACATTCTCTCTCACACACACGTATTCTCTCTCTCTCACACACACACACATGCTCTCTCTCACACACATTCTCACTCTCACACACGTATTCTCTCTCTCTCACACACATTCTCTCTCACACACACACGTATTTTCTCTCTCACACACATGCATTCTCTCTCTCACACACACGCATTCTCTCTCTCTCGTACACACGCAATCTCTCTCTCTCTCGCACACACGCATTCTCTCTCTCTCACACACACATTCTCTATCTCACACACACATTCTCTCTCTCACGCACATATTCTCTCTCTCTCTCGCACACACATTCTCTCTTTCACACACACGCATTCTCTCTCTCTCTCACACACACGCATTCTCTCTCTCTCTCGCACACACGCATTCTCTCTCTCTCGCACAAATGCATTCTCTCTCTCGCACACATGCATTCTCTCTCTCACACACACACGCATTCTCTCTCTCACACACACACATTCTCTCTCTCACACGCACAATCTCTCTCACACACATATTCTCTCTCTCACAGACACATTCTTTCTCTGACACACATTCTCTCGCTCACACGCATTCTCTCTCTCACGCACACACATTCTCTCTCACACACACACATTCTCTCTCTCACACACACGTATTCTCTCTCACACACGTATTCTCTCTCTCACACATGTATTCTCTCTCACACACACGTATTCTCGCTCACACACACACACACACATGCTCTCTCTCACACACATTCTCTCTCTCACACACGTATTGTCTCTCTCACACACATTCTCTCTCACACACACACGTATTCTCTCTCTCTCTCACACATGCATTCTCTCTCTCACACACACGCATTCTCTCTCTCTCGTACACACGCAATCTCTCTCTCTCGCACACACGCATTCTCTCTCTCTCACACACACATTCTCTGTCTCACACACACATTCTCTCTCTCACACACATTCTCTCTCTCACACACATTCATTATCTCTCTGATGCACACTCATTCTCTCCCTCGCACACACGCATTCTCTCTCTCTCAGACACACGCATTCTCTCTCTCACTCGCGCACACGCATTCTCTCTCTCACGCACATATTCTCTCTCTCTCGCACACACATTCTCTCTTTCACACACATGCATTATCTCTCTCTCATGCACTCCTGCATTCTCTCACTCTCTCACTTACACATTCTCTCACTCTCTCACTCACGCATTCTCTCTCTCTCTCGCACACACGCATTCTCTCACTCTCTCACTCACGCATTCTCTCTCTCTCTCACTTACACATTCTCTCACTCTCTCACTCACGCATTCTCTCTCTCTCTCGCACACACGCATTCTCTCTCTCACTCACGCATTCTCTCACTCTCTCACTCACACATTCTCTCTCTCTCGCACACGCATTCTCTCTCTCTCTCACACGCTTTCTCTCTCTCACACACACGCATTCTCTCTCTCTCACACACACGCATTCTCTCTCTCTCTCGCACACACGCATTCTCTCTCTCTCGCACAAATGCATTCTCTCTCTCGCACACACGCATTCTCTCTCTCTCTCACACACGCATTCTCTCTCTCACACACACACATTCTCTCTCACACGCACAATCTCTCTCACACACATATTCTCTCTCTCACAGACACATTCTCTCTCTGACACACATTCTCTCTCTGACACACATTCTCTCTCACACACACACATTCTCTCTCTCTCTCACACACTTATTCTCTCTCACACACGTATTCTCTCTCTCACACACGTATTCTCTCTCACACACACGTATTCTCTCTCACACACATTCTCTCTCACAGACACGTATTCTCTCTCACACACACACACACACATGCTCTCTCTCACACACATTCTCTCTCTCACACACGTATTCTCTCTCACACACACACGTATTCTCTCTCTCACACACATGCATTCTCTCTCTCACACACACGCATTCTCTCTCTCTCGTACACACGTAATCTCTCTCTCGCACACGCATTCTCTCTCTCACACACACACATTCTCTATCTCACACACACATTCTCTCTCTCACGCACATATTCTCTCTCTCTCTCGCACACACATTCTCTCTTTCACACACACGCATTCTCTCTCTCTCACACACACACGCATTCTCTCTCTCTCTCGCACACACGCATTCTCTCTCTCTCGCACAAATGCATTCTCTCTCTCGCACACACGCATTCTCTCTCTCTCACACACACGCATTCTCTCTCACACACACACACATTCTCTCTCTCACACGCACAATCTCTCTCACACACATATTCTCTCTCTCACAGACACATTCTCTCTCTGACACACATTCTCTCTCTTACACGCATTCTTTCTCTCACACACACACATTCTCTCTCTCACACACACGTATTCTCTCTCACACACGTATTCTCTCTCTCACACACGTATTCTCTCTCACACACACGTATTCTCTCTCACACACGTATTCTCTCTCACACACACGTATTCTCTCTCTCACACACACACACACATGCTCTCTCACACACACATTCTCACTCTCACACACGTATTCTCTCTCTCACACACATTCTCTCTCACACACACACGTATTCTCTCTCTCACACACATGCATTCTCTCTCTCACACACACGCATTCTCTCTCTCTCGTACACACGCAATCTCTCTCTCTCTCGCACACACGCATTCTCTCTCTCTCACACACACATTCTCTATCTCACACACACATTCTCTCTCTCACGCACATATTCTCTCTCTCTCTCGCACACACATTCTCTCTTTCACACACACGCATTCTCTCTCTCTCTCACACACACGCATTCTCTCTCTCTCTCGCACACACGCATTCTCTCTCTCTCGCACAAATGCATTCTCTCTCTCGCACACACGCATTCTCTCTCTCACACACACACGCATTCTCTCTCTCACACGCACACATTCTCTCTCTCACACGCACAATCTCTCTCACACACATATTCTCTCTCTCACAGACACATTCTCTCTCTGACACACATTCTCTCTCTCACACGCATTCTCTCTCTCACGCACACACATTCTCTCTCACACACACACATTCTCTCTCTCACACACACGTATTCTCTCTCACACACGTATTCTCTCTCTCACACACGTATTCTCTCTCACACACAGGTATTCTCTCTCTCACACACACACACATGCTCTCTCTCACACACATTCTCTCTCTCACACACGTATTGTCTGTCTCACACACATTCTCTCTCACACACACACGTATTCTCTCTCTCTCACACATGCATTCTCTCTCTCACACACACGCATTCTCTCTCTCTCGTACACACGCAATCTCTCTCACACACACGCATTCTCTCTCTCTCACACACACATTCTCTATCTCACACACACATTCTCTCTCTCACACACATTCTCTCTCTCACACACATTCATTATCTCTCTGATGCACACTCATTCTCTCCCTCGCACACACGCATTCTCTCTCTCTCAGACACACGCATTCTCTCTCTCACTCGCGCACACGCATTCTCTCTCTCACGCACATATTCTCTCTCTCTCTCGCACACAAATTCTCTCTTTCACACACATGCATTATCTCTCTCTCATGCACTCCTGCATCCTCTCACTCTCTACAATTGTTTCAAAATTACTTACCTGTAGCGGGCAGCGGTGTTTTTTATTCTCTCTTCACAAAAAGAGCGGGAGCCCCAGAGGAAGTGACGGCAAACAGAGGGGCAGCCGGGAAGGAGAACTGTGAGTAGAAATACTCACCTTTTAATCACCAACGGTCATTTGAGTGGGAGCAGCGGAAGTGAGGTTGGAGCGCATAGCTGGGCGGGAAGGTAAGTGATTAGTATTTGAGTGGGTGTGTTCTAGACCCCAGGTCCTACTTCCGTAGGGCCTCCCTCCCACCCTCCTCCTCTAACCTAACTTTAAAGTCCACAGGTAAGTGACTCAGTGTTATTGACTCAGTGTTCTTGTTTTTGGAGAAAGTGGACAGTCATGGCAGCGCAGGCGGTGGAATGTTCCTCCTGCAGGATGTTTGAGGTAGGGGTGACCACCGATACTCCTGCCGACTTCGTCTGCAGGAAATGCAGTCAGATCCTGATCCTCACCGAACGAGTTAGGGAACTGGAACTGGAGTTGGATGAACTGAGGATCATTCGAGAGGCTGAGAGGGTGATTGATAGAAGCTACAGGGACATAGTTACGCCGCAGAACAGAGGTAGCTGGGTAACAGTTAGAGGTGGGAAGGGGAAGAAGCAGGCAGTGCAGGGTTCCCAAGTGGTCGTTCCCCTAAAAAATAAATATACAGCTTTGGAAACTGTTGGGGGGGACAGCGTTGCAGGTGTAAGCTGCAGTGAAGGGGTCTGTGGCTCTGAGACTCAGAAGGGAAAGGGGGAGAGGAGGAGAGCGCTAGTTATAGGGGACTCTCTAGTTAGAGGGACGGACAGGCGGTTCTGTGGACATGGGCGAGACTCACGGATGGTTTGTTGCCTCCCGGGTGCTAGGGTCCGAGACGTCTCAGACCGTGTCTTCAGAATCCTTAAGGGGGAGGGTGTGCAGCCAGAAGTCGTGGTGCACATTGGCACCAACGACATAGGTAGGAAGAGAGGTGGGGAGGTCATTCAAGAGCTCAAGGAGTTAGGCTGGAAGCTAAAAGCTAGGACAGACAGAGTCGTCATCTCTGGGTTGTTGCCGGTGCCACGTGACAGTGAGGCAAAGAATAGGGAGAGAGTGCAGTTGAACACGTGGCTGCAAGGCTGGTGTAGGAGGGAGGGCTTCAGATATTTGGACAATTGGACTGCATTCTGGGGAAGGTGGGACCTGTACAAACAGGACGGGTTGCACCTGAACCAGAAGGGCACCAATATCCTGGGGGGTAGGTTTGCTAGCACTCTTCGGGGGCGTTTAAACTAATTTGGCAGGGGGATGGGATCCGGACTTGTAGTCCAGCAAGTAGGTTAGCTGTTTGTCAGGATGCCCAAGACTGTAGGGAGGCTGTGGAGAAGGTAGCACTGACAGGGACTACTTGCGGACACAGAGATGGGCTCAAGTGCGTATACTTCAACGCAAGGAGTATCAGAAATAAGGTGGGTGAACTTAAGGCGTGGATCGGTACCTGGGACTACGATGTTGTGGCCATCACGGAAACGTGGATAGA
The DNA here is from genome assembly GCF_037043375.1 of Chiloscyllium plagiosum. Lineage (NCBI taxonomy): Eukaryota > Metazoa > Chordata > Chondrichthyes > Orectolobiformes > Hemiscylliidae > Chiloscyllium > Chiloscyllium plagiosum. The sequence continues at coordinate 72,587,958 of NW_028270175.1, read as the reverse complement.
TGTGGGACAGGAATGGCTGTTGGAGGTTCCTGGTTACAGGTGTTTCAGTAAGATTAGGGAGGGTGGGAAAAAAGGAGGGGGTGTGGCATTGCTAATTAGAAATGGTATAACGGCTGCAGAAAGGAAGTTTGAGGGGGATCTGCCTCTGGAGGTAGTATGGGCTGAAGTCAGAAATAGGAAAGGTGCAGTCACCTTGTTGGGTGTTTACTATAGGCCCCCCAATAGCAGCAGCGATGTGGAGAAACAGATTGGGAAACAGATTTTGGAAAGGTGCAGAAGCCACAGGGTCGTAGTCATGGGCGACTTCAACTTCCCAAATATTGATTGGAAGCTCTTTAGATCAAGTAGATTGGATGGGGCGGTGTTTGTGCAGTGTGTCCAGGAAGCTTTTCTAACGCAGTATGTAGATTGTCCAACCAGAGGGGAGGCCATATTGGATTTGGTACTCGGTAATGAACCGGGACAAGTGGTGGGCTTGTTAGTGGGTGAACATTTTGGTGATGGTGACCACAATTCTGTGACTTTCACCTTGGTTATGGAGAGAGATAGGTGCGCACAACAAGGTAGATTTTATAATTGGGGGAAGGGAAATTACGATGCTGTAAGGCAGGATTTGAGGAGCATACGTTGGGAGCATAGGCTGTCAGGGAAGGATGTGGTGGAAAGGTGGAACTTTTTCAAAGAGCAGATACGACGTGTCCATGATATGTATGTACCTATCAGGCAGGAAAGAAATGGTCGTGTGAGGGAGCCTTGGTTGACGAGAGAGGTTGAATGTCTGGTAAAGAGGAAGAAGGAGGCTTACATAAGGTTGAGGAAACAGGATTCAGACAGAGCAGTGGAGGGATACAGGATAGCCAGAAGGGACCTGAAGAAAGGGATTAGGAGAGCTAAGAGAGGGCATGAAAAATCGTTGGCGGATAGGATCAAGGATAACCCCAAGGCATTTTATGCGTATGTGAGAAACCTGAGAATGACGAGAACGAGGGTAGGTCCGATCAAGGACAGTAGTGGGAGACTGTGTATTGAGTCGGAAGAGATAGGAGAGGTCTTGAACAAGTACTTCTCTTCAGTATTTACGAACGAGAGGGACCGTATTGTAGAAGAGGAGAGTGTGAAATGGACTGGTAAGCTAGAAGAGATACCTGTTAGGAAGGAAGATGTGTTGGACATTTTGAACAACTTGAGGATAGACAAGTCCCCCGGGCCTGACGGGATATATCCTAGGATTATGTGGGAAGCAAGAGAGGAAATTGCAGTACCGTTGGCAATGATCTTCTCGTCTTCACTGGCAACGGGGGTGGTACCAGGGGACTGGAGAGTAGCGAATGTTGTGCCCCTGTTCAAAAAAGGGAATAGGGATAACCCCGGGAATTACAGGCCTGTTAGTCTTACTTCTGTGGTAGGCAAAGTAATGGAAAGGGTACTGAGGGATAGGATTTATGAGTATCTGGAAAGACACTGCTTGATTAGGGACAGCTAGCACGGATTTGTGAAAAGTAGGTCTTGCCTTACAAGTCTTATTGAATTCTTCGAGGAGGTGACCAAGCATGTGGATGAGGGAAGAGCAGTGGATGTAGTGTACATGGATTTTAGTAAGGCATTTGATAAGGTTCCCCATGGTAGGCTTATGCGGAAAGTCAGGAGGCATGGGATAGAGGGAAATTTGGCCAATTGGATAGAAAACTGGCTAACCGGTCGAAGGCAGAGAGTGGTGGTAGATGGTAAATATTCAGCCTGGAGCCCAGTTACAAGTGGAGTTCCGCAGGGATCAGTTCTGGGTCCTCTGCTGTTTGTAATTTTTATTAATGACTTAGATGAGGGAGTCGAAGGGTGGGTCAGTAAATTTGCAGATGATACGAAGATAGGTGGAGTTGTGGACAGTGAGGAGGGCTGTTGTCGGCTGCAGAGGGACTTAGATATGATGCAGAGCTGGGCTGAGGAGTGGCAGATGGAGTTCAACCCTGCCAAGTGTGAGGTTGTCCATTTTGGAAGAACAAATAAGAATGCGGAATACAGGGTTAATGGTAGGGTTCTTAGTCAGGTGGAGGAACAGAGGGATCTTGGGGTCTATGTACATAGATCTTTGAAGGTTGCCACTCAGGTGGATAGAGTTTGTAAGAAGGCCTATGGAGTATTATCGTTCATTAGCAGAGGGATTGAATTCAAGAGTCGTGAAGTGATGTTGCAGCTGTACAGGACTTTGGTTAGGCCACAGTTGGAGTACTGTGTGCAGTTCTGGTCGCCTCACTTTAGGAAAGATGTGGAAGCTTTGGAGAGGGTGCAGAGAAGATTTACCAGGATGTTGCCTGGAATGGAGAGGAAGTCGTACGAGGATAGGTTGAGATTTCCCGGCCTTTTCTCGTTGGAACGGCGAAGGATGAGGGGTGACTTGATAGAGGTTTATAAGATGATCAGAGGAATAGATAGAGTAGACAGTCAGAAACTTTTTCCCCGGGTACAACAGAGTGTTACAAGGGGACATAAATTTAAGGTGAAGGGTGGAAGGTATAGGGGAGATGTCAGGGGTGGGTTCTTTAACCAGAGAGTGGTGGGGGCATGGAATGCGCTGCCCGTGGGAGTGGTAGAGTCGGAATCATTGGCGACCTTTAAGCGGCATTTGGATAGGTACATGGATGGGTACTTAATCTAGGTTAGAAGTTCGGCACAACATCGTGGGCCGAAGGGCCTGTTCTGTGCTGTATTGTTCTATGTTCTATGTTCTCACTTACACATTCTCTCACTCTCTCACTCACGCATTCTCTCTCTCTCTCGCACATACGCATTCTCTCACTCTCTCACTTACACATTCTCGCACTCTCTCATTCACGCATTCTCTCTCTCTCTCGCACACACGCATTCTCTCTCTCACTCACGCATTCTCTCACTCTCTCACTCACACATTCTCTCTCTCTCGCACACGCATTCTCTCTCTCTCTCACACGCTTTCTCTCTCACACACACACGCATTCTCTCTCTCTCACACACACGCATTCTCTCTCTCTCTCGCACACACGCATTCTCTCTCTCTCGCACAAATGCATTCTCTCTCTCGCACACACGCATTCTATCTCTCTCACACACACGCATTCTCTCTCACACACACACACATTCTCTCTCTCACACGCACAATCTCTCTCACACACATATTCTCTCTCTCACAGACACATTCTCTCTCTGACACACATTCTCTCTCTCACACGCATTCTCTCTCTCACGCACACACATTCTCTCTCACACACACACATTCTCTCTCTCTCACACACGTATTCTCTCTCACACACGTATTCTCTCTCTCACACACGTATTCTCTCTCACACACACGTATTCTCTCTCACACACATTCTCTCTCACACACACGTATTCTCTCTCACACATACATGCTCTCTCTCACACACATTCTCTCTCTCACACACGTATTCTCTCTCTCACACACATTCTCTCTCTCACACACACGTATTCCCTCTCTCACACACATGCATTCTCTCTCACACACACACGCATTCTCTCTCTCTCGTACACACGCAATCTCTCTCTCTCGCACACACGCATTCTCTCTCTCTCACACACACATTCTCTATCTCACACACACATTCTCTCTCTCACGCACATATTCTCTCTCTCTCTCGCACACACATTCTCTCTTTCACACACACGCATTCTCTCTCTCACACACACACGCATTCTCTCTCTCTCGCACACGCGCATTCTCTCTCTCTCGCACAAATGCATTCTCTCTCTCGCACACAGGCATTCTCTCTCTCTCACACACACGCATTCTCTCTCTCACACACACACATTCTCTCTCTCACACGCACAATCTCTCTCACACACATATTCTCTCTCTCACAGACACATTCTCTCTCTGACACACATTCTCTCTCTCACACGCATTCTCTCTGTCAAGCACACACATTCTCTCTCACACACACACATTCTCTCTCTCACACACACGTATTCTCTCTCACACACGTATTCTCTCTCTCACACACGTATTCTCTCTCACACACACGTATTCTCTCTCTCACACACACACACACATGCTCTCTCTCACACACATTCTCTCTCTCACACACGTATTCTCTCTCTCACACACATTCTCTCTCACACACACGTATTCTCTCTCTCTCACACATGCATTCTCTCTCTCACACACACGCATTCTCTCTCTCTCGTACACACGCAATCTCTCTCTCTCACACACGCATTCTCTCTCTCTCGTACACACGCAATCTCTCTCTCTCGCACACACGCATTCTCTATCTCACACACACATTCTCTCTCTCACACACATTCTCTCTCTCACACACATTCATTCTCTCTCTGATGCACACTCATTCTCTCCCTCACACACACGCATTCTCTCTCTCACGCACACTCATTCTCTCTCACGCACACATTCTCTCTCTCTCACTCACGCATTCTCTCCCTCTCGCACACGCATTCTCTCTCTCTCTCGCACACACGCATTCTCTCTCTCACACACACATTCTCTCACTCGTGCACACGCATTCTCTCTCACACACACGCATTCTCTCTCACACACACGCATTCTCTGTCTCACACGCACACACGCATTCTCTCTCTCTCACGCACGCATTCTCTCTCACACACGCAAGCATTCTCTCTCTCACGCACAACGCATTCTCTCTCTCACTCACACATTCTCTCTCTCTCGCACAGACATTCTCTCTCTCACACACACACATTCTCTCTCTCTCTCACAAGCACAATCTCTCTCACACACATATTCTCTCTCACAGACACATTCTCTCTCTGACACATTCTCTCTCACACGCATTCTCTCTCTCACGCACACACATTCTCTCTCTCTCACACACGTATTCTCTCTCTCACGCACACACATGCTCTCTCTCACACACATTCTCTCTCTCACACACGTTTTCTCTCTCTCACACACATTCTCTCTCTCACACACACACGTACTCTCTCTCTCACACACATGCATTCTCTCTCTCACACACGCATTCTCTCTATCTCGTACACACGCAATCTCTCTCTCTCGCGCACACGCATTCTGTCTCTCACACACACATTCTCTCTCTCACACATACATTCTCTCTCCCACACACATTCTCTCTCTCTCACACATTCATTCTCTCTCTGATGCACACTCATTCTCTCCCTCACACACACGCATTCTCTCTCTCACGCACACTCATTCTCTCTCTCGCACACACACATTCTCTCTCTCTCACTCACGCATTCTCATCCTCTCGCACACGCACTCTCTCTCTCTCTCGCACACATGCATTCTCTCTCTCTCTCGCACACACGCATTCTCTCTCTCACACACACGCATTCTCTCTCTCACACACACATTCTCTCACTCGCGCACACGCATTCTCTCTCACACACACGCATTCTCTCTCTCACACGCACACACTCATTCTCTCTCTCTCACGCACGCACGCATTCTCTCTCTCACACGCACGCATTCTCTCTCTCACGCACAATGCATTCTCTCTCACTCACACATTCTCTCTCTCTCGCACACGCATTCTCTCTCGCACACACGCATTCTCTCTTTCACACACACGTATTCTCTCTCACACATACGTATTCTCTCTCTCACACACGTATTCTCTCTTTCACACACGCACATTCTCTCTCACACACATTCACTCTCTCACACACACGCATTCTCTCTCTCACACACACATTCTCTCACTCGCGCACACGCATTCTCTCACACACACACGCATTCTCTCTCTCACACGCACACACTCATTCTCTCTCTCTCACGCACGCACGCATTCTCTCTCACACGCACGCATTCTCTCTCTCACGCACAATGCATTCTCTCTCACTCACACATTCTCTCTCTCTCGCACACGCATTCTCTCTCGCACACACGCATTCTCTCTTTCACACACACGTATTCTCTCTCACACATACGTATTCTCTCTCTCACACACGTATTCTCTCTTTCACACACGCACATTCTCTCTCACACACATTCACTCTCACACACACGTATTCTCTCTCTCTCAGACACACGCATTCTGTCTCTTGCACACTCATTCTCTCTCACACACGCATTCTCTCTTTCCCTCTCTCACACACACATTCCCTCCCTTTCTGTCCCTCTCTCTGTGTCCCTCACTATCTCTCTGTTCTTCTCTCTCTCTGTCTCACACTCTCTCTGTGTCCCTCACTCTCTCTGTGTCCCACTTTCTCCCTCTCTCTCTCTCTGCCCTTCTCTCTCTCTCTGTCCCTTTCCCTCTATTTTTCTTTCTCTCTGTTTCTCTCTCCCTCTGTCTCTCCGTCTGTCCTTCTCTCTCTCTCACTCTCTGTCCCCCTCTCTGTCTCTGTCCCACACTCTCTCTGTGTCCCTCTCTCTCTCTGACCCTCTCTGTGTCCCTCTGTGTGTGTGTCTCTCTCTCTCTGTCCTTCTCTCTCTGTGCCTCACTCTCTCTGTGTCCCTCTCTCTGTGTCCCTCTCTCTGTGCCCTCTCTCTCTGTCCCCTCTCTATGTCCCTCACTCTCTCTGTGTCCCTCTCTCTGTGTCCCCCTCTCTGTGTCCCTCTCTCTCTCTGTGTCGCTCATTCTTTCTCTGTGTCTCTCACTCTCTCTGTGTCCCTCTCTCTCTCTGCGTCCCTCTCTCTCTGTCCCTCTCTCTCTCTGTGTCCCTCTCTCTCTGTTTCCCTCACTCTCTCTGTGTCCCTCTCTCTGTGTCCCTCTCTCTCTGTGTCCCTCTCTCTCTGTTTCCCTCACTCTCTGTGTCCCTCTCTCTGTGTCCCCCGATCTCTCTGTGTCCCTCTCTCTCTCTGTCCCTAGCTCTATCTCTCTCTGTCACTCTCTCTGTGTCCCTCTATCTCTCTGTGCGTCTCTCTCTGTGTGCCCCTCTCTCTCTCTTTCTCTCTCTATCCCTCTCTCTCTGTGTCCCTCACTCTCTCTGCAACCCTCTCTCTCTGTTCCTCTCTGTATCCCGCTCTCTGTCCCTCACTCTCTCTCTGTCCCTTACTCTCTCTGTGTCCCTCTCTCCCTGTGTACCACTCTCTCCCTGTGTCCCACTCTCTCCCTGTGTCCCACTCTCTCTGTGTCCCGCACTCTGTGTCCCGCACTCTCTCTGTACCTCACTCTCTCTCTGTCCCTCTCTCTGTGTCCCTCTCTCCATGTCCCTCTCTCTCTGTCCGTGTCCCCCTCTCTCTGTGTCCCTCACTCTCTCTCTCTCTCTGTCTGTCACTCTCTCTGTGTTCCTCTCTTTATGTATCCCTCTCTCTCTCGATCTCTCTCTGATCTTGTCCCTCTCTCTCTGTCTCTGTCCCACTCTCACTGTCCCTCTCTCTTTCTGTTCATCTCTCTCTGTGTCCCTCTCTCTCTGTGTCCCTCTCTCTCTCTGTCCCACTCTCTCTGCGTCTCTCTCTCTCACTGTCCCTCGGTCTCTCTGTCCCTCGATCTCTCTGATTCCCTCACTCTCTCTCTGTCCCTCACTCTCTCTCTGTCCCTCTCTCTCTGTGTCCCTCTCTCTCTCCCTGTGTCCCTCTCTCTTTCTGTCCCTCTGTCTCTCTCTGTCCCTCTCTCTCTCTACATCTCTCTCTCTCGCTGTCCCTCGGTCTATCTGTCCCTCACTCTCTTTCTGTTCCTCACTCTCTGTCTGTCCTTCTCTCTCTCTGTGTGTCCCTCCCTCTCTCTCTCTGTCCCTATCTCTCTGTGTCCCTCTCTCTCTGTCCCTCTCTGTCCGTGGCGCTCTCTCTCTCTGTGTCCCTCACACTCTCTCTGAGTATCCCTCTCTCTCGATCTGTGTCCCACTCTCTCTGGCCAGAATTGCACGCCATATTCCAATAGTGGTCTAACCCATGTCCAGTCCAGCTACAAGACCTCTCAATGCCTATACTCAAAACTCTGACCAATAAAGGAAAGCATACCAAACGCTGCCTTCATTATCTTACCCACCTGCCCCTCTACTCTCACGGAGCTACAAACCTGCAGTTCAAAGTCTCTTTGTTCAGCAACACCTCCCTCGGACCCGACCATTAAGTGTATAAGTCCTGCTCAACTTTGCTTTCCCAAAATGCAGCACCTCGTGTTTTTCGAAGTGGAATAGAATTGAAGGTTTTGGGGTGTTTTTGAAACATGCCAGTCACACATGCATGGAAATGAGTTACACGTTGGGATCTAATCGGGAGTGTTCTGGGTGATTCATATAATCCCGACAGTGGGGAAACAAGCCTTTCAGCCCAACAAGCCCACACTGACCCTCAGAAGAATAATCCATCCAGACCCATTTCCCCACATTTACCCCTGACTAATGCAACTCACCTACACATCCCGGAACACTGTGGGCAATTTTAACAGGGTTTGGATTGGATGGTTAATATACAGAATAACAGATACCCAAGAGTGTGATACAGACTGGAATCTACTCAAAGGATTGAGGTGGCTAATGTGCAGAGCCCCTTTAAATTGGAAGTCAGTTACAGATTGGAATTTTATCAAGGGGATTCGGGATGATTATGTGTAGAATAACAGATAACCAGGAGTGACCTGCAGATTGCATTCAAATTGAGGGTATTGGCCGATTTATAGACAGAGCAACGGGATACGAGAGGAGAGAAAGCAGAGGAAAAAGTTCCCACCATGGACCAACTCAACAATGAGCTGAGCCAGACAGGATTCAACTGCTGTATGTGGAGGTTTCCATGTGTTATGAAAGACGGGAGAGAAACAGGCAGATACCCACACTTTCTATGATGTTGCAGTCAAATGTCTGAAGGACAGGGAATCCCTAAGCAGAGACGCAGAGTTAAACTCTGTTTAAACTCTCTCCATCACACACACACACACCCACACATAGAAACTGAATATAATGTGGAGAAACGTCCATGTGCAGCACAGAGTTCCAAACTAACTCAGTGACAGACGAAAACCCCGTTCTCTGCACAGTCCCCACTTCCAGACCCAGGGAGGTTTTGTCCCTGACGCAGGGCAGGTTTCTGACTGGATATTATGACATTGCAACATGAAGGTACTGAGTGTAACAGTTTGCTACATCCCATCATGTCATCTACTTTGCTGTCAGTGTTTTGTGAATTATATTGAAAACATTGACAGGTGCAAGAGAATATTCTGGAAGGTGATTTGCAGTAAGAATAGAAAAAGCACAATGTTTGTGTTTAAAATGGTGAGAAATTCTGAAACAGTATTGTCTAGGGGGTTTGGCTGATCTTGCACAGAAACATCAGGAACTTAACATGATGGTACGCAACTTTACTGACTCCCCACGGTCCTAGTTTGAGGACTATCCTCCTCTGTTTTCCCCTTTCACTGAAGATATTAATATACCTTTTATACTGCACTGCCATTCTGGTTACAGTGCTGCCTATCTCTCACTGTCTCATTGTTCTTCAATCCTGTTGAAAGATACTTAAACCAACAGACACACAAAGTTCCTGAAAGAGCTTTGTTTAATTACAGGTGCATTTTATTTATATTTGTAGCCAACACACAATTTGAACCCATAGAACGTCAGTGTGCGATTTGAGAAACCCTCCACTTTGGGATAAGGCCTAGCCAGGCAGGTTTCTGATCCAACGCTGCAAATCTACAATTCAGTGGCTGAGCTCTTTTAGGTTTTGTATATTATCTTTCTCTCATATATTAGGAGCTTGGAAAGTAAGGCAGACCTTACTGGAATGTCACATTTTCTCTCCACATTCACTGTAAACAGGTTCTGGGATTTGCATTTTAATCACCTTCAAAGAGCTGTCTCCATTTCCTATCTCTGCTAGCATCAATGAATGGAAATGGCTTTTGACACATTGCCCACTCTCCCTTGCTGAACGTATTCCTGACATAAATCAGTCAGGCAGACATTTTAGATTTGTCCACAGCCACCATTTTATATCAGCAAAACGATGACATTGAGTTTATAAATAAGGAAAAGCAAGAGAGACTGGCAACATCAATACAGTTTGAAAATATATAAAACATTGAACATGCACACAGAGATACACAGACACACAGAATCACACACTCAGAGATACAGACACCTTCCTGAAGCTGTCTCCATTTCCTATCTTGCAAAGGAATTCATGTTATGATGATGCACTCAAGCAGGACAGTAAACAGCTTTTGAGATTTTCCCCATTGTGACAGAAATTCAGCCCAATCTGAAACTTGGAGATATGTAACAGAACAGAAACGAAACAACAGCTTTCTGTGTTCCTGCTCCCAATGTAACATTTGACCATTTAGTTTATCTTGTCTTCGGTCTAACATCCAACAAGGATCACTTCACTGATCCAATAACACATCCCCAGGAGTGAGTTCCAGACTGGAATTTAATTGAGGGGTTTAGGGTTTACATACAGCATATGAGATACCCAGGAGTGAGGGACAGACTGGAAACTAAACGAGGGGTTCAGGGTGTTTTATATACAGCATATGAGATACCCAAGAGTGATAGGACAGACTGGAATCTAATCGAGAGGTTCAGGGTGGTTTACAGACAGAATATCAGATAACAAGGAGTGAGTCACTAAATCGCGGAGTCATACAGTCATAAAGATGTACAGCATGGAAACAGTCCCTTTGGTCCAACCCGTCTATGTCGACCAGATATCCTGACCTACCCTCGTCCCTTTTTCAAGCACTAGGCCCATCTCCCTCCAAACCTTCCCATTCACATACCCATAGAGCTCCATTTTAAATGTTGCAATTGTACCAGCCTCCACCACTTCCTCTGACAATTCATTACATTCATGTACCACCCTCTGAGTGAACCAGTTGCCCCTTAGGTCTCTTTCATATCTTTCCCCTCTCACACTAAACCTCTGCCCTCTAGTTCTGGACTCCCCCACCCCAAGGAAAAGACTTTGTCTATTATCCTATCCATGCCCGTCATGATTTTATAAACCTCGATAAAGTCACCCCTCAGCCTCTGATGTTCCAGGGAAAACAGCCCCAGCCTATTCAGCCTCTCCCTGTCGCTCAAATCATCTAACCCTGGCAACCTCCTTGTAATCATATATACCCGACAGTGGGGAAACAAGCCCTTCAGCCCAACAAGACCACACTGACCCTCAGAAGAATAATCCATCCAGACCCATTTCCCCACATTTACCCCTGACTAATGCAACTCACCTACACATCCCTGAATACCATGGGCAGTTTTAACAGGGTTTGGATTGGATGGTTAATATACAGAATAACAGATACCCAGGAGTGTGATACAGACAGGAATCTACTCAAAGGATTGAGGTGGCTAATGTACAGAGCCCCTTTAAATTGGAAGTCAGTTACAGATTAGAATTTTATCAAGGGGATTCGGGATGATTATGTGTAGAATAACAGATACCCAGGAGTGACCTGCAGATTGCATTCAAATTGAGGGTATTGGCCGATTTATAGACAGAGCAACGGGATACGAGAGAGGAGAGAAAGCAGAGGCGAAAGTACGCACCATGGACCAACTCAACAATGAGCTGAGCCAGACAGGATTCAACTGCAGGATGTGGAGGTTTCCATGCGTTCTGAAAGATGGGAGAGAAACAGGCAGATACCCACACTTTCTATGATGTTGCAGTCAAATATCTGACGGACAGGGATTCCCTAAGCAGAGACGCAGAGTTAAACTCAGTTTAAACTCTCTCCATCACACACACACCCACACGTAGAAACTGAATATAATGTGGAGAAACGTCCATGTGCAGCACAGAGTTCCAAACTAACTCAGTGACAGACGAAAACCCCGTTCTCTGCCCAGTCCCCACTTCCAGACCCAGGGAGGTTTTGTCCCTGACCCAGGGCAGGTTTCTGACTGGATATTATGACATTGCAACATGAAGGTACTGAGTGTAACAGTTTGCTACATCCCGTCATGTCATCTACTTTGCTGTCAGTGTTTTGTGAATTATATTGAAAACATTGGCAGGTGCAAGAGAATATTCTGGAAGGTGATTTGCAGGAAGAATAGAAAAAGCTGAATGTTTCTGTGTAAAATGATGACAAATTCTGAAACAGTATTGTTCAGATGCTACAGCTGATCATGTACGTAAACATCAGTAAGTCAACATGATGGTAGTGCCAGCAGATAGGAGGACCAGTGATACATTGATCATTGTTGATATTAGATTGTGTTGGGAACATGAGCTTAACATGACAGGAAGTGGAATCAAATCAATGGGTTCAGGATGGTTGATATACAAAACAACAGATAGCCCAGGGTGAGTTACAGCCTGGAATCTAATCTAGGGGTTCAGGCTGGTTTATGTTACAGAATAACAGATACCCCGGAGTGAGTGAAAGCCTGGAATGTAATCGCGGGGTTCGGGGTGGTTTATATACAGAAAACAAATGCCCTGGAATGAGTTAAGGCATGAAATCTAATCGAGGGGTTCAGAGTGGTTTATATACAGAATAACAGATGCCACAGAATGAGATACAGCTTGGAATCCAATCGAGGGGTTCAGTGTGGTTAAGTACAGAATAAAACGGTAGCCCAGAGTGATTTACAGCCTTGAATCTAGTCAATGGGTTCCCAATTTGAACCCACAGAAGGTCAGTGTGGGATTTGAGAAACCCTCCACTTTGGGATAAGGCCTAGACAGGCAGGTTTCTGATCCAACGCTGCAAATCTACAATTCAGTGGCTGAGCTCTTTTAGGGTTTGTATATTATCTTTCTCTCATATATTAGGAGCTTGGAAAGTAAGGCAGACCTTACTGGAATGTCACATTTTCTCTCCGCATTCACTGTAAACAGGTTCTGGGATTTGCATTTTAATCACCTTCAAAGAGCTGTCACCATTTCCTATCTCTGCTAGCATCAATGAATGGAAATGGCTTTTGACACATTGCCCCCTCTCCCTTGTTGAAAGTATTCCTGAGACAAATCAGTCAGGCAGACATTTTAGATTTGTCCACAGCCACCATTTTATATCAGCAAAACGATGACATTGAGTTTATAAATAAGGAAAAGCAAGAGAGACTGGCAACATCAATGCAGTTTGAAAATATATAAAACATTGAACATGCACACAGAATCACACACAAACAGACATACACAGACAGACAGAATCACACACACAGAGAGATACAGGCACCTTCCAGAAGTTGTCTCCATTTCCTATCTTGCAAGGGAATTCATGTTATGATGATGCAGAAATGAAACAGCAGCTTTCTGTGTTGCTGCTCCCAATGTAACATTTGACCATTTAGTTTGTGTCACCAATGCCCCGGTTACTTTAACCCCAGGCTTCAAACCTGTGATATGACAGATCCCAGTTAACCAGAAGCCCCGACAAACCAGGCTCTCACCCCCACCCCACCCCCCAGAGGAGATGAAACGTCATGGGAATAAACAGACCCCCACTCACCTGGGCCCCACGGGCTGCAGCCTGGCCAACAGGCCTCAGGCCTGTGCTCCCCGCCCTCTGGAGGTTCTTCTTGCCCTAGGTTTTCCTGGTCCCCAGGCATTTTGCATCTTCACTTTACTGCTTTCCCAACATAGGTTCCTCTCCCTGGAGCTTAGATATTCTAACCCTGGCACCCTCCTTGTAAGTCTTTGCTGTACCCTTTCAAGTTTCACAACATCTTTCCGATAGGAAGGAGAGCAGAATTGCACGCAATATTCCAAAAGTGACCTAACCAATGTCCTGTACAGCCACAACATGACCTCCCAACTCCTGTACTCGGTACTCTGACCAATAAAGGAAAGCATACCAAAAGTCTTCTTCACTATCTTATCTACCTGCAACTCCACTTTCAAGCAGCTATGAACCTGCACTCCAAGGTCTCTTTGTTCAGCAACACACCCTGGACCATACCATTAAATGTAGAAGTCCTGCTAAGATTTGCTTTCCCAAAAATGCAGCACCTCGCATTTATCTGAATTAAACTCAATCTGCCACTTCTCAGCCCATTGGCCCATCTGGTCCAGATCCTGTTGTAATCTGAGGAAACCGTCTTCCTTTGAAATTAATTAACTATAAACTGACAGGACCGAAATCGGAGATCTCACACTTGGATTATGTATCTGAGGTGAGGGAGAAATTAGATGGAGTAGGTGAGTTAGCTAAACAGCACCTGAAGAGGACACAGCATGGAATGAAGCAGGTGGCAGATAAAAACTCTGAAACTTTGACGATTTCCCGTGGGGATGACATGTTAGTATCGCCACCAGAGGTAGGAAATCCCTTCAAAGCCAGGTTTAGTGGCCCCTTTCAAATTAAAAAAGTGTTGAGTCAGTTCAACTATCTGGTAAAGATACCGGAGATTACAAAAAAAGTTACAGTACGTCATGTGAATGAATAATGCTCCAGACACATTTAAGACTCAGGATCAGAGTTGTGGCCAGGCGAACAAATTGTGCAGGTTATCTGTATGATGTAGTGTTCTTTAGCAAGTGATTGAAAGCTCACATGTTACAGCTGGCAGACTATGTTGAACGATTACAAGAAGCAAATTTGGTAATAAACTTGAAGAAAACAGAATTCTCGAATGCAGAGGTGACATTCTTGGGACATTACATTGGACATGGAAGGTTGACCCCATGCAACACAAAGACGAAGGGCTTTGAGGAATTTCCACGACCATCCTCGAAGAAAGAGGTGCTTCGATTTTTGGAACTGCGTGGATTCTATCGGAAGTTTGTTCCAAACTTCAGCAGCGTATTGGCACCACTGCTGGGTTTATTAAAGAAGATCACAGAATTGTGGTGGACAGAACAATGCCAGGAGGCATTTGAGAATTTTAAAGCAGGATTAATCATCCCGCACCTCTTTTAGCTGAACCAAATATTTTGAAAACCTTTGAAAATTGCATTTGATGCTCGGGATATAGGGCTCGGAGATGTATTGATACGGTAAGATGATGATGGAATTGAATGGCCAATTCGTTACTTGCCGAAAAAACTCAATATCCACCAGAAAAAAAATGCAACATCTCCATTGTGGAAAAAGAATGATTAACTTTCGCACCGGACTGACAATATTTTAATGTTTATATGATAAACAAATTGACAGAGATGATCGTGGACAACGACAAACCTCTCGCATTTTTTGAATATTTAAAGAGCAGAATATGAGAGTATTTCATTGGAGTCTTATTTTACCGACTTTAAACTTACAAAATGTACATGCCGTGGGTCCTAAAATGTTATTGCAGATTTAAAGGAAAAAGTTGAGATAAGATTTGACTTATTGCAATGTTAGTTATGTGAGCAGAATTAATATGTATGGTATAGCTGAGATTAATACTTTTGTAATTCATAATAATGGGATTAAGAATTAGAGGAAAAGAAATGAAGCCATTTTTCATTCTGCTGTTTCATGCTTTTTTTTCCTGAAGGGGGGACATGTTATGAAGCCGAAATCATGTCCGGTCATTTTAAGACAGAACGGGTTTTGCTGAATAGAAAGTACAGCCACAGATGTCAGCTAAAGGTCGTTTATCAGAAATTGCCACTTGACCGTTATCAGGTGGGGATGTAGATTGAGAAATGGCAAATGGAGTTTAATATAAATGGGTGAGGTCTTGCATTCTGGAAACTCAAATCAAGGTAGGAGTTTCATGGTGAATGGGAGGGTCTTAAGGAGTGTAGTGGGCAGAGAGACCTTGGTGTTCAGTGCACGGTTCTCTAAGAGTGGAGTCACAGGAAGACAGGGCAGTGAAAAAGGCTTTTGGAACATTGGCTGAGTGCTTAATCGCGAGAGTTGTGAGAGACGAAGAAATGGCGATGCTGAAACACGAGGAGTGGCAGCGATCACTTATTTCCAAGAGAGACATTGACAGGGAGAGAAATTCCATACTTTACTCAGGATTGATTGTTTTGATATATTGCCACATGTACATCAGTACAGGGAAACAGTTTATTTATGAGCAGTGGAGGCAGATCACAGTAAGCATGGACAGACAGATCATAGGGTGGAAATAGACTTCGACAGAGTAAGGCAAACAGGATACACGGAACTGGACGTGCACTAGACAAGATCAACATGAATGAGATCAGCATTATTTGAACTTAGAAAGTCCATTCATCAGTCTAACGTGACTTTCCTAATATTTTGTATGCCTTAATTAACTCTCCCCACATGAATGCGAAGTCGGCACGGTGGCACAATGGTTAGCACTGCTGCCTCACAGCACCAGAGACCCGGGTTCAATTCCCGCTTCAGGTGCCTCTCTGGGTGGAGTTGTCACATTCTCCCCGTGTCTGCGTGGGCTTCCTCCGGGTGCTCTGCTTTCCTCCCACAGTCCAAAAATGTGCAGGATAGGTGAATTGGCCAAGTTAAGTTGCCCGTAGTGGTAAGTGAAGGGGTAAATGAAGGGTACTACTTCCATAGTGGTAGGTGAAGGGGTAAATGAAGGGGAATTGCTCTGGGTGGATTGCACTTCGGCGGGTCGGTGTGAAGTTGTTGGACCGAAGGGCCTGTTTCCACACTGTAAGTAATCTAATTTAATCAGCGTGTGAACCCGCACTGGATGTTATGTTGTTCACAAGCCCCAACCGCAGCCACAATACCTTCCACTGAAACAAGTAGCCATTCTAACCAGCTTCCGCCCTACATGGAGAACACCAGGCTGTCACCTCCGAGAAGGAACATGCCTTCTTGAGTCTTCACACTAGACATATGGCTTCCCTCCTCACCGCGAGTAAACCACGTTAAAATCCCATGTGTGTATCATGAGCGATGGCGCCACGAGGTACAACGTGGAGCAGTCTGTCTGTGCAGCCTCTGCTCCAATTGGTCATCATGTTAGAGCATCAATTAGGAGACAGTGAGGACTGCCCATGCTGGAAAAGCACAGCAGAAGAATCGACGTTTCGGGCTTATGCCATTCATCAGGATCAGCATCAATTACCCTATTCTGCCCCTGTGTAAGTGCATTGAGGTGGGAATGGCCTCCTACTGTTCCTATATAAGTGGCTCAACTGACTGAATAGCCTCCTCCTGTTCTTGTATAAGTGGCTCAACGGGCTGAATAGCCTCATTCTGTTTCTGTGTAATTGACTCAAAGGACTGAATGATTTCTTCTTTGTCTGGTTGGACATGGCCAAGGTCCGGATTGAGTTGCCCCTAGTTCCTGTTTGACAGCTCGATGTGCTGACAAGTGTGATGATGCTGCAACTTTAAGAGATTATTTTGTCCTGGCTTCTTTTAAGAGAGAGATTGAACGAGCTGGCTAGTTAAGACCACTGGGTAAACAGCGAGGGAGGCCTTGGGTTTATTTTAATGCAGCTTGAATGGGTGTGGCCAACTCTCACAGATTAGGATCACTGGGTTTTGGTTTCTCAGCAACATCAGAAAATATTGGGGTCTACACAGAGTTGGATGCTTCAGTGAATGTCTCCTGGCTACTACTCTCCCTGAATTTTCTCTTGATGCTGTTTTTAATTCCTGGATTGGAGAAACGTTTGTGACAATCTGTGTCTGAATATTCCGTTTTGCCAGGGGCTGTGTTTATGGGATTTTCCTATATTGGAACAGTTAATTAGAAATCGCTCCACGATCTATTATTCTGTTAACTTGGCCAATAGAATTACGTTATGCTAAATTCCTCTTTCTTTGGTTTAATTTTATCTTCCGTGTTTAAATAAATGGTGTTTGCTTCACACCGAGTAGTTTGACCAGTCACATTGCCTCTGGAACAGACAGTTTACATTTCCTTTAAAATACGAAAACATTAGAGTCAAGGCTACCGCCTTCAAATATTTTCGAGGGGCTCTGGTGTGGTCCATCACACTAGACTCCTTCCCTTCCTGAGTAATAGGCTGGAGACACTGAATGGGCTGTCCCTGTTCTACTCTAATACTGTCAATGGGCTGAATGACTTCCTCATATTCCTGTGAAACCAGCGTGAGCTGCTGAATGAATCTATTTCACTGTGGCAATGTGCAGTGCCAGGCAGTGCTGTTACATGAATGTTACAGACCATTTAACAGCACAAACCTGACTGGTATCTGGATTTTGCTATACATGGACAGAGTCGGTTCAGGAGCTGACGGGCGACAAATGTTCTGAACATTGTGGAATCTTCAGTGATGGATATTGACCTGACAGAGAGTTGAGGGCGATGAAGAATTGGGTATGAAAGAGGATTTAAGGCCAGGAGCAGATCAGTCATGATCTTAGTGAAGGGCAAGACAGGCTTGGGGAGTGAATGACCTGTCCCTGTTTCTGATGTTCTCACATTCTGTTATTGGAGAGTTAGTGGGTGTTATTGTCATAAATGTGCAATTCCTGAATATTGCAGTCAGGGAGACCAGATGATTTTGTGAGCCATCTCTGGTGAGTATATGGGCTGTATTCAGAGTCAATCTGCGTCCACAGCATGACCAACAAATGAAGCACAAGTTGCAGAGAGGGGAAGCTCTGTGAAGAGAGATGAGGGGCCTCTTTTATACCTGTGCCTGGAGTTTCCAATTACATTTCCCAAATCACTTCAAAGCGTGCTTGACAGTCTTGAGAGGCTGAATGGTCTCCTCTGTTTCTGTGCACCAGGTTATAGGAGTAAGTGGCCTCCAACTGTCCCTGTCTAGCAGGTATAAGGGGCTAAATGGAACACAGAAACATGGGACTGAGGAACAGGAGTGGGTCATTCGATACTTTGAGCCTTCTCCACCAGGAACTACGATTGTGGCTGATCAGGTTGTGGACTCAGCCCCACTTTCCTGTCTGTTTCCCAATATCCGTGACTTACTTCCCTGTCAAATATTTAGTAATGCAGCTTTCAATCAATGTGAACATAGAGGCACGATAAACTTCCAGTGAAGAGAATTCCCACTTGAAAGGTCATTTTAGAATTTTTCATCATCCTTCTTATAGAATTAGAGAGTCATGCAGAACAGAAACAGACCCGTTCGTCCAACCTGTTCACTCCGATCAGATATCAAATCTGATCTCGTCCCATTTGCCAGCATTTGGCCAATATCCCTCCTCTTTCAGATACTTTTTAAATGTGCGATTGTAACCGCCTTTCGCACTTCCTCTGACAGCACTTTCTGTACACACACCACTCTGTGTGCAACATTTATCTTCAGGTCCGTTCTAAATCATTCGCCCTCTCCCCTTCAACCTATGCCTCTGAATCTGGTCTCCCCTACCCTGAAGAGCAGAACGTGGCTGTTCAGAATATCCATTCCCCTGATGATTTTATAAACATCTATAATGTCACCCTTCAGCCTCTGACATTCCAGGGAGAAAACCTCAACCTAATCAACCTCTCCCTGGGACATCTGTGTTAATCTTTTCTGCAGACAACCGTGTTGTATGCAGTTTTCTTAAAATGGTCTTCCCAACACGGTCTACAGATGCAACATGCCACCACAAACCCTATACTCAATGCTCTGACTGATTAAGGCAAATGTGCCAAATATGTTCAGCACCACTCTGTCTTCCTGCGACTCCTCTTTCATAGAACAATGTACCTGCAGCCCTATGCCCCTTTGTTCCATAACACTCCCCAGGACCTTGCCATTAAGTGTATAATTTCTTCCGAAAATGCAAAACTTTATATTTATCAAAATAAACTTCATCTGTCACTCCTTGCTCTTTGTCCCATCTAATTGTGGTCTGGTTGTACTCTGAGATAATGTACTACACCACATTTCTGATGTCATCTGTAAACTTACTAACTATGACCCCGATATCCACATCTAAGTTCTTTACATAAATGATGAAATGCAGTGAACTGAGCAAAGATTCTTGCAGCACACTGCTTGTCACAAGCCTCCAGTCTGAAAAATATCCCTCTTCCTTCACGCCAATTGTGACTAGCTTCTTCTGTGTCCCATGTGACCGAACCTTTAATCTGTCTACCAATTGGAATGTTATGAACACCTTGCTGAAGTCCATATAGACAATGTCTACCAAATTGCCTTCATTAATTTTCTTTGTTCCCTCTTCATAAATCTCAACCAAATTAATGAGACATGATTTCCCATGCAGAAAGCCACGTTGTCTGCCCCGATCAGCCCTTACCTTCCCAAATGTATGTGAATGCTATCCCTCAGGATCCCCTCCAACAACTTACCCACCACCGACATCAGGCTCACCCGTCTATAGTTCCCGACGTTTTGGGTCACTGTTTCCTTTTCTCGTCCCACTCTCCTCCACTGCTCACAACAAATGTTAAATGTAACCAGGTTGGTGATGTGGCCGATGATATTGGTCTCAGATTGGGTCAGGGTCAGTTTTAGGAACAAGTCAGGCTAGTTTCTTTAATCTGCTCAAATAGCACGTCAATGATCCAGAGCAATGTTACTCAAACTATGATGGAAAGATGAATGGCAAACTGTTTGGGTATTGCAAATATATAATCAATATTTCCCTGTTTAAAATGCTGAGACACACACACACAATCTCTGCAATTTGAAGTTGAAAGAACTTTATCCAAATATTAGTGTAACGTATGACAAAAGGAAAAATTGAGAGATAGTCCAAAATGTGATTTTGCTTCTGAAGATATTCTACTCACACAAGCTGCTAGCAATGGGATTTCCTCCTGGGACAGTTGGATTTGGCTGAATTCCCTTTGGATTAGGCAGCGAGAAGATTCCAATGAATTCTGGTCAGTAATCACCCAAAGGGTAGCACATTGGCTCAGTGATTAGCACTGCTACCTCACAGCACTAGGAACAGGGGTTCTATTCCAGTCTCGGGCGACTATCTGTGTGGGGTTTGTACATTCTCCCTTTGACTGCGTGAGCTTCTAATAGGTGCTTCAGTTCCCTCCCACAGCTCAAACTGTGTACATTAGGTGGATTGGTCATGCTAAGTTGTCTGTCGTATTCAGGGATTTCTAGGTTAGGTGCATTAGTCAGAAGTAAATCTCAGGGAACGGGCCTGGCAAGGTTACTGTTTGGAAGTTTAGTATGAACTTGTTGGGCCGAAGGCCCTGTTTCCATGAATTCTTTAAAAACTGCACGAATTCTTTAAAAATGAGAATGGTAATGATGACCGTATAGGTGTTATTTTTCTTTAGCTCACACACATTGCTGTGATGAGGAATAATGAGGGAGAGAGTGTAATAGGCCATTCTTTCTCAGGAAGATTACATTGTCTCCCTCTCTGAGTTGAATCACACAATAAGGTCATCCTCTCCCAATATGGATCATGTGAGGTCTCCTTGTATAAGGTCTCCGCCGCATCTGCTCCCAGGAGGACCAGTTCAAAATACGCACAACACAGACGGCCTCCTTCTTCAAGGACCGCAATTTCCCCCCCGACGTGATCGACGATGCCCTCCACCGCATCTCCTCCACTTCCCGCTCCTCTGCCCTTGAGCCCCGCCCCTCCAACCGCCACCAGGACAGAACCCCACTGGTCCTCATCTACCACCCCACCAATCTCCATGTACAGCGCATCATCCGCCGTCACTTCCGCCACCTCCAAACGGACCCCACCACCAAGGATATATTTCCCTCCCCTCCTCTATCAGCTTTCCGTAGAGACCACTCCCTCCGCGACTCCCTTGTCAGATCCATACCCCCCACCAACCCAACCTCCACTCCCGGCACCTTCGCTTGCAACCGCAGGAGGTGCAACACTTGCGCCCACACCTCCCCCCGCAATTCTCTCCAAGGCCCCAAAGGAAACTTCCATATCCGCCACAGATTCACCTGCACCTCCACCCACATTATCTACTGCATCCGCTGCAGCCGGTGTGGCCTCCTCTATATTGGGGAGACAGGCCACCTACTTGCGGAGCGATTCAGAGAGCACCTCTGGGCCACCCGGACGAACCAACCCAATCACCCTGTAGCACAGCATTTCAACTCCCCCTCCCACTCCACCGAGGATATGCAGGTCATTGGACTCATCTACCGCCAAACCACAACAACGCGACGGTCGTAGGAGGAGCGTCTTATCTTCCGACTGGGAACCCTCCAACCACAGGGGATGAACTTGGACTTCACCAGTTTCTTCATCCCCCCCTCCCCCCACCTTGTCTCAGCCGAATCCCTCCAGCCCGGCACCGCCTTCCTGACCTGCAGTCTTCTTCTTGACCTCTCCGCCTCCACCCTACTCCGACCTATCACCTTCACCTTGACCTCTTTCCACCTATCACATTTCCAACGCCCCTCCTCCAAGTCCCTCCTCCCTACCTTTTGTCTTCTCCTGCTGAAAACTCTCTGCTCATTCCTGAAGAAGGGCATGTGCCCAAAACGTCGAATCTTCTGTTCCCTAGATGCTGCCTGACCTGCTGTGCTGTTCTAGCAATAAAGTTTCAGCTCCTTGTATAATGTCCAAACTATGTCTCCATCACATTCCCTGTTCCATGTCGATGCATAATTGTTGCCATCTCGCACAGAGCCATACCCTTAGCAGAAAATGGTCTTGGTCAATTTGAAAATATGTTTATATGCCCCTGCGTCATTTAAAAAAATAAAATATTTAATCTATTTAGAATACCTGTATTAAAATGAATGCATTTTTAAAAGAAATACGGAAATTGCTGGTAAAGCTCGGCAGGCCTGTCAGTACCCAGATGCCTTTTACATGCTGCAGTTGTATCAGCCTCCACCACTTCCTCTGGCAGCTCATTCCATACGCACAACACCCTCTGCGTGAAAAGGTTCCTCTTAGGCCTCTTAAAAACCGTTCCCCTCTCACTTTCATCCAAGGCCCTCTAGTTTTGAACTCCCCAAACCTGGGGATAAACCCTGACTACTCACCCTATCCATTCTGAGTCTATAAACCTCTACTGCTGCAAGATGTGACTCCAATCAACACGAATAGCTGTGCCTTCAGTCATTCCGTGCCTAAATTCTGAAATTCCATTCTGACATTTCTTTCTCCATCAGGTCACATTCTACAACCAGTTTAATCAGTTTGTTCATATGTATCATGAGACATTTCTGTGGGATTTACACCGAGACCTTTGTGCTCGGAGGTAGGGACAAGAGCATCACTGGGCAATACCCATGAAGCTGTAACATTATATTCCTGTGTGTTTGCTCATCAGCCTGTTCTGACATGCTTTGACATACGTCTGCAACAGGCAGGACTTGAATCCAGTCCTACTAGTCCAGAGCTAGGAACACTACCACACAAGTTCAGGAATTAAAATCAAATCCAGAGTTCTGGTTCAGAGCCAGGGACACTACCCACTACACTACCATACCCAGACTTGGGTCATATTTTAAGTACCAGCTTTCAGCTCGGTGTGGATTTATTATAATCAGGTTACCATTACTGAACTACACAAAACACTTTGTATTGTTAAACAAATGCAAGATATTTGTCTAAACTGTAGGAAATTGTGTGCACGTGCTGTGCTATCGAAATTAACTATGAACGTCTTCAATCGCTATTATCTGTAATCGACAATATTAAGGAAAGAAATCCTGCAGTCACAGTCTGCCAAATGAAGGCTCTCGAATAGATTTTATCTCTGAATACCACAGACAACGAAAAAGCATAATTTCTGGTCCCAAAACACCGATCACTACTACCCACCTCAAACGTGCAACTGCCCTCTTCCTAAAACAATGAAATGACACTAGGCCGCTGATTACTCTCCAGCCTCTCCTCCTCATTGACAGTGTCTGCAATCTGTCCCTCCTCCCCCAAACCACACAAGACAACCCAAGCTCAGGGTCTTTGTGAGAATCAAGGCCGGAGTGTGCAGGCACCCATAGAAAATACCTTGATTATTCACTTTGATATTACTGACCTTGATATTATTAAGCTGGAGAGGATTGAGCAGACATTAACCTGGATGTTGTTGGGAATAGAGGGAGTGAGCGATAAGGAGAGAATTCCAGATTGGCTCCAAATTTCTGCATTGACATCAGGGTATTAATGTCATGAAGTCGAAAGTGTGTATGCACCTTTAAGAGAGAGGGAAAGCTGTTCTGAACTGAGAACTTCCAAGCATATGTGATATGAGAGGACGGCAGACCCAGATTATGAAGGACAACTAAAAATATCTCACATTTGGCTCTCTTTTCACTGGAGAGTATGAGATTAAGGGGCAACTTTGCAGAGGTTTAGAAAATAAGGAGGGGTACAGATAAGCTGAAGGGCTGATGTCTTTTCCCTACAGTTGGGGATTCAAAACTGAGCGATATTTTAAGGTGTGAGGAAAAAGATTTACAGAAGTCATGAGAAGTAATTATTTTAGTCAGAATCTGGCGTGTGTGTGGAATGAACTTCCAGAGGAAGTGGTGAAAGCAGGGACAGTTACAATGTTTAAAGGACATTTAGATCAGTACATGGATAAGTCATCAGTTTGGATGGTGCTGTGAGCATCTGCCCTCTCCCTCCCCCTCTCTGAATGAATCTCTGTTGGTTTTCACCCTCTGCCAATGCCGGTGCAGTGGTGTGGGGAGGCCAGCAGAGGGTGGCATTGCATCACTTTAAGCACCACAGCGACAGCCAGACCTGCCCCACACAGAGATACACAGATACACACACACGGGGATGGTGAGGACACGGCGTGAAGCTCATCTGGTAACTTTAACGAAACATAAAGAAATGCTCAATTTGCCTCGTAAACTGTTAAAATATGAGTGACAGAGAACTCCCAAATTCCACTGTTTACATAATAACATCAATTTATTTTTTGACTCTGAAAGTGAACATTTTACATCAAGCATTCTGAATTCTGAGACCCCCTTTCTCTTAACTGCTTATCACCCCACTCCAACTCTATAATGATATACTGTTTCAATAAGACACTTATTAAAATTGCACTCATTTAATTTCAAAATCACACAGCAGCTGTTGTTTGTGTGCCTTCTTGTGGCCATGGATCTCCCTGGGTCATCTTCTTTCTTTTTTACTGCGAATATGTTCCATATGAAAAGGTACCTTTGATAGAGAGTGTTTCCTAATCTCTTTGGATCTGTGTTGATGGCATTTACTCTGTCTGCAATTTTCTAAATGCCTGCAGTTTTAATACACAACGTCGGATCATCTCATTGGTTCAACTTCCGAAAACCAATACATTCAAACTTGATTTGGTTTTAGTATTCTGTGTCATCATTTAAACTGTTTGGTAAAATTCGAATTGTTGTCCAAGGAGCAACCATCTCAGGGATCTATTTCACAGCCAAATGTGACATATTTTCAGTTGTCCTTCATAATCTGGGTCTGCCGTCCTCTCATATCACATATGCTTGGAAGTTCTCAGTTCAGAACAGCTTTCCCTCTCTCTTAAAGGTGCATACACACTTTCGACTTCATGACATTAATACCCTGATGTCAATGCAGAAACTTGGAGCCAATCTGGAATTCTCTTCTCTATGGTTTGTCAATATTTCATTCACTCCGTCTGGTTTGTATCAGGATGTTTGTTGCTCCATTGACAGCATGTCATTATTCAACTCTGTCCGTGGGAATATATCAGTATTTCACTTGCTCACACTAGTGAGTGTTGCAGAATTTCAATTGTTGCATGGGAACTGTGACGCTATAATAATCTCAATGTTTGTAGCTGGCACCAAACCTGGAAGAATTGTAATGTCTATGGAGGACAGTGTGGAACTCTAACAGTACAATCACTCTTCAGTAGTTTTCAAGTGTATGGCAGCTGGGGATCAATGCAGAGCAGTGTGATTAGATTAGATTAATTACAGTGTGGAAACAGGCATTTCGGCCCAACAAGTCCACACCGACCCGCCGAAGCGTAACCCACCCAGACCCACTCCCGTAACACTACGGGCAATTTAGCATTGCCAATTCACCTAACCTGCATATTTTTTGGATTGTGGGAGGAAACCGGAGCACCCGGAGGAAACCCACGCAGACACGGGGAGAATGTGCAAACTCCACACAGAGAGTCACCTGAGGCGGGAATTGAACCCGGGTCTCAGGTGCTGTGAAGCAGCAGTGCTAACCGCTGTGCTACCGTGCCGCCCACACAGTGATGCACTTTGGTAGGAAAGACAATGAAAGACAATATAAAACAAGTCGTACCTTTAAATAGGGGGTGCAGGAGCAGAGAGTCCTGGGTATATATGAGCACAGATTGTTGAAGATGTCAGGACAAGTGGGGAGAGCAGTAAGTATCACAGATTAGTTTCAGTATCTGAGATGTTTACAGGGGGAGGTCACCGTGCTCCCTTCCTGGCAGGCGGCGGTGGCGATGTGTTGTGAGCCCACCCTCCTGCCCACTGAGACCGTGGGGATTCCATTTGTACCAGCGCGACACAAAAGGGAGATGGGCTTCTCAGTTGAGCCGGGGGGAAATGGAGCTGCCAGTGGGTTTAAAGTGATAATTGTCTTTCACTGAACATTGCTCCTTACTCGGTCGCTGGAACGTGGATGTTCCAGAATCTCCACATGAGGTGCCCCGATCTTCTCTGGCTCGTACCAGGGTCCTCCCCACACGGCAGGGGGAGGGGACGAGGAAACGGATATGCGGGCACTCCATCACCCGGCTTGGCCCTTTCTGTCCTAGTCCAGGCTGCTTCTCCTGGAATGGGAGAAAGGGAGGGCTGGAGTGAGGGTGGGGGTGGGTGGCCTTGCTCTTACTGCTGGTGTAGGTGGGGGACGGTGTCATGGTGATGTGTCCGGAGGGAGTGAGTCCACAGTGTTGTATGCATGCAGCATTATTAGTGTAGGGGAGTGGGGTAAAGTGGAGGGAAGGGGGAGGCGAAGGAGCTGCATGCAGCAGTGAGAGTGGTGGAGCATGAGCCTTGTTCGGGGGTCGGTCCTATGACAGATATACAGTGAGTGTGAGGGAGAAGAGAGAATGCAGTGAGCCTTATCCTGACAGAGCGGGGAAGGTTATTGAATTTGTCTTGTATTGCTGGGCATTTCCTCAGATCGCAGATACTGCACTGAGGTAGGTGGTGAGCTCAGACCATGCTTGGTGGGTTTGGTGGTGTGGCGTCCTCTGGAAATAGAATGGTCTCATTCTGTACTAGCTCATCCACCAGCACCTCCGTGCCCCTGTCGATAAACCGCGGTGTAATTGCCCATGATCTGCCATATTCGAGGTAAACTGTGCAGGGCAGCTCCGAACTGAGAAAGCTCAACCGTGTGCCCATTGGTCTTTTAAATCTGGCACCAGTGACAGGGATCACGGAATATCCAGGGGCATCCTGGCGATGGTGAGTACCTCCAGTCATGATGGGTGGGAGAATCGGGCTGATATTGAATGAGTGGGACACCATGGGGTGGGCTGTTAATGAGGTGTTAATGAGGTGAGTCCGATACGACAGCACCAGGAAACTAGCTCAGCCTCGTGCAGACGATCCCTCTGTCACACTCAAGGAAAATCAGACAAAGATAAAATATTGTTAGAATCTGCCCAATGAGACATAGATTCTGTTGAAAGCAATTCCAGTAACAAAGATGCAGAACAAATGCTCATCTGGCCTCACACCAATATCCCTTTTTCCATCTTTCCTGGGAAGACAGGTTCATGTTACAGGATGTTATTGAAGTGTCTACATGTCGGCATTCTAAAGCCTGGTAACACATCCTTCCATGACACTGTCTCTCAGTCTCCCCCTCTCTGTCTATACCCCAAACCCCTCCCATGTGGTGATATTTAAACTGATTCCCCCGCCATCTCTCTCTGGCAGTGATGTTCACACCCTCAGCACCCCCTTGTCATGGTACAATGGAGATATGGAGCTGTAAATGGGTGGGAGTTGCACATCCTGTCACTTCCAGCACGGGCTGCAAGTTTCCCCATACTGCGCAAGGATCTAACACAATGTTACTGAGGAATGCAGTGGGTTGGTGTACAGAGCTCTACATGCTGGGAGGGTAACTGCTCCTGGTTTACAGATCAATGCACTGGGGAGGTGTACACAGTCCTACATGCCGGGAGGGTAAATGCTCCTGGGTTACAGATCAATGCACTGGGGTGGTGTGTACAGTCCTACAGGTTGGGAGGTTAACTGCTCCTGGTTTACAGATTAATTCACGGGGTGATCAGTGCACAGGTCGCTGTGCTGGTCAGACTATCTGGTTGAGGTTTATAGATAATGCAATGATGTGGTCAGTGCAGTTCCCCGTGTTGGACAGATATGTAGCCTGTGCACAGTACATCATGTTGGTGAGGTGGATCGAGGGGAAAGGTGATGGACAAGTCAAGGAGATTCTGGAGCGTTCTGTCCCCAACATTCCAAAACTGACATTTTTGTCAGTAATTCCAACCTTCCCAGTTGTTATTCCTGCTCCAATTATTTTAATAAATCCCTGAATACAGAGACACATTTGAAAATCTCACTGGGTCCCCGATCAAACGGGTCCCTTTACCTCCAGGCTGATGGATAATGGGTTTGTTTTCCTTCCTCACAGTTAACGTAGTGACCATCTACGTCCTACTTTATAAAGATTGTGGATTGTCTCCATGTGTCAGACGTTACCTGGGGGCCATGGCAGCGGCGGACCTCCTGGTCATTATCCTCGACCTGATCCTGAGACACATTCCCATTGTTTATGATGAACAGTTTTATTTCCTGAGGTACTCCGTCCCCTTTTGTAATATCCACGCCGTCCTGCTTTATGCAGCCACTGACTGCTCTGTCTGGTTCACCGTCACTTTCACCTTTGATCGGTTTGTGGCCATTTGTTGCCAGAAGCTGAAAAGTAAATATTGCAGTGAGAAGACGGCGGCTGTGGTTCTGGGAGCAGTGACTGTGCTGAGCTGTTTAAAGAACATTTTCTGGTATTTTATGCTCACAGCTCGATATCGGCTGATAAACGAGCCCTGGTTTTGTGATGTAACAGTCGCTGTTCTATTGTTCAGTGTCAGGGTCACAATCGAGTTCCTCCACCACATTCTATCCCCGTGTGTCCCATTTCTCCTGATTCTGCTGCTCAATGTTCTCACCGTCAGACACATTGTAGTGACCAGCAGAGCCCGCAGGAGACTCCGCGCTCACACCAATGGGGACGCTCAGTCTAACACTGAAATGAGAAACCGAAAAAAATCCATCATTTTACTGTTTGTGATCTCGGCCAATTTCATCCTGTTATGGTCAACGTTCACGCTGTTTTCTATATGGTACCGGATGTATTTGATTGTGTATACTCCTCTGTATCTCCAATACTTTGTGCAGGAATTGGGCTTCATGCTGCAGCTCCTCAGCTGCTGCACAAACACCGCGATTTATGCCGTGATCCAGACGAAGATCAGGCAGCAGCTGAAGAATGTGCTGAAATATCCCTTCACCCAAATCCATCTATCAATCAAATTCCCTCATTAATCAATCCATCCGGGATTTTCTCATTTCAGTTCAGTGTTTCGGCGATGGAGCAGCCTGTCGCTATGGTAACAGACTGAGGGTAGCGCTGGTTTGTCCATCCTTATCCCACAGGGGAGTTACAGAGAAACATTTCAATTTTTCTCACAACTCAGGGGCCGGTGAGAAAAGGCACCATCCCACTGACTGTATCCATCACTAACATTTGTAAACAATAAAAATGTTGATTAAAGCGTGCCGAGCAGCAGAGTGACCGATGTTGTTGTGTGTCTTTGTGTTGGAGAAGCTGAGCTGGAGAGAGACAGACTCAGCCCCAAGTCCTGGTCCTCAGGGAAGGGGAGGGCACCGGGCCCTGTGCTCAGGATCTGGGTTTAACTCCCTCTGTCCTTCCTTTCCCTTCTGCGTCTCCCACTCCAACTTGGCTCTGAGTAGAATTCACCTTGCTCCCTTTGTCCTTCTCCCTCCATATATCTCTCCCAATCTCACACTGCACTATTTCTCTCTCCTTTTCCCATTTACACACTCAGTTCCACTGTCCTTGCCTTCCCCAATCTCATTCACTCTCTCTCCATTTTGCGATCATAACCTCCCAATGTTACTGTCTTCCTCGAATCCTTCGGTTCCGGGGGAAGAGAAGAGGGTTGTCGATCTTCTGGCCGATGTTAGGGAATAGAGATTGGGACGACAGGTCAGGCCATTGCCAGGGCAACAGTATAGAGCTTGGGCCAAACGCTATTGCTCGGGGACATAGTGGGTGTGAGAACATGAGCCGTTACTAGGGGGTAACAGGTGGAGTGGCTCCGTAGGCTGTGGCTGAGACTGGTACAACAGGATATCACAAACAGAACACATTGTGTGGGACATACTCTCTGTTACTCAGGGAATAGAATGGGGATGGGGTTAAAGGCCATTTAGAGGGGATCAACTGGGTCGGTGTTCTCAGGCAGGAGCTCAGTTTAAGGTGTATGAGGGGTGTGATGGTGGGAGACTGCGTGGGCGTGTGAGTGTGATGCTGGGTGAGTGTGCGAGGGAGTGAGCGTGATGGTGGGGGATTGTGTGGGAGAGAGAGCGTGACAGCGGGGGAGAGTGTGGGGAAGTGAGAGTGACGATGGGGGCGTGTATTTGGGAGTGAACGGGTCAATAGGAGTGTGTGGGAGAGTGAGCGTGATGGTGGGGCAGTGCACGGGGTTTGAGAGTCAGGGTGGGGCTGTGTGTGGGGAGTGAACGATACAGTGGGGGAGAGTGTGTTTGAGTGAGTCTGATTGTGAGGCTTTGTGCAGGATGAGAGAGAATGACAGTGGGTTTATGTGTGGTGGAGTGAGTGAGATAGTGGGCGACTGTGGGAGAGTAAACGTGACGGTAGAGGAGTGTGTGGGAGAATGGTAGAGTGTGTTGGGGTGAGCGTCACTGTGAGGTTGGTGTTGGGCAGTGTGTGTGAGGGTGGTGGAGTTTGTGGTGGTGAGCGTGACGGTCGGGATGGTGTGGGGCCATGTGTATGAGGGTGGCCGTGTGTGGGGGTGAGCATCACGGTGGGGGTGGTATGGGGCAGTGTGCGTGAAGGTGCTGGAGTGTGTGGGGGTGAGCGTGACGGTGAGGGTGGTGTGTGGCGGCATGTGTGATTGTTGTGGATTGTGTGTGGATGGGTATGATGGTGAGGGTGGTGTGGGGCAGTGTGTGTGAGGGTGGTGGAGTGTGTGGGTGTGAGCGTGACGGTGGGGGTGGTGTGGGGTGCAGTGTGTGGGGGTGAGCGTGATGGTGAGGGTGATGTGAGGCAGTGTGTATGAGGGTGGTGGAGTTTGTGGATGTGAGCGTGATGGTGGGGGTGGTGTGGGGCAGAGTGTGTGATGGTGGTGGATTGTATGGGTGTGAGCGTAATGGTGGGGGTCCTGTGGGGCAGTGTGTGTGAGGGTGGTGGATTGTGTGGGGGTGAGTATGACGATGAGAGTGGTGTGTGGCAGTGTGTGTGATGGTGGTGGAGTGTGTGGAGTTGAGCGTGATTGTGAGGGTAGTGTGAGGCAGTGTATGTGATGGTGGTGGAGTGTGTGGGTGTGAGCGTGACGGTGAGGGAGGTGTGTGGCGGCATGTGTGATGGTTGTGGACTGTGTGTGGGTGCGTATGATGGTGAGGGTGGTGTGGGGCAGTGTGTGATGGTGAGGGTGGTGTGAGGCAGTGTGTGTGAGTGTGGTGGAGTATATGAGTGTGAACGTAATGGTGGTGGTAGTGTGGGGCAGTGTGCGTGAGGGTGGTGGTGTGTGTGGTTGTGAGCGTGACGGTGGGGATGGTGTGGGGCTATGTGTGTGATGGTTGTGGAGTGTGTGGGGTGATGTGTGATGGTGGAGGTTGGGTGTGGCAGTGTGTGTGAGGGTGGTGAAATGTGTAGTGGTGAGGGTGATGATAAGGATGGTGTGGGGCAGTGTGTGTTATGTTGGTGGAGTGTCTGGGTGTGAGCGTGACGGTGAGGGAGGTGTGTGGCGGCATGTGTGATGGTTGTAGATTGTGTGTGGTTGATTATGATGATGAGGGTGGTGTGGGGCAGTGTGATGGTGAGGGTGGTGTGAGGCAGTGTGTGTGAGTGGGGTGGAGTATATGAGTGTGAACGTAATGGAGGTGGTAGTGTGGGGCAGTGTGCGTGAGGGTGGTGGTGTGTGTGGTTGTGAGCGTGACGGTGGGGATGGTGTGGGGCTATGTGTGTGATGGTTGTGGAGTGTGTGGGGTGACGTGTGATGGTGGAGGTTGTGTGTGGCAGTGTGTGAGATCGTGGTGGAGTGTGTGGGGGCGAGCATGACGGTTGGGTGGTGTGGGGCAGTGTGTGTGAGGGTGGTCGAGTGTGTGTGGGTGAGCATGATGGTGGGGGTGGTGTGGGGCAGTGTGTGTGATGGTGGTGGAGTGTGTGGGGGTGGACACGACGGTGGGGGTGGTATGTGGCAGTGTGTGTGCTGGTGGTGGAGTGTGTGGGGGTGAGCATGACGGTGGGGGTGGTGTGGGCTAGCATGTGTGAGTGTGGTGGAGTGAGTGGGGGTGAGCACGATGGTGGGGGTGGTATGTGGCAGTGTGTGTGCTGATGGTGGAGTGTGTGGGGGTGAGTGTGACGGTGAGGGTGGTGTGTAGCAGAGTGTGATGGTGATGGAGTGTGTGTGGGGTGAGTGTGATGGTGGGGGTGGTGTGGGGCAGTGTGTGTGATGGTGGTGGAGTGTGTGGGGGTGAGCACGACGGTGGGGGTGGTATGTGGCAGTGTGTGTGCTGGTGGTGGAGTGTGTGGGGGTGAGCATGACGGTGGGGGTGGTGTGGGCTAGCATGTGTGAGTGTGGTGGAGTGAGTGGGGGTGAGCGTGACGGTGGGGGTAGTGTGAGCAGTGTGTGTGAGGGTGGTGGAGACCGTGACAATGGGGTGGTTTGTGGCAGTGTGTCTGACGGTGGTGGAGAGCGTGGGGGTGAACATGACGGTGGGGGTGGTGTGGAGCAGTGTGTGTGAGGGTGGTGGAGTGTGTGGGGGTGAGCATGACGGTGGGGGTGTTGTGGGCCAGCATGTGTGAGGATGGTGGAATGTGTGGGGGTGAGCATGATGGTGGGGGTGGTGTGGGCCAGCGTGTCTGACGGTGGTGGAGTGTGTGGGGGCGAGCGTGACGGTGAGGGTAGTGTGGGACAGTGTGTGCGAGTGTGGTGGTGTGAGTGTTGGTGAGCATGACGTTGGTAGTGGTGTGGGGCAGTGTGTGTGATGGTGGTGGAGTGTGTGGGGGTGAGTGTGATGGAGGGGGTTTTGTAGGACAGTGTGTGTGATGGTGGTGGAGTGTGTTGTGTTGGGCGTGACGGTGGGGGTTGTGTGGGGCAGTATGTGTGATGGTAGTTGAGTGTGTGGTGGTGAGCGTGACGGTGAGGGTGATGTGGGGCAGTGTGCGTGATGGCGGTGGAGTGTGTCTGAGTGAGAGTGACGGTGGTAGTTGTGAGGGGCATTGTGTGACGTATTGAGGGTGGGGGGGTCAGAGTGTTGGTGGCGGAGTGAGTGTGAGGGGGTCAGGGTGACTGTAATAGAGTGATTGTGAGAGGGCCAGGGTGACCGTGATGGTGTGAGTGTGTGTGGGGCAGGATGACGGAGATGGAGAGAGTGTGACTGAGGCAGGATGAGGGTGATGGAGTGAGTGTGAAATGGTCAGGGAGACAGTGATGGAGCGAGTGTGAGGGGATCATTGTGACGGTGTTGGAGCGAGTGTGAGAGGATCAGTAATGACGGTGATAGGCTGTGTGTGATTGAGTCAGTGTGAGGGTGATGGAGTGAGTGTGAGGGGATCAGGGTGAAGGTGATGGAGTGAGTGTGAGAGGGTCAGTGTGACGGTGATGGAGTGAGTGTGAGGGTGTCAGTGTGACAGAGATGGCGTGAGTGTTGGGGGGTCAGTGTGAAGGAGATGGAGTGAGTGTTGGGGGTCATGGTGACGGTGAAGGAGTGAGTGTGAGGGGGTCACGATGATGGTGATGAAGTGAGTGCGACGGGCCCAGTGTGATCCAGATGGCGTGAGTGTGAGGGGGACAGGGTGACGATGATGGAGTGAGTGTGCGGGGATCAGGGTGACTTTGAAGTGAGTGTGAGGATGTCAGGGTGACGATGATGGAGTGAGTGTGAGGGGGTCAGGGTGACAGTGATGGAGTGAGTGTGAGGGGGTCAGTGTGACGGTGATGGAGTGAGTGTGAGGGGGTCAGGGTGAGGGTGATAGAGTGAGTGTGTGGGTCAGTGTGACAGTGATGGAGTGAGAGTGAGGGGGTCAGGTTGATGGTGATGGAGTGAGTTTGTGGGGGTGTGGCTGACGGTGATGGAGTGAGTTTGAGGGGGTCAGGGTGAGGGTGATGATGTGAGTGAAGTGGTCAGTGTGTCGGTGATGGAGTGAGTGTGAGGGTGTCAGTGTGATGGAGATGGAGTGAGTGTGAGGGAATCAGTGTGACAGAGATGGAGTGAGTGTGAGGGGATTAGTGTGACGGAGATGGAATGAGTGTGAGGGGGTCAGGGTGACGGTGAAGGGGTGGGTGTGGGAGGGTCAGGGTGACGGAGATGGACTGAGTGTGAGGGGATCAGTCTGAAGGAGATGGAGTGAATGTGAGAGGATTAGTGTGACGGAGATGGGGTGAGTGTGAGGGGGTCAGGGTGACGATGACAGTGTGAGTGTGAGGACATCAGGGTGACGGTGATGGAGTGACTGTACGGGCGTCAGGGTGACTTTGATGGAGTGAGAGTGAGGACGTCAGCGTGACAGTGATGGAGTGAGTATGAGGGAGTCAGGGTGACAGTGAAGGATTGAGTGTGTGTGGGTCCTGTAACAGTGATGGAGTGAATGTGAGAGGATCAGGGTGACGGAGATGGAGTGAGTGTGATGGGGTCAGGGTGAAGGTGAAGGAGCGAGTGTGAGGGGGTCAGGGTGCCGGTGATGGAGTGAGTGTGAGGGCGTCAGTGTGACGGAGATTGAGTGAGCGTGAGAGGTTCGGGGTGACCGTGATGATGTGAGTGTGAGGGGATAAGTCTGACGGTAATGGAGTGACTGTGAGGGGATCAGGGTGACGGTGACTGAGTGAGTGTGAGGGATCAGTGTGATGTTGAGGGAGTTAGTGCGAGAGGGTCAGGATGACGGTGATGCTCTGAGTGTGAGAGGGTCATGGTGACGGTGACTGAGTGAGTGTGAGGGGGTCAGGGTGACGGTGCTGGAGGATCAGTATGACAGTGATGGATTGAGTGTGATTGAGTCAGGGTGAGGGTGATGGAGTGAGTGAGGTGGTCAGTGTGTCGGTGATGGAATGAGTGTGCGGGTGCCAGTGTGACGGAGATGGAGTAAGTGTGAGGGGATCAGTGTGAAGGCGATGGAGTGAGTGTGAGGGGATTAGTGTGACGGTGATGGAGTCAGTGTGAGGGGGTCAGGGTGACGGTGAAGGAGTGAGTGTGAGGGGGTCAGGTTGACGGCGATGAAGTGAGTGTGACGGGGTCAGTGTGACGGAGATGGAGTGAGTGTGAGGGGATTAGTGTGACGGAGATGGCGTGAGTGTGAGGGGGATAGGGTGACACTGATGGAGTGAATGTGAGGAAGTCAGGGTGATGATGATGGAGTGAGTGCAAGAGGGTCAGGATGACGGTGATGGAGTGAGTGTGAGGGGGTCAGTGTGACGGAGATGGAGTGAGTGTGATGGTGTCAGGGTGACGGTGATGGAGTGAGTTTGAGGGATTCAGGGTGACTGTGACCGAGTGAGTGTGACGGGTTCAGTGTGTCTGTAATAGCGTGAACGTGAGGGAGTCAGTGTGACTGTAATAGCGTGAGTGTGAGGGAGTCAGGGAGACGGTGATGGAGTGAGTGTGGGGGGTCAGGGTGACAGTGAAGGAGTGAGTGTGAGGGGGTCAGGGTGACTGTGATGGAGTGAGGGTGAGGAGGTCAGGGTGTTGGTGATGGAGTGAGTGTGAGGGGATGAGTGTGACGGTGATGGAGTGAGTGTGAGTGGATCAGGGTGACTGTGATAGAGTGAGTGTGAGGAGGTCAGTGTGACGGTGATGGAGTGAGTGTGAGGGGGTCTGGGTGACGATGATGGAGTGAGTGTGAGGGCGTCTGGGTGAGGATGATGGAGTGAGTGTGAGGAGGTCAGGATGACAGTGATGCAGTGAGTGTGAGGGGGTCAGGGTGACGGTGATGGAATGAGTGTGAGGCGATCAGGGTGACTGTGATGGAGTGAGGGTGAGGAGGTCAGGGTGTTGGTGATGGAGTGAGTGTGAGGGGATGCGTGTGACGATGATGGAGTGAGTGTGAGTGGATCAGGATGACTGATCGAGTGAGTGTGAGGAGGTCAGTGTGGCGGTGATGGAGTGAGTGTGAGGTTGTCAGGAAGACAGAGAAGGAATGAATGTGAGGGAGTCAGGGTGACACTGAAGGAGTGAATGTGAGGGAGTCAGGGTGATAATGATGGAGTGAGTGTGAGGGGGTCAGGGTGACGTTGATGGAGTGAGTGTGAGATTGTCAGTGTGACGGTGATGGATTGGGTGTGAGTGGGTCAGTGTGACAGTGATGGAGTGAGTGTGAGGAGGGCAGGGTGACAGTGATGGCGTGAGTGTGAGGGGGTCAGGGTGACGGTGATGGAGTGAGTGTGAGGGGGTCAGGGTGAGGGTGATAGAGTGAGTGTGTGTGGGTCAGTGTGACGGTGATGGAGTGAGAGTGAGGGGGTCAGGTTGACGGTGATGGAGTGAGTTTGTGGGGGTGTGGGTGACGGTGATGGAGTGAGTTTGAGGGGGTCAGGGTGACGGTGATGATGTGAGTGAAGTGGTCAGTGTGTCGGTGATGGAGTGAGTGTGAGGGTGTCAGTGTGATGGAGATGGAGTGAATGTGAGGGGATCAGTGTGACAGAGATGGAGTGAGTGTGAGGGGATTAGTGTGACGGAGATGGAATGAGTGTGAGGGGGTCAGGGTGACGGTGAAGGGGTGGGTGTGGGAGGGTCAGGGTGACGGAGATGGACTGAGTGTGAGGGGATCAGTCTGAAGGAGATGGAGTGAATGTGAGAGGATTAGTGTGACGGAGATGGGGTGAGTGTGAGGGGGTCAGGGTGACGATGACAGTGTGACTGTACGGGCGTCAGGGTGACTTTGATGGAGTGAGAGTGAGGACGTCAGAGTGACAGTGATCGAGTGAGCATGAGGGAGTCAGGGTGACAGTGAAGGATTGAGTGTGTGTGGGTCCTGTAACAGTGATGGAGTGAATGTGAGAGGATCAGGGTGACGGAGATGGAGTGAGTGTGATGGGGTCAGGGTGAAGGTGAAGGAGCGAGTGTGAGGGGGTCAGAGTGCCGGTGATGGAGTGAGTGTGAGGAGGTCAGGATGACAGTGATGCAGTGAGTGTGAGGGGGTCAGGGTGACGGTGATGGAATGAGTGTGAGGCGATCAGGGTGACTGTGGTGGAGTGAGGGTGAGGAGGTCAGGGTGTTGGTGATGGAGTGAGTGGGAGGGGATGCGTGTGACGATGATGGAGTGAGCGTGAGTGGATCAGGGTGACTGATCGAGTGAGTGTGAGGAGGTCAGTGTAGCGGTGATGGAGTGAGTGTGAGGTTGTCAGGAAGACAGAGAAGGAATGAGTGTGAGGGAGTCAGGGTGACACTGAAGGAGTGAATGTGAGGGAGTCAGGGTGATAATGATGGAGTGAGTGTGAGGGGGTCAGGGTGACGTTGATGGAGTGAGTGTGAGATTGTCAGTGTGACGGTGATGGATTGGGTGTGAGTGGGTCAGTGTGACAGTGATGGAGTGAGTGTGAGGGGGTCAGGGTGACGTTGATGGAGTGAGTGTGAGATTGTCAGTGTGACGGTGATGGATTGGGTGTGAGTGGGTTAGTGTGACGTTCATGGAGTGAGTGTGAGGATGTACGGGTGATGGTGATGGAGTGAGTGTGAGGGGGTCAGGGTGACAGTGATGGAGTGAGTGTGAGGGGGTCAGTGTGACGGTGATGGAGTGAGTGTGAGGGGGTCAGGGTGAGGGTGATAGAGTGAGTGTGTGGGTCAGTGTGACAGTGATGGAGTGAGAGTGAGGGGGTCAGGTTGATGGTGATGGAGTGAGTTTGTGGGGGTGTGGGTGACGGTGATGGAGTGAGTTTGAGGGGGTCAGGGTGAGGGTGATAATGTGAGTGAAGTTGTCAGTGTGTCGGTGATGGAGTGAGTGTGAGGGTGTCAGTGTGATGGAGATGGAGTGAGTGTGAGGGAATCAGTGTGACAGAGATGGAGTGAGTGTGAGGGGATTAGTGTGACGGAGATGGAATGAGTGTGACGGCGTCAGGGTGACGGTGAAGGGGTGGGTGTGGGAGGGTCAGGGTGACGGAGATGGACTGAGTGTGAGGGGATCAGTCTGAAGGAGATGGAGTGAATGTGAGAGGATTAGTGTGACGGAGATGGGGTGAGTGTGAGGGGGTCAGGGTGACGATGACAGTGTGAGTGTGAGGACATCAGGGTGACGGTGATGGAGTGACTGTACGGGCGTCAGGGTGACTTTGATGGAGTGAGAGTGAGGACGTCAGCGTGACAGTGATGGAGTGAGTATGAGGGAGTCAGGGTGACAGTGAAGGATTGATTGTGTGTGGGTCCTGTAACAGTGATGGAGTGAATGTGAGAGGATCAGGGTGACGGAGATGGAGTGAGTGTGATGGGGTCAGGGTGAAGGTGAAGGAGCGAGTGTGAGGGGGTCAGGGTGCCGGTGATGGAGTGAGTGTGAGGGCGTCAGTGTGACGGAGATTGAGTGAGCGTGAGAGGTTCGGGGTGACCGTGATGATGTGAGTGTGAGGGGATAAGTCTGACGGTAATGGAGTGACTGTGAGGGGATCAGGGTGACGGTGACTGAGTGAGTGTGAGGGATCAGTGTGATGTTGAGGGAGTTAGTGCGAGAGGGTCAGGATGACGGTGATGCTCTGAGTGTGAGAGGGTCA
The DNA here is from genome assembly GCF_037043375.1 of Chiloscyllium plagiosum. Lineage (NCBI taxonomy): Eukaryota > Metazoa > Chordata > Chondrichthyes > Orectolobiformes > Hemiscylliidae > Chiloscyllium > Chiloscyllium plagiosum. The sequence continues at coordinate 72,549,405 of NW_028270175.1, read as the reverse complement.
TGGTGACGGTGACTGAGTGAGTGTGAGGGGGTCAGGGTGACGGTGCTGGAGGATCAGTATGACAGTGGTGGATTGAGTGTGATTGAGTCAGGATGAGGGTGGTGGAGTGAGTGAGGTGGTCAGTGTGTCGGTGATGGAATGAGTGTGCGGGTGCCAGTGTGACGGAGATGGAGTAAGTGTGAGGGGATCAGTGTGAAGGCGATGGAGTGAGTGTGAGGGGATTAGTGTGACGGTGATGGAGTCAGTGTGAGGGGGTCAGGGTGACGGTGAAGGAGTGAGTGTGAGGGGGTCAGTTGACGGCGATGAAGTGAGTGTGACGGGGTCAGTGTGACGGAGATGGAGTGAGTGTGAGGGGATTAGTGTGACGGAGATGGCGTGAGTGTGAGGGGGATAGGGTGACACTGATGGAGTGAATGTGAGGAAGTCAGGGTGATGATGATGGAGTGAGTGCAAGAGGGTCAGGATGACGGTAATGGAGTGAGTGTGAGGGGGTCAGTGTGACGGAGATGGAGTGAGTGTGATGGTGTCAGGGTGACGGTGATGGAGTGAGTTTGAGGGATTCAGGGTGACTGTGACCGAGTGAGTGTGACGGGTTCAGTGTGTCTGTAATAGCGTGAGCGTGAGGGAGTCAGTGTGACTGTAATAGCGTGAGTGTGAGGGAGTCAGGGAGACGGTGATGGAGTGAGTGTGGGGGGTCAGGGTGACAGTGAAGGAGTGAGTGTGAGGGGGTCAGGGTGACTGTGATGCAGTGAGGGTGAGGAGGTCAGGGTGTTGGTGATGGAGTGAGTGTGAGGGGATGAGTGTGACGGTGATGGAGTGAGTGTGAGTGGATCAGGGTGACTGTGATAGAGTGAGTGTGAGGAGGTCAGTGTGACGGTGATGGAGTGAGTGTGAGGGGGTCTGGGTGACGATGATGGAGTGAGTGTGAGGGCGTCTGGGTGAGGATGATGGAGTGAGTGTGAGGAGGACAGGATGACAGTGATGCAGTGAGTGTGAGGGGGTCAGGGTGACGGTGATGGAATGAGTGTGAGGCGATCAGGGTGACTGTGATGGAGTGAGGGTGAGGAGGTCAGGGTGTTGGTGATGGAGTGAGTGTGAGGGGATGCGTGTGACGATGATGGAGTGAGCGTGAGTGGATCAGGGTGACTGATCGAGTGAGTGTGAGGAGGTCAGTGTGGCGGTGATGGAGTGAGTGTGAGGTTGTCAGGAAGACAGAGAAGGAATGAATGTGAGGGAGTCAGGGTGACACTGAAGGAGTGAATGTGAGGGAGTCAGGGTGATAATGATGGAGTGAGTGTGAGGGGGTCAGGGTGACGTTGATGGAGTGAGTGTGAGATTGTCAGTGTGACGGTGATGGATTGGGTGTGAGTGGGTCAGTGTGACAGTGATGGAGTGAGTGTGAGGAGGTCAGGGTGACAGTGATGGCGTGAGTGTGAGGGGGTCAGGGTGACGGTGATGGAGTGAGTGTGAGGGGGTCAGGGTGAGGGTGATAGAGTGAGTGTGTGTGGGTCAGTGTGACGGTGATGGAGTGAGAGTGAGGGGGTCAGGTTGACGGTGATGGAGTGAGTTTGTGGGGGTGTGGGTGACGGTGATGAAGTGAGTTTGAGGGGGTCAGGGAGACGGTGATGATGTGAGTGAAGTGGTCAGTGTGTCGGTGATGGAGTGAGTGTGAGGGGATCAGTGTGATGGAGATGGAGTGAGTGTGAGGGGATTAGTGTGACGGAGATGAAATGAGTGTGAGGGGGTCAGGGTGACGGTGAAGGGGTGAGTGTGGGAGGGTCAGGGTGACGGAGATGGACTGAGTGTGAGGGGATCAATCTGAAGGAGATGGAGTGAATGTGAGAGGATTAGTGTGACGGAGATGGGGTGAGTGTGAGGGGGTCAGGGTGACGATGACAGTGTGAGTGTGAGGACATCAGGGTGACGGTGATGGAGTGACTGTACGGGCGTCAGGGTGACTTTGATGGAGTGAGAGTGAGGACGTCAGAGTGACAGTGATCGAGTGAGCATGAGGGAGTCAGGGTGACAGTGAAGGATTGAGTGTGTGTGGGTCCTGTAACAGTGATGGAGTGAATGTGAGAGGATCAGGGTGACGGAGATGGAGTGAGTGTGATGGGGTCAGGGTGAAGGTGAAGGAGCGAGTGTGAGGGGGTCAGAGTGCCGGTGATGGAGTGAGTGTGAGGAGGTCAGGATGACAGTGATGCAGTGAGTGTGAGGGGGTCAGGGTGACGGTGATGGAATGAGTGTGAGGCGATCAGGGTGACTGTGGTGGAGTGAGGGTGAGGAGGTCAGGGTGTTGGTGATGGAGTGAGTGTGGGGGATGCGTGTGACGATGATGGAGTGAGCGTGAGTGGATCAGGGTGACTGATCGAGTGAGTGTGAGGAGGTCAGTGTGGCGGTGATGGAGTGAGTGTGAGGTTGTCAGGAAGACAGAGATGGAATGAGTGTGAGGGAGTCAGGGTGACACTGAAGGAGTGAATGTGAGGGAGTCAGGGTGATAATGATGGAGTGAGTGTGAGGGGGTCAGGGTGACGTTGATGGAGTGAGTGTGAGATTGTCAGTGTGACGGTGATGGATTGGGTGTGAGTGGGTCAGTGTGACAGTGATGGAGTGAGTGTGAGGAGGTCAGGGTGACAGTGATGGCTTGAGTGTGAGTGGGTCAGTGTGACGTTCATGGAGTGAGTGTGAGGGTGTACGGGTGATGGTGATGGATTGAGTGTGAGGGGGTCAGGGTGATGGTGATGGAGTGAGTGTGAGGGCGTCCAGGTGACGGTGATGGAGTGAGTGTGAGGGGATCAGGGTCACAGTGATGGAGTGATTCTGAGTGATCAGAGTAATGGAGATGGATTGAGTGTGAAGGGGTAAGGATGACAGTGATGGAGTCAGTGTGAGGGGGTCACACTGCACCCTTCACACTCATTCCATCACCATCACCCTGACGTCTCACACTCACTCCATCACTGTCACCCGGACGCCCTCACACAAACTCCATCACTTTCACCCTGACCCCTTCACACTCACTCAATCACCGTCACCCTGACCCCTTCACACTCACTCCATCACCATCACCCGGACGTCATCACACTCACTCCATCATCAACACCCTGATTCCTCACACTTACTCCATCACTGTCACCCTGACCGCCTCACACTCACTCCATTGCTGTCACACTGAACCCCTCACACTCACTCCATCACCATCACACTGACCCCCTCACACTGACTCCATCACTGTCAGCCTGACCCCCTCACACTAACATCACCGACACCCTGACGCCCACACACTCACTCCATCGCCGTCACACTGAACCCTTCACACTCACTCTATCACCATCACCCTGACCCTCACACTCAATCCATCACCGTCACCCTGGCCCCCTCACACTCACTTCGTCACCGTCACACTGATCCGCTCACACTCACTCCATCACTGTCACCCTGTAACCTCACACTCACTAAATCACTGTCAGCCTGACCCCCTCACATTCACTCAATCAGTCACCCAGAAACCCTCACACTCACTCCATCACCATAACCCTGACCCCCTCACACACTCCATCACTGTCACACAGATCCCCTCACACTCACTCCGTCACCGTCATAGCGAACCCCTCACACTCACTCCATCACTGTCACGCTAACCCCCTCACACTCAATACATCATCATCAAATTGTCCCTCTCACACTCACTCCATCACGGTCACCATGACCCCTCACACTCACTCCATCACTGTCACGCTAACCCCCTCACACTCAATACATCATCATCAAATTGTCCCTCTCACACTCACTCCATCACGGTCACCATGACCCCTCACACTCACTCCATCACCATCATCCTGACCTCCTCACACACACTCCCTCACCATTACCCTGAGCCTCTCACACTCACTACATCACCGTCACAGTGAACCACTCACGCTCACTCCCTCTCCATCACAATGACCCCCTCACACACATTCCATCACCGTCACCCTGACACCCTCACACTCACTCCATCGCTGTCACAGTGAACCCCTCACACTCACTCCATCACTGTCACGCTGATCGCCTCACACTCACTTCGTCAGCGTCACTACGGCACTCACACACTCACTCCATCACCGTGACACTTACCCTCTCACACTTACTCGATCACCATCACCCTGATCCTCACGCAGTAACTCCATCACGCTCACCCTGACACAATCACACTCACTCCATCGCTGTCACCCCGGCGCCCTCACACTCACTACATCACAATCTTCACGACCCCTTCACACTCACACCATGACCGTCACCCTCACCTCCTCACACTCAGTCCATCACTGTCACACTGACTCACTCACACGCACTCCATCACCGTCACCCTGACCCCCTCACACTCACTCCATCAGTGTTACTCTGACCCCCTCACGCTCACTCCATCAGTGTCACCCTGACCCCCTCACACTCAATCCATCCCTGTCATTCTGACCCCTTCACACTCACTCCATCACCGTCCCCATGACCCGCTCACACTCAATCCATCACTGTTACCATAACCCCCTCACACTCACTCCAAAAACGTCACCCTGACCCCCTCACACTCATTCCATCTCCGTTAACCTGACCCCCTCACACTCACTCCGTCACCATCACCCTGACCCCCTCACACTCAATCCATCACCATTACCCTGAGCCTCTCACACTCACTCCATCACCGTCACACTGAAACCCACACACTCACTCCATCTCCGTCATAGTGACCCCATCACACTCACTCCATCACCGTCATCCTAACCACTCACATTCATTCCATCACTATCTCCCTGACCCTCTCATACTCATTCCATCACCCTCACATTGAAACCTCACACTAATTCCATCACCTTTACACTGAACCCCTCACTCTCACCCCATCACTGTCAACCTAACCCCCTCACACGTACTCCATCACCGTCACACTGACCCCCTCAAACTCACTCCATCTCTGTATCTCTGAACCCCTCACTCTCACCCCATTACTGTCACCCAGACCCCCCTCACACTGATTCCATCATCGTCGTCCTGACCCCATCACACTCACTCCATCACTGTCACCGTGCACACTCACACTCACTCCATCACCATCACCCTGACCCCCTCACACTCACTCCATCACCATCAACATGAGCCCCCCACACTCACTCCATCACCATCATTCTAACGCCCTCACACACACTCCATCACCATCACCCTGACGCCCTCACACACACTCCATCATTGTCACTCTGGCCCACTCACATTCACTCCATCACTGTCACGCTTACCCCCTCACACTCACTCCATCACCGTCACCATGACCCCTTCACACTCACTCCATCGCCGTCACCATGACCCTCTCACACTCACTCCATCACCATCATCCTTACCCCCTCACACTCACTCCATCACTGTCGCCCTCACTCCTCAGACTTACTCCATCAATGTCACAGTGACTCCCTCACACACACGTCATTACTGTCACCCTTAGCCGCACACACTCGCTCCATCACCGTCATATTAATTCCCTCACACTCATTCAATCACTGTCACACTAACCCCCTCACACTAACCCCAACAGCGTCATCCTGACCCCCCACACTCACTCCATCACTGTCACCGTGCACCCTCACACTCACTCCATCACCATCACCCTGACCCCCTCACACTAACTCAATCACCGTGACCATGACCACCTCACACTCACTCCATCACCATCATCCTAACGCTCTCACACACACTCCATCACCATCACCCTGACGCCCTCACACACACTCCACCACTGTCACTCTGACCCACTCACATTCACTCCAACCGTCACCATGACCCCCTCACACTCACTCCATCGCAGTCATCATGACCCCCTCACACACACTCCATCACTGTCACCCTCACCCCCTCACACCCAATCCATCACCGTCAGCCTAACCCCCTCATACTTACTCCATCAATGTCACACACACTCCCTCACACACACTCCATCACTGTCACCCCTTACCAACACACACTCGCTCCATCACTGTCACCCTGACACCCTAACACGCCCTCCGTCACCATCACACCGATTCCCTCACACTCACTCCATCACGGTCACCCTGACCCCCTCACACCCACTCCATCACCGTCACACTGACCCCCTCACACTCACTCTAATACCATCATCCTGACCCCCTCACACTCACTACTTCACCGTCACACTGACTCTCTCGCACTCACTCCATCACGGTCACCCTGTTTCTTTCACACTCACTTCATCACCATCACCATGACCAACCCACACTCACTCCAACAACGTCACCATGACCCCCTCACTCTCACTCCAACACTGTCACCACGACTCCCTCACACTCACTCCAACACTGTCACCCTAACCCCCTCACACTCACATCATCACCATCAACATGACCCACACACACTCACTCCATCATCGTCACACAGACCCCCTCACACTCATCTATCACCTTCAACCGGAGCCCCTAACTCTCACTCCATCACCATCACACTGATCCCCTCACACTCACACCATCACCATCACCCTGCGCACCTCACACTCACTATATATTCGTCATTCTGACCCAGTCACACTCACTCCATCACCGTCCCCTGAATCTCTCACACTCACTCCATCACCGTCACCATAACCCCATCACTCTCACTCCATCATTGTCACACTGAACCCTTCACACTCACTCCTTGTCCATCACCCAGACGCCCTCACATTCATTACATCAACATCACTCTGAACCCCTCACACTCACTCCATCACTGTCATCCTGACCACTCACACTCATTCCAACACTGTCACCCTGACTCTCTCAACACGCACTCCGTCACCCTCACACTGAACCCTCACACTCACTCCATCACCTTTACACTGAACCTCTCACACTCACTCCATCTCCCGATCACTGAACCCCTCACACTCACACCATCACCGTCACTCTGACCACCTCACAATCACTCCATCACTGTCACACTGAACCAATCACACTCATTACATCACCGTCACTCTGACCCCCTCACACTCACTCCATCACAATCAGCCTGACCCCCTGACACACACTCTATCACCATCATCCTGACCCCCACACGCACTCTAACACTGTCACCCTGACCGCCTCACACTCAATCCATCACCGTCACCCTGACCCACTCACACTCACTGCATCACTGTCACCCTGACCCGCTCACACTCACTCCATCACCATCACCCAGACGCCCTCACATACACGCCATCGCTGTTACAATGAACCCATCACACTCACTCCGTCGTCATCACCCTGACCCTCACATTCACTCCATCGCCGTCACACTGATCTCCTCACACTCACTTCGTCACCGTCACACTGAACCCCACACACTCACTCCATCTCCGTCACAGTGACCCCTCACACTCGCTCCATCACCATCACCCTGACCCTCACACTCAATCCTTCACCGTCACCCTGACCCCCTCACACTCACTCCATCACTGTCACCCTGAAATCCTCACACTCACTAAATCACTGTCAGCCTGACGCCCTCACATTCACTCAATCAGTCACCCAGAAACCCTCACACTCACTCCATCACCATCAACCTTACCCTCTCACACTCACTGCATCACTGTCATCCTGACCCGCCTCATACTTGACCATAACCGTCACCCAGACGCCCTCACAATCACGCCATCACCATCACCCTGACCCTTTCATACTCACTCCATCACCATCACCTTGACCTCCTCACACTCACTCCATCACCATTACCCTGACCGAATCACACTCCCTCCATCACCGTCACACTGACCCCTCACACTCACTCCATCACTGTCACCCTGACCCCCTCACACTCACATCAACGTCACACTGAACCCTTCACACTCACTCTGTCACAATCACCCTAACCCTCACACTCAATCCATCACCATAACCCTGACCCCCTCAGACTCACTTCGTCACCGTCACCCTGAAACCCTCACACTCACTAAATCACTGTCAGCCTTACCCCCTCACATGCACTCAATCAGTCACCCAGAAACCCTCACACTCACTCCATCAACGACATACCGACCCCCTCACACTCTCTCCATCACAGTCACCCTGACCCCCTCACACTCACTCCATCACCCCCACCCGGACGCCCTCTCAATCACTCCATCACTATCACCATAGATTTACCCCCTCACACTGACTCCATCACTGTCACCCTGACCCCCTCACACTCAAATCACCATCACCCGGACGTCCTCACACTCACTCCCTCACCATCACCCTGACCACCTCACACTCACTCCTTCACCATCACCCTGACTCAATCACACCATCACTGTCACGCTGACCTCCTCACACTCACTCCATCACCATCACCCTGACCCAATCACACTCACCCCATCACTATCACGCTGACCCCCTCACACTCAATACATCATCATCAACTTGTCCCACTCACCCTCACTCCATCACCGTCACCATGACCCCCTCACACTCACTCCATCACTATCACCCTGACCCCCTCACACACACTCCATCTCCAATACCTTGAGCCTCTCACACTCACTACATCACCGTCACCCTGACACCCTCACACTCACTCCATCGCTGTCACAGTGAACCCTTCACACTCACTCCATCACTGTCATGCTGATCGCCTCACACTCACTTCGTCAGCGTCACTACGGCCCCCTCACACTCACTCCATCACAGTGACACTTACCCTCTCACACTTACTCGATCACCATCACCCTGACCCTCACACAGTAACTCCATCACGTTCACCCTGACCAAATCACACTCACTCCATCGCTGTCACCCCGACGCCCTCACACTCACTACATCACAATCATCACGACCCCTTCACACTCACTCCATGACCGTCACCCTGACCTCCTCACACTCAGTTCATCACTGTCACACTGAACCCCGCACACTCACTCCATCACCGTCACCCTGACGCCCTCACACTCACTCCATCGCCGTCACACTGAACACTTCACACTCACTCCATCACCATCACCCTGACCCTCACACTCAATCCATCACTGTCACTCTGACCCCCTCACACTCACTTCGTCACCATCGCACTGAGCCCCTCACACTCACTCCATCACTGTCACCCTGAAACCCTCACCCTCACTAAATCACTATCAGCCTGATCCCCTCACATTCACTCAATCTGTCACCCAGAAACCCTCACACTCACTCCATCACCATCAACCTGACCCTCTCACAATCACTCCATAACCGTCACCATCACCATCACCCTGACCCGCTCATACTCAGTCCATCACCATCACCCTGACATCCTCACACTCACTCCATCACCATTACCCTGACCAAATCACACTCAATCCATCACCGTCACACTGACCCATCACACTCACTCCATCACTGTCACCCTGACCCCCTCACACTCACATCACCGTCACACTGACGCCCTCACACTCACTTCATCGCCGTCACACTGAACACTTCCCAGTCACTCTATCAAAATCACCCAGACCCTCACACTCAATCCATCACAGTCACCCTGACCCCCTCACACTCACTTCGTCACCGTCACCCAGAAACCCTCACACTCACTAAATCACTGTCAGCCTTAACCACTCACATTCACACAATCAGTCACCCAGAAACCTTCACACTCACTCCATCACCATCACCCTGACCCCCTCACACTCACTCCATCACTGTCACCCTGACCCCCTCACACACACTCCATCACCCTCACCCGGACGCCCTCTCAATCACTCCATCACCATCACCACAGACTGTCCCCCTCACACTGACTCCATCACTGTCACCCTGACCCCCTCACACTCAAATCACCGTCACCCGGACGTCCACACACTCACTCCATCACCATCACCCTGACCTCCTCACACTCACTCCATCACCATCACCCTGACCCAATCACACTCACTCCATCACTGTCACGCTGACCCCTCACACTCACTCCATCACTGTCACGCTGACCCCCTCACACTCAATCCATCATCATCAACTTGTCCCACTCACTCTCACTCCATCACCGTGACCCCATCACACTCACTCCATCACCATCACCCTGACCCCCTCACACACATTCCATCACCAATACCTTGAGCCTCTCACACTCACTACATCACCGTCACCCTGACACCCTCACACTCACTCCATCGCCGTCACAGTGAACCCTCACACTCACTCCATCACTGTCATGCTGATCGCCTCACACTCACTTCGTCAGCGTCACTACGGCCCGCTCACACTCACTCCATCACCGTGACACTTACCCTCTCACACTTACTCGATCACCATCACCCTGACCCTCACACAGTAACTCCATCACGCTCACCCTGACCCAATCACACTCACTCCATCGCTGTCACCCCGACGCCCTCGCACTCACTACATCACAGTCATCACGACCCTTCACACTCACTCCATGACCGTCACCCTGACCTCCTCACACTCAGTTCATCACTGTCACACTGACCCACTCACACTCACTCCATCACTGTCACCCTGATCCCCTCACACTCACTCCATCACCGTCACCCTGATCCCCTCACATTCACTCCATCAGTGTCACCCTGACGCCCTCACACTCAATCCATCACTGTCACCCTGACCCCCTCACACTCACTCCATCACCGTCACCATGACCCGCTCACACTCAATCCATCACTGTCAACATAACCCCCTCAAACTCACTCCATCGCCGGCACCCTGACTCCCTCACACTTCCACCATCAGGGTCACCCTGACCACCTCACATTCACTCTATCACCATTCCCCTGACTCCCTCACACTCAATCCAACACTGTCACGATGACCCCCTCTCACTCACTCCATCACTGTCACACTGACACCCTCACACTCACTTCTTCTCCGAATCCCTGACCCTCTCACACTCAATAAATCACCGTCACCACGACATCCTCAAACTCACTCCATCACTGTTACCCTTATCCCCTCACACTCACACAATCACAGTCACCCCTCACACTCAATCCATCACCAACATCCTAACCCCACACACACTCCGTCAAGTCACCCTGACCCCCTCACACTCACTCCATCACCTTCACCCTGACCCTCTCATACTCACTCCATCACCATCACCTTGACCTCCTCACACTCACTCCATCACCATTACCCTGACCGAATCACACTCCCTCCATCACCGTCACACTGACCCCTCACACTCACTACATCACTGTCACCCTGACCCCCTCACACTCACATCAACGTCACACTGAACCCTTCACACTCACTCTATCACAATCACCCTAACCCTCACACTCAATCCATCACCGTAACCCTGACCCCCTCACACTCACTTCGTCACCGTCACCCTGAAACCCTCACACTCACTAAATCACTGTCAGCCTTACCCCCTCACATGCACTCAATCAGTCACCCAGAAACCCTCACACTCACTCCATCAACGACATACCGACCCCCTCACACTCTCTCCATCACAGTCACCCTGACCCCCTCACACTCACTCCATCACCCCCACCCGGACGCCCTCTCAATCACTCCATCACTATCACCACAGATTTACCCCCTCACACTGACTCCATCACTGTCACCCTGACCCCCTCACACTCAAATCACCATCACGCGGACGTCCTCACACTCACTCCCTCACCATCACCCTGACCACCTCACACTCACTCCTTCACCATCACCCTGACTCAATCACACCATCACTGTCACGCTGACCTCCTCACACTCACTCCATCACCATCACCCTGACCCAATCACACTCACCCCATCACTATCACGCTGACCCCCTCACACTCAATACATCATCATCAAATTGTCCCACTCACTCTCACTCCATCACCGTCACCATGACCCCCTCACACTCACTCCATCACCATCACCCTGACCCCCTCACACACACTCCATCTCCAATACCTTGAGCCTCTCACACTCACTACATCACCGTCACCCTGACACCCTCACACTCACTCCATCGATGTCACAGTGAACCCCTCACACTCACTCCATCACTGTCATGCTGATCGCCTCACACTCACTTCGTCAGCGTCACAACCGCCCGCTCACACTCACTCCATCACCGTGACACTTACCCTCTCACACTTACTCGATCATCATCACCCTGACCCTCACACAGTAACTCCATCACGCTCACCCTGACCCAATCACACTCACTCCATCGCTGTCACCCCGACGCCCTCGCACTCACTACATCACAGTCATCACGACCCTTCACACTCACTCCATGACCGTCACCCTGACCTCCTCACACTCAGTTCATCACTGTCACACTGACCCACTCACACTCACTCCATCACTGTCACCCTGATCCCCTCACACTCACTGCATCACCGTCACCCTGACCCCCTCACACTCACTCCATCACCGTCACCATGACCCGCTCACACTCAATCCATCACTGTCAACATAACCCCCACAAACTCACTCCATCGCCGGCACCCTGACTCCCTCACACTTCCACCATCACGGTCACCCTGACCACCTCACATTCACTCTATCACCATTCCCCTGACTCCCTCACACTCAATCCAACACTGTCACGCTGACCCCCTCTCACTCACTCCATCACTGTCACACTGACACCCTCACACTCACTCCTTCTCCGAATCCCTGACCCTCTCACACTCAATAAATCACCGTCACCACGACATCCTCACACTCACTCCATCACTGTTACCCTTATCCCCTCACACTCACACAATCACAGTCACCCTCACACTCAATCCATTACCAACATCCTAACACCACACACACTCCGTTAAGTCACCCTGACCCCCTCACACTCACTCCATCACCTTCACCCTGACCCCCTCATACTTACTCTATCAATGTCACACTGACTCCCTCACAAACACTCCATCACTGTCACCCTTAGCCATATACACTCGCTCCATCACTGTCACCCTGACCCCCTCCCACTCACTCCATCACCGTCACACTGACCCCCTCACACTCACTCTAATACCATCATCCTGACCCCCTCACACTCACTACTTCACCTCACACTGACTCTCTCGCACTCACTCCATCACGGTCACCCTGACTCTTTCACACTCACTTTATCAAAATCACCATGACCCACACACACTCACTCCATCACCGTCACCCTGACCGTCGCACTCTCACTCCAAAACTGTCACCCTAACCCCCTCACACTCACTTCATCACCATCAACATGACCCCCACACACGCACTTCATCATCATCACACAGACCACCACACACTCATTCCATCACCATCACGCTGCTCCCCTCACACTCACACCATCACCATCACGCTTCCCACCTCACACTCACTATATATCCGTCACCCTGACCCACTCACACTCACTCCATCACTGTCACCCTGACCACTCACACTCATTCCATCACTGTCACCCTGACTCTCTCAACACTCACTCCGTCACCCTCACACTGAACCCTCACACTCACTCCATCACCTTTACACTGAACCTCTCACACTCACTCCATCACTGTCACCCTGACCACTCACACTCATTCCATCACTGTCACCCTGACTCTCTCAACACTCACTCCGTCACCCTCACACTGAACCCTCACACTCACTCCATCACCTTTACACTGAACCTCTCACACTCACTCCATCTCCGTATCACTACCCCTAACACTCACTCCATCAACGTCACTCTGACCCCCTCACACTCACTCCATCACTATCACACTGAACCAATCACACTCACGACATCACCGTCACTCTGACCCCCTCACACTCACTCCATCACCGTCACACTGACCCCTCACACTCACTCCATCACTGTCACCCTGACCCCCTCACACTCACATCACCGTCACACTGACGCCCTCACACGCACTCCATCGCCGTCACACTGAACCCTTCACACTCACTCTATCACAATCACCCTGACCCTTACACTCAATCCATCACCGTCACCCTGACCCCCTAACACTCACTTCGTCACCGTCACCCTGAAACCCTCACACTCACTAAATCACTGTCAGCCTTACCCCCTCACATTCACTCAATCAGTTACCCAAAAACCATCACGCTCACTCCATCTCCATCACCCTGACCCCCTCACACTCACTCCATCACTGTCACACAGATCCCCTCACACTCACTCCATCACCGTCATACCGACCCACTCACACTCACTCCATCACTGTCACCCTGACCCACTCACACTCACACAATCACAGTCACCCTGACCCCTCACACTCAATCCATCACCATTATCCTAACTCCACACACACACTCCATCAACGTCACCCTGACCCCCTCACACTCACTCCATCACCTTCACCCTGACCCCCTCATACTTACTCCATCAATGTCACACTGACTCCCTCACACACACTCCATCACTGTCACTCTTAGCCGCACACACTCGCTCCATCACTGTCACCCTGACCCCCTCACACGCACTCCATCACCATCACACCGATTCCCTCACACTCACTCCATCACGGTCACCCATGCTCCCCCTCACACTCACTCCATCACCGTCACACTGACCCCCTCACACTCACTCTAATACCATCATCCTGACCCCCTCACACTCACTACTTCACCGTCACACTGACTCTCTCGCACTCACTCCATCACAGTCACCCTGACTCTTTCACACTCACTTCATCACCATCACCATGACCCACACACACTCACTCCATCACCGTCACCCTGACCCCCTCACTCTCACTCCAACACTGTCACCATGACTCCCTCACACTCACTCCAACACTGTCACCCTAACCCCCTCACACTCACTTCATCACCATCAACAGGACCCACACACACTCACTCCATCATCGTCACACAGACCACCTCACACTCACTCTATCACCATCACACTGATCTCTTCACACTCACTATATATCCGTCACCATGACCCACTCACACTCACTCCATCACCGTCCCCTGAATCTCTCACACTCACTCCATCACCGTCACCATAACCCCATCACTCTCACTCCATCATTGTCGCACTGAACCCTTCACACTCACTCCTTGTCCATCACCCAGGTGCCCTCACATTCATTACATCAACATCACCCTGAACCCCTCACACTCACTCCATCACTGTCATCCTGACCACTCACACTCATTCCATCACTGTCACCCTGACTCTCTCAACACTCACTCCGTCACCCTCACACTGAACCCTCACACTCACTCCATCACCTTTACACTGAACCTCTCACACTCACTCCATCTCCGTATCACTACCCCTAACACTCACACCATCACCGTCACTTTGACCCCCTCACACTCACTCCATCACTGTCACACTGAACAATCACACTCACTACATCACCGTCACTCTGACCCCCTCACACTCACTCCATCACCGTCACTCTGGCCCCCTCACACTCACTCCATCACAATCAGCCTGACCCCCTGACACACACTCTATCACCCATCATCCTGACCCCCGCACGCACTCTAACACTGTCACCCTGACCCACTCACACTCAATCCATCACCGTCACCCTGACCCACTCACACTCCCTCCATCACTGTCACCCTGACCTCCTCACACTCACTCTATCACTGTCACATTGACCCACTCACACTCACTGCATCACTGTCACCCTGACTCCCTCACACTCACTCCATCACCATCACCCAGACGCCCTCACATACACGCCATCGCTGTCACAATGAATCCTTCACACTCACTCCGTCGTCATCATCCTGACCCTGACATTCACTCCATCGCCGTCACACTGTCCCCTCACACTCACTTCATCACCGTCACACTGAACACCTCATTCTCACTCCATATCCGTCACAGTGACCCCTCACACTCCCTACATCACCGTCACCCTGACGCCCTCACACTCACTCCATCGCCGTCACACTGAACACTTCACACTCACTCCATCAGCAACACCCTGACCCTCACACTCAATCCATCACCGTCACCCTGACACCCTCACACTCACTTCGTCACCGTCACACTGATCCCCTCACACTCACTCCATCACTGTCACCCTGAAACCCTCACACTCACTAAACCACTGTCAGACTGACGCCCTCACATTCACTCAATCAGTCCCCCAGAAACCCTCACACTCACTGCATCACCATCAACCTGACCCTCTCACACTCACTCCATCACTGTCATACTGACCCCCTCACACTCACTCCATAACCGTCACCCGGACCCTCTATTACTCACTCCATCACCATCACCCATGACCTCCTCATACTCACTCCATCACCATTACCCTGACCCAATCACACTCCCTCCATCACCGTCACACTGACCCCTCACACTCACTCCATCACTGTCACCCTGACCCCCTCACACTCACATCACCGTCACACTGACGCCCACACACGCACTCTATCGCCGTCACACTGAACCCTTCACACTCACTCTATCACAATCACCCTGACCCTTACACTCAATCCATCACCGTCACCCTGACCCCCTAACACTCACTTCGTCACCGTCACCCTGAAACCCTCACACTCACTAAATCACTGTCAGCCTTACCCCCTCACATTCACTCAATCAGTTACCCAAAAACCATCACACTCACTCCATCTCCATCACCCTGACCCCCTCACACTCACTCCATCACTGTCACACAGATCCCCTCACACTCACTCCATCACCGTCACCATAACCCCATCACTCTCACTCCATCATTGTCGCACTGAACCCTTCACACTCACTCCTTGTCCATCACCCAGATGCCCTCACATTCATTACATCAACATCACCCTGAACCCCTCACACTCACTCCATCACTGTCATCCTGACCACTCACACTCATTCCATCACTGTCACCCTGACTCTCTCAACACTCACTACGTCACCCTCACACTGAACCCTCACACTCACTCCATCACCTTTACACTGAACCTCTCACACTCACTCCATCTCCGCATCACTGAACCCCTCACACTCACCCCATCACCGTCACTCTGACCCCCTCACACTCACTCCATCACTGTCACACTGACCCAATCACACTCACTCCATCACCGTCACTCTGACCCCCTCACACTCACTCCATCACAATCAGCCTGACCCCCTGACACACACTCTATCACCATCATCCTGACCCCCACACGCACTCTAACACTGTCCCCCTGACCCCCTCACACTCAATCCATCACCGTCACCCTGTCCCACTCACACTCACTCCATCACTGTCACCCTGACCTCCTCACACTCACTCTATCACTGTCACACTGACTCCCTCACAATCACTCCAACACTGTCACCCTGACCCCCTCACACTCACTCCATCACCATCACCCAGACGCCCTCACATACACTCCATTGCCACGCACCCTCATACACACTCCATCACCATCATCCTGATCCCCTCACACTCACTCCATCACCGTCACCATGACCCCCCTCAAACTCCATCACTGTCACCCTGACCCTCTCTCACTCACTCCATCACCGTCATCACGACCTCCTCAAACTCACTCCTTCACTGTCGCCCTGACCCCCCTCACACTCAATCCATTACCGTCACCATGACATCCTAACACTCACTCCATCACTGTCGCCAAGCACCCTCACACTAACTCCATCACCATCACCCTGACCCCCTCACACTCACTCCATCACCGTCACCATGACCCCCTCACACTCCATCACTGTCACCCTGACTCACTCACACTCACTCCATCACCATCACCCAGACCCAATCACACACACTCCATCATCAACCCAATGCCCCCCTCACACTCGCTCCATTACCATCACACTCACTCCATCACCATCACCATGACCCCCTCACACTCACTCAATCACCATCACCCTGACCCCCTCACACTCCCTCCATCCGTGTCACCCTGACCCACAAACACTCACTCCATCACAATCACCCTGACCCCCTCATACTCACTCCATCACCATCACCCTGACCCCCTCACACTCACTCCATCACTGTCACCCTGACCCCCCTCACACACACTCCATCCCGTCACACCGACCCACTCACACTCACTCAATCGCCGTTCCCCGGACCCCCTCACACTCACTCCATCATTGTCACCCTGACTTCCTCACACTCCCTCCACCACAATCACACTGACGCCCTCACACTCACTTCATCACCGACACACTGACCCTCTCACACTCTCTCCATCACCCGCACACTGACCCTCTCACACTCACTCCATCACCGTCACACTGGTCCACGCACACTCACTCCATCACTGCCACCCTGACCATCAGACATTCACACCATCACCGTCACCCTTAACCCCTCACACTCAGTACAACGCCGTCACCCTGAACCCATCACACTCACTACATCTCTGTAACCCTGACCACCTCACACTCACTCCATCCCCGAAACACTTAACCCTAAACATTCACTGCATCATCGTCACACTGATTCCCTCACACACTCTCCATCACCGTCACACTGACCCTCTCACACTCACTCGATCACTGTCAGCCTGACCCCTCACACTCACTCCATCACAGTCACACAGACCCCCTCACACTTTCTCCATCGCCGTCACCTTTCACCCCTCACACTCACTTCATCACCCACACCTTTCAACCCTCACACTCACACAATCATTGTCACCCTCACCCCCTCACACTCACTCCATCACCGTCAACCTGACCCCCACATACTCACTCCATCACCGTCCCCATTAACCTCTCACACTCATCCCATCACTGTCACCCTGGCCGCCGCACACACACTCCATCACCGTCACCCTTAACCCGACACACTCAGTCCATCCCCGCCACCCTTAACCCGTCACACTCAGTACATCCCCCACACACTCACTCCATCACTGTCACACTGACCATCTCACTCTCACTCCATCACTGTTACCCTGGCACTCTCACACTCACTCCATCACTGCCACCCTCACAACTTCATATTCCCTCCATCACCATCACACTGACTCTCTCACACTCACTCCATCATTGTCACCCAGCCCCCTCACACTCCCTCCATCACACTGACCCTCTTACACTCACTCCATCACAATCACCCTGACTCCCTCACACTCACTCCATCCCCGTCACACTTAACCCCTCACACTCACTCAATCACCGTCACTCTTAACCCCTCACACTCACTCCATCCACGTTGCACTTAACCCCTCACACTCACTCCACCCACGTCGCACTTAACCCCTCACGCTCACTCCATCAATGTCACCCTGACCCCTTCACACTCACACCATCACCGTCACACTGACCTCCTCACACTCTCTCCATTATCGTCACACTGCCCCCCTCACACTCATTCCATCAACATCACCCTGGCCCCCACACACTCACTCCATCACCGTCACATTGACCCTCTCACACTCACTCCATCATTGTCACCCTGCCCCCTCACACTCACTCCTTCAAAATCAGCCTGACCCCCACACACTCACTCCATCACCGTCACATTGACCCTCTCACACTCACTCCATCACTATCACCCTTAACCCCTCATACTCACTCCATCCCCGAAACACTTTAATCTTCACATTCACTCCATCACCGTCACACTGATCCCATCACACTCATTCTGTCACTCTTACTTGACCCCCTCACACTCACCCCATCACAAGCACACGGACTCTCTCACACTCACTCCATCCCCGTCACCCTTAACCCCTCACACTCCATCAATGTCACCCTGACCCCTCACACTCACTCAATCACTGTCACACTGATTCCCTCACACTCACTCCATCGCCGTTCCCCTGACCCCCTCACACTCACTTCATCACCGTCACCCTGACCCCCTCACACTCACTCCATCACCGTCACCCTGACCCCCTCACACTCACTCCATCACCATCACACTGACCCTCTCACACTCACTCCATCACTGTCACCCTGACCATCACACAATCACACCATCACCGTCAACCTTGACCCCTCACACTCACTGTATCGCCATCACCCTTAACCCCTCTCACTCACTTCATCACCGTCACACTGATTCCCTCACACTCACTCTATCACCATTCGCCTGACCCCCTCACACTCACTCCATCACGATCACCGTTAGCCACTCACACTCAGTCCATCCCTGTCTCCCTTAACCCCTCACACTCACTCCATCACCGTCATACTGCTTCCCTCACACACACTCCATCACCGGCAGCCTGACTCCCTCACACTCACTCCATCACCGTCACACTAACCCCCTCACACTCACTCCATCACTGACACACTGACCCTCTCACACTTACTTCATCACCGTTACTCTTAACACCTCAAACTAACTCCATCCACGTCACACTTAACTCCTCACACTCACTCCATCACCGTCACACTGACCCCCTCAAACTCACTTACATCATCACCGTCACCCTGACCCGCACACACTCACTCCATCACAGTCACTGTGACCCTCTCACACTCACTCCATCACGGTCACACTGAGCCCCTCAAACTCACACTATCACCGTCACCCTGCCCCTCACACTCACTCCATCACCGTCACCCTGACCCCCACAGACTCAATCGATCACTGTAAGTGTCCCTCTCACACTCACTCCATCACCGTCACCCAGACACCCGCACTCCATCATTGTCACTCTGAGCCCCTCACAGACCCTCCACCACAACTATACTAACGCCCTCACACTCACTCCATCACTGCCACCCTGGCCATCTCACACTCACACCATCACCGTCACACTTAACCCCTCACACTCACTCCATCACTTTCACCCTGACTCTCACACACTCACTTCATCACCATCACCCTGATCCCCTCACACTCACTCAATCACTGTCACCCAGCCCCCACACACTCACTCCATCATCGACACCCTTTACCCCTCACACTCACTCCATCACTGTCACTCTGACCACCTCACACTCACTCCATCACCGTCACCCTGACACCCTCACACTCACCCCATCACCGTCACCCTGACCCCCTCACACTCACTCCTTCACCGTCACCCAGACAACCTCACACTCACTCCATCGCCGTTCCCCTGACCCCCTCACACTCACTCCATCATTGTCACTCTGAGACCCTCACACACCCTCCACCACAACTATACTAACACCCTCACACTCGCTCCATCACTGTCACTCTGACCACCTCACACTCACTCCATCACAGTCACCCTGACACCCTCACACTCACTTCATCACCGTCACACTGACCCCCTCACACTCACTTCATCACCGTCACACTGACCCCCTCAAACTCACCCTGACCCTCAAACTCACCGTTACATCGACCGGCTCACACACACTCCATCACAGTCACCCTGATCCTCTCACACTCACTTCATCACCGTCACCCAGACCCTCTCACACTCACTCCATCGCCGTTCCTCTGACCCCCTCACACTCACTTCATCACTGTCACCCTGACCCCCTCACCCTCACTTCATCACCGTCACCCAGATCCCCTCAGACTCACTCCATCGTCGTTCCCTGACCCACTCACAATAACTCCATCATTGTCACTCTGGCTCCGCACACTCCATCGACCACAATCACCCTGAAGCTCTCACACTCTCTACATCACTGTCACCCTGACCATTTCACACTCACACTATCACCGTCACCCTTAACCCTCACACTCTCCCCATCACCGTCACCCTTAACCCCTCACACTCACTCCATCGCCGTCACCCTGACCACCTCACACTCACTCCATCACCGTCACTCTGACCCCCTCCCACTCACTCCATCACCGTCACCCGGACACCCACACAATCACTCCATCACCGTCACACTTACCCTCTCACACTCACTCCATCATTGTCACCCTGCCCCCCTCGCATCACTCCATCGCAATCACCCTGACGCCTTCACACTCACTCCATCACTTTCATCCTGACCCCCTCACATTCATTCCATCACCGTCACCCTTAACCACCTTACTCACTCCATCGCTGTCACCCTTAACCCCTTACACTCACTCCATCACCCACACCCTTAAACCCTCACACACACTCCATCACTGTCAACCTGACCCCCAAACTCTCACTCCCTCACCGGCACACAGACCCTCTCATACTCAATCCAGCACTGGCACCCTGACTCTCTCACACTCACTTCATAACCATCACCCTGACCCCCTCACACTCACTCCATCCAAGTCACACTTAACCACTCACACTCACTCCATCACCGTCACACTGAACCCCACACACTCACTCAATCACCTTCATCCTGACCCCTTCACACTCAGTCCATCACTGTCAGCCTGACCCCCACACACTCACTCCATCTCTGTCATAGTGACCCACTCACACTCACTCCATCACCGTCACCCTGAATCCCTCACACTCACTCCAGCGCCATTCTTCTGAACTGCTCACACTCACTTCATCACCGTCACCCTGAGTCCCTCACACCCACTCCATCGCCGTTCCTCTGACCCCCTCATACTCCCTCCACCACAATCAGACGGACACCCTCACACTCACTCCATCACTGCCACCCGGACCATCTCACACTCACACCATCACCGTCACCCTTAACCGCTCACACTCACTCCATCACTGTTACCCTGATACCCTCACACTCACTCCATCACTGGCACACTGACCCTCTCACAATCACTCCATCATCGTCACCCTGACCCCCTCACACTCACTCCATCACCGTCACAGCGATTCCCTCACACTCACTCCATCACCGTCACCCTGACCCCTTCATACTCACTCCATCACCGTCACAATGACCCTCACACACTCACTCCATCATTGTCACACTGACGGCCTCACACTCACTCCAACACTGCCACTCTGACCCCCTCCCACTCACTCCATCACCGTCACCCTTAACCCCTCACATTCAGTCCATTGCCGTCACACTGACTGTATCACACTCACTCCATCACCATCACCCTGACTACCTCACACTCACTCAATCACTGACACGCTGGTCCCCTCACACTCACTCCATCACCGGCACACTGACCCTCTCACAATCACTCCATCATCGTCACCCTTTACCCCTCACACTCACTCCATCACCGTCACACTGATTCCCTCACACTCACTCCATCACCGTCACCCTGACCCCTTCATACTCACTCCATCAACGTCACACTGACCCTCACACACTCACTCCATCATTGTCACACTGACGACCTCACACTCACTCCAACACCGTCACCCTTAACCCCTCACATTCAGTCCATCGCCGTCACACTGACTGTCTCACACTCACTCCATCACCATCATCCTGACTACTTCACACTCACTCAATCACTGACACGCTGGTCCCCTCACACTCACTCTTTCACCGTCACTCTTAACTCCTCACACTCACTCCATCCACATCACACATAACTCCTCATACTCATTCCATCAACGGCACACTGACACCCTCACACTCACTCCATCACCGTCACCCTGACCCCCTCACACTCACTCCATCACAATTACCCTGACGCCCTCAAACTCACTCCATCACCATCACACTTAACCCATCACACTCACTCCATCACGTCACACGTAACCCCTCACACTCACTCCATCACTGTCACCCTGATACCCTCACACTCACTCCATCACCGTCACACTTAACCCATCACACTCACTCCATCCACGTCACCCTGACCCCTCACACTCACTCCATCACCGTCACACTGACCCCTTCATACTCACTCCATCACCGTCACACTGACCCTCACACACTCACTCCATCATTGTCACACTGACGGCCTCACACTCACTCCAACACTGCCACCCTGACCCCCTCCCACTCACTCCATCACCGTCACACTTAACGCCTCACATTCAGTACATCGCCGTCACACTGACTGTCTCACACTCACTCCACCACCATCACCCTGACTACCGCACACTCACTCAATCACTGACACGCTGGTCCCCTCACACTCACTCCATCACCGTCACTCTTAACCCCTCACATTCACTCCATCCACGTCACACATAACCCCTCACACGCACTCCATCACCGTCACCCTGACACCCTCACACTCATTCCATCAACGGCACACTGACCCTCTCACACTCACTCCCTCACTGTCACCCTGACTCCCTCACACCCACTCCATCCCCGTCACACTTAACCCGTCAGAGTCACTCCATTACCGTCACTCTTAACCGCTCACACTCACTCCATCCAAGTCACACTTAACCCCTCACACTCACTCCATCACTGTCACCCTGACCCCCTCACACTAACTCAATCACCGTAACACTGATTCCCTCACACTCAATCAATCACCGTCACAGTTATTCCCTCACACTCACTCCATCGCCGTTCTCCTGACCCCCTCACAGTCACTCCATCACCGTCACCCTGACCCTCTCACACTCACTTCATCACCGTCACCCAGACACCCACATACTAACTCCATCGCCGTGCCCCTGACCCCCTCACATTCACTCCATCATTGTCACCCTGATCCCCTCACACTCCCTCTTCCACAATCACCCTGACGCCCTGACACTCACTCCATCACTGCCACCCTGACGATCTCACACTCACACTTTCACCGTCACCCTTAACCCCTTACATTCACCCCATCACCGTCTCCCTTAACCCCTCACACTCTCTCCATCGCCTTCACCCTGACCCCCTCACACTCACTCCATCACCGTAACACTGAACCCCTCAAACTCACTGTATCACCGTCATCCTGACCCTCTCACACTCACTCCATCCCCATCACACTGACCCTCTCACACTCACTCCATCACCGTCACCCTGACACCCACACACTCGCTCCATCACCGTCACACTTACCCTCGCGCACTCACTCCATCATTTTCACCCTGCCTCCCTCACACTCACTCCAACACAATCACCCTGACGCCTTCACACTCACTCTATTACTGTCACCCTGACAGACTCACACTCACTCCATCGCCGTCACCCTTATCCCCTCACACTCACTCCATCACCCACACACTTAAACTCTCACACACACACTCCATCACTGTCACCCTGACCCCCAAACTCTCACTCCATCACGGGCACACTGACCCTCTCACAGTCACTCCATCATTGTCACCCTGACTCTCTCACACTCACTTCATAACCCTCACCCTGACCTCCTCACACTCACTCTATCGCTGTCACCCTGACTCCCACACCGCAGGGAATGGAGTGCATTATATCCTCCTCCAACTCTATTTTGATTTGTCCCTACCCTCCCCTTCACTTTTTGATCACACAGCACTGCCCTTTGATGTGAAGGGCAGTGTTTATCACTGGCCACCCTGGTGTTTTCCTATCTTCCTGGTGGTGGAAATTGAATAAAGATTCGTGCACTTTGTGGCTTTCACTGTGTCTCACACCTGCACACACACACCATGGGTGCTGGGGAAAAAAATAAGCACTACTGCAGTTAGGCGGTAGTGTGGGGGTTAAATTTAAAAAAAAGGAAGAAAAAGAATAAAAGAGGACATCAAATAAGCAGTACCGCAGTTAGGCGGTAGTGTGGTTTTTTTTTAAAAAAAGAAAACATATTAATAGAGGAGTTTAGGTGAAACCGGGCGGTGGGGTTCCCCAGTGGAGGGCTCTCTATGATGGAGTCATCCCCCTTTCTCTCGGGGATCTGAGGTCGGTGCTGTTGCACGCAGCAGTCCCCTGCAACCGCAGATTGCGGTGGTTCATGGACTCCCAGCCCAACTGCTTGTTCTGTGGCGCTGTGGAGTCCGTGGATCATGTATATATTGGGTGTGGCCGTTTGCACTCCCTTTTTGATTTCCTCAAAAACCTCCTCCTCTGCTTTTGGTTGCACTTCAGTCCCACGCTCCTGATCTTCGGGCACCCGGTACGGAGGAGGGAGGGCAGGTCTGAAGACCTTCTCGTGGGTCTGCACCAGGGCCTGGCCAAACTGGCCATCAACAGATCGAGGCAGCGGGCCGTGGAGGGGGTCGTTGGGGCCGACTGCCTGCCCCTCTTTCGGGGTGACGTTAGGGCTCGGGTGTCTTTGGAGAAGGAGCACGCGGTCTCCACCAACATCCTGGAGTTTTTCAGGGAGAGGTGGGCGCTGCAGGGAGTGGAGTGCATTATTTTCCCCCCAACTCTATTTTGATTTAATCCCTACCCTCCCCTTCACTGTGATGTGAAGGGCACTGCTTGTCACTGGCCACTCGAGTATTTCCTCTCTTCCTGGTGGTGGAAATTTGAATAAAGATTTGTGCTCCTTGAGTCTCTCACTGTGTCTCACACCTGCACACACCCAACATGGGTGCTGGGGGGAAAAATAAGCATTACCGCAGTTAGGCGGTAGTGTGGGGTTTAAAAAACGATAAAGAGGAGTGTCAGACATTCTGTTCACTCTGAGAGAGGGCTCTGAGGGAGTTGGCTCACTGTGAAGGAATCTCATTGTATAAATAAAGCAGGACTTGGTAACTGGATACTGGCCTAGGGAGTTATTTCACGAAGGTAGAGATGGAAAGTGATTGACAAAAAGAAGTGGGAGGTAAGAGGCAGTACGGTGGCTCAATCATTAGGGACACAGGTTCGGTTCCCACCTCAGGCGACTGACTGTGTGGAGTTTGCACATTCTCCCCGTGTCTGCGTGGCTTTTCTCCGGGTGCTCCGGTTTCCTTCCACATTCCAAAGATGTGCAGGTTAGGTGAATTGGTCATGCTAATTTACCGGTAGCGTTAAGTGCTTTAGTCAAAGGGAAATGGGCCTGGGTGGGTTACTCTTCGGAGGGTCGGTGTGGACTTGTTGGGCTGAAGGGCCTGTTTCCACACTGTTGGGAATCTAATCTAATCTCACACTCACTCCATCACCGTCACAATTAACCCGTCACACTGACCTTCTCAAACTCACACTATCACTGTCACCCTGGTCCGTCACACTCACTCAATCACCATCACACTGACCCCATCTCACTCACACCATCACCGTCACACAGACAAACACAAGCTCTCTCCATCACCGTCACCCTTAACCACTCACACTCACTCCACCACTGACACCCTAACCCACAAACTCTCACTCCATCACCGTCACACTTAAACCCTCACACTCACCCCATCGCCGTCACCCAAACTCCCTCACTCACTCCATCGCCGTCACCCTGCCCCCTCACACTTACTCCATCACAATCACCCTGACTCCCTCACACTCACTCCATCACTGTCAACCCTGACCCTCTCACATTCATCCCATCACTGTCACCCTGACCACTTCACACTCGCTCCATCGCCATTAACCTCACCCCCTCACACACACTCAATCACTGTCACATTGATTCCATCACACTCAGTCCGTCACCGTCACCCTGACCCTCTCACACTCACTCCATCATTGTCACCCTGCCCCCCTCACACTCAATCCATCACACTCACTCCATCACTGTCACCCTGACCCCAAACTCTCACTCCATCACTGTCACAATTAACCTCTCACACTCACTCCATCACCGTCACCCTGACCCCTACACATTCAGTCCATCACCGACACACTGATCCCATCACACTCACTCCATCACCATCACACTGATCCCATCACACACACTCCATCACTGTCACCCTGACCATTTCATACTCACTCCATCACCGGCACACTCCCACACTCACTCCATCACTGTCACCCTGACTCTCTCACACTCACTTCATCACCGTCACAATTACTCCATCCCCGTCGGCCTAACCCTCTCACACTCACTCCATCACAGTGACCCTGACTCCCTCACACTTACGTCATCACCATCACCATGACTCACACACACTCACTCCATCATCATCACACTGACCCCTTCACAATCACTCCATCCCCGGCACCCTGACCCCTCACACTCACTCTATCACAGTCACCCTGAACAACTCAAACTCATTCCATCACCGTCACCTTGACCCCCTCAAACTCACTCCATCACCGTCACACTGACCCCCTCAAACTCACTCCATCACCGTCACACTGATTTCTCACACTCACTCCATCACCGTCACACTGAATCCCTCACACTCACTCTATCCCCGACAAACTTTACCGCTCATACTCACTCCATCACAATCATCCTGACTCCCTCACACTGACTCCATCACCGTCACACTGACTCCATCACACTCACTCCATCACTGTCACCCTGACCCGCTCACACTCACTTCATCCCCGACAAAATTTCCCCTCATACTCACTCCATCACCGTCACCCTGACCACCTCACACTCACTCCATCACCGTCACCCAGACCCCCTCACACTCACTCCATCGCCATTCCACTGACCTCCTCACACTCACTCCATCATTGTCACCTTGACCACCTCGCACTCCCTCCATCACAATCAAACTGACGCCCTCACACTCACTCCATCACCGTCACCCTGACCACTTCACACTCACTCCTTCACTGTCAGCCTCACCCCCTCACATTCACTCCATCACCGTCACCCAGACCCCCTCACACTCACTCCATCGCTGTTCCACTGACCTCCTCACACTCACTCCATCATTGTCACCCTGACCACCTCACACTCACGCCATCACACTCACTCCATCGCCGTCATCCTTAACCCTTCACACTCACTTCATCACCATCACAATCAAACTGACGCCCTCACACTCACTCCATCACTACCACCCTGACCATCTCACACTCACGCCATCACACTCACTCCATCGCCGTCATCCTTAACCCTTCACACTCACTTCATCACCATCACAATGACCCCCTCACACTCACTCAATCACTGTCACCCTGGTCTCCGCACACTCACTCCATCATCGTCACCCTTAACCCCTCACACTCACTCCATCACTGTCACACTTAACGGCTCACTCACTCAATCCACGTCACACTTAACCCCTCACACTCACTCCATCAATGTCACCCTGCCCCCTCACACTCATTCCATCACCGGCACACTGACCCTCTCACACTCATTCCATCACCATCACCCTGACTCCCTCACACTCACTCCATCACCGTCACACTGACCCGCTCACACTCATTCCATCACCGGCACACTGACCCTCTCACACTCATTCCATCACTGTTAACCTGACTCATTCACACACACTCCATCTCCGGCACACTGACCCTCTCACACTCACTCGAGCCCTGTCACCCTGACCCCCTCACACTCACTCCATCACCGGCACACTGACGCTCTCACACTCACTCTATCACCACCACACTAACACCCTCACACTCACTCAATCACTGTCACCCTGACCTCCTCACCCTCACTCCATCATCGTCACCCTTAACCCCTCACACTCACTCTATCACTGTTACTCTTAACCCCTCTCATTCCCTCCATCCACATTACACTTAACCCCTCACACTTACTCCATCAATGTAACCCTGACCCCCTCACTCTCACTCCATCATTGTCACAATTAACTCCTCACACTCACTCCAACATCATTACCCTTAACCCCTCACACTCCATCACCGTCACTCTTAGCCCTTCACACTCACTCCATCCACGTCACACTGACCCCGTCACACTCACTCCATCACCGTCACACTGACACCTTCACACTCACTCCATCACCATCACACTGACCCCCTCACACTCACTCAATCACACTCACACTAAGCCCAGCAAACTCACTCTATCACTGTCACCCTGACACCCTCACAGTCACTCCATCACCGTCACACTGACCCCCTCACGCTCATTCCATCACCGGCACACTGACCATCTCACACTCATTCCATCACTGTTAACCTGACTCATTCACACACACTCCATCACCGGCACACTGACCCTCACACTCACTCGAGCTCAGTCACCCTGACCCCCTCACACTTACTCCATTAATGTAACCCTGACTCCCTCACTCTCACTCCATCACCGTCACAATTAACACCTCACACTCACTCCAACATCATTACCCGTAACCCCTCACACTCCATCACCGTCACTCTTAACCCTTCACACTCACTCCATCCACGTCACACTGACCCCCTCACATTCACTCCATCACCGTCACCCTGACACCTTCACACTCACTCCATCCCCGTCACCCTGACCCCCTCACACTCTCTCCATCACCGTCACCCTGGCACCTTCTCACTCACTCCATCCAAGTCAGCCTGACCCCCTCACACTCACTCCATCATACTCACACTAAGCCCAGCAAACTCACTCTATCACTGTCACACTGACCCTCTCACACTCACTCTATCACCGTCACCCTGACCAACTCACACTCACTCCATCGGCGTCACCCTGACCCACTCACACTCTCGGCACCACCCACACCCTGAAACCCTCACACTCACTCCATCACCGTCACACTGACCCCCTCAGAATCACTCCATCACCCTCACACTGACCCCAGCAAACTCACACTGTCACCCTCACACTGACCCCATCACACTTACTCCATCACTGTCATCCTGACCCCCTGACACTCACTCCATCATCATCACCATGACACCCTCACACTCACTCTATCACTGACACCCTGAACCCCTCACACAAACCCCAGAAAACTCACTCTATCACCGTCACCCTGACACCCTCACACTCACTCCATCACCCTCACACTGACCCCAGCAAACCTACTATATCATCATCACACTGGCCCCCTCACACTCACTCCATCACCGTCACCCTGACATCTTCACACTCACTCCATCACCGTCACCCTGACCCCCTCACATTCACTCGAATCACCGGCACACTGACCCTCTCACACTCACTCCATCACCATCACACTGACCCCCTCACACTCACTCTATCACTATCACTCTTAACCCTTCTCATTCCCTCCATCCACATTACACTTAACCCCTCACAATTATTCCATCAATGTAACCCTGACCCCCTCACTCTCACTCCATCACCGTCACAATTAACTCCTCACACTCACTCCAACATCATCACCCTTAACCCCTCACACTCCATCACCGTCACTCTTAACTCTTCACACTCACTCCAACCACGTCACACTGACCCCCTCACACTCACTTCATCACCGTCACAATTAAACCCTAACACTCACTCGATCACCGTCACCCTGACCCCCTCAAACTCACTCCATCATCGTCACACTGATTCCCTCACACTCACTCCATCACCATTCCCCTGGCCACGTCACACTTACTCTATCACAATCATCCTGACCCCCTCACACTCACTCAATCACCATCACACTGACCTCCTCTCACTCACTCCATCACCACCATACAGACAAAACAAGCTCTCTCCATCAACATCACCCTTAACCACTCACACTCACTCCATCGCCGTCACACTTAAACCCTCACACTCACTCCACCACTGTCACCCTGACCCACAAGCTCTCACTCCATCACCATCACACTTAAACCCTCACACTCACTCCATCAATGTCGCCCAGATCCCCTCACACTCATCCCATCGCTGTCACCCAGACTTGCTCACACTCACTCCATCACCGTCACACTGACCCTCTCACACTCACTCCAGCACTGTCACACTGACCCCCTCACACTCATTCCATCACTGTCAACCTGACTCCTTCACACTCACTCCATTGCCGTCACCTTGAAACCCTCACACTAACTCCACCACTGTCACCCTGAACCACAAACTCTCACTCCATCACCATCACACTTAAACCCTCACACTTACTCCATCAATGTCGCCCAGACCCCCTCACACTCACTCCATCGCCGTCACCCTGCCCCCCTCATATTCACTCCATCACAATCATCCTGACTCCCTCACACTCACTCCATCACCGTCACACTGACTCTCTCACACTCACTCCATCACTGTCTCCCTGACCCGCTCACACTCACTCCATCCCCGACAAACTTTACCCCTCATACTCACTCAATTACCGTCACCCTGGCCACCTCACACTCACTCCATCACTGTCACCCTGACCCCCTCACACTCACTCCATCACTGTCACCCTGACCCCCTCACATTCACTCCATCACGGTCACCCAGACCCCCTCACACTCACTCCATCGCCCGTCCACTGACCTCCTCACACTCACTCCATCATTGTCACCCTGACCACCTCACACTCCCTCCATCACAATCAAACGGACGTCCTCACACTCACTCCATCACCGTCACCCTGACCACCTCACACTCACTCCATCGCCGGTCCACTGACGTCCTCACACTCACTCCATCATTGTCACCCTGACCCCCTCACATTCACTCCATCACCGTCACACAGACCCCCTCACACTCACTCCATCGCCGGTCCACTGACGTCCTCACACTCACTCCATCATTGTCACCCTGACCACCTCACACTCCCTCCATCACAATCAAACTGACGCCCTCACACCCACTCCATCACCGTCACCCTGACCACCTCACACTCACTCCATCACTGTCACCCTGACCCCCTCAGATTCACTCCAGCACCGTCACCCAGACCCCCTCACACTCACTCCATCGCCGTTCCACTGACCTCCTCACACTCACTCCATCATTGTCACCCTGACCACCTCACACTCCCTCCATCACAATCAAACTGACGCCCTCACACTCACTCCATCACTACCACCCTGAACATCTCACACTCACGCCATCACACTCACTCCATCGCCATCATCCTTAACCCTTCACACTCACTTCATCACCATCACAATGACCCCCTCACACTCACTCAATCTCTGTCATCCTGTCCCCCGCACACTCACTCCATCATCGTCAACCTTAACCCCTCACACTCACTCCATCACTGTCACACTTAACGGCTCACACTCACTCAATCCACGTCACACTTAACCCCTCACACTCACTCCATCAATGTCACCCTGCCCCCTCACATTCACTCCATCACCGTCACCCTGACAAACTCACACTCACTCCATCACCATCACACTGACCCCCTCACACTCATTCCATCACCGGCAACTGACCCTCTCACACTCATTCCATCACTGTCAACCTGACTCATTCACACATACTCCATCACCGGCACACTGACCCTCTCACACTCACTCGAGCTCAGTCACCCTGACCCCCTCACACTCACTCCATCACTGCAACCCTGACCCCCTCACACTCACTCCATCACCATCACACTGACCCCCTCACACTCACTCAATCACTGTCACCCGACCTCCTCACCCTCACTCCATCATCGTCATCCTTAACCCCTCACACTCACTCTATCACTGTCACTCTTAACCCCTCTCATTCCCTCCATCCACATTACACTTAACCCCTCACACTTACTCCATCAATGTAACCCTGACCCCCTCACTCTCACTTCATCACTGTCACAATTAACTCTTCACACTCACTCCACCATCATTACCCTTAACCCCTCACACTCCATCACTGTCACTCTTAACCCTTCACACACACTCCATCACCGTCACACTGAACCCCTCACACTCATTCCATCACCGGCACACTGACCCTCTCACACTCATTCCATCACTGTTAACCTGACTCATTCACACACACTCCATCACCGGCACACTGACTCTCTCACACTCACTCGAGATCAGTCACCCTGACCCCCTCACACTCACTCCATCACTGCAACCCTGACCCTATCACACTCACTCCATCACCGGCACACTGACCCCCTCACACTCACTCCATCACCATCACACTGACCCCCTCACACTCACTCAATCCCTGTCACCCTGACCTCCTCTCACACTCACTCCATCACCGTCACCCTTAACCCCTCACACTCACTCTATCACTGTCACTCTTAACCACTCTCATTCCCTCCAATTCACACACTCCATCACCGGCACACTGACCCTCTCACACTCACTCGAGCTCAGTCACCCTGATCCCCTCACACTCACTCCATCACTGCAACCCTGACCCCCTCACACTCACTCCATCACCGGCTTACTGACCCTCTCCCACTCACTCCATCACCATCACACTGACCCCCTCACACTCACTCAATCACTGTCACCCTGACCTCCTCTCACACTCACTCCATCATCGTCACCCTTAACCCCTCGCACTCACTCTATCACTGTCACTCTTAACCCCTCTCATTTCCTCCATCCACATTACACTTAACCCCTCACACTTACTCCATCAATGTAACCCTGACCCCCTCACTCACACCCATCACCGTCACAATTAACACCTCACACTCACTCCAACATCATTACCCGTAACCCCTCACACTCCATCACCGTCACTCTTAACCCTTCACACTCACTCCATCCACGTCACACTGACCCCATCACACTCACTCCATCACCGTCACCCTGACACCTTCACACTCACTCCATCCCCGTCACCCTGACCCCCTCACACTCAGTCCATCACCGTCACCCTGGCACCTTCGCACTCACTCCATCCCCGTCAGCCTGACCCCCTCTCACTCACTCCATCACACTCACACTAAGCCCAGCAAACTCACTCTATCACTGTCACACTGACCCTCTCACACTCACTCTATCACCGTCACCCTGACCAACTCACACTCACTCCATCGTCGTCACCCTGACCCCTCACACTGTCTGCATCACCCACACCCTGAAACCCTCACACTCACTCCATCACCGTCACACTGACCCCCTCACAATCACTCCATCACCCTCACACTGACCCCATCACACTTACTCCATCACTGTCATCCTGACCCCCTGACACTCACTCCATCACCGTCACCCTGACACCCTCAAACCCACTCCATCACTGACACCCTTAACCCCTCACATTCACTCTATCACTGTCGCCCTGATGCACTCACACTCACTCCATCACCCTCACACAAACCCCAGAAAACTCACTCTGTCACCGTCACCCTGACACCCTCACACTCACTCCATCACCCTCACACTGACCCCAGCAAACCTACTATATCACCATCACACTGGCCTCCTCACACTCACTCCGTCACCATCACCAGGACTCCCTCACACTCACTCCATTACCGTCACCCTAACATCCTCACACTCACTCCATCACCGTCACCCTGACCCCCTCGCACTCACTCTATCAGTGTCACCCTGACCCCCTCAAAATCACTCCAACACCGTCAAACTGATTCCCTCACACTCACTCCATCATTGTCACCCTACCCCCTCACACTCTCTCCCCCAAAATCTCCCTGATGCCCTCACACTCACTCCATCACCGTCACATTGACACTCTCACACTCACTCCATCATTGCCACCCTGACAACCTCACACACACACTATCACTGTCACCCTTAAAACCTCACACTCACTCCAGAGCCGTCACCCTGACCTCCTTAACAATCATTCCATCACTGTCACCCTGACTCTCTCACACTCACTTCATTACCATCGGCCTGACCCCCTCACACTCACTCAATCACTGTCACCCTGGCCTCCTAACACTCATTCCATCATTGTCCCCTTTATCCACTCACACTCACTCCATACCTGTCACACTTAACCCCTCCCACTCACTCCATCACCATCACTCTTCACCCCTCACACTCACTCCATCCACGTCGCACTAAACCCCTCACACTCACTCCATCACTGTCTTCCAGACCCCCTCTCACTCACTCCGTCACCGTCACCTTTAACCCCTCACACTCATTCCATCGCCGTCAACCTGACCCGCTCACACTCACTCCATCACTGTCACTCTGACTGTCTCACACTCACTTCATCACCATCACCCTGACTGCCTCACACTCACTCCATCACTGTCACCCTGTCCACTTCACACTCAGTCAATCACCGACTCACTGACCGCCTCACACTCACTCCATCACCCTCACCCTGACTCGCTTTCACTCACTGCATCACCGTCACACTGACCCCTCACGCTACCTCCATCACTGTCACACTGACCAACTCACACTCACTCCATCACCCTCACCCTGACTCGCTGTCACTCACTGCATCACCGTCACACTGACCCCCTCACGCTCCCTCCATCACTGTCACACTGACCAACTCACACTCTCTCCATCACCGTCAATCTTAACCCTTCACACTCACTTCATCACCATCACCCTGACCCGCTCATGCTCACTGCAGCCCCGTTACACCTAACCCCTCACACTCACTCCGTCACCGTCACCCAGACCCTCACACACACTCCATCAATGTCACGCTGACTCCCTCACACTCACTCCATCACTGACACCCTGACCCCCTCACATTCACTCTATCACTGTCACCCTGACTCCCTCACACTCACTCCATCACCGTCACCCTGACACCCTCACATTCACTCTATCACCATCACCGTGACCCCCTCACATTCACTCCATCACCCTCACACTGACGCCAGAAAACTCACTCTATCACCGTCACCGTGACACCCTCACACTCACTCCATCACCCTCACACTGACCCCAGCAAACTCACTCTATCACCATCACACTGGCACCCTCACTCTCACTCCATCACCGTCACCCTGACCCCCTCACACTCACTCCGTCACCGTCAGCATGAAACCCTCACATTCACTCTATCACCGTCACCCTGACATCCTCATACTCACTCCATCACCGTCACACTGACCCCCTCACACTCACTCTATCAGTGTCACCCTGACCCCCTCACAATCACTCTATCACCGTCTCACTGATTCCCTAACTCTCACTCCATCACCATTCCCCTGAGCCGCTCACACTCACTCCATCACCGTCACCCTAACCTCCTCACACTCTCTCCCCCAAAATCACCCTGATGCCCTCACACTCACTCCATCATTGCCACCCTGACAACCTCACTCTCACACCATCACCGTCACCCTTAACACCTCACACTCACTCCATCGCTGTCACCCCTTAACAATCACTCCAACACTGTCACCTTGACTCTCTCACACTCACTTCAGCACCATCAGACTGACCCCCTCACCCTGACTCTATCGCAGTCACCATGGCCCCCTCACACTGTCTCCATCATTGTCCCCTTCATCCACTCACACTCACCCCTTTCCAGTCACACGTATCCCCTTACACTCACTCCATCCACGTCACCTTTAACCCCTCACCCTCACTCCATTGCCGTCACCCTGACCCGCTCATTCTCACACCATCGCCGTCACTCTTAACCGCTCACACTCACTCCATCACTGTCACCCTGTCCACTTCACACTCATTCCATTACCGACTCACTGACTGCCTCACACTCACTCCATCACTGTCAACCTGACTCGCTCTCACTCACTGCATCACCGTCACACTGACCCCCTCACACTCCCTCCATCACTCTCACACTGACCAACTCACACTCACTCCATCACCGTCACTCTTAACCCTTCACACTCACTCCATCACCGTCACACTGACCCCCTCACACTCACTCCATCACTGTCACCCAGACTCTCTCACACTCACTCCATCACCGTCACCCTGAATCTCTCACACTCACTTCATCACCATCACCCTGACCCCCTCACGCTCACTGCATCCCCGTTACACCTAACCCTTCGCACTCACTCCATCACCGTCACTCTTAACCCCTCACACTCACTCCATCCACGTCACACTTAACCCCTCACACACACTCCATCATTGTCACCCAGACCCCCTCACACTCACTCCATCACCGTCACATTGACACTCTCACACTCACTCCATCATTGCCACCCTGACAACCTCACACACACACTATCACTGTCACCCTTAAAACCTCACACTCACTCCAGAGCCGTCACCCTGACCTCCTTAACAATCATTCCATCACTGTCACCCTGACTCTCTCACACTCACTTCATCACCATCAGCCTGACCCCCTCACACTCACTCAATCACAGTCACCCTGGCCCCCTAACACTCACTCCATCATTGTCCCTTCGATCCACTCACACTCACTCCATACCTGTCACACTTAACCCCTCCCACTCACTCCATCACCATCACTCTTCACCCCCACACTCACTCCATCCACGTCACACTAAACCCCTCACACTCACTCAATCAATGTCTTCTAGACCCCCTCTCACTCACTCCGTCACCGTCACCTTTAACCCCTCACACTCATTCCATCGCCGTCACCCTGACCCGCTCACACTCACTCCATCACTGTCACCCTGACTGTCTCACACTCACTTCATCACCATCACCCTGACTGCCTCACACTCACTCCATCACTGTCACCCTGTCCACTTCACACTCAGTCAATCACCGACTCACTGACCGCCTCACACTCACTCCATCACCCTCACCCTGACTCGCTTTCACTCACTGCATCACCGTCACACTGACCCCCTCACGCTCCCTCCCTCACTGTCACACTGACCAACTCACACTCACTCCATCACCCTCACTCTGACTCGCTGTCACTCACTGCATCACCGTCACACTGACCCCCTCACGCTCCCTCCATCACTGTCACACTGACCAACTCACAATCACTCCATCACCATCAATCTTAACCCTTCACACTCACTTCATCACCATCACCCTGACCCGCTCATGCTCACTGCATCCCCGTTACACCTAACCCCTCACACTCACTCCGTCACCGTCACCCAGACCCACGCACTCACTCCATCAATGTCACACTGACTCCCTCACACTCACTCCACCACTGACACCCTGACCCCCTCACATTCACTCTATCACTGTCACCCTGACTCCCTCACATTCACTCCATCACCCTCACACTGACGCCAGAAAACTCACTCTATCACCGTCACCGTGACACCCTCACATTCACTCCATCACCCTCACACTGACCCCAGCAAACTCACTCTATCACCATCACACTGGCCCCCTCACTCTCACTCCATCACCGTCACCCTGTCCCCCTCACACTCACTCCGTCACCGTCAGCATGAAACCCTCACATTCACTCCATCACCGTCACCCTGACATCCTCACACTCACTCCATCACCGTCACACTGACCCCCTCACACTCACTCTACCAGTGTCACCCTGACCCCCTCACAATCACTCTATCACCGTCTCACTGATTCCCTAACACTCACTCCATCACCATTCCCCTGACCCGCTCACACTCACTCCATCACTGTCACCCTGACTGTCTCACACTCACTTCATCACCATCACCCTGACTGCCTCACACTCACTCCATCACTGTCACCCTGTCCACTTCACACTCAGTCAATCACCGACTCACTGACCGCCTCACACTCACTCCATCACCCTCACCCTGACTCGCTTTCACTCACTGCATCACCGTCACACTGACCCCCTCACACTCCCTCGCTCACTGTCACACTGACCAACTCACACTCACTCCATCACCCTCACCCTGACTCGCTGTCACCCACTGCATCACCCTCACACTGACCCCCTCACGCTCCCTCCATCACTGTCACACTGACCAACTCACAATCACTCCATCACCGTCAATCCTAACCCTTCACACTCACTTCATCACCATCACCCTGACCCGCTCATGCTCCCTGCATCCCCGTTACACCTAACCCCTCACACTCACTCCGTCACCGTCACCCAGACCCTCGCACTCAATCCATCAATGTCACACTGACTCCCTCACACTCACTCCACCACTGACACCCTGACCCCCTCACACTCACTCTACCAGTGTCACCCTGACCCCCACACAATCACTCCATCACCGTCTCACTGATTCCCTAACACTCACTCCATCACCATTCCCCTGAGCCGCTCACACTCACTCCATCACCGTCACCCTAACCCCCTCACAGTCTCTCCCCCAAAATCACCCTGATGCCCTCACACTCACTCCATCATTGGCACCCTGACAACCTCACTCTCACACCATCACCGTCACCCTTAACACTTCACACTCACTCCATCGTTGTCACCCTGACCCCCTTAACAATCACTCCAACACTGTCACCTTGACTCTCTCACACTCACTTCATCACCATCAGCCTGACCCCCTCACCCTGACTCTATCGCAGTCACCATGGCCCCCTCACACTGTCTCCATCATTGTCCCCTTCATCCACTCACACTCACCCATTTCCAGTCACACGTATCCCCTTACACTCACTCCATCCACGTCACCTTTAACCCCTCACACTCACTCCATTGCCGTCACCCTGACCCGCTGACACTCACTCCATCACTGTCACCCTGACTCTCGCACACTCACTTCATCACCATCACCTGACTCTCTCATACTCACTCCATCACTGACACCCTGACCCCCTCATTCTGACACCATCGCCGTCACTCTTAACCCCTCACACTCACTCCATCACTGTCACCCTGTCCACTTCACACTCACTCCATTACCGACTCACTGACTGCCTCACACTCACTCCATCTCCGTCAACCTGACTCGCTCTCACTCACTGCATCACCGTCACACTGACCCCCTCACACTCCCTCCATCACTCTCACACTGACCAACTCACACTCACTCCATCACCGTCACTCTTAACCCTTCACACTCACTCCATCACCGTCACACTGACCCTCTCACACTCACTCCATCACTGTCACCCAGACTCTCTCACACTCACTCCATCACCGTCACCCTGACTCTCTCACACTCACTTCATCACCATCACCCTGACCCCCTCACGCTCACTGCATCCCCGTTACACCTAACCCTTCGCACTCATTCAATCACCGTCACTCTTAACCCCTCACACTCACTCCATCCACGTCACACTTAACCCCTCACACACACTCCATCATTGTCACCCAGACCCCCTCACACTCACTCTATCACCGTCACCCTGACACTCTCAGACTCACTCCATCACTGACACCCTGACCCCTTCACACTCACTCCATCAATGTCACCCTGACACCCTGACACTCACTCCATCACTGAAACCCTGATCCCCTCACATTCACTCTATCACTGTTACCCTGACACCCTCACATTCACTCTTTCACCATCACCCTGACACCCTCACACTCCATCACCCTCACACTGACCCCAGCAAACTCATTCTATCACCATCACACTGGTCCCCTCACACTCACTCCGTCACCGTCAGCATGACCCCCTCACTCTCAATCCATCACCGTCACCCTGACATCCTCACACTCACTCCATCACCGTCACCCTAACCCCCTCACACTCACTCTATTAGTGTCACCCTGACCCCCTCACGATCACTCCATCACCTTCACATTGATTCCCTCACACTCACTCCATCACCGTTCCCCTAAGCCACTCACGCTCACTCCATCACCCTCACACTGATCCCAGCAAACTCATTATATCACCATCACACTGGCCCCCTCACACTCACTCCGTCACCGTCAGCATGACCCCCTCACACTCAATCCATCACCGTCACCCTGACATCCTCACACTCACTCCACCACTGTCACCCTAACCCCCTCACACTCACTCTAGCAGTGTTACCCTGACCCCCTCACAACCACTCCATCACCGTCACATTGATTCCCTCACACTCACTCCATCACCGTTCCGCTGAGCCACTCACACTCACTCCATCACCGTCACCCTGACCCCTCACACTCACTCCATCACCGTCACATTGACACTCTCACACTCACTCCATCATTGTCACCCTAACCCCCTCACACTCTCTCCCCAAAATCACCCTGATGCCCTCACACTCACTGCATCATTGCCACCCTGACAACCTCACAATCACACTATCACTGTCACCCTTAGCACCTCACACTCACTCCATCGCCGTCACCCTGACCCCCTTAACAATCACTCCATCACTGTCACCCTGACTGTCTCACACTCACTTCATCACCGTCAGCCTGGCCCCCTAACACTCAGTCCATCATTGTCCCCTTTATCCACTCATAATCACTCCACCCCTGTCACAATAAACCCCTCCCACTCACTCCATCACCATCACTCTTCACCCCTCACACTCACTCCATCCCTGTCACACTTAACCCCTCATACTCACTCCATCCACGTCACACTTAACCCCTCACACTCACTTCATCAATGTCATCCAGACCCCCTCACACTCACTCCATTACCGTCACCTTTAACCCCTCACACTCACTCCATTGCCGTCACTCTGACCCGCTCACACTCACTCCATCACTGTCACCCTGACTCTCTCACACTCTCTTCATCACCATCAGCCTGACTCCCTCACACTCACTCCATCTCTGTCACCCTGACCCCCTCACTCTCACACTATCGTCGTCACTCTTAACCCCTCACACTCACTCCATCACTGTCACCCTGTCCACTTCCCACTCACTCCATCACTGACTCTCTGACCGCCTCACACTCCCTTCATCACCGTCACCCTGACTCGCTGTCACTAACTGCATCATAGTCACACTGACCCCCTCACACTTCCTCCATCACTGTCACACTGACCAACTCACACTCACTCCATCACCGTCACCTTGACACCGTCACACGCACTCCATCACCGTTACACTGGCCCCCTCACACTCACTCCATCAATGCCACCCAGACCCCCTTACACTCACTTCATTACTGTCACCCTGACTCTCACACTCACTTCATCACCATCACCCTGACCCCCTCACGCTCACTGCATCCCCGTTTCACCTAACGCCTCACACTCACGCCGTCACCGTCACTCTTAACCCCTCACACTCACTCCATCCACGTCACAATTAACCCCTCACACGCACTGCATCAATGTCACCCAGACCCCTCACACTCACTCCATCACTTTCACACTGACTCTCTCACCCTCACTTCATCACCATCACCCTGACCACTTCACACTCACTCCTTCACCATCAACCTGACTCCCTCACACTCACTCCATCACTGTCACCCTGACCCCGCACTCTCACACCATCGCTGTCACTCTTAACCCCTCACACTCACTCTATCACTGTCACCCTGTTCGCTTCACACTCACTCCATCACCAACTCACTGACCGCCTCACACTCACTTCATCACCGTCACCCTGACTCGCTCTCACTCACTGCATCACCGTCACACTGACCCCCTCACACTCCCTCCATCACTGTCACACTGACCAACTCACACTCACTCCATCACCGTCACTCTTAACCCTTCACACTCAGTCCATCACCGTCACCTTGACACCCTCACACTCACTCCATCACCGTCACCCTGAAACTGTCCCACTCACTCCATCACCGTCACACTGACTCTCTCACACTCACTTCATCACCTTCACCCTGACTCCCTCACGCTCACTGCATCCCCGTTACACCTAACCCCTCACACTCACTCCTTCGCCATCACACTGCACCCCCTCACACTCACTCCATCACGTCACCCTGACCCTTTCACACTCACACCGTCACCATCACTCTTAACCCCTCACACTCACTCCATCGCCGTCACCCTTAATCCCTCACAATCACTCAATCGCCGTCACCCTTACTCCCTCACACTCACTCCATCACCGTCACGCTGACCCCCTCATACTCACTCCAACACTGTCACCCTGACCATTTCACACTCACTCCATCCCCGACACACTGACTCTCTCACACTCATTCCATCACTGTCAACTTGGACCCCCACACTCACTCCATCAACGTTCCCCTGACCGCCTCACACTCACTCCATCTCCGTCAACCTGACCCCCTCACACTCCCTCTTTCACCGTAACCCTGACCCCCTCACATGCATTCCATCACTGTCACCCTGACCCTCTCACACTCACACCATCGCCGTCACGCCGTCCTCCACCCACTCACTCCATGGCCGTCACCCTTAATCACTCACACTCACTCCTTCGCGTCACCCTGACCCCCGCACACTCACTCCATCACTGTCACCCTGACAGTCTCACACTCACTTCATCAACATCACCCTGACCCTCTCACACTCACTCCATCACTGT
Source organism: Chiloscyllium plagiosum (assembly GCF_037043375.1). Classification (NCBI taxonomy): domain Eukaryota; kingdom Metazoa; phylum Chordata; class Chondrichthyes; order Orectolobiformes; family Hemiscylliidae; genus Chiloscyllium; species Chiloscyllium plagiosum. The sequence goes on along the minus strand of NW_028270175.1, from coordinate 72,505,922 downwards.
CACCCTGACCCACTCATATTCCCTCCATCACTGTCACCCTGACCACTTAATACTCACTCCATCAACGACACATTGACCAACTCACACTCACTCCATCACCGGCACGCTGACCCTCTCATACTCACTCCATCACTGTCACCGTGACTCTCTCACACTCACTTCATCACCATCACACTGACCCCCTCACACTCACTCAATCACTGTCACCCTGACCTCCTCACACTCACTCCATCATAGTCACTCTTAACCCCTCACACTCCCTCCATCCACATTGCACTTAACCCTTCACACTCACTCCATCATCATTACCCTTAACACCTCACACTCCATCACCGTCACTCTTAAGCCTTCACACTCACTCCATCCACGTCACACTGACCCCCTCATACTCACGCCATCACCGTCACTCTGACACCTTCACACTCACTCCATCACCATCTCACTGACCCCCTCACACTCACTCCATCACCGTCACCCTGGCACCTTCACACTCACTCCATCACCGTCACTCTGAACCCCTCACACTCACTCCATCACACTCACACGATACCCAGCAAACTCACTCTATCACCGTCACCCTGACCCACTCACACTCACTCCATCATCGTCACCCTGACCCCCTCACACTCTCTGCATCACCCACACCCTGAAACCCTCACACTCACTGCATCACCGTCACACTGACCCCCTCACACTCACTCCATCACCCTCACACTGACTCCAGCAAACTCACTCTATCACCCTCACACTGACCCCCTCACAATCACTCCATCACCGTCACACTGATTCCCTCACACTCACTCCATCACCGATCCCCTGAGCCGCTCACACTAACTCCATCACCGTCACACTGACACTTTCTCACTCACTCCATCATTGTCACCCTAACCCCCTCACACTCTCTCCCCCAAAATCACCCTGATGCCCTCACACACACTCCATCATTGGCACCCTGACAACCTCACACTCACACTATCACCGTCACCCTTAACACCTTACACTCACTCCATCGCCGTCACCCTGACCCCCTTAACAATCACTCCATCACTGTCACCCTTTCTCTCTCTCACACTCACTTCATCACCATCAGCCTGACCCCCTCACACTCACTCAATCACAGTCACCCTGACCCCCTCACACTCACTCCATCATTGTCCCCTTCATCCCCTCACACGCATTCCGTCCCTGTCACACTAAACCCCTCCCACTCACTCCATCACCATCACTCTTAACCCCTCACACTCACTCCATCCACGTCACCCTTAACCCCAGACACTCACTCCATCACTGTCACCCTGACTCTCTCACACTCACTTCATCAACATCACCCTGGCTCCCTCACACTCACTCCATCACTGTCACCCTGAACCTCTCACACTCACTCCATCACTGTCACCGTGAATCTCTCACACTCACTTCATCACCATCACACTGACCCCCTCACACTCACTCAATCACTGTCACCCTGACCTCCTCACAATCACTTCCTCATCGTCACCCTTAACCCCTCACACTCAGTCCATCACTGTCACTCTTAACCCCTCACATTCCCTACATCCACATTACACTTAACCCCTCACACTCACTCCATCAATGTCACCCTGACCCCCTCAGTCTCACTCCACCACAGTCACAATTAACTCCTCACACTCACTCCATCATCATTACCCTTAACCCCTCACACTCCACCACCGTCACTCTTAACCCTTCATACTCACTCCATCCACGTCACACTGACCCCCTCACACTCACTCCATCACCGTCACCCTGACACCTTCACAGTCACTCCATCACCGTCACACTAATCACCTCATACTCATTCCATCACTGTCACTCTGACACCTTCACAGTCACTCCATCACCGTCACACTGATCACCTCATACTCATTCCATCACTGTCAAACTGACTCCTTCACACACATTCCAGCACCGGCACATTGATCCATTCACACTCACTCGACCTCCGTCACACTGACTCTCTCACACTCACTTCATCACATCACCCTGACCCCCTCACACTCACTCAATCACTGCAACCCATTCCCCCTCATACTCCATGATTGTCACCATTAACCCCTCACACTCACTCCATCTCCGTCACACTTAAACCCTCACACTCACTCCATCACCGTCACTCTAACCCCTCACACTCACTCCAACCACATCACACTTCACCGCTCACACTAACTCCATCAATGTCACCCGGACCCCCTCACACTCACTCCGCTTCCGTCAGCCTTAAACCCTCACACGCACATCATCACCATCACCCTGAACCCCTCACACTCACTCCATAACTGTCATCCTGACCCTCTCACACTCACACAATCACCGTCATCCTTAACCCCTCACACTCACATCCTTAACCCCTAACACTCACTCCATCACCGTCACCGTGACCCCCCACACTCACTCCATTACTGTCACCCTGACTCTCTCACACTCACTTCATCACCATCACCCTGACTTCCTCACACTCACTCTATCACAGTCCCCTGACCCTCTCACACTCACACCATCACCGTCACCCTTAACCCCTCACACCTGCTCCCTCGCCGACACGCTTAACCCCTCACACTCACTCAATCGCCGTTACCCTGACCCCCTCACACTCACTCCTTCACTGTCACCCTGACGCACTCACACTCACTCCATCGCCGTCACCCTGACCCCCTCACACTCACTCCAACAATGTCAGCCTGACCAGTTCACACTCACTCCATTCCCGAAACACTGATCCCCTGACACTCATTCCATCACTGTCACTCTGCCTCCCTCACACTCACTCCATCACCATCACACTGACCCTCTCACACACACTGCATCCACGTCACCCTGACAAATTCAAATTCACACCATCACCGTCACCCTGACCTCCTCACTCTCATTCCATCACCGTCACTCTGCCACCCTCACACTCACTCTTTCACCGTCACACTGACCCCCTCACACACACTGCATCCACGTCACCCTGACAAATTCAAATTCACACCATCACCGTCACCCTGACCACTTCATACTCACTCCATCACAGACACACTGACCAACTCACACTCACTCCATCACCGTCACTCTGACACCTTCACAGTCACTCCATCACCGTCACACTGATCACCTCATACTCATTGCATCACTTTCAAACTGACTCCTTCACACACATTCCAGCACCGGCACATTGATCCATTCACACTCACTCGACCTCCGTCACACTGACTCTCTCACACTCACTTCATCACATCACCCTGACCCCCTCACACTCACTCAATCACTGCAACCCATTCCCCCTCATACTCCATGATTGTCACCATTAACCCCTCACACTCACTCCATCTCCGTCACACTTAAACCCTCACACTCACTCCATCACCGTCACTCTAACCCCTCACACTCACTCCAACCACATCACACTTCACCGCTCACACTAACTCCATCAATGTCACCCGGACCCCCTCACACTCACTCTGCTTCCGTCAGCCTTAAACCCTCACACGCACATCATCACCATCACCCTGAACCCCTCACACTCACTCCATAACTGTCATCCTGACCCTCTCACACTCACACAATCACCGTCATCCTTAACCCCTCACACTCACATCCTTAACCCCTAACACTCACTCCATCACCGTCACCGTGACCCCCCACACTCACTCCATTACTGTCACCCTGACTCTCTCACACTCACTTCATCACCATCACCCTGACTTCCTCACACCTGCTCCCTCGCCGACACGCTTAACCCCTCACACTCACTCAATCGCCGTTACCCTGACCCCCTCACACTCACTCCTTCACTGTCACCCTGACGCACTCACAGTCACTCCATCGCCGTCACCCTGACCCCCTCACACTCACTCCAACAATGTCAGCCTGACCAGTTCACACTCACTCCATTCCCGAAACACTGATCCCCTGACACTCATTCCATCACTGTCACTCTGCCTCCCTCACACTCACTCCATCACCATCACACTGACCCTCTCACACACACTGCATCCACGTCACCCTGACAAATTCAAATTCACACCATCACCGTCACCCTGACCTCCTCACTCTCATTCCATCACCGTCACTCTGCCACCCTCACACTCACTCTTTCACCGTCACACTGACCCCCTCACACACACTGCATCCACGTCACCCTGACAAATTCAAATTCACACCATCACCGTCACCCTGACCACTTCATACTCACTCCATCACAGACACACTGACCAACTCACACTCACTCCATCACCAGCACGCTGACCCTCTCACACCCACTCCATCACTGTCACCGTGACTCTCTCACACTCACTCCATCATCGTCACCCTTAACCCCTCACACTCACTCCATCACTGTCGCACTTAACCCCTCACTCTCACTCCATCCACGTCACACTTAACCCCTCACACCACTACATCAATGTCACCCTGACCCCCCTCACACTCACTCCATCACCATCACACTTTCGCCCTCACACTCACTCCATCACCGTCACTCTCAACCCTTCACACTCACTCAATCCACGTCACACTTAACCACTCACAATCACTCCATCAATGTCACACTGACCCACTCAAACACACTCCATCACCATCACCCTGACACCTTCACGCTCACTCCATCACCGGCACACTGACCCTCTCACACTCACTCGAGCTCAGTCACCCTGACCCCCCCCACACTCACACCATCACCGTCAGCCTTAACCCCCTCACACTCACTATATCGCCATCACCCTGACCCCCTCACACTCACTCCTTCACCGTCACGCTGACTCCCTCACACTCACTCCATCACTGTCACCCTGACGCTCTCACATTCACTCCATCCCCGTCACCCTAACCCCTCACACTCACTCCATCACCATCACCCTGTCCACCTCACGCACACTCCATCACCGTCAGCCTGACCCCGTCACACTCACTCCAACACCGTCAGCCTGACCCCCTCACACTCACTCATTCACCGTCACACTGACCCCCTCACACTCATCGTCACCCTGACACACTCACACTCGATCACCGTCAGCCTGACCCACTCACACTCACTCCATTATCGTCACCCTGACCCCCTCACACTCTCTGCATCACCCACACCCTGAAACCCTCACAATCACTCCATCACCGTCACACTGACCCCCTCACACTCACTCCATCACCATCACACTGACCCTCTCACACACACTGCATCCACGTAACGCAGACAAATTCAAATTCACACCATCACCGTCACCCTGACCTCCTCACACTCATTCCATCACCGTCACTCTGCCACCCTCACACTCACTCTTTTACCGTCACACTGACCCCCTCACACACACTGCATCCACGTCACCCTGACAAATTCAAATTCAGACCATCACCGTCACCCTGACCACTTCATACTCACTCCATCACCGACACACTGACCAACTCACACTCACTCCATCACCAGCACGCTGACCCTCTCACACTCACTCCATCACTGTCACCGTGACTCTCTCACACTCACTCCATCACCATCACACTGACCCCCTCACACTCAAACAATCACTGTCACCCTGACCTCCTCACACTGACTCCATCATCGTCACCCTTAACCCCTCACAATCATTCCATCACCGTTCCCCTGACCGTCACGCTGACCCCCTCACACTCACTCTTTCACCGTCACACTGACCCCCTCACACACACTGCATCCACGTCACCCTGACAAATTCAAATTCACACCATCACCGTCACCGTGACCACTTCATACTCACTCCATCACCGACACACTGACCAACTCACACTCACTCCATCACCAGCACGCTGACCCTCTCACACCCACTCCATCACTGTCACCGTGACTCTCTCACACTCACTCCATCATCGTCACCCTTAACCCCTCACACTCACTCCATCACTGTCGCACTTAACCCCTCACTCTCACTCCATCCACGTCACACTTAACCCCTCACACCACTACATCAATGTCACCCTGACCCCCTCACACTCACTCCATCACCATCACACTTTCGCCCTCACACTCACTCCATCACCGTCACTCTCAACCCTTCACACTCACTCAATCCACGTCACACTTAACCACTCACAATCACTCCATCAATGTCACACTGACCCACTCAAACACACTCCATCACCATCACCCTGACACCTTCACGCTCACTCCATCACCGGCACACTGACCCTCTCACACTCACTCGAGCTCAGTCACCCTGAACCCCCTCACACTCACACCATCACCGTCAGCCTTAACCCCCTCACACTCACTCCATCGCCATCACCCTGACCCCCTCACAATCACTCCTTCACCGTCACGCTGACTCCCTCACACTCACTCCATCACTGTCACCCTGACGCCCTCACATTCACTCCATCACCGTCACCCTAACCCCTCACACTCACTCCATCACCATCACCCTGTCCGCCTCACGCACACTCCATCACCGTCAGCCTGACCCCGTCACACTCACTCCAACACCGTCAGCCTGACCCCCTCACACTCACTCTTTCACCGTCACACTGACCCCCTCACACTCATCGTCACCCTGACACACTCACACTCTATCACCATCAGCCTGACCCACTCACACTCACTCCATTATCGTCACCCTGACCCCCTCACACTCTCTGCATCACCCACACCCTGAAACCCTCACAATCACTCCATCACCGTCACACTGACCCCCTCACACTCACTCCATCACCATCACACTGACCCTCTCACACACACTGCATCCAGGTCACCCTGACAAATTCAAATTCACACCATCACCGTCACCCTGACCTCCTCACACTCATTCCATCACCGTCACTCTGCCACCCTCACACTCACTCTTTCACCGTCACACTGACCCCCTCACACACACTGCATCCACGTCACCCTGACAAATTCAAATTCACACCATCACCGTCACCCTGACCACTTCATACTCACTCCATCACCGACACACTGACCAACTCACACTCACTCCATCACCAGCACGCTGACCCTCTCACACTCACTCCATCACTGTCACCGTGACTCTCTCACACTCACTCCATCACCATCACACTGACCCCCTCACACTCAAACAATCACTGTCACCCTGACCTCCTCACACTGACTCCATCATCGTCACCCTTAACCCCTCACAATCATTCCATCACCGTTCCCCTGACCGTCACGCTGACCCCCTCACACTCACTCTTTCACCGTCACACTGACCCCCTCACACTCACTGCATCCACGTCACCCTGGCAAACTCAAATTCACACCATCACCGTCACCGTGACCACTTCATACTCACTCCATCACCGACACACTGACCAACTCACACTCACTCCATCACCAGCACGCTGACCCTCTCACACCCACTCCATCACTGTCACCGTGACTCTCTCACACTCACTCCATCATCGTCACCCTTAACCCCTCACACTCACTCCATCACTGTCGCACTTAACCCCTCACTCTCACTCCATCCACGTCACACTTAATCCCTCACACCACTACATCAATGTCACCCTGACCCCCTCACACTCACTCCATCACCATCACACTTTCGCCCTCACACTCACTCCATCACCGTCACTCTCAACCCTTCACACTCACTCAATCCACGTCACACTTAACCACTCACAATCACTCCATCAATGTCACACTGACCCACTCAAACACACTCCATCACCATCACCCTGACACCTTCACGCTCACTCCATCACCGGCACACTGACCCTCTCACACTCACTCGAGCTCAGTCACCCTGAACCCCCTCACACTCACACCATCACCGTCAGCCTTAACCCCCTCACACTCACTATATCGCCATCACCCTGACCCCCTCACACTCACTCCTTCACCGTCACGCTGACTCCCTCACACTCACTCCATCACTGTCACCCTGACGCTCTCACATTCACTCCATCACCGTCACCCTAACCCCTCACACTCACTCCATCACCATCACCCTGTCCGCCTCACGCACACTCCATCACCGTCAGCCTGACCCCGTCACACTCACTCCAACACCGTCAGCCTGACCCCCTCACACTCACTCTTTCACCGTCACACTGACCCCCTCACACTCATCGTCACCCTGACACACTCACACTCTATCACCGTCAGCCTTACCCACTCACACTCACTCCATTATCGTCACCCTGACCCCCTCACACTCTCTGCATCACCCACACCCTGAAACCCTCACAATCACTCCATCACCGTCACACTGACCCCCTCACACTCACTCCATCACCCTCACACTTTCGCCCTCACACTCACTCCATCACCGTCACACTTTCGCCCTCACACTCACTCCATCACCGTCACTCTCAACCCTTCACACTCACTCAATCCACGTCACACTTAACCACTCACAATCACTCCATCAATGTCACACTGACCCACTCAAACACACTCCATCACCATCACCCTGACACCTTCACGCTCACTCCATCACCGGCACACTGACCCTCTCACACTCACTCGAGCTCAGTCACCCTGAACCCCCTCACACTCACACCATCACCGTCAGCCTTAACCCCCTCACACTCACTATATCGCCATCACCCTGACCCCCTCACACTCACTCCTTCACCGTCACGCTGACTCCCTCACACTCACTCCATCACTGTCACCCTGACGCTCTCACATTCACTCCATCACCGTCACCCTAACCCCTCACACTCACTCCATCACCATCACCCTGTCCGCCTCACGCACACTCCATCACCGTCAGCCTGACCCCGTCACACTCACTCCAACACCGTCAGCCTGACCCCCTCACACTCACTCTTTCACCGTCACACTGACCCCCTCACACTCATCGTCACCCTGACACACTCACACTCTATCACCGTCAGCCTTACCCACTCACACTCACTCCATTATCGTCACCCTGACCCCCTCACACTCTCTGCATCACCCACACCCTGAAACCCTCACAATCACTCCATCACCGTCACACTGACCCCCTCACACTCACTCCATCACCCTCACACTTTCGCCCTCACACTCACTCCATCACCGTCACACTTTCGCCCTCACACTCACTCCATCACCGTCACTCTCAACCCTTCACACTCACTCAATCCACGTCACACTTAACCACTCACAATCACTCCATCAATGTCACACTGACCCACTCAAACACACTCCATCACCATCACCCTGACACCTTCACGCTCACTCCATCACCGGCACACTGACCCTCTCACACTCACTCGAGCTCAGTCACCCTGAACCCCCTCACACTCACACCATCACCGTCAGCCTTAACCCCCTCACACTCACTATATCGCCATCACCCTGACCCCCTCACACTCACTCCTTCACCGTCACGCTGACTCCCTCACACTCACTCCATCACTGTCACCCTGACGCTCTCACATTCACTCCATCACCGTCACCCTAACCCCTCACACTCACTCCATCACCATCACCCTGTCCGCCTCACGCACACTCCATCACCGTCAGCCTGACCCCGTCACACTCACTCCAACACCGTCAGCCTGACCCCCTCACACTCACTCTTTCACCGTCACACACCCCCTCACACTCATCGTCACCCTGACACACTCACACTCTATCACCGTCAGCCTTACCCACTCACACTCACTCCATTATCGTCACCCTGACCCCCTCACACTCTCTGCATCACCCACACCCTGAAACCCTCACAATCACTCCATCACCGTCACACTGACCCCCTCACACTCACTCCATCACCCTCACACTGACCCCAGCAAACTCACTCTATCACCCTCACACTGACCCCATCACACTCACTCCATCACCGTCACCCTGACCCACTCACACTCACTCCATTATCGTCACCCTGACCCCCTCACACTCACTGCATCCACGTCACCCTGACAAACTCAAATTCACACCATCACCCTGACACCTTCATGCTCACTCAATCACCGTCACACTGACCCTCTCACACTCATTCCATCACTGTCAACCTGACTCCTTCACACACACTCCATCACTGGCACACTGATCCTCTCACACTCACTCGTGCTCAGTCACCCTGAACCCCTCATGCTCACTCCATCACTGTCACCCTGACCCCCTCACACTCAAACCATCACCGGCACATTTGGCCTCTCACACTCACACCATCACCGTCAAGCATAACCACTCTCACTCACTTCATCACCATCACTCTGTCCCACTCACACTCATTCAATCACTGTTACCCTGGCCCCCTGACACTCACTCCATGATCGTCACACTTAACCCCTCACACTGACTCCATCCCGTCACACTGAACCCCTCACACTCACTCCATCACCGTCACTCTTTACACCACACACTCACTCCATCTACGTCACACTTAACCCCTCACACTCACTGCATCAATTTCACCAGATCCCCTCACACTCACTCCATCCCCGTCACCCTGACCCCCTCACACTAACTCCATCACTGTCACATTGACTCTCTCACACTCATTTCATCACCATCACCCTGACTCACTTGCACTCACTCCATGACTGTCACCCTGACCCTCTCACACTCACACTATCGCCGTCATTCTAACCCTCTCACACTCACTCTATCACCGTCAACCTGACTCCCTCACACTCACTCAATCACCGTCACACTGGCTTCCTCACACTCACTCCATCACCGTCACTATTAACCCCTCACACTCTCTCCGTCCACGTCACTCTTAACCCCTCTCACTCACTACATCAATGTCTCCCAGACACCCTCACGCTCACAAAATTACCGTCACCCTTAACAGCTCACGCTCACTCTATCACTGTCACCCTGACCCTTTCACACTCACTTCATCACCATCATCCTGACACCCTCACACTCACTCCATCATTGTCACTCTTAACCCCTCACACTCACTCCATCCCCGTCACACTTAACCCCTCACACTCACTCCATCACCGTCACTCTTAACACCTCACACTCACTCCATCCACGTCACACTTAACCCCTCACACTCACTCCATCAATGTCCCCTGACCCCCTCACGCTCACTCCATCACTGTCACCCTGACTCTCTCACACTCACTTCATCACCATCACCCTGACACCCTCACACTCACTCCATCATCGTCACTCTTAACCCCTCACACTCACTCCATCACCGTCACTTTTAACGCCTCACACTCACTCCATCCACGTCACACTTAACCCCTCACACTCACTCCATCGTTGTCACCCGGACCCCCTCACACTCACTCCATCACTGTCACACTGACTCTCTCACGCTCATTTCATCACCATCACCCTGACTCACTTGCACTCACTCCATGACTGTCACCCTGACCCTCTCACACTCACACCATCGCCGTCATCCTGACCCTCTCACACACACTCCATCACTGTCACCGTGACTCTCTCACAATCACTCATTCACCATCACACTGACCCCCTAACACTCACTCAATCTCTGTCACCCTTACCTCCTCATACTCACTCCATCATCGTCACCCTTAACCCCTCACACTCACTCCATCCAAGTCACAATTAACCCCTCACACTCACTACATCATAGTCACCCTGACCCACTCATACTCACACAATCACTGTTACCCTGGCTCCCTCACACTCACTCCATGATCGTCACACTTAATCCCTCACACTCACTCCATCCCCGTCACACTTAACCCCTCACACTCACTCCATCACCGTCACTCTTAACACCTCACACTCACTCCATCCACGTCACACTTAACCCCTCACACTCACTCCATCAATGTCACCCTGACCCCATCATACTCTCTTCATTACCATCACACTGACGCCCTCACACTCATTCAATCACTGTCAACCTGACTCCTTCACAAACACTCCATCACCGCCACACTGACCCTCTCACACTCACTCGAGCTCAGTCACCCTGACCCCGTCACACTCTCTCCATCTCCGTCAACTTGACCCCGTCTCACACACTCCATCACTGTCACGCCGAACCCCTCACACTCACTCCATCACTGTCACACCGGCCCACTCGCACTCACTCCATCACTCACACCCTGAACCCCTCACACTCACACCATCACCATCAACCTGACCCCTTCACAATCACTCCATCACCGTCACACTGAAACCCACACACTCACTCCATCATGGCCACCGTAAACTCCTCACAGTCACTCCATCACAATTACCCTGACGCCCTCACACTCACTCCATCACCGTACCCCTTAACCCCCTCACATTCACTCCATCAACCACACCCTTAAGCCCTCACACTCACTGCATCAACGTCAAACTGACCCCCATACACACATTCCATCACCGTCAGACTGACCCTCCCCCACAGTCACTCGATCTCTCTCATCCTATCCCCCTCACACTCACTCGATCACTGTCAGGCTGACCCCCTCACGCTCACTCCAGCACAGTCACCATGACGCACACACACTCACTTCATCACCGTCACACCGGCCCACTCGCACTCACTCCATCACTCACACCCTGAACCCCTCACACTCACACCATCACCGTCACACTGATTCCCTCACACTCACACCATCACCGTCAACCTTAACCACTCACAAACACTCCATCACCGTCACCCTGACTCCCTCACACTCACCCCATCACAGTCACCCTGACTCCATCACCGTCAAACTGATCCCCTCACAATCCCTCCATCACTGTCACCCTGACCACTTCATACTCACTCCATCACCGACACACAGACCAACTCACACTCACTCCATCACCATCACCCTGACCCCCTCACCCTCACTCAATCACCGTCACACTGGCCCCCTCACACTCACTCCATCACCGTCACCCTTAACCCCTCACTCTCACTCAATTACCATCACGTTTAACGCCTCACACTCACTCCATCCACGTCACACTTAACCCCTCACACTCACTGCATCAATGTCACCCTTACCCAATCACACTCACTCCATCACGGTCACCCTGACACCCTCACACTCACTACGTCACCGTCAACTTGACCCCCTCACACTCTCGCCATTACCGTCACACTGACGCCCTCACACTCATTCAATCACTGTCAACCTGACTCCTTCACACAGTCCATCACCGGCACACTGACCCTCTCACACTCACTCGAGCTCATTCACCTGACCCCGCCACACTCTCTCCATCTCCGTCAACCTGACCCTGTCTCACACACTCCATCACTGTCACGCTAAACCCCTCACACTCACTCCATCACTCTCAACCTGACTCCCTCAAATTCACTCCATCTCCGTCAACCTGATCCCTCCTCACACACTCCATCACCAACACGGTGAACCACTCACACTCACTCCATCACTGTCACCCTGACGTCCTCACACTCACTCCATCACTGTTAACCTGACCCCCTCACACTCACCCCATAACTGTCACCCTGACCTCCTCACACTCATTCCATCACTGTCACGCTGACCTCCTCACACTCACTCCATCACGGTTACCCTGACCCCATCACACTCACTCCACAACTGTTACCCTGACTCTCTCACACTCACTCCATCACCAACAACCTGACACCTTCACACTCACTCCATCATGGTCACCCTAACCCCCTCACAGTCACTCCATCACAATTACCCTGATGCCCTCACACACACTCCATCACCATCACCGTTAACCCGTTCACATTCATTCCATCACCCACACACTTAAACCCTCACACTCACTTCATCAACGTCACACAGACCCCCATACACACATTCCATCACCGTCATACTGACCCCCTCACACTCACTCGATCTCTGTCATCCTAACCCCCTCACACTCACTCGATCACTGTCACTCTGACCCCTCACACTCACTCCATCACTGTCAGCCTGACTGCCTCACGCTCACTCTAGCATAGTCACCATGACGCCCATACACTCACTCCATCACCGTCACACCGGCCCACTCACAATCACTCCATCACCGTCACGCTGATCCCCTCACACTCCCGCCATCACCGTCACCCAGATCCACTCACACTCACTCCATCACGGTCACACAGATCCCCTCACACTCACTCTATCACCGTCACTCTGACCCCCTCACACTCACTTAATCACTGTCACACCTAAACCCTCACACTCACTCCATCAATGTCACACTGACCAACACACACTCACTCTATCACCGTCACCCTAACCCCCTCACACTCACCCCATCACCGTCACTCTGACCCCCTCACACTCACTCCATCACCGTCACCCTGAACCCTTCACACTCACTCCATCAGAGTCACACTGACCCCATTCCCACTCACTCCATCACCATCACCCTAATCCCCCCCACACTCACTCCATCACCGTCACACTGACCCCCTCACACTCCCTCCATCACCGGCACGCTGACCCTCTCACACTCACTCCATCATTGTCAGCCTGACCCACTCACACTCACTCCATCACAGGTACACTCACCCTCTCACACCCTCTCCATCACAATCACCCTGACCCCCTCACACTCACTCTATCACTGTCAAACTGACACGCACACACACACACACCATCACCGACTCCCTGACCCCCTCACACTCATTACATCAGCGTCACCCTGACCCCCTGACCCTCACTTCATCACCATCACCCTGTCCCTCTCACACTCACTCAATCACTCTCAGACTGGCCCCCTCACACACACTCCATGATCGTCACACTTAACCCTTCACACTCACTCCATCCCCGTCACACTTAACCCCCTCACACTCACTCCATCATCATCAACCTTAACGCCTCACACTCACTCCATCCCCGTCACACTCAATCCCTCACACTCACTCCTTCAATGTCACATTTAACCCCTCACACTCACTCCATCGCCGTCACACTGATCCTCTAACACTCCCGCCATCACCGTCACCCAGACCCACTCACACTCACACTCACTCCATCACGGTCACACAGATCTCCTCACACTCACTCTATCACCGTCACTCTGACCCCCTCACACTCACTCCATCACTGTCCCACTTAAACCCTCACACTCACTCCATCAATGTCACACTGACCAACTCACACTCACTCTATCACCGTCACCCTAACCCCCTCACACTCACCCCATCACCGTCATCCAGACCCCTTCACACTCACCCCAACACCGTCACCCTGAACCCCTCACACTCGCTGCATCACATTCACCCTGACCGCTTCACACTCACTCCATTACCATCACCCTGATCCCCTCACACTCACTCCATCACTGGTCACACTGACCCTCTCACACTCACTCCATCACAGGTACACTCCCCCCTCACACCCTCTCCATCACCATCACCCTGAACCCCTCACACTCACTCCATCACTGTCAATCTGACACGCACACACAAAATCCCTCACCGTCACCCTGACCCCCTGACACTCACTTCATCACCATCACCCTGTCCCCCTCACACTCACTCAATCACTCTCACCCTGGCCCCCTCACACTCACTCCATGATCGTCACACTTAACCCTTCACACTCACTCCATCCCCGTCACACTTAACCCCCTCACACTCACTCCATCATCATCACCCTTAAGCCCTCACACTCACTCCATCCACGTCACACTCAATCCCTCACACTCACTTCATCAAAGTCACGCTTAACCCCTCACACTCACACCATCCCGTCACACTTAAACCGTCACACTCACTCCATCAACGACACTCTTAACCCCTCAAACTCACGCCATCCACATCACACTTCACCCCTCACACTGACACCATCAATGTCACCCAGACCCCCTCACACTCACTCCATTACCGTCACCCTGACTGCCTCACACTCACTCCATCACTGTCACCCTGACTCTCTCACACTCACTTCATCACCATTTCCCTGACACCCTCACACTCACTCCATCACTGTCACCCTGACCATCTCACACTCACACCATCACCGTCACCCTTAACCCCTCACACTCACTCCATCGCCGTTACCCTAAACCCCTATCACTCACTCCATCACTGTCACCCTGACTCTCTCACACTCACACCATCACCGTCAACCTTATCCCCTCACACTCACTCCATCGCCGTTACCCTGACTCTCTCACACTCACTACATCACCGTCACTCTTAACCCCTCACACTCACTCCATCAACGTCACACTCAATCCCTCACACTCACTTCAACAATGTCACACTTAACCCCTCACACTCACTCCATCGCCGTTACCCTGACCCCCTCACACTCACTCGATCCACATCACACTCAATCCCTCACACTCAAACCATCGCCATCACCCTGACCCTCTCACACTCACACCATCAGCGTCACCCTTAACCCCTCACACTCACTCCATCGCCGTCACCCTGACCCCCCTCACACTCACTCCATCACTGTCACGCCGACTCTCTCACACTCACTTCAGCACCATCACGCTGACTCATTTGCACTCACTCCATGACTGTCACGCTGACCCTCTAACACTCACACCATCACCGTCACCCTTAACCCCTCAAACTCACTCCATCGCCGTCACCCTGACGCCCTCAGACTCACTCCATCACTGTCACCCTGGCTCTCTCACACTCACTTCATCACCATCACTATGATCCCCTCACACTCACTCAATCACTGTCACCTGGCCCCCTCATACTCACTCCATGGTTGTCACACTTAACCCCTCACACTCACTCCATCCCCTTCACACTTAACCCCTCACACTCACTCCATCCCGTCACACTTAAACCGTCACACTCACTCCATCAACGTCACTCTTAACCCCTCAAACTCACGCCATCCACATCATACTTCACCCCTCACACTGACTCCATCAATGTCACCCAGACCCCCTCACACTCACTCCATTACCGTCACTCTGACCGCCTCACACTCACTCCATCACTGCCACCCTGACTCTCTCACACTCACTTCATCACCATTACCCTGACCCTCTCACACTCACTCCATCACTGTCATCCTGACCATCTCACACTCACACCATCACCGTCACCCTTAAACCCTCACACTCACTCCATTGCCATTACCCTAAACCCCTATCACTCACTCCATCACTGTCACCCTGACTCTCTCACACTCACACCATTACCGTCAACCTTATCCCCTCACACTCACTCCATCGCCGTTACCCTGACTCTCTAACACTCACACCATCACCGTCACCCTTAACCCCTCACACACACTCCATCGCCATCACCCTGACCCCCTCACACTCACTCCATCACCGTCACACTGACCACTCACACTCACTCCATCACTGTCACCCTGACCAGTTCACACTCACTCCATCCCCGACAAACTGACCGCCTCACACTTATTCCATTACAGTCACCCTGACTCCCTCACACTTTCTCCATCATCGTCACACTGACTGCCTCACACTTATTCCATCACTGTCAACCTGACCCCCTCACACTTTCTCCATCACCATCACCCTGACCACCTCACACTCACTCCATCACAGTCACCCTGACCCCCTCACACTCACTCCATCACCGGCAGACTGACCCCCTCACACTCACTCCATCACTGTCACCCTGACCCCTTCACACTCACTCGATCACCGTCGCCTTGATCCCCTCATACTAACTCCATCATGG
Source organism: Chiloscyllium plagiosum (assembly GCF_037043375.1). Classification (NCBI taxonomy): domain Eukaryota; kingdom Metazoa; phylum Chordata; class Chondrichthyes; order Orectolobiformes; family Hemiscylliidae; genus Chiloscyllium; species Chiloscyllium plagiosum. The sequence continues at coordinate 72,488,472 of NW_028270175.1, read as the reverse complement.
TCAGCCTGATCCCTCACACTCACTCCATCACCGTCAGCCTGACCCCCTCACACTCACTCTTTCACCGTCACACTGACCCACTAACACTCACCGCATCCACGTCACCCTGACAATCTCAAAGTCACACCATCACCGTCACCCTGAACACTTCATACTCACTCCATCACCGACACACTGACCAACTCACACTCACTCCATCACGATCATACCGACTCCCTCACACTCACTCAATCACTGTCACCCTGACCCCCTCACACTCACTCCATCACCGTCACACTTAACCCCTCACACTCACTCATCATCGTCACCTTAACCCCTCACACTCACTCCATTACCGTCACTCTTAACCCTCCACACTCAATCCATCCACGTCCCACTTAAACCCACACACTCACTCCATCACTCTCACCCTGGCACCCGTCACACTTAACTCCTCACAATCACTCCATCAATATCATACTGACCCCCTTAAACTCACTCCATCACCATCACCCTGACACCTTCACATACACTCCATCACTGGCACACTGATCCTCTCACACTCACTCGAGCTCAGTCACCCTGAACCCCTCAAGCTCACTCCATCACTGTCACCCTGACCCCCTCACACTCACTCCATCACCGGAACACTTGGCCTCTCACACTCACACCATCACCGTGAAACCTAACCACTCACACTCACTACAGAGCCGTCACCCTGACCCCCTCACACTCACTCAATCACTGTCAGCCTGTCCACCTCACACTCACTCCATGATCGTCACACTTAACCGCTCACACTCACTCCATCCCCGTAACACTTAACCCTTCACACTCACTCTATCCACGTCACACTTAACCCCTCACACTCACTCCATCAATGTAACCCAGACCCCCTCACACTCACTCCATCGCAGTCACCCTGACCCCCTCACACTCACTCCATCACTGTCACCCTGACTCTCTCGCACTCACTCCATCACCGTCACCCTGACTGTCTCACACTCACTCGATCTCTGTCATCCTAACCCACTTAAACCCACACACTCACCCCATCAATGTCACACTGACCAACTCACACTCACTCTATCACCGTCACCCTAACCCCCTCACACTCACCCCATCACCGTCACCCTGACCCCCTCACACTCACTCCATCACTATCACCCTGATCCCCTCACACCCACTCCATCAACATCAGTCTGACCCCCTCACACTCACTCCATCACTTTCACACTGACCCTCTCACACTCACTCCATCATTGTCAGCCTGACCCACTCACACTCACTCCATCACAGGTACACTCACCCCGTCACACTCTCCCCATCACCCTGACCCCCGTCACACTCACTCCATCACTGTCAACCTGACACGCACACACACACTCCCTCAACATCACACTGACCCCGTCACACTCACTCGATCTCTGTCATCCTAACCCCTTCACACCCACTCGATCACTGTCACCCTGACCCCCTCACACTCACTCCATCACCGTCACCCTATCCCCCTCACACTCACTCCATCATTGTCACCCTGACACCCTCACAGGCACTCCATCACCGTCACATTGACCCCCTCACACTCACTCCATCACTGTCAACCTGATACGCACACACACTCCCTCACCGTCATACTGACCCTCTCACACTCACTCGATCTCTGTCATCCTAACCCCCTCACACTCACCCCATCAATGTCACACTGACCAACTCACACTCACTCTATCACCGTCACCCTAACCCCCTCACACTCACACCATCACCGTCACCCTGACCCCCTCACACTCACTCCATCACTATCACCCTGATCCCCTCACACTCACTCCATCAACGTCAGTCTGACCCCCTCACACTCACTCCATCACTTTCACCCTGACCCCCGTCACACTCAGTCCATCATTGTCAGCCTGACCCACTCACACTCACTCCATCACAGGTACACTCACCCCGTCACACTCCCCATCACCCTGACCCCCGTCACACTCACTCCATCACTGTCAACCTGACACGCACACACACACTCCCTCAACGTCACACTCACTCGATATCTGTCATCCTAATCCCTTCACACTCACTCGATCACTGTCACCCTGATCCCCTCACACTCACTCCATCACCGTCACCCTATCCCCCTCACACTCACTCCATCACTGTCACCCTGAAACCCTCACAGGCACTCCATCACCGTCACATTGACCCCCTCACACTCACTCCATCACTGTCAACCTGATACGCACACACACTCCCTCACCATCATACTGACCCTCTCACACTCACACTCTATCACCGGCACCCTGATTCCACCACACTCACTTCATCACCGTCACCATGACACCCACACACTTACTCCATCACCGTCACACCGGCCCACTCGCACTCACTCAGTCACTCACACCCTGACCCTCTCACACTCACTCCATCACCGTCACCCTGAATCCCTCACACTCACTCGATTACCATCACACTGAGCTTCTCACACTCACTCCATCACTGTCACCCTGCCCCCTAACACTCACTCCATCACAATCACCCTACCCCCCTCACACTCACTCCATCACAATAAGCCTGACGCCCTCACACTCACTCCATCACTGTCCCACTTAAACCCTCACACTCACTCCATCAATGTCATCCTGACCAACTCACACTCACTCCATCACCGTCACCCTCACCCACACTCTCACCCACCATCACCGTCACACTGATTCCCTCACACTCACACCATCACCGTCACCCTGACCCCCTCACACTCACGCCATCACTGTCACCCAAACCCACTCACACTAACTCCATCATTGTCACCCTGACTCTCTCACACTCACTCCATCACCATCAACCTGACCACCTCACACTCACTCCATCACCGTCACACTGACCCCCTCACACTCACTCCATCATTGTCACCCTGCCACCCTCACCCACGCTCCATCAACCTCTCCCTGACCTCCTCACACTCACTCCATCAACGTCACACTGACTCTCTCACACTCACACCATCACCGTCACACTGACCCCCTCACACTCACTCCATCATTGTCACCCTGACACCCTCACCCACACTACATCACCCACTCTCTGACCCTCTCACACTCACTCCATCAACGTCACACTGACTCTCTCACACTCACTCTATCACTGTCACCCTGGTCCCCTCACATTCACTTCATCACCGTTACCCTGATTCCCTCACTCTCACTCCATTACCGTCACACTGACCCTCTCACACTCACTCCATCATTGTCACCCTGCTCCCCTCACACTTACTCCATCACCGTCACACTGAACCCCCTAACACCCATTCCATCACAGTCACGCTGACCCCCTCACACTTACTTCATCACCGTCACCATGATCTACACACACTCATTGCATCACCGTCACAATGACCCCCTCACACTCACTCCATCACCGTCACCCTGACCCCCTCACACTCACACCATCACTGTCAACCTGAACCCATCACACTCACTCCATCACTCTCCCCCTGACCAACTCACACTCACTCTATCACCGTCACCCTGACAACCTCAAACTCACTCCATTACAGTAACACTGACGCCCTCACACTCACTCCATGATCGTCCCACTTAAACCCAGACACTCACTCCATCAATGTCATCCGAACCAACTCACACTCACTCCATCACCGTCACCCTCACCCACACTCTCACCCACAATCACCGTCACACTGATTCCCTCACACTCACACCATCACCGTAACCCTGACCCCCTCACACTCACGCCATCGCTGTCACCCAAACCCACTCACACTCATTCCATCATTGTCACCCTGACTCTCTCACACTCACTCCATCACCATCAACCTGACCACCTCACACTCACTCCATCACCGTCACACTGACCCCCTCAAACTCACTCCATCATTGTCACCCTGCCACCCTCACCCACGCTCCAACAACCTCTCCCTGACCTCCTCACACTCACTCCATCAACGTCACACTGACTCTCTCACACTCACACCATCACCGTCACACTGACCCCCTCACACTCACACCATCATTGTCACCCTGACACACTCACCCACACTCCATCACCCACTCCCTGACCCCTCACACCCACTCCATCAACGTCACACTGACTCTCTCACACTCACTCCATCACTGTCACCCTGGTCCCCTCACATTCACTCCATCACCGCTACCCTGATTCCCTCACTCTCACTCCATTACCGTCACACAGACCCTCTCACACTCAATCCATCACCGTCAACCTGGCCCCCTCACACTCACTCCATCACAATCACCCTGACACCATCGCACTCACTCCATCACCGACACACTGACCCCCTCACACTCACTCCATCCACGTCACACTGAACCCCCTCACACTCACTCCATCACTGTCACCCTGGTCCCCTCACATTCACTCCATCACCGTTACCCTGATTCCCTCACTCTCACTCCATTACCGTCACACTGACTCTCTCACACTCACTCCATCACCGTCAACCTGGCCCCCTCACACTCACTCCATCACCGTCACACTGACCCTCTCACACTCACTCCATCACCGTCACACTGACCGCCTCACACTCATTCCATCACAATCACCCTGACACCCTCGCACTCACTCTATCACCGACACACTGACCCCCTCACACTCACTCCATCACCGTCACCCTGACCCCCTCACACTCACTCCATCACTGTCACCCTGGCGCCCTCACACTCACTCCATTACCGTCACACTGTCCGCCTCACACTCACTCCATCACCGTCACCGTAAACCCCTCACACTCATTCCATCATCATCACACAGACCCTCTCACACACACTCCATCATTGTCACCCTGCTCCCCTCACACTCACTCCATCCACGTCACACTGAACCCCCTCACACTCACTCCATCACAGTCACCCTGATTCCCTCACACTTACTTCATCAACGTCACCATGACCTACACACACTCAATGCTTCACCGTCACACTGACCCCCTCACACTCACTCCATCACCGTCACCCTGACCCGCTCACACTCACACCATCACTGTCAACCTGAACGCATCACACTCACTCCATCACTCTCACCGTGACCAACTCACACTCACTCTATCACCGTCACCCTGACCATCTCGCACTCACTCCATCACTGTCACCCTGACACCCTCAAACTCACTCCATCACCGCTTCCCTGACATCCTCAAACTCACTCCATTCCAGTAACCCTGACCCCTCACACTCATTCCATCACCTTCACCATGATTCCCAAACACTAATCCATCACTGTCACACCGACCCATTCACACTCACTCCATCACTGTCACCCTCACCCACATTCTCACCCACCACACCGTCACACTGATTCCCTCACACTCACACCATCACCGTCACCCTGACCCCCTCACACTCACACCATCACTGTCAACCTGAACCCATCACACTCACTCCATCACTCTCACCCTGACCAACTCACACTCACTCTATCACCGTCACCCTGACCATCTCGCACTCACTCCATCACTGTCACCCTGACACCCTCAAACTCATTCCATCACCGCTTCCCTGACAACCTCAAACTCACTCATTACAGTAACCCTGACGCCCTCACACTCACTCCATGATCGTTCCACTTAAACCCACACACTCACTCCATCAATGTCATCCTGACCAACTCACACTCACTCCATCACCGTCACCCTCACCCACACTCTCACCCACCATCACCGTCACACTGATTCCCTCACACTCACACCATCACCGTCACCCTGACCCCCTCACACTCACGCCATTGCTGTCACCCAAACCCACTCACACTCACTCCATCATTGTCACCCTGACTCTCTCACACTCACTCCATCAGCATCAACCTGACCACCTCACACTCACTCCATCACCGTCACACTGACCCCCTCAAACTCACTCCATCATTGTCACCCTGCCACCCTCACACACGCTCCATCAACCTCTCCCTGACCTCCTCACACTCACTGCATCATCGTCACACTGACTCTCTCACACTCACACCATCACCGTCACACTGTCCCCCCTCGCACTCACTCTATCACCTACTCCCTGACCCCTCACACTCACTCCATCAACGTCACACTGACTCTATCACACTCACTCCATCACTGTCACTCTGGTCCCCTCACATTCACTCCATTACCGTTACCCTGATTCCCTCACTCTCACTGCATTACCGTCACACTGACCCTCTCACACTCAATCATTCACCGTCAACCTGGCCCCGTCACACTCACTCCATCACAATGACCCTGACACCCTCGCACTCACTCCATCACCGACACACTGACCCCCTCACACTCACTCCATCACAGTCACCCTGATTCCCTCACACTTACTTCATCACCGTCACCATGACCTACACACACTCAATGCATCACCGTCCCACTGACCCCCTCACACTCACTCCATCACCGTCACCCTGACCCCCTCACACTCACACCATCACTGTCAACCTGAACCCATCACACTCACTCCATCACTCTCACCCTGACCTACTCACACTCACTCTATCACCGTCACCCTGACAATCTCGCACTCACTCCATCACTGTCACCCTGACACCCTCAAACTCACTCCATCACCGCTTCCCTGACAACCTCAAACTCACTCCATTACAGTAACCCTGACGCCCTCACACTCACTCCATGATCGTCCCACTTAAACCCACACACTCACTCCATCAATGTCATCCTGACCAACTCACACTCACACCATCACCGTCACCCTGACCCCCTCACACTCACGCCATCACTGTCACCCAAACCCACTCACACTCACTCCATCACCGTCACCCTGACCCCCTCACACTCACACCATCACTGTCACCCTGGTCCCCTCACATTCACAGCATCACCGTTACCCTGATTCCCTCACTCTCACTCCATTACCGTCACACTGACCCTCTCACACTCACTCCATCACCGTCAACCTGGCCCCCTCACACTCACTCCATCACAATCACACTGACCCTCTCACACTCACTCCATCATTGTCACCCTACTCCCCTCACACTTACTCCATCGCCGTCACCCTGATTCCCTCACACTCACTCCATCACCGTCACACTGACCCTCTCACACTCACTCCATCACCGTCACACTGACCGCCTCACACTCACTCCATCACAATCACCCTGACACCCTCGTACTCACTCCATTAGCATCAACCTGACCACCTCACACTCACTCCATCACCGTTACACTGACCCCCGCAAACTCACTCCATCATTGTCACCCTGCCACCCTCACACACGCTCCATCAACCTCTCCCTGACCTCCTCACACTCACTCCATCAACGTCACACTGTCTCACTCACACTCACACCATCACCGTCACACTGACCCCCCTCACATTCACTCCATCACCCACTCCCTGACCCCTCACACTCACTCCATCAACGTCACACTGACTCTATCACACTCACTCCATCACTGTCACTCTGGTCCCCTCACATTCACTCCAATACCGTTACCCTGATTCCCTCACTCTCACTCCATTATCGTCACACTGACCCTCTCACACTCAATCATTCACCGTCAACCTGGCCCCGTCACACTCACTCCATCACAATGACCCTGACACCCTCGCACTCACTCCATCACCGACACACTGACCCCCTCACACTCACTCCATCACAGTCACCCTGATTCCCTCACACTTACTTCATCACCGTCACCATGACCTACACACACTCAATGCATCACCGTCCCACTGACCCCCTCACACTCACTCCATCACCGTCACCCTGACCCCCTCACACTCACACCATCACTGTCAACCTGAACCCATCACACTCACTCCATCACTCTCACCCTGACCAACTCACACTCACTCTATCACCGTCACCCTGACAATCTCGCACTCACTCCATCACTGTCACCCTGACACCCTCAAACTCACTCCATCACCGCTTCCCTGACAACCTCAAACTCACTCCATTACAGTAACCCTGACGCCCTCACACTCACTCCATGATCGTCCCACTTAAACCCACACACTCACTCCATCAATGTCATCCTGACCAACTCACACTCACACCATCACCGTCACCCTGACCCCCTCACACTCACGCCATCACTGTCACCCAAACCCACTCACACTCACTCCATCTCCGTCACCCTGACCCCCTCACACTCACACCATCACTGTCACCCTGGTCCCCTCACATTCACTGCATCACCGTTACCCTGATTCCCTCACTCTCACTCCATTACCGTCACACTGACCCTCTCACACTCACTCCATCACCGTCAACCTGGCCCCCTCACACTCACTCCATCACAATCACACTGACCCTCTCACACTCACAGCATCATTGTCACCCTACTCCCCTCACACTTACTCCATCACCGTCACCGTAAACCCCTCACACTCATTCCATCACCGTCACACAGACCCTCTCACACTCACTCCATCACCGTCACACTGACCGCCTCAAACTCACTCCATCACAATCACCCTGACACCCTCGTACTCACTCCATCAGCATCAACCTGACCACCTCACACTCACTCCATCACCGTTACACTGACCCCCTCAAACTCACTCCATCATTGTCACCCTGCCACCCTCACACACGCTCCATCAACCTCTCCCTGACCCCTCACACTCACTCCATCAACGTCACACTGACTCTATCACACTCACTCCATCACTGTCACTCTGGTCCCCTCACATTCACTCCATTACTGTTACCCTGATTCCCTCACTCTCACTCCATTACCGTTACACTGACCCTCTCACACTCAATCATTCACCGTCAACCTGGCCCCGTCACACTCACTCCATCACAATGACCCTGCCACCCTCACACACGCTCCATCAACCTCTCCCTGACCCCTCACACTCACTCCATCAACGTCACACTGACTCTATCACACTCACTCCATCACTGTCACTCTGGTCCCCTCACATTCACTCCATTACTGTTACCCTGATTCCCTCACTCTCACTCCATTATCGTCACACTGACCCTCTCACACTCAATCATTCACCGTCAACCTGGCCCCGTCACACTCACTCCATCACAGTCACCCTGATTCCCTCACACTTACTTCATCACCGTCACCATGACCTACACACACTCAATGCATCACCGTCCCACTGACCCCCTTACACTCACTCCATCACCGTCACCCTGACCCCCTCACACTCACACCATCACTGTCAACCTGAACCCATCACACTCACTCCATCACTCTCACCCTGACCAACTCACACTCACTCTATCATCGTCACCCTGACCATCTCGCACTCACTCCATCACTGTCATCCTGACACCCTCAAACTCACTCCATCACCGCTTCCCTGACAACCTCAAACTCACTCCATTACAGTAACCCTGACGCCCTCACACTCACTCCATGATCGTCCCACTTAAACCCACACACTCACTCCATCAATGTCATCCTGACCAACTCACACTCACCCCATCACCGTCACCCTCACCCACACTCTCACCCACCATCACCGTCACACTGATTCCCTCACACTCACACCATCACCGTCACCCTGACCCCCTCACACGCACGCCATCACTGTCACCCAAACCCACTCACACTCACTCCATCACCGTCACCCTGACCCCCTCACAATCACACCATCACTGTCACCCTGGTCCCCTCACATTCACTCCATCACCGTTACCCTGATTCCCTCACTCTCACTCCATCACAATCACACTGACCCTCTCACACTCACTCCATCATTGTCACCCTACTCCCCTCACACTTACTCCATCGCCGTCACCCTGATTCCCTCACACTCACTTCATCACCGTCACACTGACCCTCTCACACTCACTCCATCACCGTCACACTGACCGCCTCACACTCACTCCATCACAATCACCCTGACATCCTCGCACTCACTCCATCACCATCACCCTGACCCCCTCACACTCACTCCATCACTGTCACCCTGACGCCCTCACACTCACTCCATTACCGTCACACTGTCCGCCTCACACTCACTCCATCACCGTCACCGTAAACCCCTCACACTCATTCCATCACCATCACACAGACCCTCTCACACTCACTCCATCATTGTCACCCTGCTCCCCTCACACTCACTCCATCCACGTCACACTGAACCCCCTCACACTCACTCCATCACAGTCACCCTGATTCCCTCACACTTACTTCATCACCGTCACCATGGCCTACACACACTCAATGCATCATCGTCACACTGACCCCCTCACACTCACTACATCACCGTCACCCTGACCCCCTCACACTCACACCATCACTGTCAACCTGAACCTATCACACTCACTCCATCACTCTCACCCTGACCAACTCACACTCACTCTATCACCGTCACCCTGACCATCTCGCACTCACTCCATCACTATCACCCTGACACCCTCAAACTCACTCCATTACCGATTCACTGACAACCTCAAACTCACTCCATTACAGTAACCCTGACCCCTCACACTCATTCCATCACCTTCACCATGATTCCCAAACACTAATCCGTCACTCTCACACCGACCCACTCACACTCACTCCATCACAGTCAGCCTATCTCCCTCACACTCACTCTATCACCGTCACACGGGACCACTCACACTCACTCCATCACGTCACCCTGACCCCCTCACATTCACTCCATCACGTCTCCCTGAGCACCTCACACTCTCTCCATCACCATCACCCTGACTCCCACACACTCACTCCTTCTCCGTCAACCTGCTCCCCTCACACTCACTCCAAACCCGTCACGCTTAAACCCCTCACACACATTCCATCACCGTCACACTGACCTCCTCACACTCACTCGATCTCTCTCATCCTAACCCCCTCACACTTACTCGATCACTGTCACCTTCACTCTCTCACACTCACTTTATCACCGTCACCCTGACCCCCTCACAATCACTCTATCACTGTCACCCTGACCCCCTCACGCTCACTCCATCACCGTCACCCTGGTCCCCTCACATTCACTCCATCACCGTTACCCTGATTCCCTCACTCTCACTCCATTACCGTCTCACTGACCCTCTCACACTCACTCCATCACCGTCAACCTGGCCCCCTCACACTCACTCCATCACAATCACACTGACCCTCTCACACTCACTCCATCATTGTCACCCTACTCCCCTCACACTTACTCCATCGCCGTCACCCTGATTCCCTCACACTCACTCCATCACCGTCACACTGACCCTCTCACACCCACTCCATCACAATCACCCTGACATCCTCGCACTCACTCCATCACCATCACCCTGACCCCCTCACACTCACTCCATCACTGTCACCCTGACGACCTCACACTCACTCCATTACCGTCACACTGTCCGCCTCACACTCACTCCATCACCGTCACCGTAAACCCCTCACACTCATTCCATCACCATCACACAGACCCTCTCACACTCACTCCATCATTGTCACCCTGCTCCCCTCACACTCACTCCATCCACGTCACACTGAACCCACTCACACTCACTCCATCACAGTCACCCTGATTCCCTCACACTTACTTCATCACCGTCACCATGACCTATACACACTCAATGCATCATCGTCACACTGACCCCCTCACACTCACACCATCACTGTCAACCTGAACCCATCACACTCACTCCATCACTCTCACCCTGACCAACTCACACTCACTCTATCACCGTCACCCTGACCATCTCGCACTCACTCCATCACTGTCACCCTGACACCCTCAAACTCACTCCATCACCGATTCACTGACAACCTCAAACTCACTCCATTACAGTAACCCTGACCCCTCACACTCATTCCATCACCTTCACCATGATTCCCAAACACTAATCCGTCACTCTCACACCGACCCACTCACACTCACTCCATCACAGTCAGCCTATCTCCATCACACTCACTCTATCACCGTCACACTGATTCCCTCACACTCACTCCATCACGTCGCCCTGACCCCCTCACATTCACTCCATCACGTCTCCCTGAGCACCTCACACTCACTCCATCACCATCACCCTGACTCCCACACACTCACTCCTTCTCCGTCAAACTGCTCCCCTCACACTCACTCCAAACCCGTCACGCTTAAACCCCTCACACACACTCCATCACCGTCACACTGACCCCTTCACACTCACTCGAGCTCTCTCATCCTAACCCCCTCACACTCACTCGATCACTGTCACCCTCACTCTCTCACACTCACTTCATCACCGTCACCCTGACCCCCTCACAATCACTCTATCACTGTCACCCTGACCCCCTCACGCTCACTCCATCACCGTCACCGTGGCCCCCTCACACACACTCCATCGCCATCACCCTGACCCCTCAAACTCACGCCATCACCTTCACACTCACCCCTTCACTATCATTCCATCCCCGAAACACTGACCACCTCACACTCACTCCATCATTGTCACCCTGTCCCCTTCAAACTCACTCCACCACCGCCACCCTTAACCCCTCACACTCACTCCCTCACCATCACCCTGACTCCCTCACACTCACTCCATCACCGTCACCCTGACCACTTTACACTCAATCCATCACCGTCACACTCACCCTCTCACATTTACTACATCATTGTCACCCTGACCCCCTCACACTCTCTCCATCACCGTCAAACTTAGACCCACTCACTCACTCCATCACTGTCACACTTAAACCCTCAAACTCACTCCATCACCCTCACCCTAACCCCATCACACTCACTACATCACTGTCACCCTGACACCCTCACCACAATCCATCACTGTCCCCTGACACCCTCACACTCTCCCCATTACCGTCACACTGAACCTCTCACACTCACTCCATCATTGTCATCCTGCACCACTCACTCTCGCTCCATCACTGTCACCCTGACCACCTCACACTCACTCCATCACTTTCATCCTGACCCCTGCACACTCACTCCATCACAATTACACTGCCTCCCTCACACTCACTCTATCACAATCAACCTGATGCCCTCACACTCACTCCATCACTTTCACCCTGACCCCCTCACACTCACTCCATCACCGTCACACTGACCCTCTCACACTAACTCCACCATTGTCACGCTGCCACTCACACTCACTCCATCACAATCACCCTGATGCCCTCACACTCACTCCATCACAATCACCCTGATGCCGTCACACTCACTCCATCACTTTCACCCTGACCCCCTTACACTCACTCCATCACCGTCACACTGTCCTTCTCACACTCACTCCACCATTGTCCAGCTGCCCACTCACACTCACTCCATCACAATCACCCTGCCTCCCTCACACTCACTCCATCATTTTCACCCTGACCCCCTCACACTCACTCCATCACCGACACAGTGATCACCTCACACTCACTCCATCACCATCACCATGACCCCCTCACACTCGCTCCATCACTGTCACCCTGACCCCCTCACACTCACTCCATCACCGTCACACCTACCCTCTCACACTCACTCCATCATTGTCACCCTTAACCCCTCACACTCACTCCATTACTGTCACCCTGAACTCCTCACACTCACTCCATCACCAACCCACTGACCGCGTCACACTCACTCCATCACCATCACCCTGACTCCCTCACACAAACTCCATCGCCGTCACGCTGACCTCCTCACACTCACTCCATCACTGTCATACTGCTTCCCTCACACTCACTCCATCACCGTCACCCTGAGCAGTTCACACTCAAACCATCACCGACACACTGACCCACTCACATTCACTACATAACTGTCACCCTGACTCTCTCACACTCACTCCATCACCATCAACCTCACCACCTCACCCTAACTCCCACACTGTCACCCTGACACCCTCACACTCACTCCATCACCGTCACACTTAAACCCTTACACTCACTCCATCACCGTCACCCTGACCCCCTCACACTCACTCCATCACCGTCACACCTACCCTCTCACACTCACTACATCACTGTCACCCTGACACCCTCAGCCACACTCCATCACCGTCACACGTATTCCATCACTCTCACTCCATCACCGTTCCCCTTACCCCCTCACACTCACTCCATCACCGTCACACTGACCCTCTCACACCCACTCCACCATTGTCACGCTGCCCCCTCAGACTCACTCCATGACAATCACCCTGACTCCCTCATACTCACTCCATCACTTTCATCCTGACCACCTCACATTCACTCCATCGCAATCACCCTTTCGCCCTCACACTCACACCATCACTTTCACCCTGACCCCCTCACACTCACCCCATCACCGTCACCCTGACCACTTCACACTCACTCCATCCCCGATACACTGACCCCCTCACACTCCCCCATCACCGACACCTTGACCACTTCACACACACTCCATCCACGACACACTGACCGCCTCACACACACTCCATCACTGTCACCTTGACCACTTCACACTCACTACATCCCCGACACACTGACCACTTCATACTATCATCAGCACCATCACCTTGACCACCTCACACTCACTCCAACATTTTCACCATGACCCCCTCACACTCACTCCATCATTGTCACCCTGTCCCCTTCAAACTCACTCCACCACCGCCACCCTTAACCCCTCACACTCACTCCCTCACCATCACCCTGACTCCCTCACACTCACTCCATCACCGTCACCCTGACCACTTCACACTTAATCCATCACCGTCACACTCACCCTCTCACATTTACTACATCATTGTCACCCTGACCCCCTCACACTCTCTCCATCACCGTCAAACTTAGACCCACTCACTCACTCCATCACTGTCACACTTAAACCCTCAAACTCACTCCATCACCGTCACCCTAACCCATCACACTCACTACATCACTGTCACCCTGACACCCTCACCCACAATCCATCATTGTCCCCTGACACCCTCACACTCTCCCCATTACCGTCACACTGAACCTCTCACACTCACTCCATCATTGTCATCCTGCACCCCTCACTCTCGCTCCATCACTGTCACCCTGATCACCTCACACTCACTCCATCACTTTCATCCTGACCCCTGCACACTCACTCCATCACAATCACACTCACTCCATCACAATCACCCTGATGCCCTCACACTCACTCCATCACAATCACCCTGATGCCGTCACACGCACTCCATCACTTTCACCCTGACCCCCTCACACTCACTCCATCACCGTCACACTGACCCTCTCACACTCACTCCACCATTGTCCAGCTGCCCACTCACACTCACTCCATCACAATCACCCTGCCTCCCTCACACTCACTCCATCACTTTCACCCTGACCCCCTCACACTCACTCCATCACCGACACAGTGACCACCTCACACTCACTCCATCACCATCACCATGATACCTCACACTCGCTCCATCACTGTCACCCTAACCCCCTCACACTCACTCCATCACCGTCACACCTACCCTCTCACACTCACTCCATCATTGTCACCCTTAACCCCTCACACTCACTCCATTACTGTCACCCTGAACTCCTCACACTCACTCCATCACCAACCCACTGACCGCGTCACACTCACTCCATCACCATCACCCTGACTCCCTCACACAAACTCCATCGCCGTCACACTGACCTCCTCACACTCACTCCATCACCGTCATATTGCTTCCCTCACACTCACTCCATCACCGTCACCCTGAGTACTTCACACTCAAACCATCACCGACACACTGACCCACTCACCCTCACTACATAACTGTCACCCTAACTCCCACACTGTCACCCTGACACCCTCACACTCACTCCATCACTGTCACACTTAAACCCTTACACTCACTCCATCACCGACACCCTGACCCCCTCACACTCACTCCATCACCGTCACACCTACCCTCTCACACTCACAACATCACTGTCACCCTGACACCCTCAGCCACACTCCATCACCGTCACACGTATTCCATCACTCTCACTCCATCACCGTTCCCCTTACCCCCTCACACTCACTCCATCACCGTCACACTGACCCTCTCACACCCACTCCACCATTGTCACGCTGCCCCCTCAGACTCACTCCATGACAATCACCCTGACTCCCTCATACTCATTCCATCACTTTCATCCTGACCCCCTCACATTCACTCCATCGCAATCACCCTGACGCCCTCATACTCACACCATCACTTTCACCCTGACCCCCTCACACTCACCCCATCACCGTCACCCTGACCACTTCACACTCACTCCATCCCCGATACACTGACCCCCTCACACTCACCCCATCACCGTCACCCTGACCACTTCACACTCACTACATCCCCGACACACTGACCACTTCATACTATCATCAGCACCATCACCCTGACCACCTCACACTCACTCCATCATTGTCACCCTTAACCCGTCACACTCACTCCATCCCCGTCACAGTTAACACCTCACACTCCATCACCGTCTCTCTTAACCCCTCACATTCACTCCATCCACATCACACTTAACCCCCCACACTCTCTCCATCACTGTCACACTGACACCTTCACACTCATTCCATCACCGTCACACTGACCCCGTCACACTTACTCGATCACTGTCACCCTAACCCCCTCACACTCACTCGATCACTGTCACTCTAACCCATTCACGCTCACTCCATCAAGCCACCCTGACACCCTCAAACTCACTCCATTTCAGTCACCCTGACCCCTCACACTCACTCTATCACAGTCACCCTGACTCCCTAACACTCACTTCATCACCATCACCATGACCCACACACTCACTCCATTACTCTCACCCTGACCCCCTCACACTCACGCAATCACCGTCACCATGACGCCCTCACACTCGCTCCATCATCGTCACCGTGGCCCCCTCACACTTCCTCTATCACTGTCACCTTGACCCCCTCACATCACTCCATCACCGTCACAATGACCCTCTCACACTCATTCCATCATTGTCACCCTGCCCCCTACAAACTCAATCCATCTCCGTCACTCTTAACCCCTCATACTCACTCCCTCGTCGTCACCCTGACTCCCTCACACTCACTCCATCACTGACACCCTGACCCACTCACACTCACTCCATCACGGTCAACCTGACCCCCTCAGACGCACTCCATCACCATCATCCTGACCCCTCACACTTACTCCATCACCGTCACACTGATCCCCTCGCACTCACTCCATCACTGTCACGCTGACCTTCTCACACTCAATCCATCATCGTCACACTGACCCCCTCACACTCACTCCATCACCTTCACCCTGCCCCCTTCACACTCACTCCATCACCATCACCCTGAACCCCTCACTCTCATATGTTACACACTGCCCCACACCACCCTCACTATCTCGACACCACACTCACTCCACCACCGTCACCCTCACACACACACACTCCACCACCATCCGACACACTGCCCCACACCACCCCCACCATCACGCTCACACCCAAACACACCACCACCCTCACACGCGTTGCCCCACACCACCCCCACCTTCATGCTCACCCCTTCACACTCCACCACCCTCACAAACACTGCACCACACCACTCCCACCGTCACGCTCACCCCTTCACACTCCACCACCCTCACACACACTGCCCCACACCACCCCCACCGTCACGCTCACCCCTTCATACTCCACCACCCTCACACGCGCTGCCCCACACCACCCCCACCGTCACACTCACCCCTCACAATCCACCACCATCACATACACTACCCCACACCACCCTCACCGTCACGCTCACCCCCTCACACTCTACCCCATCACACACACTGCCCCTCCCCATCCTCACGGTGACACTCACCCCTCACACTCCACCATCATCACAAACACTGCCCCAAACTACCCCCTCACACTCCACCACCATCACACACTGCCCCACACCACCCCCACCGTCAGGCTCACCGCTTCACACTCCACCATCCTCACACACACTGCCCCATACCACCCCCACCGTCATTCTCACCCCCTCACACTCCACCACCATCAGACACACTGCCACACCCCACCCTCACGGTGACACTCACCCCCTCTCACTCCACCACCATCACACACACTGCCCCACACCACCCTCATCGTCATACTCACCCCCACACAATCTACAACCATCACACACACTGTCCCACACCTCCCCCACCGTCACGCTCACCACTTCACACTCCACCAACATCACACCCACTGCCCCACACCACCCCCACCATCACGCTCACCCCCTCACACTCCACCACCATCACACACACGCTGCCTAATACCTCCCCCACCGTCACGCTCACCCCCACACTCTCTACCAACCTCACACACACTGCGACACACCATTCCCACCGTCACGTTCCCCCCACACACTCCACCACCATCACACACACTACCCCACTCCACCCTCACCCTTACGCTCACCCCCTCACATTCCACCACCCTCAACCACACTGCTCCAAACCAGCCCCACCCTCATACTCAACCCCACACACTCTACCACCCTCAAACACCCTGCGCTGCACCTCCCCCACCGTCACATTCACCCCCACACACTCCACCACAATTACACCCACTGCCCCACTCCACCCTCACTATCACGCTCATCCCCACACTCTCTACCAACCTCACACACACTGCCCCACACGATCTCCACCGTCACGCTCACCCACAAACACTCCACCACCCTCACACTCAATGCCCCACCCCACCCTCACCGTCACGCTCACCCCAAAACACTCCACCATCCTCACACACACTGCCCCACTCTACCCTCACCGTCGCACTCACCACGGCACACTCCACCAGCATCACACACACTGCCCCACACCGCCCTCACCGTCACGCTCACCAGCACACACTCCACCACCATCACACACACTGCCCCACACCGCCCTCACCGTCACGCTCACCAGCACACACTCCACCACCATCATACACACTGCCCCACACCTCCCTCACCATCACACTCATCCCCACACCCTCTCATACACTGCCCCACAATACTCCCAATGTCGCGCTCACCTCCACACACTCCACCACCGTCATACACACTGCCCCACACCTCCCTCACCGTCACACTCATCCCCACACCCTCACACATACTGCTCCAAACCACCCCCAGCCTCACACTCAACCCCACACACTCTACCACACTCAAACACACTGCGCTGCACCTCCCCCACCGTCACATTCACCCCCACACACTCCACCACACTTACACCCACTGCCCCACACCTCCCTCACCGTCACACTCATCCCCACACCCTCACACATACTGCTCCAAATCACCCCCAGCCTCACACTCAACCCACACACTCCACCACCTTCACACACACTGCCCCACACCTCCCCCACCGTCACACTCACCCCACACACTGCACCATACTCACATTCACTGCCTCACTCCACTCTCACTGTCACGCTCACCCCACAATCTCTATCAACCTTACACACATTGCCCCACACTTCCCTCACCGTCATGCTCATCCCCACACTATCCACCACCCTCGAACATACTGCGGCACACCTCACCCACCGTCACTCCCCCCCACACACGCCACCACACTCACACCCACTGCTTCACTCCACCATCACTGTCACGCTCACCCCCACTATTTCTACCAACCTCACACACACTGCCCCACACCACCCTCACCATCACACGCACCACCCCACACTCCACCACCATCACACACACTGCCCCACACAACCCCACGTCACGCTCACCCCCTCACACTCCACCACCCTCACACACACTGCCCCACACAACCCCACGTCACGCTCACCCCCTCACACTCCACCACCATCACACACACTGCCCCACACCGCCCTCACTGTCACGCTCACCCCCTCACACTCCACCACCCTCACACACACTGCCCTACACCTCCCCCACCGTCACGCTCACTACCACACACTCCACCACCCTCACACACACTGCCCCACACCTCCCCCACCGTCACGCTCACCACCACACACTCCACCACCCTCACACACACTGCCCCAAAACACCCCCATCCTCACACTCAACCTCACACACTCCAGCACCATCACACACACTTCCCCACACCGCCCTCACTGTCACGCTCACCCCCACAAACTCCACCACCATCACACACACTGCCCCACACCGCCCCCACCGTCACGCTCACCCCCACAAACTCCACCACCATCACACACACTGCCCCACACCACGCTCACCCCCACAAACACCACCACCATCACACACACTGCCCCACACCGCCCTCACTGTCACGCTCACCCCCACACACTCCACCACCATCACACACACTGCTCCAAACCAACCCCAGCCTCACACCCAACCCTACACACTCCACCACCATCACATACACTGCCCCACACCACCCACAATGTCACGCTCACCCTCACACACTCCACCACCATCACACACACTGCCCCACACCACCCCACCGTCACGGCCACCCCCACACACTCCACCACCCTCACACACACTGCCCCACACCGCCCTCACTGTCACGCTCACCCCCACACACCCCACCACCCTCACACACACTGCCCCAAACCACCCCACCCTTACACCCAATTCCACACACTCCATCACCACCCACACACACTGCCCCACACCACCCCCAACGTGACGCTCACCCCCACACACTTCGCCACCCTCACACACACTGCCCCACATCACCCTCATCATCACGCTCACCCCCACACACTCCCCTACCGTCACATTCACTCTCCTGGACAGTCACCCACCATCACACTCACTCCACCACACAATGCCCCACTGTCATGCTCACTCACCTTGCAAAAAGCCTCACCATCAGACTCACTGAAATACACTATTCCCACTGTAACACTCACTCCCCCACACACAGCCCCATTCTGACTCTCAGACACCGTGCACTCCCCCCACCACCCCCACCATCAGGCTCACTCCCTCACGCACTCCCCCAGCATCACACTCACTCTCCCACACAATCCCCCACCATCAGGCTCACTCCCTCACACACTCCCCCAGCATCACACTCACTCCCCCACATAATTCCCCACCATCACGCTCACTCCCTCGCACACTCCCCCAGCATCATACTCACACCCCACGCAGTCTCCCACCATCGCACCCCTCACAAACCATAAACTGAGCTCCTGCTTGTGAACACCGACCCAGTTGATCCCCTCTAAATGGCCTTTAACTCCATCCCCATTCTATTCCCTGAGTACATAGAACATAGAACATAGAAGAATACAGCGCAGTACAGGCCCTTTGGCCCTCGATGTTGCGCCGATCCAAGCCCACCTAACCTATACTAACCCACTATCCTCCATATACCTATCCAATGCCCGCTTAAATGCCCATAAAGAGGGAGAGTCCACCACTGAGTAACAGACAGTATGGCCCACACAATGTGTTATGTTTGTGATATCCTGTTGTACCAGTATCAGCCACAGCCGACGGTGCCACACCACCTATTACCCCCGAGTAACGGCTCATGTTCTCACACACACTATGACCCTCAATACGGTTGCCCAGGCAATGGCCTGACATGCCGCCCCAATCTCTGTTCCCGAATATCAGCCTGAAGATCGACAGCCCTCTTCTGTTCCCCCAGCATCGAAGGATTCGAGGAAGACAGTAACATTGGGAGGTTATGATCGCAAGATGGCGAGAGAGTGAATGAGATTGGGGAAGGCAAGGACAGTGGAATTGAGTGTGCAAATGGGAAAAGGAGAGAGAAATAGCAGTGCAGTGTGAGAGTGGGAGGGATATATGGAGGGAGAGTGACAAAGGGAGCAAGGTGAATTCTGCTGAGAGCCAAGTTGGAGTGGGAGACCCAGAAGGGAAAGTAAGGACAGAGGGAGTTAAACCCAGCTCCTGAGCTCAGGGCACTCTCCTTCCCTGAGGACCAGGACTTGGGGCTGAGTCTGTCTCTCTCCAGCTCAGCGTCTCCAACACAAAGACACGCAACAACATCGGTCACTCTGCTGCTCGGCACGCTTTAATCAACATTTTTATTGTTTACAAATGGAAGTGATGGATACAGTCAGTGGGATGGTGCATTTTCTGACCGGCCCCTGAGTTGTGAGAAACATTGAAATGTTTCCCTGTAACCCCCCTGGGGGATAAGGATGGACAAACCAGCGCTACCCTCAGTCTATAACCATAGCGACAGGCTGCTCCATCGCTGAAACACTGAACTGAAATGAGAAAATCCCGGATGGATTAATTAATGAGAGAATTTGATTGATGGATGGATTTGGGTGAAGGGATATTTCAGCACATTCTTCAGCTGCTGCCTGAACTTAGTCTGGGTCACGGCATAAATCACGGTGTTTGTGCAGCAACTGAGGAGCTGCAGCATGAAGCCGAATTCCTGCACAAAGAGATGGAGATACACAGGACTATATACAATCCTCCTCATCCGGCTCCATATAGACCACAGCATTAATATTGACCATAACAGGATGAAATTGGCCGAGATCACAAACAGTAAAATGATGGATATTTTTCGGTTTCGCATTTCTGTGTCGGACTGAGCGTCCCCATTGGTGTGGGCACGGAGTCTCCTGCGGGCTCTGCTGGTCACTAAAATGTGTCTGACGGTGAGAACATTGAGCAGCAGAATCAGGAGAAATGGGAGCCCCGGGGTTAGAATGTGGTGGAGGAACTCGATTGTGACCCAGACACTGGAGAATAGAACAGCAGCTGTTAACTCACAAAACCAGGGGTCGTTCACCAGCCAATACCGAGCCGTGAACATAAAATACCAGGAAATGTTCTTTAAACAGCTCAGTACAGTCACTGCTCCCAGAACCACAGCCGCCGTTTTCTCACTGCAATATTTACTTTTCAGCTTCTCGCAACAAATGGCCACAAACCGATCAAAGGTGAAAGTGACGGTGAACCAGACAGAGCAGTCAGTGGCTGCATAAAGCAGGACGGCGTGGATATTACAAAAGGGGACGGAGTCCTTCAGGAAATAAAACTGTTCATCATAAACAATGGGAATGTGTCTCAGGATCAGGTCGCGGATAATGACCAGGAGATCCGCTGCTGCCATGGCCGCCAGGTAACGTCTGACACATGGAGACAATCCACAATCTTTATAAAGCAGGATGTAGATGGTCACTACGTTAACTGTGAGGAAGGAAAACAAACCCATTATCCATCAGCCTGGAGGCAAAGAGACCTGTTTGATTTGGGGACCCAGTGAGATTTTCAAATGTGTCCCTGTATTCAGGGATTTATTAAAATAATAGGAGCTGGAATAACAAATGGGAAGGTTGGAATTACTGACAAAAATGTGCCATAAACCACAAGAAACCCTCCCTCCCCAAACACACAGAGACACATCCATCAGGACAGATGGTTTCGAGAACATTCCCACACACTCGATCACTCGAGAGCAGACGCGGGTCACTCCTTCCCAGTTCCTAATACGGAGGGTGGAAACGTTGCTGTCCTGAAGGATTCTCTCCCAGTTTCCTGATGACAAACGGAGTTTGGGAATTTCTGTGTTTTTGGTCTAAATTGTGGTCGATCCTTTGTCGTGGAGAAATGTAAACGCAGCGAAAACGTATTCACCCCTTTAACTGCCTGAGGGGCCTTCGGAACAGTGTCTCCTTCTCCCTGGAACGGGATCTCTTCCCTCGGGATCTTATCGTTTGTTCAATTCACTGACGTCCGGCCGTTCACAAACAATGTCAGGGACAGAACGTTCCAGGGAATGTCAGTTATAGAATGTCAGAGACAGAACGTTCCAGGGAATGGCAGTTTTAGAATGTCGGGGACAGAACGTTCTGGGGAATGTCAGTTATAGAATGTCGGGGACAGAACGTTCCGGTGAATGTCAGTTATAGAATTTCGGGAACAGAACGTTCCGGGGAATGTCAGTTATAGAACGTCAGGGACAGAACGTTCCGGGGAACTCCTTGACCTGTCCATGACATTTCCCCCCTACCCACCCTACCAACATGATGTACTGTGCCTGGGCACACTGTAACATTAATGGGGTCAGAGACGGAGGGTCCAATGACAGGAATGGGAACTAAAGGCATTGCCAGATCAGCTGAAATGGTTAGATATACCGCATTCTCAACCCACCTCACAGAACCAGCTCAGACCCCATAAAGCCAGAAGAGATATCTGTTCACCGTGGAACATGGTGTAGACCCGGCCAATGTACTGCTCAGTACAACCCAGCAATCTGTCCAGATTCATCCATTGCCCTGGTCAATATAAGCCATCAATCTGTCCAGAGTGGAACACTTCGCAGACCACAGCAGTGCATTGATCTATAAACCCGGACTAGATATCAGTCCAGCACTTGGAGCTGTGCAGACCACAGCAGGGCACTAATGTGTGAACCTGAAACAAATATCCATCCAGCATGGGGAGCTGCACAGACCACATCATTGCAGTATCTATAAACCTCAACCAGAATGACTGACCAGCACAGCGACCTGTGCAGTGATCACCCATGAATTAATTTGTAAACCTGGAGCAGTTACCTTCCCAGCATGTAGGACTGTGTACCCCACGCCAATGCATTGATCTATAAACCAGGAGCAGTTACACTCCCAGAATGTAGCACTCTGTACACCACCCCAGTGCATTGATCTGTAACGTAGGAGCAGTTACCCTCCCAGCATGTAGGCCTGTGCACACCACCCCAGTGCATTGATCTGTAACCCAGGAGCATTTACCCTCCCAGCATGTAGGACTGTGTACCCCACCCTAGTGCATTGATCTGTAAACCAGGAGCAGTTACCCTCCCAACACATAGGGCTGTATAGCCCACCCCACTGCATTCCTCAGTAACACTCTGTTCGATCCCTGCCCAGTGTGGGGAAACTTGCAGCCCATGCTGGGAGTGACAGGTTGTGCAGCTTCCACCCATTTACAGCTCCATATCTCCATTGTGCCCTGACAAGGGAGTGCTGAGGGTGTGAACATCAGTGCCAGAGAGAGATGGGGGGAGGGGGGGGGAATCAATTTAAATATCGATGAGCATTTGTTCTGCATCTTTGTAACTGGAATTAGTTTCAACCGAATCTATGAATCATTGGGCAGATTCTAACAATAATTTATCTTTGTTTGATTTTCCTTGAGTGTGACAGAGGGATCGTCCACATGAGGCTGAGCTACTTTCCTGGTGCTATCTTATCGAACTCACCTCATTAACCACCCACCCCACCCCATGGTGTCTCTCTCATTCAATACCAACCTGATTCTCCCACCCATTATGACTGGAGGTACTCACCATCGCCTGGGTGCCCCTGGATATTCCGTGATGCTAGACACTGGTGCCATCTTTAAAATGCCAATGGGCACACGGTTGAGCTTTCTCAATAAGGAGCTGCCCTGCACAGTTTATCCCGAGCATTACAGATAAGGGAAATTACACCACAATTAGTCGACAGGGGCACAGAGGTCCTGGTGGATGGGCTAGTACAGAGGGGGACCATTCTCTTCCCAGAGGGGGCCACACCACCAGACCCACCGAGCATGGTCTGAGCTCCCCACCCAGCTCAGTGCAGTATCTGCGGTCTGAAGAAATGTCCAGCAATAGAGGACAAGCTTCAATAACCTTCCCCGCTCTGTCAGGATAAGGGTCACTGTATTCTCTCTGCTCCCTCACACTCACTGTATATCTGTTGTAGCACCTACCCCTGAACAAGGCTCATGCTCCACCACTCTCACTACTGCATGCAGCAACTTCCCCCTTTCTGTCTCTGTCTCTCTCTCTCTCTCTCTCGCTCTCTCTCTCTCCCTCCCTCCACTTTGCCCCCACCCCCCACATTAATAACACTGCATAGATACAACACTGTGGACTGACTCCCTCCGGAGACCTCACCTTGACCCCCTCCCCACCTATACCAGTACTAACAGCAGGGCCACCCACTCCCACCCTCACTCCCGCCCTCCCCTTCTCCCATTCCAGGAGAAATAGCCTGTAATAGGACAGAAAGGGCCAAGGCGGGTGGTGGAGTGCCCGATATCCGTTCCCTCACCCCCCGCCCCACACCATATGGGGAGGACCCTGGTACGAGCCGGAGAGGACTGGGACCCCGCGGTTGGAGATTCTGAAGCATCCATGTCCCACCGACCGAGAAAGGAGCAATGATCAGTGATGGGCAGTTCTCACTTTAAACCCACTGGCAGCTCCGTTTCCCCCCGGCACAAATTAGAAGCCGTGGCCCTGATGCCATCTCCCTTTTGTGTCGAGCTGGTACAAATGGAATCCCCACGGTCTCGGTAGGCAGGAGGGTGGGCTCACAACACATCGTCTCCTCCCCCCCCACCAGGAAGGGAGCACGGAGACTCCCTCCTACACCTCCTCCTGTAAACAGCTCAGATACTGAAAGTAATCTGTGATAGTTACTGTTATCCCCACCTGTCCTGACATCTTCAATAATCTATGCTCATATACACGCAGCACTCTCTGCTCCTGCACCCCCTTTATAATGGCACAGCCTGTTTTAAACTGTCTTTCATGTCTTTCCTACCAAAGTGTATCACCTCACACTGCTCTGCACTGATCCCCATCTGCCATAAACCTGAACACTACATCAACGTGTGATTGTCCTGTTAGAGTTGCACACTCTCCTCCATAGACTTTACAATTCTTCCAGGTTTGGTGCAATCTACAAACATTGAGATTGTTATAGCGTCACAGTCCCCAAGAAACAACTAAAATCCTGCCCCACATACACAAGTGTGAGCAAGTGAAATACTGATATATTCCTATGGACAAAGTCGAATAAGAACATGCTGTCAATTGAGCAACAAAAGTTCTGACACACACCAGACGGAGCATATGAAATATTGACAAACCACAGAGCAAAAAAAAATCCGGATAGGCCCCACTTTTCGATATTCGTCAGAGTATAATGTGATGAAGTTGAAAGTGTGTACTGTACCTTCAAGAGAGAGGGAATGCTGGTCTGAAATGAGAGCTTACAAGCACCTGTGGTATGAGAGGATGGCAGACCCAGATACAGTATATTGCTGGAGAGCTGGAGTCGGGTAATAAGCAGTTAAGAGAAAGGGGGTCTCAGAGTTGTGAATAGTTGATGTAAAATGTTCACTTTCAGAGTGAAAAAATAAATTGATGTTTTCATTTAAACAGTGGAAGTTGGCAGATCTGTCACTCATATTTTAACAGTTTACAAGGCGAATTGAGCATTTCTTTATGTTTCACTTAAGTTACCAGATGAGCTTCACGCCGTGTCCTCACCATCCCCGTGTGTGTATCTGTGTGTCTCTGTGTGGGGCAGGTCTGGCAGTCTCTGTGGTGCTTAAAGTGATGCAATGCCACCCTCTGCTGGCCCGCACACGCCACTGTACAGGCATTGGCAGAGGGTGAAAACCAACAGGGATACATTCAGAGAGGGGGAGGGAGAGGGCAGCTGCTCACAGCACCATCCAAACTGATGTCTTATCCATAGATTGATCTAAATGTCCGTTAAACGTTGTAAGTGTCCCTGCTTTCACCACTTCCCCGGAAGTTCATTTCACATCCAAGCCAGCTTCTGTCTAACATAATTCCCTCTCATGACTTTTGTAAATAATTTTCATCGCACCTTAAGATATTCCTCAGTTTTGAATCCCCAACTCTAGGGAAAAGGCATCAGCCCTTCAGCTTATCTGTACCCCTCATGATTTTATAAACCTCTGTAAAGTTCCCCCTCCATCTCATACTCTCCAGTGAATAAAGTTCCAGCCTATCCAGCCTCTCCTTATCTCTCACTCCCTCCATTCCCAGCAACATCCAGGTTAATCTCTTCTGAACCCTCTCCAGCTTAATAATATTAAGGTCAATAATATCAAAGTGAATAGTCAAGGTATGTTCTAAGGGTGGGGGAGTCCAAAACTAGTGGAAATAGTTTTAAGTGAGAGGGGAAATATTTAAATTTGACCTAATGGGTAGTTGTTTCACCCAGAGGATGGTGTGCCTATGGAATGAGCGGGCAGGATGACCAGACTGGACACAGTATTCCAGAAGAGGTCTCACCAATGTGCTGTACAACCAGAACATGACGTCGCAATTCCGATACTCAAAGGTCTGTCCAATGAAGACATGTGTGCTAAACACCTTCTTAACCACACTATCTATATGAGATGCAAATTTTAAAGAATTATACCTGACGGCCTTGGTCTCTGTCCTACAACACTGCCAAAGACCCTACTTCTAATTGTATAGATCCTGTTCTTGTTTGATTTACCAAACCCAATACCTCACATTAATCCAAACTAAACTTCATCTGCCGCCGCTCAGCCCAGTGAGGGATATTACTGCCATCTCCCCGCCCCTTTCAATTTTAAAATGCCCATCCCTCAGCAGAAGGCCTGCACGCTCCGGCCTTGATTTTCACAAAGACCCCGAGCTTGGGTTGCCTTGTGTGGTTGGGGGAGGAGGGGCAGATTGCAGACACCGTCAGTGGGGAGGAGAGGCTGGAGAGTAATCATTTAATGGTTTTAGGAAGAGGACAGTCACACATGAGAGTTGGGTAATACTGATCCGTGCTTTGGGGCCAGAAATTATGATATTTCTCCGTCTCTGGTGTTCAGTAATAAATATCTATTCGAGACCCTTCATTGGGCAGAGTGTGTCTGCAGGATTTCTTTACCTAATATTGTAGATTACAGATAATAGCAATTAAAGATGGTCATAGTTAATTTCGATGGCACAGCACGTGCACTCAATATCCGTCAGTTGAGACAAATATTTTGCATTTGTTTAATAATACAAAGTGTTTTGTGTAGCTCAGTAATGGTAACCTGATTATAACACATCCACACCGAGCTGAAAGCTGACACTTGAAATATGACCCAAAGTCTGGGTGTAGTAGTGTAGTGGGTAGTGTCGCTGCCTCTGAGCTAGACATCTGGATTTGATTCCAATTCCTGAACGTGTATGGTAGTGTTCCTAGCTCTGGACCAGAAGGTGTGGATTCAAGTCCTGCCTGTTGCAGAGGTATGCCACAGCATGTCAGAACAGGCTGATGAGCAAACACACAGGAGAATACTGTTACAGTTTTATGGGTATTGCTGAGTGGTGCTAGTCCCTACCTCCGGGCACAAAGGTCTAGGTGCAAATCCCACAGAAGTGTCTCATAATGCAACTGAACAAACTGATTAAAATGGATTTAGAATTGTGACTTGATAGATAAGGAAGAAGTGTCAGAATTGAATTTCAGAATTTAGGCCCGGGATGACTGAAAGCACAGCTATTCGTGTTGATTGCAGTCACATTTCACAGAAATAGAGGTTTATAAAATCAGAATGATCATGGATAGGGTGAGGTAGTTCGGGTTTTCCCCAGGTTAGGGGCATCCAAAACCAGTGGACATTGGTTGAAAGTGAGAGGGGAAAGGCTTTGAAGAGGCCTAAGGGGCACCTTTTCACACAGAGGGTGGTGTGTTATGGAATGAGCTGCCAGAGGAAGTGGTGGAGGCTGGTACAACTACAGCATGTATAAGGTATCTGGATGCTGACAGACCTGCTGAGCTTTTCCAGCAATTTCTATATTTGTTACAAAATGCATTAATTTTAACACAGGTATTCTGAATACATTAAATATTTTACTTTTTTAATGACGCAGGGATATGTCAACATATCTTCAAATCGATCGAGTCCATTTTCTGCCAAAGATATGGCTCTGTGCACGACAGCAGCAATGATGCATCTACATGGAGCAGGGAATGTGATGGAGATATAATTCAAAAAATGTACAAGGAAACCTCACATGATTGAGAGAGGATGACACTATTGTGTGATTCAACTCAGAGAGGGAGAAAATATAATCTGCCTGAGAAGGAACGGCCTATTGCACTCTCTCTCCTTCATTGTTCCTCATCACAGCAATGTTTGCGAGCTAAAACAAAAAGGCTCTGTAGCCATCATTACCGTTCTTATTTTTATAGAATTCCTATAGTGCGAAAACAGGCCCTTCGGCCTAACAAGGCCATACCAACCTTCCCAGGCCCGCTCTCCTACATTTACATCTGACTCATGCACCTAATCTAGAAATCCCCGAGCAATATAGTATGACCAATCCACCTAACCTACACAGTTTGTGCTGCGGTAGGAAACTGGATCATCCATTAGAAGTTCACACAGACATGCGGAGAATGTGCAAACTCTACACAGACAGTCACCCAAGGCTGGAATTGATCCCATGACCATGGTGCTGTGAGGCAGCACTGCTAACGACTGAGCCACTGTGCTAACTGTTTGAGGATCTCTGATTTACTGATCTCTGACCAGAATTCATTGGAATCTCCTCACTAAAGAGGGAGGGAATTCAGCCAAATCCAACTCTAAAGTAAAGGGAATTTAGCCAAATCCAACTCTCCCAGGACGAAATCCCATTGCTAGCAGCTTCTGTGAGTAGAATATCTTCAGAAGCAGATTAACGTTTTGGACAATGTCTCAATTTAGAGATTTTGTTAATCGGTGTGTGTGTGTGTGTGTGTGTGTGTGTGTGTGTGTGTGTGTGTGTGTGTGTGTGTGTGTGTGTGTGTGTGTGTGTGTGTGTGTGTGTGTGTGTGTGTGTGTGTGTGTGTGTGTGTGTGTGTGTGTGTGTGTGTGTGTGTGTGTGTGTCAGTGTTGTTAGAAAGGGAAATATTGATTATATAATTGCAATACCCAAACAGTTTACCATTCATCATTCCATCATAGTTTGAGTAACATTTCTCTGGATCATAAACGTGTTGTTTTAGCAGATTAAAGAAACTAGCCTGACTTGTTCCTAAAACTGACCCTGACCCAGTCTGAGACCGATATCATTGGCCATATCACTGACCAGGTTACATTTAACATTTGTTGTGAGCAGTGGAGGAGTGGGACTGGTAAAGGAAACAGTGACCCATAAAGCCAGGGAACTATAGACCGGTGAGCCTGATGTCAGTGGTGGGTAAGTTGTTGGAGAGGCCCAGGATTTACATACATTTGCGAAGGCAAGGGCTGCATGTGAAATCATGTCTCATTAATTTTATTGAGTTTTATGAAGAGGTGGCAAAGACGATTGATGAAGGCAGTTTGGTAGACATTGTCTATATGGACCTCAGCAAGGTGTTCATAACATTCCGGTTGGTAGGCAGATTAGTAAGCTTAGGTTACAGGGGATACAGAGGAAGCTCGTCAATTGGATTCACAACTGGCTTGAAGGTAGACGGTTAGGAGGCTTGTGGCCTGCAGTGTGCTGCAAGAATCAGTACTGAGTTCATTGCATTTCATCATTGATATCAAGGATTTCGGTGTGAACATCGGAGGCATAGTTAGTAAGTTTACAGCTTACATCAGAAAGGTGGTGTAGTGGATTATCTCAGAGTACAACGAGACCACAATTAGATAGGACAAAGGGGCAAGGAGTGACAGATGAAGTTTAATTTAGATAAATCCGAGGTTTCGCATTTTGGGAAGGCAAATCAGCGCAGGAATTATACACTTAGTGGTCAGGACCTGGGGAGTGTTGTGGAACAAAGGGACCTCGGGCTGCAGGTGCATAGTTCCTTGAAAGTGGAGTCGCAGTTAGACAGTGTGGGACAGAACACATTTGGCACATTTGCCCTAATCAGTCAAAGCGGTGAGTATAGGAGTTGGGGTGGCGTGTTGCACCTGTTCAAGAAGGTGGTGAGGCCACTTTAAGAATACTGCGTTCAATTCGGATTTCTCCAGAAAACATTCAAAAAGATGTATCAGGACTGCACAGTTTCAGCTTTTGGGAGAGGCTGATGTGGTTGACGTGCCTCCCCCTGGAGTCAGAGGCTGTGGGGAGACATTATAGAGGTTTATAAAATCATCAGTGGCATGGATATTCTGAATAGCCACAATTTCTTTCCCAGGATAGGGGAGTCCAGAATAAGAGGGCATAGGCTGAAGGCAGAAGAGGAATGATTTAGAAGGGACCTTAGAGTAAATGTTTTATACAGAGACTGGTGTTTGTACGGAAAGTGCTGTCAGAGGAAGTGGTGAAGTCGGTTACAATCGCACATTTAAAAAGTGACTGTTACAGGAGGGATATTGAACAAATATTAGCAAATTGGACTTGATCAGATTTGGTTATCTGGTCCGAGTAGACAGATTGGACTAACGGGTCCGTTGCCATTCTGCATGACTCTCCGATTCTATAAGAGAGATGAAGAGAAATTCTGAAACGACCTTTGGAGAGGGAATTTTCTTCACCAGAAATTTAGTGTGCCTATATGTTCACATTGATTCAAAGCTGAGTTAATTAAAAATATTTGACATAAAAGTGAGTCGTGGATAATGGGATACAAACAGGAAAGTGGGGCTGAGACCACAACCTGATCAGCCACAATTTTAGTGCCTGGTGGAGAAGGCTCAGTATCTAATGAACCACTCCAGCTCCTCAGTCCCAGGTTTCTGTGTTCTATTCAGCCCCTCAAACCTACTAGACAGGAGCAGTTAAAGGCTACTTCCCCCTATAAACTGGTGCACAGAAAGAGAGGAAACCATTCAATCCCTCAAGACTGTGCCACATAGTTTGGGGTGGTTTGGAAAATGTGACTTGAAAACCCAAGCTGGATATGAAAGAGGCCCCTCATATCTCTTTACAGAGCTTTCCCTCTGCAACTTGTTCTTCATTTGTTTGTCATGTTGTAGACACAGGTTCACTGTGAATACAGCCCACGGACCTCACCCAGGGATTGCTTACGAAATCCTCTGGTCTCCCTGACTTCAATATTCAATAACAGAACTTCCAGGAAAATAACACCCACTAACTTTCCAATAACAGAATGGAGAACATCAGAATCAGGGCTAGTTCGTTCACCACTCCCCCAAGCTTGACTTGTCCTTCACTAAGAACATGGCTGACCTTGTCCTGGTCTCAGGTCCTCTTTAATGCCCGATTCTTCATATCCCTTACCTCTCCAACAGATCAATATCCATCCACCTCCTCTTCAAGTAATTTATCTTCTCGCTCCCCAAACATTCTGGAAAAGAGAATTCCTGACATTCAATACAATCTGTTTGAAGAAAACACTTGCTGCTACTATATCCTGGCCTGTTGTATGATCGAAAGATGTGAACACAAGGGTTCAGGTAAGAGTAACTGGCCCTGATATTAAGGCACTGGGTGATTAAGGTTGACATCAAAGTACTTAACAAAACTGGACTTAGTGGGAATCAAAGTAAATTCCCCACTGGTTGGAGTCAATCATAGCACAAAGGAACATGTTTGTTGCTCGTGGATGTCAATCATCTCAGTCCTGGGTCATCTCCGTGAGAGATCCTCAGGGTAGCTTCCTCTTCACAAACATCTTCAGCTGCTACACCAATGTGTCCCCGCCCCCATCACCATCCTCCTCACCATAAGATCAGAAGTAGGGATGGTCATTGAAGATTCCATAATATTCAGAATATTTTGTTCCCTGTCCCTCTGCTCCTGAACCAGTCCATGTGCAGCAAGACCCAGACACCATGCAGGCTTGTGCTGTTAAAGTTTCAGTAACATTCATGTAGCAGATCTGCTAGACTGTGCACATTGTCACAGTAAAATTCATGGGTCAAATCTTATCTGACTTTGTCCTTTAAATCTGCGATAACACATTTGCTATAACATCTTTACGGCCCACGCCATGTATATTTTGTAAGTTGAAAGTCAGTAACACAAGACTCCAATGAAATATTCTCATATTTTAGTGTTTAAATCTTCCAAAAATGCAAGAGGATTGTGGTACATTCGTCTCTGACAGCCTGTTTGTCACATAAACAACAAAATGCTGTCAGGCCAGTGCCAAACTCAAAAATCCTTTTTAAATAGTGGAACATTTTCTTTCCGGTGGGTGTTCTTTTTTTTATATACAGGTAGCCAATTGGCCATTCCATTCCATTCTCATGTTCCTGTATCAATACATCTCCAACTCCTTTATCGCTAGCAACAATCACAACTTTGAAGCCTTTCAAAGTATTTGGTGTAGCTAAAACTGGTGCGGTGGTTAATGCTACTTTTGCATTCTCAAATGCCTGCTGAAATTGTTCGATACATCAACATTTCCTGTTCTTCTTCAGTAAATCCATCAGCGGTTCCACGACGCTGATGAAGTTTGGAACTAACTTCCAATGGAATCCTCTCAGTCCCAAAAATCGAAGCTTCACTTTCTTCGAGGATCGCTGTGGAAAATCCTAAACGTCCTTCGTCTTTTTGTTCCATCGGCTCAATCTTCCATGTCCAATGTAATGTCCCAAGAACGTCAACTCTGCTTTCGCAAATTCTGTTTTCTTTACGTTTATTGCCTGTTTTCCTCCTTGTAATCGTTCCACGAGCTCTGCCAACTGTAACATGTGATCTTTCCTTGACTTGCTAAAGATCACTGCATCTAACAGATAAACTGCACAATTTGTTAATCTGGCCACAACTCTGTTCATGAGTCTTTGGAATGTGGCTGGTGTATTATTCATTCCAAAGAGCATCACTTTGATTTGATATTGGCCATTTAAAGTTACAAACGCAGAAACTTCTTTCACTTCCTCGGATCAAGTTAAATGCCAATAA
This sequence comes from Chiloscyllium plagiosum, assembly GCF_037043375.1. NCBI lineage: Eukaryota > Metazoa > Chordata > Chondrichthyes > Orectolobiformes > Hemiscylliidae > Chiloscyllium > Chiloscyllium plagiosum. Next base: position 72,454,104 of record NW_028270175.1, on the reverse strand, counting down.
CCATGCAGTAAGTCCAACTTTGTAATGTGTGTGGCATGTCAAACTTTACGTATGCAGTATTTGAATCTTGGTATTGGATAGGAGTCTGATTTTGTTTCAGACTTCAGATAGTCCACACAAAATCGCTGAGCTCCATCAGGTTTGGAAACTAACAGGATCAGCATACGCCACTCACTTTGATTAGGTTCAATGATATCTTCATTGAGCATCACATCCACCTCCCTCTGGACCTCAGTGGCTTTGTGAGGATTAAGCCTGCAGGAGTGTTGTTTTTCAGAACAGCATTCGCTACTTCCACCTCTTACACAAAAGAGTAAGTCCTCCCATCTTGTTTCTGCAAATGTTCTCATACTGCTGCAATGAACAATCAACTGGGTTCATTGCTCTTGCAACAGACAAGTCGCTATCCTATCCCACACCTCAATGACGTCCTTGTTATTAAAAGGATTTTGCGTCACATCAAACTCCATGACATCTGTCTTTGATTCCTCACTCTGTGGGGCAGTAGCTAACACCTGTTTCCCCAGTTCCCAATCTCTATATTAGTAAGATTACAACGCATTCACATGACATACCCGCTACCAATTTTTTATATCCAGCATCTTTACCAGATAGTTTACCTGGCTCTACATTTTCTCCATTTGGAAGGGTCCACTAAATCTGGATTTGAATGGATTTCCTACCACTGGTGTCATCAACATGAAAAAAATCATAGGTTTTACCTGTCACTTGCTTAATTCTATGCTATGCCCTATTCAGGTGCTGTTTAGCTAACTCACATACTGTATTTCATCTCTCCCTCACCTCAGATACATAATCCAAGTTTGAGATCTCCGTCTTCAGTCCGATTAATTTTTCTTTAATTAATTCAAATTAACCTCTCACTTCATGTCCACCTATTAACTCAAAGGGAGTAAACTGAGTAGATTCATTCGGGACATCCCTAATGGCAAACAATTTAGTGGGACACCTTTATCCCAATCATTCGGGTAATCCTGACAGTACGCTGTTAACATGATCTTCAGCGTCTGATGCTAACTTTCCAAGGCTCCCTGTGATTCAGGCTGGAACGCACTTGATTTGAAGTGCTGTATGCCTAAGCTATCCATGATTTGCTAAAACAGCCGAGCGGTAAAATGACTCCCTTGGACTGATGGAAACTCTCTGGGTAGCCCGTACTGAGTAAAGAACCCTACCAACCCCTCTGCCACCCTTTTTGCCTGAATTCTCCATAATGGATTTGCCTCTGGTAATCTGACAGACACATCCATTATGGTCAGAAAATATTGGTTTCAACTTTTGTTTTAGAAAGGCGGCCTACACAACTCATCATAACCTTCATGAAAGGTCCGTCGAATGCAAGAATTGGCAACAAAGGTCCTGGTTTCAGTCCTGCCTTTGGCTTACCTGCCATTCGGCACGTACAACAAAAGTAACCACGTCCTTATGCATTCCAGGCCAGGAGAAATGCTTTTATACCATAGCCTGAGTCATCCAGGTGACCTCCTGCAGGTATACCTAGATAATCTCCTGCAGGCAGTTAATGTGATACCCATAACATATCCTGTCTATATGCTACCGCCAACACAATCTGGTCAACTTCAGCCCATTTCTCCTCGACACAAACCTGCTGTCATCTCCATTTTTATTTTGGATTCTATCTTTAAGTTGCAAACGCTCGACAATATATTCCGATTCGTTTTCTGAGTATGCATCAACTTATGTAAATTTCTGTTGTAAGGCCATTAGCCTTTGAGGACTAAACACCTTTGTCTTACCCTCTGCCTGTTCAGGCATTTCCCGCACTACTACATGAAACAATGGACCAGCGAATTAAACTTCCGCTCCTTTGTCTTTCTCTTACCTTTTTGCATCGTGTTGTAACTTATGACAGTGAGATCTTGTTATTAAGCAGTCTGGAAAATTTCCTGGGTATATGTCTTTTAACCACTCAATTTCCTGGTCTTCTTTTGAGTTTTCCATCACAAAAGGTGTCACCCAAACTTGGATCCAGCTAAATTATTCTCAAGAATAAAACGGTATTTCTGAAACTGACGGTCTGTCACTCACTTCCATTGTTACATCCCCAAACTTTATATGGATCTCCAACCTGATTTTACACAGGAGAGCACTATATTTCTGTCCCCATAGCACAAATTATCAATCTCTCAGGTAACATGTCAGAAAGAGTGCAAATACTTCCATCATTTACTTTTAGAGGCTGAGAGAATGTGAGGACGACAGACTCTGGAGATCACAGTTGAAACGTGGGGCGCTGGAAAAGCACAGCAGGTCAGGCAGCAGCCGAGGCGCAGGAGAATACATGTTTCACACATAACCCCTTCATAAGGCAACTGGGGTAAAGCGTTCTGAGAGATACATAGGTGGGTGGTAGTGGAGCTGGGCCGAAGGTAGCTTGGAAGGCGATAGGTATATGCAGGTGGGGGCGATGGTGAGAGGTCACAGGGCAGGGTGAAGCAAATAGGTGGTAGATCAGATGTGATACTCCAACCACACGGCATCAACATCAATTTCACCACTTTCCAATTTTCCCCTCTGCCAACCTCATCCCAGATTCCACCCTTCAACTCAGCATCACCCTCTTCGACTCTCTTGACTGTCCACCTTCCTTCCCACATGTCCAATCCACCTTCCTCTCCGACGTATCACGGTCACTCTCACCTTCATTTTCCTATCGCCTCCCAGTGATCTTGCCCCCAGCCCCACCTCTATCCTGCTTTTATCTTATAGCCACCTTCTATCACCTCACCACCACTTTCCAGATGAAGGGCTTATGCCTGATATGTCGATGTTCAGATGATGCCTAACTGTTGTGCTTTTCCAGCACCACACTTTTCCAATTTTAGAGACTGAGCAGATCCCGTATCTCACAAAATTATGCCTTGTTGTCCATCTCCCCTGTTCTTTCTGAGTAAACTTTCCCCACAGAGGTGAATTCTTTATAGAGATCAGGTACTAACTTCATACCCACCCCCTGCCTAGGCTGTGCACTCTCCTACAACTCCTCAACTTTTCTTGGGGTTTCCTTTACTACTTCCACTAATGCCACTGGCTTAGCCTCTTTTACCACATCTTTTCCCACATTGCCTTTCTTCCACGACTAGCATCGTGACTTTGTGTATCCCACTTATGGCAGGGAAGAGATCTTTTCCCAGTGCCATTCTTAAGCCACCGGCACTGTAATTCTATATATTCCACTCCGGTATTGTGAAACAACCTGAGGCCGTTCACTTCCTTTAAACCCTCTTGGGCGTCTTTATTAACCTAAACAAACCATTCCCAGTGTGCTCTCAATCTTTGCTTTGTAGAGTACGATCTCCCCTTCTCCCAATTTCTATCCCTCACAGGAGGGAGAACCTATCAGAAGCTGAATTGCAGCTCATACACCAATGCATATTGATCTGCCATCTCTGCCACTCTTCTCACTTCTTGAACGTCCTGTTCATCTGCATGACCTCTGATCATCTCTGGAAGTGAGTTTTTTCAATTCCTCCAGCAGAATGATCTGTCTCAGAGCCTTGTCTATTTTAAGGTCCATATCCATCTATAAAAAATACTATGTTTAACTCTTTCAAACTCAACATAATTCTGATCTGGTTCCATTATTATGTTCCTAAACCGCGCTCTGTATACTTCGGTTACCAATTCATAGGCAGTAAAATAGCCAGTTTGACATCTGCATAATCTTTTGACCCCTCATCTGACAACGCTGCACATACATCACTAGCTCTGCCTAGCAGCTTAGTGTGAACTAGCATTACACACATGTTCTCTGTGTGTAATGCTAATTACACAAAAGCTCCCCTCACCTCGTAATCTGTTAAAACATGAGTGAGACAGACCTCTCAAATTACACCATTCCAAGAAAAATAACAATATGTTTTATGAACCCGAACAGTAAACACTAAACAACAACTATTCACAAGTACAAGACCCCATTTACTCAACTGCTTACTATATGACTACAACTCTGAAAATACGCTGTTCCATTTACACACTCATTAAACATTACATTAACTTAATCTCAACACCGCACACTCTCTGTCTTCCCCGATGTTTCAGTCTTCCAGCTGCTGATCTGCCTGGGTCAACTTCTTTTTTTTTACTGTAAGTAGGTTTAACATGAAAAAAGTGTATTGGATATAAATTTTTGTCTAATGTTTCCACTAATTTTCAAAATACAAGGTTTATGTACTCCCCATGACTCATTAAATTCTCATTGTTTGATTGGTTTCCAGGTGTTAAACAATAAAGTTCAGCTTCCAGTGGTTTCTGGTATCCTGGGCATGATTCAAATTAATTGGTTCCATACGAAAGTGATTTTTGGTATCGCAAAGAAGAGGCCTGGCACTCTCTCTAATGGATGTGATAGATTAGGCGACATTCTTCTTTCTGGCCAGGGTATGTTAAATATCTACCCCATTTAACACCATTCTCAAATAATCTTTGTTTCGCAAAGGAGATTGCCCTCTTTGTTGTCTGGTTAAGCGCAGCATTCAAAGTAGTCCTGAGGGCTGTAATGTGCTGCAACTTGGTTACAGACGGTCTGTCACACTATGCGGTCTGAGCTGCCTTCAGGAAAGCCTCAAGCATACGCTGCTGCTCTGCCTTCTGTCACTTCTGTGTCGCCGAGTAAGAAATAATCAAACCCCTTGCATAGGCCTTGGCAGTTTTCCAGAGCACTGACGGATTACTGGCCGTACCCAAATTAATGTCGCAAAAAAATTTAAATTCCCTCAAAATTACTCAATAAATTTGCTATCCTTCAGGGCAGAAGGAGCAATGCGCCAGTGCTGTGAGCCTGTCCCATCATCACTGGCGTTATCTTCCATGTCCACTGCTGCATGATCAGAAATGGCTATCTTCGCAATTCTGCAGGACAGTGCCGAATTTAAAAAGGTCAACAAGGCAAATAAATGCCAATCCTTGTACAGCACTTACGTGGCTGAGAGAAAAAGGTGAAGACCCTCCCATCAAGATGGAGACAACTCCACACACCCACCAACCCCAGCGCCCTGTTCAGGTCCACCAACTGCCTCGATTGCAGGGGCATACCCGCAAAACCGTAAGGCATCCTGACCACTTCGGGGAAGTAGGTTCCAGTCTCCCCCTATTACTGCATGATGTGTCCCGAGGGCCATCAACCTGGAAAGCGCATCTGTTTAAAATTTGACAGAATGTGTCTGGCGCAGCACACATTCAAGGCTTTTATTTTCTCTTTACCTTTCTTTTTCATATATACAAGTCCTTTGTTTGGGTTTAGTTAGTTCATACAAAGCTTAGCTTACAATGAAGGACCTCAGACCCGTGGCATGGGCCTCTTGCTTGATGTGGGAGCTCAGGAACGTGTCTGACATTCCTGACACTTATAATTGCAAGAAGTGTGTTAAGCTGCATCTCTTGTTTGACCGCATGACGGCTCTAGAGCTACGGATGGACTCACCGTGGAGCATTCGCGATGCTGAGGAGGTCGTGGATAGCACATTTAGTGAACCAGTTACACCGCAGGTTAGAGTTGCTGAGGGAGACAGTGATTGGGTGACCGAAAGGCAGAAAAAAAGAGTAGGAAGGCAGTGCAGGTGTCCCCTGCGGTCACCTCCCTCCAAAACAGGTATACCGTTTTGGATACTGTTGGGGGAGAAGGCTCACCAGGGAAGGTGATCATGGCACCAAGGTGGGCACTGCTGTTCAAAAGGGCGGGAAAAAGACTCGTAGGGCCATAGTCATAGTGGATTCTATTGTGAGGGGAGTAGATATGCGGTTCTGTGGCCGTAAACGAGACTCCTGAATGGTATGTTGCCTCCCAGGTGATCGGGTCAGGGATGTCACCGATTGGCTGCAGGGCATTCTAAAAGTCCCCTTTTAAAAGGGTGAACAGCCAGTTGTCTTGGTGCATCTAGGCACCAACAATTTAGTTAGGAAATTAGATGAGGTGCTGAAAGAAGAATTCAGGGAGATAGGAGCGAATTTAAAGAGAAGGACCTCAAAGGTAGTGATCTCGGGATTACTACCAGTGCCACGTGCTAGCCAGCATAGAAATGAAAAAAATAAGCAAGATGAACACGTGGCTTGAGAGATGGTGTTAGAGGGAGGGGTTCAGATTTGTTGGACATTGGGAACGGTTCTGGGGAAGGTGGGACTATTACAAAAGGGACAGTTTACGTCTGAACCAGACCGGAACCAATGTCCTTGGGGAAGTTTTTGCTCTTACTGTTGGGGAGTTTTTTAAATTAATGTGGCAGGGAGCTGGGAACCAGAAGAGAAAACAAGTAGGCAGTGAAGTCGAGACTGGAAACTGTATGAATTATGAAGATGGCATTAATAAAGGGAAGAATAGGCAGAGAGCAGATGAGTGCAAAAAACTGGTGACATGAAATGCATCTACTTTCATACAAAGAGTATAGTGTGCAAGGCAGATGAACTTAGGGCTTGGATCGGTCCCTGGGAGTATCATGTTATTGCAATCACAGAGGCTTGGTTGAAGGAAGGGCATGATGATTGGCAATTAAATGTTCCAGAATATGGACGCTTCAGACTGGACAAGGAGGGAAGCAAAAGGGGGGTGGGTGGTAGAGTTGCATTGCTGGTCATATCACTCTGTGCTAAAGGAGCACACTATGGAAGTCTTGGGTAGTGAGGCATTATGGGTGGAGCTGAGAAATAAGAAGCATGCAGTTACACTATTGGAGCTGTATTACAGGCATCCCAGCACTGAGCGTGAGGTAGAAGAACAAATAGGTAAACAGATTATGGAAAGATGTAGAGTCAATAGGGTGGAGGTGATGAGAGATTTTAATTTTCACAATATTGACTGGGATGCACTTAGCTTCAGAGATCTGGATGGAGTAGAATTTGGAAGAAGTGTCCAGCAGAGCTTTCTAGAGCAGTAAGTCAATATTCCAACGAGGGAAGGACCATATTGGACCCGGTACTGGAGAACGAGCCAGGGCAGGTGGTAAATGTTCTTGTGGGGGATTTTTTTGGGAACAGGGACCACAATTCTCTAAGTTTTAGAATATTCGTAGGTAAAGTAGGGAGTGGTCCTAAGGGAAGAGTACTAAACTGGGCCAAAGCCAATTATATCAAAATTAGACAGGAACTCGGAAATGTGGATTGGACACAGCTATTTGAAGGGAAGTCCACATTTGAGATGTGGGAGGCTTTTAAGATAGGTTAAAGAAAGTGCAGGATAGGCATGTCCCGTTGATGGCAAAGGATAAGAAGGGCAAGATTCGTGAACCGTGGATTACAGGAGAAATTGTACGACTAGCTCAGAGGAAAAGGGAAGCATACATAAGGTCTCGGCAGCGAAGAACAGAATGGGCCTTGGAAAAATATCGGAAGATAGGACAAGTCTTAAACAAGGAATCAAGCGGGCTAAAAGGGGTCATGAAATAGCTTTAGCGCGCAGAATTTGCGAGTATCCCAAAACATTTTATTCTTATATAAGAAGCAAGCGGGTAACTAGAGGAAGGATTGGTCCACTAAACGATAATGAAAGAATGCTGTGTGCCGAACCTGAGAGAATGGGTGAGATTCTGAATGATTACTTTGCATCAGTGTTCACTGAGGAGAGGAGCATGATGAATGTTGAGATTAGAGATAGACGTTTGATTAGTTTGAATCACGTTGCCATAAGTAGGGAAGATGTGTTAGGTATGCTACAGATTATTAAAGTAAACAAAACGCCAGGACCGGATCGGATCTATCCCATGTTACTGAGGGAGTCGAAATATGAAATAGCTGGGGCCCTGACAGATAGCTTTGTGGCACCCTTAAATATTGGACGACTGGAAGGTTGCCCATGTTGTCCTCTTGCACAAGAAGGGTAGCAGGGATATTCCAGATAACTACAGACCAGTGAGTCTGACTTCGGTGTGGGAAAGTTGCTGGAGAGGTTACTGAGGGTTAGGATCTATTTATATTTAGAAAAGAATGGACTTATATGTGATAGGAAACATGGTGTTGTGCAGGGGAGATTGTGCCTTACCAACTTAATAGAGTTCTTTGAGGAAGTGACCAAGTTGATAGATGATGGAAGGGCTGTTGATGTCATATGCATGGATTTTAGTAAGGTGTTTGATAAGGTTCCACATGGTAGACTAATGGAGAAAGTGAAGTCTCATGGTGTGCAGGATGTTCTAGCTATGTGTATAAAGAATGAGTTGAGCAACAGGAGAAAGAGAGAGAGTAGCAGTTGAAGGACATTTCTCGAAATGGAGTAAGGTGACCAGTGGTGATCCACAGGGTCAGTGTTGGGGCCACTGTTATTTGTAATATACATAAATGATCTGGAAGAGAACACTGTTGGTATGATCAGCAAGTTTGCGGATGACACGAAGATTGGTGGATTGGCAGAAAGCATAAGGGTCTGTCAGAGAATACAGGAGGATATAGATAGACTGGACAGTTGGGCTGAAAAGTGGCAGATGGATTTCAATCCAGACAAATGTGAGGTGATGCATTTAGGCAAGACTAATTCTCGAGCGAATTATACAATAAATGGCAGAGCCTAGGGAAATGTTGATGGACAGAAAATTCTGGGAGTGCACGTCCACTGTACCCTGACGGTTGCTGCACAGGTGGATAGAGTGATCAAGAAGGCATACAGTATGCTTGCTTTCATTGGACGGGGTATTTAGTGTAAGAGCTGGCAAGTCATGTTCACATTTTACAAAACATTGGTTTGGAACATATTTAGAATACTGTGTACAGTTCTGTTCATCACATTACCAAAGGGATGTGGATGCTTTGGAGCGTTTACGAAAGTTTACGAGGATGTTGTCTGGTATGGAAGGTGCTAGCTATGAAGAAAGGTTGAGTAGGTTAGGTTTAATTTCATTAGAAATAAGCAGATTGAGGGGGGACCTATTTGAGGTTTATAAAATTATAAAGGGTATAGGAAGGGTGGATAGAGACAAGCTTTTTCCCTTTGTGAAGCATTCAGTAATCAAAGGTCACGCTTTCAAGGTGAGAGGTGGAAAGTTTAAGGGGGATACACGTGGCAAGTACTTCACACAGAGAGTGGTGGGCGTTTGGAACGCGTTGCCAGCAGAATTGGTAGAGGCAGGCACGGTAGGTTCATTTAAGATGCGTCTGGATAGATGCATGAATAAGTGGGGATCAGAGGGATACAGATGCTTAGGAATTGACAAGTTTAGATAATACATTTGAATTCTTTGTTCTTCTTTGTACTCCCTGCTCTAACTTGAAGTGCTCCTTATTGGTTAGATGTGTTTCTTGCAGCAAGATGACATTAATCTTTTTACTCTTAATTGCTGAATAATTCCCCTTAACATTCCAGGTGCACCATTTAACTGAATGGTTCGCCATAGCCATCTGAAATAGTGCATGACCCCTGAGGGGACGAGCCCCACTCATAGCGAGGGAAAACAGCAAACAGTTTGCATAAATTTAAAAATGTAACTTCCAAACCTACCAGATCAAAACTTCGAACGTCTACGTCGACACAAAACAACGTTTAACACAAATGAAAGGAAACTTTGCCCCATTGCCCAGAGGGAGCGTTCATACTACCTACTAACACCTTCATGGCTCCTTCCAGCTGAAGCTGTGACCCAAAGCCAGACAGCATCTTATAACAAAAAAATTAAAAGTGTGCACTCAACCTGTCCTATCCATGCTTTAATCCTCGATACTCCTGGTTAAAACAAAACAAAACAAAACACCCTCTATTTCCCCCAACCACATCGCCATCCCATACCAAGGGAGAGAAATGAAAAGGAAATGATAAAAATAAAATTAAAGGATAACGGGAGGAGAGAGAGAGAAGGGAGAAAGGATCGTAAAAAGAAGAAATGTAGAACACCCACAAATATATATATAAATAATTAACAGTTAAACCAAAGAGAAAAAATAAAGTAAACATTATTGTCCATATTATTCGAGCCAGCCAGTCTATTATAAGGTTTCCTGGAAGTCCTTTGTTTTTTATGGTGAGTCAAAATTAAACACGGATGCTCCATGGCTGAAATGCATCTTACAGAGTACTGGATATTCAAGTCCCTCAGCTGCCTTTTTATCTCATCAAATGCCTTCCTTTTGCGAATCACGATTGCAGAAAAGTCTTGGAAATGCATAATTCACAATCCTTTTGTACCAGAGGTTATGGCTCCTTCCAGCACCGTTTGCTTATCTCTGTAACTGTTGGTATCACACTAGGACCGGGTGGGGCGCTGGTCCATTTTAGACCTGTACACTGTGACCGGTGGGCCCACTCACCCGAACCCGGCCCGACCCGACTACTAGCTCCAATAACTGCCGGAGCCATTGCTCCAAGAAGCTCACCATGTGGAATCCCTCTTCCTGCAGCCCGATCAGGCAGACGTTCTTTCGACAGCTTTGATTTTCGAGCTCATCGACCTGCCCGTACCTGCTGTTCCAGGGCCTGGACTTGATACGCCAAGGATTCCACCACGGTTTCAGATGCTGCATCCCGTTGATCCACTTCCATGATGTGCTGCCTGAGATGCTGGATTTCCTGGCCATACTTCTGCAGCATGACTGAGATCGGTTCAAGCCTGGCCCGGTCTCTTCTATTGCTGAAGCGATCTTCTCTCAGAGTTTCACCAACTCCAAGGCCAGGCTGTGCTCCGCAGCTGAGACCCCGGGAGCGCTCGCAGAGGTCGATGATTCAGGCGCAGACGTGCTTCTTGCTGTCGGGGAGTGCCCTGGTTATTGCACACCTCACAGTCCCTTCCCTTTACACATTTCTTTAACAATTTCAAACTCATACACAGCAATTCTGGGCGTCAAAAACTAATAATATCGACCACAATAGATAATAAAGGGAGAATGAGTGCCTCATTTTTTTCTGGGTTCTGGTGCAGAACTCAGCAAAGTAAGCGTATTAATCGCCACCATCTTGAATCCCACCACCTATACCTTCTTAACATCCCTGTCAACCTGGCTGTCAGCTTACATGGATCTATGCACATCGACACAGAGATTTCTCTGGTCGTCCTCATGACCATCAATCTTCCCATTAGCCCAGTACTTTTTATTCCTGTTGCTCCTTCTGAAGTGTATCACCTCAACCTTTACACATTAAACTCCATTTGCAACCTCTAAGCTCAACTGCGCATTTTATCTATGCCCCTGTGTAACCTCCAACATCTTTCGGCACTATCCACAACTCCAAAGCCTTAGCGTCATCTGAAAATTTACTAAGCCATCCTTCTATGCCCTCATCTAGGTCTTTTATAAATATAACAAGAAGCAGTGGCCCCAAATCAGATCCTTGCGGTTCACCATTAGTAACTGAACTCCAGGATGAACATTTCCCATCAACCTCCACCCTCTGTCTGCTTTTAACTAGCCAATGTGTGATCCAAACCGTTAAAACGCCCTCGATCCCCTGCCGCTGCATTTTGTGCAATAGCCTACCGGGGGGAACCTTATCAAATGCCTTACGGAAATTAATATACATCGCATCAGCCACTTTACCATCATCCACCTGTTTGTTCACCTTCTCAAAGAACTCAATAAGGTTTGTGAGGCACAACCTACAGTTCGTAACACCAGGTTGACTATCCCTAATCAACTTATTGCTCTCGAGACTTTTATAAATCCTATCTTTTGTAACCTTGCCCAATACTCTACCCACAACTAAAGTAAGGCTCGCTGGTCTATAATTGCCAGGGTTGTACCTGCTCCCCTTCTTGAACAAGAGGACATTTGCTCTCCTCCAGTGTTCTGGCACTACACCGTTCCTTCACAGTGGTTGGGTCAAGATCCTGAAATTCCCTCCCTGCCGGCATCATGGGTCAGCCCACAACAAGTGGACTGCAGCGATTGAAGAAGTCAGCTCACCACCACCTTCCCAAAGGCAAATCCAGATGGGCTATCAATGCTGGCCAGCCAGCGATGCCTAAGACCCACAAACGTATTTTTAAAAGCTCTTGGACAGGGATGGTATGGAATCACATGAAGGAAACGGAGTTTGTAACCGTAACAGAGGGCAGTGACGCCCATGCTCCCAATATGTAAATAGCAAGGGCAGTGAGGCAATGGGTTACCGCTGAACCTCAGTAGGTTAACATAGAGACCCATGAGTAACACTGCCAGAAGCAAGGAGGGAGACAGTAATTGAACAAGTTCCCTGATGTAGGTTTTAGTAGTCTGTAGAGTGAATATCTCGATTCAGAGTCTCAATAGGATCAATAATGGTGGCAAGAAGTTAGGACTATATAAAAGAACAGTACGGCAGTCATAACTGGTTTTTAGAAAAAAAAATAGCTGGAGAGTGAGACTTACCAGGGAGACCAACGATAGACAGGAGAGGATAATAAAAGTATTGAATAATGCAAAGAGAAAAATAGATCCGCAATGAAAATGACAACCGATCATAATATGTAGAAAGGACAGAAAAATCATTGGATAAACTCCGTTCCATTGTTGGAACATTCCAGTCTAATGTTCTCAGATACTGATCTCTCCTCCCCTTCTCTCTGGAGGTGCTGATCTCTTTTAGTGCTGTCGGTGATGCTCCCACCCATACAATGGAATAACACATTGTACGGAGCTCATTTATCATTTAAAGATGGGAACTCTCCACTGGGATAATTATAATCCATGGAAATCGGCATTAATCACAGTCACTGAACAAATAGGCTCAGTTAACCCCTTCGTTACATCCCTTTTTATATCACAATAAACGTGAGCATTTACTCAGTTTGGATGTAAAGGACGAGCGTTACTGATGGATGGACCATAAAACTTTCAATTTATTTAATCGCTTTTCATTGCATGTGGGCGTATTGCTGGAACACTGCAGGGTTGTATATCCCCCATCCTGTTTATAAAAGGAGACGGGGATAAAATACCAGAGCAGCTATAAAAATTACTGGTGGGGAAATCTCTAGAGACTTTGAACAAAGGTCCGATATTTATTGCCAAATGATGTTGTGTGAGGCTACTCCTGGATGAAAGAGCCCAGTTATCACATCCTTTCATAACTTTGAGATAAAACATTGGGACAGATACTCAGGAATGGGGGAAGCAATTCTCTCCCAATTGCCTGTTACAGAAGGATCGGAGGAGGCCATTGATCCCACACTAGCTTCTTCCCACATGAAGAGGTGGAAAGATGGAATGTTGGTAAGTTTTGCAAAGAGAACTATTCAAAACAGAGAGAAGTGTTACTGAAGCTGTATGAGGTGTTACTGAGAGGGTACCTGGAGTACATTGTGTTGTATGAGATTCTGTAACTGAGAAGGGAGAGACCTTCATTTAAAACAGTTTACCAACCGTTCATAATACATGGGTTGCTGTGTCATTTAATGTCTCGGGCCTATTACAGAGGGTTAGTAGGAGGCCATTCAACATCTTGAGCTTGATGCAGAAGGACAGGTGATGATCTGACACCTGAATACAGGCTGAGATGATTAGTTGTAGTCAGGGGTGACCCTTTAACAGATGCTCTTCATGATCTAGGTGGCAGCAAATGGCTTCTCGGTGCAAATAACACGACAAAATGGCTTCTAAGCTGCAAACTGATAACTCTGTTAAAGCTGCAGAAAATGGCTTTTATGTTACTGAGTGCTAATGCAATATAAGTGACTAACCACAGTCAGCTTCAGTCGTGATTAGCAGACAATGCGCCACTTAAAGTAGAGAAATAACTCAGCTAGATAAGGCAGTTTTAACCAGCCTTTGGGTGCAGGTGCGATGGCTCGGTTAGTGATACAAGAGTGGCCTGAGTGTTGGAAAATAAAGTTGGTTCCCAGGAAATATCATTGGACCAAGGAACTGTCGCATAAAGCAATATCGAGTATTGACTGGCAATTATCTGAATGTACTATACGATCATGGCCTGTATCCTTCCTTAAAAATAGTATTTTAAAAAGTATTTGTTATCTTTTTGTGCACAGTTACACCAAGGAACACGGAAGTGTATAACCTTTGTGTTTCTGCACCCTCTATACTCGGCCGTATAAAAAATAAAGAATACATTCTTAACAGCCAGATCAATTACGATGTTTATTGATCGATCACCGAAGCGAGACCCCCTCCTTGCCGGGGTCCAGATCATCATCTGGTGTCGTGACTCGGATTCGGTATACACAGATTTCAGATAATAGTGTGAGAGCCTTCAGACCTCGGATTGTCGAGAAATTGGCCGGCAGACGTAAGTATTTTCTCCATTTGGTTTTCCTCACATTCAAACGTGGTTGACTCGACCCCTCACTCTCTATCGTCCAAGTGCAGCCTGAAAAGGTCTTAATAAGAATACATTACGAAATGAAAAAAAAGGAGAAGGGGACTCTGGGGAGTTGTCCAAATATTTGGCACGCCAGACCAGTATCAACTGGTTCAAGATTATAGAGCTATCAATGCTATGGCAGTGGTCCCAAATCCAGCTCATATCCTGGTCTTGGTACCATCAGACGCTAAATGTTTCACTGTTGTCGACCTGCAACATGTTTTGTTTTTCTCTCTCTGCTTTTTCATGAAGACAGTCAGCACCTTATTTGTCCTTACTTTTATTGGCCAGCAGTTGATGTGGACTCGATTACCTTAGGACTTCATACATTCTCCAACCCTTTTCTCTCAGGCCTTACAGAAACAATTGCAGTCTCTCACACTCACAGGTGGGTCTGCACTAATCCAATATGGAGATGACCTCCTTTGTGGCAGTTTAGATGAACAATCTGGTCACTCCGATGTTGTCCTCCTCCTCATCTATCTGAAACGTCTGGGCTATATTGCTTCTCCCGAAAAAGTCTCAATTGTACAACGTCAGGTATAGTTTTTAGGTTTCATGCTGTCAGCTGATTCACACTCCCTTGAGCAGATCCGTATTACTCTTATCCTCAACTTCCCGGTCCCAACAAGGGTGAAACAGATTCGTCCGTGGCTGGGTATGGTCAAATTCTGCCGACAATGGATCCCTAACTCTGCCTTCCTCGTTCGGGTATTGACCCTCTTTATTTCCTGTGAAGGTACCTTCGAACTCTCCTCAGAGGCATAGCAAGCCTTTGACAAACGAGCCTTGTCACAAGCTTCAGCGTTTGGAAGACCCCTCTATGACAGACCTTTCCAACTTTAATGCACGATTCTGGATGACAGTGCTTCCTCGGTTCTCACTCAACTACATGGAGATCACCACTGCCCGGTTGCCTATTTCTCTACTAAACTTGGCACTGTTGCCTTAGGATATCTCCGTTGTACTCAGATCCTTACCACTATTTATCTGAGATTACAGTCCACAGAAACCATTACACTTCAGCAGGATATGTCGTCTACCATTCTCATGTGGTGATCATCCAGTTGGGATAATTGCAAACTCAACATTTGACTGGGGCTCGCCAAAACCGTCATGAGATTTACCTCTTCAACAATCTCCGGCTGACCTTTAGGCATTATACCACCATTAATCCTAGCGATTTCCTTGCACATCCCCCATTACCCTTATCAACTCCAGATCATGACTGAATTCTCCTCATCAATGAGGACATCCAAATTCATCCAGATCTTTCCCATGCCCCTATCGCAGACACTGGAATCAATATGATCACTGATGGTAGTTCTTCTACAGACCACCTAATAGCAGTAGAGAGATTGAAGATCTCATAGGCGGGCAGATTCTGGAAAAATGCAAAAGTAGCAGGGTTGTTGTTATGGGTGATTTCGATTTTCCCAATATCGACTGAAAACTCCTAAGTTTAGATGGTTTGGATGGAGCCACTTTTGTCGGGTGTGTTCAGGAAGGTTGCCTTACTCAGTATGTCGACAGACCGACGAGGGGAAATGCCATTTTGGATATGGTGCTCGGCAACGAGCCAGGACAGGTGTCAGATGTCACAGTGGGAGAGCACTTTGGTCACAATAATCATAACTGCCTCACGTTTACCATAGCCTTGGAGAGTGAAAGGAGCAATAACGAGGGAAAATATTTAATTTGAGAAAAGGATATTATAATGCTATCAAAACAGGAGTTGGGAAGTATAGACTGGGAGCAATTGTTCCACAGAAAGGGCACAGCAGACATGTGGAGACTTTATGGAGCAGATGTTGCGAGTGATGCACAAATTTGTTCCTCTGAGACAGGTAAGAATGGGTAAGATTAAGGAGCCTTGAACGATGAAAACAGAGGAAGTTCTCGTCAAAAGGAAGAAGGCAGCTTACATAAGGTGGAGGAAGCAAGGAACTAGCACAGCTTTAGAGGATTAGAGGCTTGCTAGAAAGGAGCTCAGAAATGGACTGAGGAGAGTCAGGAGGGGGCACGAAAAAGGCTTGGCAAGAAGGATTAGGTAGAACCTAAAGGCGTTCTCCCTAATGATCAGGGAGACGTTAGGGCCGATCAGGGATCGCGGAGGGAATTTGTGAATGGAATTTGAGTAGATAGAGGAAGCCCTAAATGAATGTTTTTGCTTCGGTTTTCACCAAGGAAAGGGAACTTGTTAAAAATGAAAACTTAGAGGAGCTAAACACCGTCATCGACAGCGCAATTAATGCGTCTATTGGTGACTTATTTGTGACTTTTTGATAGGAAGTACATCTGTTTCCACAGACTTAGAAATGCTCAATCCAGCTACATGTTCAAGTACTACCTTGTTACTGATATGAATTGATTTTGCTCTAGAAGTCCGATATGATCACTTGTTATTATTGGGTGATTTTCTGGATCTTCCTCCATGAAGATAGATTCAAAAAACATTGGTTAGTTTCTTGGCCATTTCCCTGTTCTCCACAATAAGCAATCCTCTCCCGATTACAAATTTCCACATTTGACCTTGCTTTTATTTTGTTTCCTTTGAAATAAAGATCTTAGATTTCTGCAGTCGTTGTGTTCGTGCTTGTTAGCATGCATGTTATGTTTTTGATTTCCTTGTCAGTTTCATTGCCTTTCTTTTCTGCATCTTTATCTTCTAAGAATTCTCAGGTTTCCTCAATATCTGGTATTCTTCCGAAGTCACTTCCTATGATTAATATATTTTCTAATTTGTTATGTTAACCATCATTGAGTCACTTTCCCTTCCTTTGACGTTTATATCTGAAATAGATAGATGTATTTTTCAGACTTTGCAATATTTCTGAAAATCTCTTGGTCCTGACCAGATATATTTAGGAACACTGCAGGAAGATAGAGAAGAAATTGTGGGAGGCCAGGTTGGTTACTCTCTATCATCTTTGGCGAATGAGTGAGGTCCGGGACGACTGAGGACAGCGAATGCTCAGCCCGTATTCAAGAAAGGCTACAAAGAAAAACCTGGTAACTAAAGACCGCTAAACCTAAAATCTAGTAGGTAAGTTACTCGGAAAGATTCTGATAGATAAAATATATATGCATTTGGAATGACAGTGTGTGATTCGGAGAAAGATTATAATGGTGCTGGTAACGCAGAGCAGGTCAGGCAACATCTGAGGAGCAGGAAAATCGATGTTTCGGGCAAAAGCCCTTCATCAAAGCCAGCACGGTTTTGTGCATGGCAGAGCATGACTCACACATTTGTTGGAGTTCTTTGATGAAGTGACCAGCAACGTTGAGGAGGGCAGGGTGGTATACGTAGTCGAGACGGATTCCAGTAAGGCTTCAATAAGGTTCCACAAGGTACTCTATTCTGGAAGATTATATCCCATGGAATTGAGTGGGGACTGGCAAATTAGATACAAATTTGCGTTGATGGTAGGAAGGAGAGTGTAATACTGGAAGAATGCTCGTCAGACTGGAGGCCTGTGGCTATTGGAATGCCTCACGGATTGGTGCTGGGACCACTACATATTATATATATCTATGATTTAGATGAAAATGTACAGGCATGATTTGTAAGTTTGAAAATGTCACTAAAATAGGCAGCATCATGGAGAGTTAGGAAAGTTATCAGAAATTTCAGAAATTACAGCAGTACCTTGATCAGCTGGGGAAGTGGGCTGAGAAATGGCAAATGGAGTTTAATATAGATCATTGTAAGTTTTAGCATTTTAGAAAATCAAATCAATGTTGGAGTTTCATGGTGAATGGTGTGTCATAAGGAGTGTAGTGGAACAGAGAGAGACCTTGGAATTCAGGTGCATGGTTCTCTGAAAGTTGATTCAGAGGTAGACAGGCAGTGAAGAAAGCTTTTGGCACATTGACCTTAATCAGTGTATTTCACTGATTATCAAAATTAGGGAGTTGTGTTGCAGTTATGCAGGATGCTGGTGAGGCCACAGTGGTAGCATTATGTTCAATTTTGTTCACTTTGCTATAGGAAGGGTGTTATTAAACTGGAAATAGTGCAGAAGAAATTCACAAGGTTGTTGCAAACGACTCAATGGTCTGAATTATGGGGAGAGGTTGGGCAAGCTAGGAGTTTTTACTTTTGCGTGTATGAGACTGGGGGGGGGGGGTGGATCTGGTAGAGTGTATAAGACCATGAGAAGGATGGACAGAGTGAATGCACTCAGTCTTTTTTCCCCAGGTTTGGGCAATCACAGACTAGACGGCATCAGTTTAAGGTCAGAGAGGAAAGAATAAAAGGGAACCTGAGGAGCAACTGTTTTACACACAGGGGCTGGTACGCATATGGAATGAGATAGTAGCGGAAGAGGTTGAACTGGAGACATTCACAACATTTAAACGGCATTTCGACAAATATAATGACAGGAAAGGATTAGAAAGATACCAGCAATAGCGGGGAAATGGCTTTAGCGTGGATGGACATTTTGGTCAGAATGGACCAGTTTGGACCGAAGAGCCTATCTTCGTATTGTTGGACTCTATGACTCTAACAACCATCGCTTATCTCCCACTAAATGTTATATTGCACTTTCCCAATTCACTGAAGCGGACTTGACCCTCTAGCCTCCAGTCTTCCATGATGTTTGACCAGAATGTTCAAGCACGGTATGCAGACACCGTGTAAAATGCACCTTATTAATGTCACTATTCCTTAAATGCTGCTTCAGACCAAGGTTAATAATTCGTCCTTCTGATCACACAATATCAATTCCGAAATAACCTGCTCTCTAGTTTGTTTCACAACATAATCATCAACCTACCTCGTGTACACTTATTGAATTTATTTTTCGCAGCCCGAGCAGTCACTTAGTTAATGCAGATTAGATGCAACTTGAGAACATCCAATAAGACTGCGGTATCCAAAATACTTGCCTATCTAATTTCCAGGAGAAAGTGAGGGCTGCAGATGCTGGAGATCAGAGCTGAAAATGTGTTGCTGGAAAAGCGCTTTTCCAGCAACACATTTTCGTATCTAATTTCCAGAGCATATGATGCTCAGATTTTCTGGTACCATTTTGATTTCGATATATAACACACCAATATTTGCTTCTCCTTGCTATCTGTAAGCTCTACATAAACTGATTCTGTGGAAGCTGAGGGACAGGTCTGTGTTGTTATTAGTGATAAAATTGGACAAGACATTTCGGGGAGGCTCACGTCGACGCTGAGATAATCTGAAGAAATGTACCACACTGCAGGACAAGCAACAACATCCTCCTCGCTCTGTCAGCATAAGAGTTACCAGATACTCTCTGCTCCCTCACACGCACTGCACACCTGTTCGGTTCACACTCTATCTCCAAATAAGGCTCAGGTACTACCAGTCTCACTATTAAATTCAGTGACTTTCTTCCTCAATTTCTCTGTCACCTACGCAATACCTCCCACACTAACAATACTATATGGATTCTAAACTGTCGACTGACTCATTCCAGACACCTACAACTCCCCCCAACTACACAAGCACTAACAGCAGGGTCACGCATTCCCACTCTCCCTCCCTCCCTCCCTTTCTCCCATTCCAGGAGAAACAGCCTGGAATAGGACAGAAAGGCCCAAGCCGGGTAGAGGAGTGTCCGATATCCGTCGCCTCATCCCCTCCCCCCGCCATGTGGGGAGGACTCTGAAAGAGCCAAAGAGGACCAGGATGTCTCGTGTGGAGATTCTGAAACGCCCATGTCCCACCGACCGTTTCAGGAGCAATATTTAGTGAAAGACAATTCTCACTTTAAACCCACTAGCAGTTCCAACAGCTGTCCTTTCACTTCCAATAAAAAGCACAGATACCTCACTGCACAGAAACGCAGACACAAAAATACACAGAGGTATTACTAAACACCCCAATATACGAACACACACAATACTTACAAGGAGATAGGCATAGACACACGTATAAACACACAGCGTCATATATGTCACATACAAATAGACACAAACACAGGTAGAAACAGAGACTGAGACACAGACAGACAGATGTAGACACGCAAACACATAGACAGCAAGCACATGGACACACACGCACATGTATATATACACACACATCCAGACACACACACGCACATATACAGACGCACACACACACACACACGCACAGACACACACACACACACACACACACACACAGACACAGAGGCACAGACACTAGTGTCATTAAGACACAAATCGATATTTTTTAAATTTGCAAGTGGATCAAGGATTCTCGGGAGAAGGCAGAAGAACGAGGTCGAGGTGCATATAAGAAATTATTGAACAGACTTTCAGACACGATAGGCTGAATGGCCTCAATCTGCTTATTTCCTTCACGCTCTTGCAGTATTATGCTATCAGGCATTCTCTTCCTGAGACATCAGCAGAGGCTGGATGTGATACATATTTGATTGGAAAGGGTCAGTGGGAATATAGGACAGGTTTGGTTTATCTTTATTCCTAATTATTCTGTCCTTATGCCTGAAAAGAGGTGGTGATTTGATGTTCAGTTAACACAGTTTTAAAATAACAGTCCCACAATGAAATAAGGACGTCCCTTTCAATTTAGTGCTGTGCTACCTGTGGTGTCCTCATCCTCAGGCAGCAGTACAGACTCGGTTATTGAAGATTTACAAGGCTCAGCTCGACTGATCTTTGCTGGACAGAAGGGTCAGTGTTTATTGGGAACAATAAACTGAGTAGCAGCAGCCAATTGAACACTCTCTCCTACTTTGTTCCACCCGATAGCAAAGTGTGAGACCAGAAAATCCCTGAGTTATCTTTACCACTTGTGAAGGATTCTTGGTGAGGATTCATTGGAATCTCTCCACTGTCTGAAACAAAGGAAAATCAGCCAAATCCAACTGTTCCAGAAAGAAATCTCGCGACGAGTACATTGTGTGAGCAGAATAACTTCAAAAGCACAATAACGTTTGGCAAACTCTATCATTTTAACATTTGTTATGAGTTCAACTTTCTGTGTCTCACATTTTTCTAATAAATGAGCTACTCTGAGACTTATATCATTGGCCACATCACCAAACTGGTTACATTTAAGGTTGGTGTAACCAGTGGAGGAGTGGGACTGAAAAAGGAAACAGTGACCCTCCAACTTTGCCTGGAACACAAATGAAAAATTCTCAAATGGATGTTCAAGTGGAAATTCCCTTCCCCAGAAGTTTGTGGTGCTTGGTTGTTTACATTTCTTTAAAGTTGTATTTGGTGACATTTGACAAACAAATGAATTTAGCAAATGTTTTGTGTCAAGTCTCAAGGAGGCATCTTCCAACTCAAAGAAGACACAGCCATGTTCTCCATGTAGGTCAGAAATTGTTGGGAAGAGTTAACTCTTTAGTAACAAAGGTATTGTGGCTGCTGTCGGGATTATGGATAACATGACGTTCATTGCAGGATCACACACCAATTGAACTCTATTAATTTTGGGAGAGTCCATTCAATCGCCTGAACCTCCCCCCCCCCCCCCCCCCTCTCTGTCTTAATCGAAAAAGAACGTTCTCAGAGGCTCTTAAACTATCGAAAATCATGTAACCTGGATGACAAAAAAAATTGGAATTTTTCTCCGTATCAGTGGCTATTTAGAACATCATGAGTGATTGTCCGTCGCCCTTAAGGTTCAATGCAATTATCTCTTATTCTCTCACTGTTTTTGTGGGCGGCACGGTGGCCCAGTGGTTAGCACTGCTGCCTCACAGCGCCTGTAGACCCGGGTTCAATTCCCGACTCAGGCGACTGACTGTGTGGAGTTTGCACATTCTCCCCGTGTCTGCGTGGGTTTCCTCCGGGTGCTCCGGTTTCCTCCCACAGTCCAAAGATGTGCGGGTCAGGTGAATTGGCCATGCTAAATTGCCCGTAGTGTTAGGTTAAAGGGGTGGATGTAGGGGTATGGGTGGGTTGCGCTTCGGCGGGTCGGTGTGGACATGTTGGGCCGAAGGGCCTGTTTCCACACTGTAAGTAATCTAATCTAATCACTGAGCTTCACTCTCTGCTCATGGTGCCATCATGCCAGGGATTAGTCTGGTGAAACTTGTGAGAAAGTCTATCCACAGTACCCCAAATACTGCCTCAACAACACTCTCAGGGATGATCGCAATAATCTTTTTCTCTCACTTAGATATCGCCATTACTTTCCTGTGCCACAAAAAGCCATTCCTTCTCCACGCACTACGTCTGACATGGAATTTACAAGTCCCTGTACGTCAGCATCAATAAAGCTAGCAACAGAGATGCGTTTGGAGATGTGCATCACTCTTAGGGAGAACTTCAATGAGATTGAATACACCTAAATTAGGGGATGATCACCGATCTGAAGAGAAATGAACTGTAGGAATACAGGAAACAGGCAGAGGGAGCTATCTTTATGTTTAGTCTTCTCTCACAGGATGGATGCAGCCCTGGTCAGGCCAACATGTTATGCTGATCTTGAACTGAGTGGCTGATGCAGTTGTTCCACAGACCAGTACAGAGTAAAACACATTGCTGGTGGTTTGTAGTGTTACAACACAGGATACATTCTCCTGCTTAATTAAAATCAGCAACAGAGAAAAGATGTATTCCATGCAGTAATATGTGATACTTCTAGAGTCCAAATTCTGAAGAAAAAATTAACAACTTTATTTCTTAAAATATAACAGAGAATAATAAACGAATGACTGTTTACAACGTCTTCCTCTAACCTATCTTTTATCTTCCCCCTCCACAATACTAGTCCGATAAGACTGCTAATTAAGATTTACGAAACAAAACTTCTAATCTCAAAACCAGGAAGCTTTCGGTTGTTCTCTATTTTCCTGTCTTCTTTTCATCTTCGGGATTCTGCTTCACAAAATACTAATCAATAAAAGTACCTTTAAGAGAGCATTTTTCAGGCAGTCTTTGTATGCTCGTAGCTTGATAGTTCTCCTCTTAACTGTTCAATTTTCCACGGTTTTGTACACCCAAACTATTGGATTGTGTTATTGGCCTTTAACATTGTCAATATACTAAATTCAAACTTGATTAGAGATGGGTATGTTGGGTTATAATTTAAATTGTTTTGCTGAATATTTTTTTGGCTCAAGACAATGAGCTACTTGAGTTGTTCAACCAAAGGTTACATTATATCTATTTTTCAGAATATTTGGTGCCGTCAGGTAGTTATTGCTGGCTTTTAATTATCTTAAAGGTACAGTACACCCACACGTTCATCACAGAAGTCACGCTGAAACCCAACCAGGGAAACATGACACATTGACTTCCCGAACGTACTTGAGGCAAGCAGATGTTTTAGTATAACAAATGATAATGGTGGCTTTTAAGTTCCCCCAATTTCCTTCATGAGATGGCAACAGACAATTATTATGTGGTTCTAGATTATGTGTCAATGGCTTGACCATCATAAACTGTCTTCCTGTATGTGCAGAGAACAAGTTAAACATTCTCAAGAGCAATTGTTTAGTGACAGACATGTGGTTAGGAGGAACTTAAAACTGTTGCATGCGGATTAAACAAAGGCACAAATCATGGTTCATTCAGGAGTTGCACTGAGACTGCGGAAGAGACTAGTATATCACGATGGTGGTATTGAACAGGATTGGTGAATGTGGAGGACATGGAGATGTAAATCTGTGAAGGACAAAATGGATCATGGAGTTTGAGAACAGTCTAGTTCCTTCTCGCATATCAGTGAGTAATTTATAAATAGTATAAATTTGATAGTTATAATTTATAAGGAAAGGAATTTTTGTTTGGAACTGAAGACATTGACTTGCACTTTCCAAAATTTATACATCATGAGCAGAAATTCAGATCAACCTGGTATATTAGACAAATATAATGACTTACCAGGAACACCAACTATCGTGAGGATGGCATTGTAACCACCTTGAATAATCCAAAGGAAATCCTGGATCCGATATACTAATGATATACAAGGCAGAGAAAGCCAGTAAGGACCCGAGGCTAAACTCCTGTCCATTGTTGGAACATTCCAGTCTAATGTTCTCAGATTCAGATCCATTGCTGGAACACTCCTGTCTAATGTTCTCAGATTCTGATCTCTCGTCCCCCTCTCTCTCTCGAGATGCTGATCCCTATTAGAGCTCTCAGTGACGCTCCTACTCATGCTATGGGACATTGAACAGAGTCCATTTATCTTTCAACGATGGAAACTCTCCACTGGGATAATTAGGATCCACGGAGATTGACATTAATCACAATCTCTGAACAAATTGCTCCAGTTGACCCCTGTGAATTCAATATTGATTTTATTACATTTCAAATGAACGTTCAAAATTTACACATTTGGCATGGGAAATGTGTGTGGGGGGTGAATAGACGGACGAAATATTTGAGATGGTAGATTTATTGTATGTAATCATTCAATCTTCCTTAGATATGGGAGTAATGTCAAAGGATTGTCAGAACATAAATAAGTTTATCCGTTTATAAATGGAAACATACAGTCTCTTGCTACTGATCAGTGATTTTAATGTCTGTAAAATATGGAGAGAACTTTTCTAGTCCGTAATCAGACAGGAAAATCTGCCTACGACGACATGAGTTATAACAGACAAATGGCATGGATATGTTCACAGAGAATATGACGTGATACACAATTCAGATGTCTATTCGAGGATCAGAGAGGGCAAGTGAGGGTCATGCTGTTAATGTTATGGATGTCAATCAACTGTGAGTGAGTAAACTTCACAGGATTTCAATTGCAGTGTGATTATGATATTTGGGTCATGGCTGCTGAGACTGGAGGGAGGGGACATGATATTTCCCATCCATCAGTATTGGAATTTTATTCTTCATCAATCATGTGAAGATCAAATTCCAGGATGCATCTCCAATGAGGAATGTGGAGAGCCAATATTAACCATACGGCCAGAAGACATTGGAGCAGATATTTGGCCATTCAGCCCATTGTGCCTCACTGCCATTCAATGATGGCTGGTAAGCTTCTCAACCCCATTCTCCCGCTTTATACTTGTGACCCTTGATCCCCTTTACAATCAAGAACCGATTTGCCTCACTCTTAAATATACTCAATTACCTGGCCTCGACAGCCTTCTGTGGCAGTGAATTCCATGGATTCACCAATCTCTGGCTGAAGAGGTTCGTCTGTATCTCTGTTCTTAAAGGTTTTCTCTTTACTCTATCTCCTCGGGACCTAGTCTCTCCTACCCTTGGAAATATCTTATCAAAATCCACTCTGTCCAGTCCATTCAGTATCTTGTAAGTTTCAAGTAGACCTCCTAACATCCTTTGAACTCTATCATAGAGCCCTCATATATTCTTCATATGTTAAGCTTTCCATTCCTGGGACCATTCTCGTGAATCTCCTTGGAAAATGCTCCAGAGCCAGTACATCCTTCCTGAGATATGGGGCCCAAAACTGTGTATAACAATCCAAATGTGGCCTGATCAAAGCCTTATAGGGGCTCAGAAGTACATCCCTGCATTTATATTCAAGCCCTCTTGAAATAAATGTCATCATTGTATTTGCCTTCATAACTATCGACAACCTGCAAGATTACCATTCGAGACTCCTGGACTAAAACTCACTCGGCTTTTTGCACTTCTGACTTCTGAACGTGCTCGCTATTTAGAAAATAGTCCATGCCTGTATTCTTATTGTCAAAGTGCATAATGTCATACTTGCCCACGTTATCCTCCATCTGCCACATCTTTGCTCACGCCCCTAGCCTGCACACATCCTTCAGTAGGAGAAAGTGAGGACCGCAGATGCTGGAGATCACAGTCAAAGAGTGTAGTGCGAGAAAAGCACAGCCAGCCAGATGGCATCCTAGGAGCAGGAGATTCGAAGTTTCAGGCATAAAGTCTTCATCAGGAATGAGGTGGTTGGGCGGAAGTGGGCTGAGAGATAAATGGGAGGGGCTGGGGCTGGGGCTGGGGCTGGGAGGAAGGTAGCTTGGACAGCGATAGCTAGATGAAGGTGGGTGGTGATCGTGATAGTTCAGAGTGGAAGGTGGAGTGGATAAATGGGAAGGAAGATGGACAGATAGGACATTTCAAGAGGGCGGTACTGAACTAGAGGGTTAGACCTGGGATAAGGTGGTGGGAGGGAAGATGAGTAAATTGGTGAAATTCCCTTGATACCGTGTGTTTGGAGGGTTCCTCGGTGGAAGATGATGCGTTCTTCCTCCAGACGAATGCTGGCTAGGAATTGGCAGTGGAGGAAGCCAAAAACGTGCATGTCCTTGTTGTAGTGGGAGGGAGAGTTGAAGTATTCAAGGATAGGGAAGTGGGGTTGTTGGGTGTGTGTGTCCGAGAGTGTTACCTGAACCGTTCTGCAAGTTGATGTCCTGTCTCCCGAATGGAGAGGAGACCAGGCGCAATGGACAGAGTAGATGTGGTGTTTGGATGCACAGGATGTTCTTTACCTTAGGTGCAAGGATCCTTTGGGGTCTTGAATGGAGGTGAGGAGGGAGTGATGACACAGGTTTCATATCTCTTGTCGTAGCAAAGAAGGTGCCAGGAGTGGAAGGTGGCTGGGTGGGGGTGGGGGGGGGGGGGGGGCGTGAACCTCACGAGGGAGTTGTGAAGGGAATGCTCTCTGCTGATATGGATGGGGAGGGAATTATACATCTCGTGGTGGGGTCTGACTGTTGGTGGCGGAAATGGCGGAGGTTGATGCGTTGTATCCTGTAGTTGGTGGGAAGGAAGGCGAGCACCAGAGGGGTTCCATCCATGTTGTAGTTGGAAGGGTGTAGATCAAGGGCGGAGGTGCGGGAAGTTGCAGAGATGTGCTAGAGCACCCTCCTGCAGCCTAACCACCTCTTCAATGCTACCTGCCCCTCTATCTATCTTTGCACTGTTGGAAAATTTAGCCAGAATCCCCTTAGCTCCTTCATGTCAATCCTTAATGCATAACGGGAATAGTTGTGGCCCCAACATTGAGTCTTGTGGAACACCACTTGTCCCTGACCGCCATCCTGAGAAGGACTTTTTTATCCCAACTCTCTGCTTTCTGTCAGATAGCCAGGCTACTATCCATGTTCGCACCTTGCCTCTAATACCATGGGCCCTTATCTTTCTCAATAGCCTCCTGTGTGGCACCTTGTCAAAGGATTCTTGAGAAGCAAGGGGATAACATCTATTGTTCTTCTTGGTCGAATCTGCTCGTTACTCCCTCAATGAATTTTAACTGGTTTGTCAAGCCTGACCTCCTCTTGATGGAACCATGCTGACTCTGTCCTATTTTACCAAAGTCCTCCAAGTATTCAGAAATCCCATCCTTCATGATGGATTCCAGGTTGTTACCCACAACTAATCAGTCTGTAATTTTCCATTTTCTGTTTAACTCCCTTATTAAATGGGATGTCTTGCTAGCAATTTTAGTCCAATGATTTTAGTCATTCCTGAAAGATTATCACTAACACTTGCACTACCTCTTCAGCTATCTCCCTTACAAGGCTGGGGTGTTGTCCGACTTGTCCAGGTGATTTATCCACATTCAGGCCATTAAGTTTTCTAACATGTTTTTTATTGATGATGGCCACCATACTCAGCTCTGCCCTCTCACACTCTTCAACTTTTGTGAAATTATTCATGTCTTCCATCATGAAGACTGATGCAAAGTTCCTCATCCATTTATTTGTTTCCCACTACTCTCTCCAGCATCATTTTCCAGTATCCATTATTACTTTTACCTTTCTTTTGAACTTTATATATCGAAAGAACCTCTTACAGTCTCCTTTATATAGCGAGTTCGCTTACCCCTATATTTAATCTCCTCCCTCCTTTTTTTGCCCTCTTTTGTCTTTATAGGTTTTCCAATTCTCTAGTTTCCCACTGGCCTACACCACATTATATGCATGGTCTTTTGCTTATATGCAATCCCTGACTTCCTTCGACAACCGTGGTTGCCTCATCCAATCCTTTATTCCTGATGAAGGGCTTTTGCCCGAAATGTCGATTTTACTGCTCCTCGGATGCTGCCTGAACTGCTGTGCTTTTCCAGCAGCACTAATCCAGAATCATCCTCCCTCTACCATGCATCTGTCCCTCAGCATGAATCTCTGCAGTGTCTTCTGAATTAATCTTGGAATTACCTGCCATTGCTCTTCCACTGTCTTTCCTGCTATACCCGTCTCTCGGTCAATCCTAACCAACTTCTCACTTATGCCTCTGTAGTTGCCTTTATTCAGCTGAAATACTTTTTCCTCTAATTCTATCTTCTCTCTCTCTCAAATTGCAGAATAATTACAATTATATTCTGATGACTGCTTCCGAAGTTTTCTTTCAGCTGAACCTTCATTATCTAACCTGCATCATTAAATCCAGTATCATCTGTTCCCGAGGGGGCTCCACCACAATCTGTTCCAACAAGCCATCTCATAGACATTGCCCAAATTCCTTTTCTTGCGAACCACTGCCAATCTGATTTTCCCATTCCACCTGCATATTGAAACCCCCTATGGTCATTGTACTTTTCCTTTTCCCATGCATCTTTTCTATCTCCTGTTGTGTCTTGTCCCCCAGCTCTTGACGACTCTTTGGAGCACTGTAAAAGAATCCAACTGCGGCTGTCTTACCTTTGTGGTTCCTCAATTCTACCCATGCGGATTCTGCACCATCTGACCTTACGTCCTTCCTTTCTATTGATTTAATTTAATTTCGTATTAATAATGCAAATCCACCCCCTCTATCTGCCTATCTTTTCGATAGGATATATGTCCTTAAATATCCTGATCCCCTTGCAGCCACTTCTCCGTAATGCCCATCACTTCATACCTGCTAATTTCAATCTGTGCCACAAGCTCGCTTACCCTATTCCTTACGCTGCATGCATTCAGTTAACCCCTTCAGTCCTGTATTAACGGTCCGGCTTCTCATTGTCATTTGTTTGTCCAGTGTGCTTGAAGTTTGATGGTTAAACATTTCCAGATGCTTTATCCTGTTTGTGTCTGTGCTGGAGATTTTAATAACATCTCCTGAGTTCTGTACTCCTACCTCCTCTTTTGATTCGGATATTCTAATTAAACCCTGTAACTGAACCCCCACCCCGCACACGCAGACACACTCCAAATCAGTTTAGAACTCTGTCTACAACCCTGGTTAGGATTCACTCGGACTCTGGTCCCTGCACGGTTCAGATGAAGGCTGACCCATCAGAACAGGTTCTTTCTTCCTCTGTAATAAAACGTATTTTTTCAATACAATATACAGGGCCAATAATCTTTTCTGTACATACAAATCTATGAAAACGAAAAAGAGACAAGATTGTGAAAATACACTTACTATGTGGCCCTATGTGAATTGAATGTGTATTACAAAATCATGGAAGTGATGTGCAAACTTTATCAATCATTATTTGACCTACAGCTGAGACCCTGATTCCTCTGTCAATACTCCCCTCACTGAGATTCTCTCGCCCTGTTTCTCACACAGTATCTAGACGGATACAAGTTGATGATGGCCCAGAATATTTCAATTAATCCACCTTCTCCCTGGAACCAATCTATTGGTCTTTTGGATTGTGCTTAGCTGTCAGCAATCCCGGCTCTGTAATGTCATTGGCAATAAATGATCTGGGATGACAGCAAGTATCAGCATGGTGCTCACAGGTTATGGCACCAGACAAAGGGCTTACAGTATCTGGCAGCTTCTAAATAAAGTTTCTGTGTATTTCTCCTCATGCTGTCTCCTGATCTAACTTCACACTTATCTGACACCCCTTGCTCTCACTCATTCTGTCGCTCCGTTTTCTCTCCACTCTGTTTATATCACTTCACTTGCTTTCTCGCTGTTTCTTTCTCTCTCTTCCTCTCATTCTATCTCCGAAAATTCTCTTTATTTTCAAGTTGTCAAGTTGGAGATCTCGTCGATGCATGGTGGGCTGAATGGCCTCCTTCTGTGCCGTAGGAATTCTGAATTTCTCTGACCCACAATAAGCACTTTAGGTGCCTGTAGAGACAAGCTGGTCCAGTGAAGGACAGTGGACAATTAACCATTTTCTCTTCCTTTTTTCTGATATGCAGCAGCATCGAAATATTTGTTCAAACAAACAGACTCCACACATTAAAATCAGCAAACTTCAGACTGCCAGGTCCATTGTGTTCATTACCCTCTGCCTGCTTGCTTTTGGTTTTAGCTGTGCTGGTTTTAATCTCCAACTCCTCCTCATCACTGTACTTGTGGACCTCCTGCTGTGGTTTCCCACACCCCTCCCGCCGACCCCACCCACGGCCGCCAAACACTAGTTTAAACCCTCCTAAAAGACAATAGCAAACCTACCTGCCAGGAGATTGTGGCCAGTTCAGGTCCATCGCGTCATACTTGTGCATATCCTACTTACCCGGGAATCCCAATGATCCACATATCAGAAGGGCTGCCCCCCACCGCGCCCCCTTCCCCCGCCAGCTGATTGGCCATGTATTTCACTGTGCTACCTTCCTATTTCTAATCTCATTCGCACGTGACATATTCTAGTGTCTCCAAAATTCAAATATCCTTTCAGCAGAACTCCAGCAAGGCCTTTTCTTTAAAGTGGATAGACGTGATATTAAAAACTTAAGTGTGACCTCAGGAAAGTGGAGTCCACTGAATCAGTCCAATGACCAGAGGAGCTGATATCTATCCCTGCCACTAAACCTGTTGGACAAGGTATACATATGGACCATATATTTGCAGAGTATCTAGTGCCAGGCAATGGGGTCTGGGGAGTCCCAGGAGTGGCACAAGGAAAGGTTGCGTGTAGTGACAATTGACTGAGGGACTAAAAGGGATGGAATGGGACACTGCACACACGCAAGTGGCTGGGCACGATTCCTAAACACCCAGGGAACCCGCGAAGCACAGCTGCTTGTACAAATACCTGTCACATTTACTGAATTTCTCCGTCGAACAAAAGCAAAAAATACGGCAGATGGTCGAAATCCGAAACAAACACAGAGACAGAATGTGGAGAGATGAAAGAGTTAATTTTCCAAATGCAGGCATGGGAAGAATTTACAAAGTCCTCATAGACAGGGTCCAGAAGTTGAACCCGAGTTCCTAGCACTTTGAAGAAGCATTGCTGTGTCACCATGCCGCCCAATAAAACTGGGGATAGTATAGTTAGAGACATAGTTACTGTTCTCTGTGACTGGAATTGAGAGCCCTGAAGGTTGTGTTGCCTACTTGGTGCTTGGGTTTGGGATATGTCATCTGGGCTGCACAAGAACTTGGAGTGGGCGGGGATTGATCCACTAGTCAGGGTCTGTGTAGGTATCAACGGCTGGACAAACAAATGACAATGAGAAGCGCGACGGGTAATACAGGACTGAACTATTATATTGGAATGCATGCAGTATAAGAATAAGGTAAATACGCTTGTGACTCATTCACAAATTGCCAGGTCCGACATGGTGGGCATTACAGTGATATCGCTGTAAGAGGATCATGATTAGGAGCTAAATATTCAAGGATATTCATCCTGTCGAAAAGATAGGCGGGTGGGCAGAGAGATAGAGTTGTATCATTAATAAGAATGGAATTGAATCAATAATCAATTATAAGAAATGAAGTAATATCAGATGGTGTAGAATCTGTCGGGTAGAATTGAAGAATCAAAAAGGAGAAAAAATGCAATTGGAGTCATATACAGGGAGTGGGGTGCAAGATACACCAGGAGCAAGAAATATCTGTAGGAGAGACAAAATTACAGTGATCATGTGGGATTTCATTATGCAAGTGGACTGGGAATTCAGATGGTAGTGGTTCGCAAGAAAATAAGTTTGTGGAATGTCTATGAGATGGCTTTTTGGAGCAGTTTGCACAGGCGAATTAGAGGAGGGAGCTTAACGTGAAAGAAATCGTAGGAGGCAGTGATCATAATATGATTGCACTTATTCTGCGATTCAGATGGAGAAGTTAGAATCAGCAGTTATGGTATTACCGCTGAATAAAGGCAATTACAGGGACATGAGGGAGGAGCTGGGTAGAATTGACTGGGAGGCGGGCCCAGCAGGAAAGACAGTGCAACAGCAATGGCAGGAGATGTTTGGAGCAATTCAGAGTACTGCAGAGATTTATCAAGAGGGAAAAGAGGCATAGTACAGGGAGGATGAGGCAGCCATAGTTGACTAGGAAAGCCAGGTATAGCATAAAAACAAAAGAGAAATGATATAATGTGGCAAAGTGCAGTGGAAGCCTGAGGATTGGGAAGCTTACAAAGATAAAACAGAGGACAAACAAAATAAAATAAGGAGGGAGATTATTTAGTATGAGGGTAATATGAAAGACGACTGTAACAGTTTCTTTCGATATATAAAGTACAAAAGAGCGGCAAAAGTGAACATTGGACTGCTGG
The DNA here is from genome assembly GCF_037043375.1 of Chiloscyllium plagiosum. NCBI lineage: Eukaryota > Metazoa > Chordata > Chondrichthyes > Orectolobiformes > Hemiscylliidae > Chiloscyllium > Chiloscyllium plagiosum. Next base: position 72,421,555 of record NW_028270175.1, on the reverse strand, counting down.
AAGATGACACTGGAGAGATAGTAGTGGGGAATGAGAAAATGGCCAAGGAACTGAATAATTACTTTGCATCAGCCTTGACGGTGGAAGACACGAGTAATACATTAAACATTCAAGAGATTGAGGGACCAGAGCTGAGTGTGATGGCAACCAACATGGAGAACAAGCTAGAAAAAAATTAATGGCCCGAAGGTGGTGACATAACCTTGACCAGATGGACGGCATCCCAGTGTTATAAGGGAGATAGTTGAAGAGGGAATGGAGGCGATCGTGGTGATCTTTCAGGAATCACTAGACTAAAGAATAATGTCAGAAAACTGGAAATCCACTAACATGAAACCCATTTTTAACAAGAAAGTAAGGAAAGAGACAAAAATCCACAATGAATCTCTTAACCTCGGTTGTGGGTAAGACCCTGAAATCCATTGTGAAGGATTAGATTTCTAAATACTTGGAAGTGTTTGCTAAAATAGTGCAAAGTCGCTATGGTTTCATCAAGGGAAGGTAAGGCTTGACAAATCGGTTGGAATTCTTTGAAGACGAAATGAGCAGGCTCGATCAAGCACAGCAAATGGATGTTATCCACCTGGTCTTCAAGAAGGCCTTGGACAAGGTGTCACACAAGAGATGACTGAGTTCGATAAGGGTCCGTGGTGCTAGAGGCAACGTAGTGGCTTTGATAGAAGCTTGGCTGTATGGCAGAAAGCAGAATGGGGATAAAATAGTCCTTATCAGGTTGGCAGCCAGTGACAAGTGGCGTTCCACAAGGCTCAGTGTTGGAATCGTAACTTTTCAATCGTCATGTTAACAATCTAGATAAGGGAAATGAGGGCACTCTGTCTAAGTTTTCCTACGATGCAAAGATAGGCGAATAGACGGGTCGTATTGTGGAGACGGAGAGGCTGAAGAAGGATTTGGAAGGTAAGGAGATTGGTAGATGTATTCCAACGTCGCAAAGTGTGAGATCATGCACTTTGGCACGAAGAATAGAGGCATGCTCTCGATTTTTTTAAATGTGGAGGAAATTCAGAAATCTGAAGTGCAAAGGGACTTGGGAGTTCTAGTGTAGTATTCTCTCAAGATAAGCTTGCAGGTTGAGGCAGTACTTTGGAGTGCAATTGCATTTATTATTGATGGCATTTATTATGAAAGGAATTGAATGTAAAATAGGTTGTATACGGCTCTGATCAGACCACATTTGGAATAGTGTGCGTAGTTTTGAGGCCGGTTAGTTTTGGCTAACCGGTCGAAGGCAGAGAGTGGTGGTAGATGGTAAATATTCAGCCTGGAGCCCAGTTACAAGTGGAGTTCCGCAGGGATCAGTTCTGGGTCCTCTGCTCTTTGTAATTTTTATTAATGACTTAGATGAGGGAGTCGAAGGGTGGGTCAGTAAATTTGCAGATGATACGAAGATAGGTGGAGTTGTGGACAGTGAGGAGGGCTGTTGTCGGCTGCAGAGGGACTTAGATATGATGCAGAGCTGGGCTGAGGAGTGGCAGATGGAGTTCAACCCTGCCAAGTGTGAGGTTGTCCATTTTGGAAGAACAAATAAGAATGCAGAATACAGGGTTAATGGTAGGGTTCTTAGTCAGGTGGAGGAACAGAGGTATCTTGGGGTCTATGTACAAAGATCTTTGAAGGTTGCCACTCAGGTGGATAGAGTTTGTAAGAAGGCCTATGGAGTATTATCGTTCATTAGCAGAGGGATTGAATTCAAGAGTCGTGAAGTGATGTTGCAGCTGTACAGGACTTTGGTTAGGCCACAGTTGGAGTACTGTGTGCAGTTCTGGTCGCCTCACTTTAGGAAAGATGTGGAAGCTTTGGAGACGGTGCAGAGAAGATTTACCAGGATGTTGCCTGGAATGGAGAGGAAGTCGTACGAGGATAGGTTGAGAGTTCTCGGCCTTTTCTCGTTGGAACGGCGAAGGATGAGGGGTGACTTGATAGAGTTTTATAAGATGATCAGAGGAATAGATAGAGTAGACAGTCAGAAACTTTTTCCCCGGGTACAACAGAGTGTTACAAGGGGACATAAATTTAAGGTGAAGGGTGGAAGGTATAGGGGAGATGTCAGGGGTGGGTTCTTTACCCAGAGAGTGGTGGGGGCATGGAATGCGCTGCCCGTGGGAGTGGTAGAGTCGGAATCATTGGCGACCTTTAAGCGGCATTTGGATAGGTACATGGATGGGTACTTAATCTAGGTTAGAAGTTCGGCACAACATCGTGGGCCGAAGGGCCTGTTCTGTGCTGTATTGTTCTATGTTCTATGTTCTATGTTCTATATCTCAGGAAGGATATACTGGCCCTGGAGTGTGTTGACAAGATCTTCATGAGAATGTTCGTAGAAATGAAAAGCTTATCGTATGAGGTATATTTGAGGACTCTGGGTCTATACTCGATAAAGTTTAGAAGGATGAGAGGGATTGTAATGGAAGCATGAAGAATACTGAATGACCTGGACAGAGTGGATGTTGGTAAGATGTTTCTATTGGACTAGAAGCCGAGGGCACAGCCTTAGATGAAAGGGAACACCTTTTAGAACAGTGATAAGGAGAAATGTCTTTAACCAGAGAATGGCGAATCTTTGAAATTTATTGCCACAGAAGGCTGTGGGGGCCAGGTCATTAAGTATATTTGAGACAGAGATAGATAAGACTTTGATTATCCAGGGAATGTAGGGTTACAAGGAGAAGGTCAGAGAATGGGATTGAGAAACCTATCAGCGATGATTGAATGGTGGTGCAGACTCGATGGGCTAAATGGCCTAATTTCTGCTCCTATGTCTTATCGTCTCATGGTTTAAACCTCAAGCAGGCATCTTGCATCTCCGAGAAGATGGACTCATGTTCTTCATGAAGGTCAGAAGCTAATGGGAATAGTTAACTATTTTAGAATGAAGGTATTGTTGCTGCTGTCAGGGTTTTAGATAATATGACATTCAGTGCAGGATCACACACCAACTGCACTGTATTAATTTGGGGAGAGTTTAATTCAAAACCTGGACCTCTCCTACTTTGTCAATCGCCGTGAGGAGTGGGGGTTGGGGTGGGAGGATGTAACGTCCTCGGAGGCACTTAAACTTTCCAGAATCATGCATCCTGAGTGAAACAGCAGACATGGAGTTTATCACCATCTCATTGTCTGTTTAGAATATAAGGAGTGATTGTCCATCCCACTCAGTGCTCAATGCAATCACCTCGTATTCTCTCACAGTGCTCCCGATCAAACTTCATTCACTCCTCGTGGTGCCATCATCGCAGGGATTAATCTGGTGGAACCAATGTTCACTCTCTTTGTTGTAAGGAGCTCATACCTTATAAAGGAGAGAAAATCTGTCCACAATGCCCCAAATACTGCCTCAGCAACACTGTCTGGTTTGATCGCAATAATTCATTTCCCTCACTTAGCTGGCTCCGTTTCATTTGTGCGAAATAGTAAATCATTCATTTAAAATGCACTGCCACTGATGTGGAATTTAAAACACTCTTACATCTATAGGTTAGCATCGATAAAGCCAGCAGCAGAGGTGCTTATTCAGATGGACGTCACCCTAGGGGAGAGACTCAATCACAAAGAATCCATCTGAAGCAGTGAATGGTCACATACCTGAATAGAAATCAGCTGCAGGAATATGGGATGCAGGCAGAGGAAGGGAGTCATCTTTTCTTTTCATCTGCCCTCGCGGGATGTGTGCAGCCCTGATCAGGCTAGCATGTTATGCCGACCTTGAACTGAGTGGCTGGTTCAGCTGATCCACACGATAGTAAAGAGTAAAACACAGTGCTGTGGGTTTACATTCACACAAAGACCTGCCCAGGGAAGAATGACACATTGCCTTCTCTAATGGGCATGAGGCAAGCCGATATCAACAGATTATTATTCTGTGCCCCTTGATTATGATTACAGTGTCTTCCCATCTTTCTACTTCTGTGCAGAGAACAATGTAAACATCAAGTGCAATTATTTTGCAATGGACACGTGGTAAAAAGGGATTTGAAATAGCTGTATGCGGAAATGAACAAAGGCACAAACGATGGTTTATTCAGGAGTTGTACTGAGGTTGAGGATGAGACTGGGATGTCACAATGGTGGTACTGGACAGGATTGGTGAGTGGGAAGGGTATGGAAATGTAAACTTATGCAGGAGAAAATGAATCAAGGAGAACAGTCTTTTTCATCCTCTCATATTGGTGTGTAATTTGTAAATAATCAGTTGCTAGTTATAATTTGTAAGGAATGGAATCTTTGATTGGAAATGAAAACATTGACTAGCACCATTCCAAAGTTTACATATTATGACCACCAATTCAGTTCAGACCGTTTCACTAGACAGATTGAGTGACTTACCAGGAACACCAACTATAGCAAGGATAGCATAGTTGCCAGCTTGAATAACCATCAGTACATCTTCAATCCGCGGTGCTAATGATATCCAAGGCTGGGAAAGCCAAAAAAGACCCCAGGATAAAGTCCTGTCCATTGCTGGAAAATTTCATTAAAATGTTCTCAGATCCTGATCCATTGTTGGAACACTCCAGTGTACTGTTCCCAGGTTCTGATCTCTCCTCCTTCTCTCTCTGAAGCTGCTGATCCCTGTTACTGGTGTGGGTGATGCTCACGCTCATACAATTGGATAACATATTGAACGTATTCCCTTATTGATAGAAGAGGGGAACTCTGTAGGGACTCAAAGGATTCATGGAGACTCGCATAATCACAATCGCTGAACAAATAGCTCCCGCTAACCCCTTTCAATTTAATACTGTTTTACTAAAATTCAAAATAACTTTGAACATTTATGCATTCTGGATGTGATATGTGAGTGTGACTGAAGGAAGGAATGTTGCAGATGGCAGATTGATTGTGTGTGAACATTCAAGTCTGCCTTGGATATAGAGGTAATGCCAGAGGTTTAACCGAACATAAACATGCTTCTCTGCTCATAAATGGAAAAATAAATCCGATAATTACTGATCAGTCATTGCAAAATCAGTAAAACATTGAGAAAAAATCTTCTTTTCATGATCTGATGGTAACATGTGCCTAAGACAATTTGAGTTTATAACAATCAAACGGCATGCATATGTTAACAGAGAATTGTACGTGACAAATACAATTCAGATTGTTATTCCAGAATCAGAGAGGGCAAGCGTGGGTGTTGATGTTATCAATGTTAAGGAAATGTGATGAAGTATAATTTACTGACTTCAATTACATTGCGATTATGACATTGGGGAAAAGACAGAAGATGGAGAGTACTGGGGGACATGGCTGTTCAAACTAGGAAGATGTTCCCTAGTTATCAGTATTGGAACGTTACTCTTTATAACTCATATGAAGAACAGATACAAGGATACATCCACAATGAGAAATTAGCAGAGACAATATTAATGAAATGCATTTATGCAATACAAAATATAGGGAAAAAATGATTTTCTATACAGACCAAAATATGCAAAGTACAAAGAGATAAGATTGTTAAAATGCACTCCTGATATGGAGCTATATGAATTGAAATGTGGATTAGAAAACTAGGAAAGTGCTGTGCAAACTTTACCAATCATTATTTGATCCACAGCGGAGATGCTGATTTCCCCTCTGTCAGTGATACCCCTCACTGAGAGTCTCTGGCCCAGTCTCTCACACAGTATCTGGAGATCGGGTGGGAGTGTTGGATGGGATTATCATTTCCTGCTGCTCATGGTACAGTTTATTTTTAAAAATCCACCTTCGCCATGGAACTAATCTACTGATCTATTGGGTTCTGTTTCGCTGTCAGTAACCCAGCTCTGTGATATTATTGGAAAGAAATGATCTGGAATGACTGCCAGTGGTCACAGAGTATGGCACCCAGACATAGGGCTTGCAGTTCAGAGGAATTTCGAAATAAAACTTCAAACTTCTTTCTGTCCGTATTTATCTACCCTCATGCTGTCTTCTGATCTATCTGACTTCACCCTCATTTAACACCTCTTCCTCTCCCACTCAGTCAATTGCTCCCCTTTCTATTCTCTCTCAGTTTATCTCACTTCACTTTCTTTTTCTCTGTTCATTTCTTCAAAGTTTGTGAGAAGATTTGAGAGAACAATCATTTTTTTCTTAGAGGCATGGCACTCATCCACAGATTCAATCAATAAGCACGTCGACCTGGACCCAATATACCGACCACTGCAGTGGACAGCTGGAACTGACAACCGGAAGCGGCAGGGACAAACCACTTTAAATGCCGGAGGAAACATCACAGAAGCGCTTCACAGGAGGCTTCCAAGCATTGAGGATGTCACCGAGACAGGGGACGGAACGTCTGCAACACAAATTCCCAGCTCGGCGAACAGAACCACAACATCTGTTTATTTCTCTCTCACACCATCTATCTGTATGCACTGTATCTCCAATTGTGCAGTTGGAGTGCCTGTGACCCCACAATGGGTTGACAGACCTCCATCGGTGTTATAATAATTCAGCGGTTCTCTTACCCACAATAAATACTTTAGGTGGCTGGACAGGTAAGGTGGTCCGGTGACAGGTACAGTGAACAATCACACATTATCTCTTCCTGTTCTTCTCTGATGTACAGCTGCCTTGAAATGTCTTGCAAACAAAATAGACTGAATGAAATTCGAGCAGTCCAGAAGACGTTCATGACGGTGTATTTAAATCAGGATTTAATGAAGGATGAGAATCCAGATAAACATAAGCAATGAAATGAAAACAGGGCAACACAAGAAATAGCAGCTGAGTACAACATGTGGTTCCAAGTAGGCCTCATGGTATAATCGCTAGATTATCAATCCAGAAATTCAGCTCTTGTTCTGTGACCCAGGTTCGAGTCCCACCAATGTAGAGGGTGGAAATTCAATTCAGTAATTTTTTAAAAAGCTGGAAATAAGAATACACTGATGAGAATGAAATCATTCCCGATTGTCAGAAAAAAATCAATTTGGTTCACTAAAACCCTCCAATAAAGTAATCGTTTATCCTCACTCCAGACCCAAAGCAATGTGATGACTCTCAATCGCCATCTGAAATTGTCTAGCGTGTCATTCAGTTATATCAATCTATACAAAATCTCAAAGAAGTGTGGACCAACAGGTATCGATCTGACCACCGAAAAAGTCATTTGGAAACATTACTGTCGAATCTGCAAAGTCCTCCTTACTAACATGATACTTTCAAACGTGAGTTGGGAAACATGGACTGGGAGCAATTGTTCTATGGAAAGGGCACTATAGACATGTGGAGACTGTTTAAGGAACAGCTGTTGCGAGTGATGCATAAATGTGTTCCTCTGAGACAGGCAAGAAGGGGTATGATAAAGGAACTTTGGATGACAAGAGCGGAGGAGCTTCTCGTCAAAAGAAAGAAGGCAGCTTACGTAACGTGGAGGAAGCCCTAGGGAATTACAGGCAGGCGAGGAAGGAGCTCAAAAATGGTCTGAGCAGAGCCAGTAGAGGGCACGAAAAAGGCTTGGCAGGAAGGATTAAGTAGAATCCAAAAGCGTTTCACACGTATGTGAGGAATAAGAGAATAATCAAACAAATAGTAGGGCCGATCAGGGATAGCATAGGAAATTCCTCGAGTCTGAGGAGTAGGGGAAGCCATAAATGAGTTGTTTGCTTCTGTCTTAACTAAATAAAAGATCTTGTAGAGAATGAAACCATTGAGGAGCAGGTAAACATGCTGGAACGGATATAAATTGAGGAAGCTGATGTGCTGAAAATTTTGACAAACATTAAGATCGACAAGTCGCCAGGGCCAGACCAGATTTGGCCCCGGCTGCTTTGGGAAGCGAGAAATGTGATTGTTGCACCGCTTGCGAAAATCCTTGCACCCTTGATCTCCACAGGATTCGTACCTGAGGACTGGAGGGAGGCAAATTAATTCCTCTCTTCAAGAAAGGAAATTGGGAAATCCCCGGCAATTACAGACCAGTCAGTCTCACATCTGTCGTCTGCAAGGTGTTAGAAAGGATTCTGAGGGATAGGATTTATGACCATCTGGAAGAGCATGGCTTGATTAAATGCAGCACGGCTTTGTGGGGGACAGGTCATGCCTCACAAATCTTATTGAGTTCTTTGAGGATGTTACTAGGCAAATTGATGAGGCTCGAGCGGTAGATGTGGTGTATGTGGACTTCAGCAAGGCATTTGAAAAGTTTCCCCATGGTAGGCTCGTTCAGAAAGTCAGGAGGAATGGGATAAAGGGGAACTTAGCTGTCCGGATACAGAGTTGACTGGTCGACAGAAGACAGCGAGTGGCAGTGGAAGGAAAGTATTCTGCCTGGAAGTCAGTGGTGAGTGGTGTTCCACAGTACTCTGCTCTTGGGCCTCTACCCTTTGTAATTTGTATTAATAACTTGAAAGAGGAGATTGAAGGATGGGTTAGCAAGTTTGCAGACGACGTAAAAGTTGGAGGTGTCGTTGACAGTATAAAGGACTGTTGTGGGCTGCAGAGTAACATTGACAGGATCCAGAGATGAGCTGAGAGGTAGCAGGTGGAGTTCAACCTGGATAAGTGCGAAGTGATGCATTTTGGAAGGTCGAACATGAATGTTGATAATAGGATTAAAGACAGGATTCTTGGTAATGTGGATGAACAGCGAGATCTTGGTGTGCAGGTACATAGATACCTTAAAATTGCCGCCCAAGTGGACAGAGTTGTTAAGAAAGCATATGGTGTTTCGGCTTTCATTAACAGGGGGATTGAGTGTAAGAGTCGTGAGATCTTGTTGCAGCTCTATAAAACCTTGGTTAGACAGCACCTGGTATACCGTATCAAGTTCCGGTCGCCCTATTATAGGAAAAATGTGGATGCTTTGGAGAGGATTCAGAGGAGGTTTACCAGGATGCTGCCTGGAATAGAGGGCTTATCTAACGAAGAGAGGTTGACTGAGCTCGGACATTTTTCTTTGGAAAAAAACAAGGAAGAGAGGGGACCCAATTGAGGTGAACAAGATAATGAGAGGCATAGATAAGGTTGGTAGCGAGACAACTTTCTTCCAGGACAGAAATTGTTAACAGGAGGGGTCATAGTTTAAAGCCGCTTGGCAGAAATTATAGAGTGGATGTCAGAGGCGAGTTCTTTACGTAGAGAGTTGTGAGAGCACGGAATGGATTGCCAACAGTTGTTGTGGAAGCGAGGTCATTGGGATATTTAAGAGACTGCTGGACATGCATATGGTCACAGACATTTGAGGGTTCGTACATTAGGTTTACCTTACTTGAGGATCAATGGTCGGCACAACATCGTGGTCTGAAGGGCCTGTTCTGTGCTGTACAGTTCTATGTTCTATGTTCTTACATCTGAGGGCTTAGTGCCAATATTGGGACAACCGCCTTACAGATGAGTGAAGCAACAACCTGACATAGTCATGCTCACGAAATTATACCTTTCAGAAATACCCCATACACCACCATCACCATCACTGGATATGTTCTGACCCAAGGTCAGGACCGATCCAGCAGAGAGGGCAGCTCAGTGCGATACATTCTGGAGGTAGTTGCTCTGTGAGTCCCCAAAATTAACTCCGGACCCTATGAAGTCCCATGACTTTAAAGTAAACGTGGGCAAAGCAGCCTTACTGATTACCATGTAATGTCATTCCTCAGTTGAATCAGTACTCTTCCACGTTGAACAACACTTGGAGAAAAGGGCACAAAGTGTATTCTGGCTGAGGAATTTCAAAGTCGACCACCAAGTGTGGTTTTGCAGCAGTACTACTGATCACGCTGTTCGGGTCCTAAAGGACATAGCTACTAGATTGGGTCTGCAGAAGGTAGTGAGGGAATGAAAGAGAGGGAAAAAAACATACCAACTGCAGGTACATCTGTCCATGACAGCATCGGTAAAACTGACCACTGCACTGTCGTTGAGCAGGCAAAGTCTCACGGTCACATTGAGAATAAACTCTATTGTGTTGTGTGGCACTATTACCATGCTAAATGGCACAGCCTTCCCACAGATCTAGCAACTCAAGACTGAGCATCCATAAGACGCTGTGATCCATCAATAGCAGAAGAACTATACTCCAGCACAATCTGTAATGTCATGCCCCAACATATAAACCACTTAAAAATCCCATCAAGCCAGATGATGAACCCTAGTGCAAAAGAGAATGCAACAATGGGAAAACAAAATCTGCTCAAGTATGTTCTGTACATAAAACGCAGGGCAAATTCAACCCAGAAATACCGCCTCATCATTCTAATCTCCATCATCAATAAAGTGATGGAAGGACTCATCAACAGTGCTGTCAAGCAGCACCTGCTCAGCAATAACCTGCTCAGTGACGCCAAGCTTGGATTCAACCTGGACCACTCAGCTCCTGACATCAACACAGTTTTTGTTCAAACATAGAAAAATGAACTGAATTCCAGCACTTGAAATCAAGGCTGCATTCTTTTAAATTTGGCATCAAGGATCCCAAGCAAAAAGGATATTGCGAGCAAGTACTTCATTATTGGAGTTATATCTGACAGATAGGAAAACGGTCTTTGTTGTTGGAGGTCAGTCATCTCAGTTCCAGAATATCTCTGCAGTAGTCCCTCAGGATAATGTGAATGTAGGTTTGCTCCTTGAGCTGGAATGTTCATTTTCAGACGTTTCGTCACCATACTAGGTAATATCTTCAGTAGCCCTCCGGATGAAACATAAGTCCAAACATCTTCTGCTTCTTCATGAATGGCCTTCTCTCCATCATAAGGTCAGAAGTGGGGATATCCGACAATGACTACACAATGTTCAGCACCATTTGCAAATGCTCAGGTATGGAAGCAGTCCATGCTAAAATGCAACAAGGTCTGGACAATACCCAGGTTTGGGCTGACAAGTGACAAGTAACACTCGCAGCACACAGATGCCAAACAATTGCCATCACCTGTAAGAAGCATTATAACCACTTGGTATTCAGCAGCATATTTGTCATTAAATTCCACCTCCCTCCCCACCACGCTATCAACACACTTGGGGTTACCATTGACCAGAAACTTAGCTGGACTCGCCACATAAACATAAGAGCAGATCAGATGCTAGGAATACTGCGCAAGTAACTCACCTCCTGTCTTCCCAAAGCATGTTCACCATCTGCAAGGCACAAGTCAGGAGTGAGATGGAATACTCGCCAATTGCCTGAATGAGTGCAGCCACAACGACACTGACGAAGCTTGACACTATCAAGGAGAAAACGGCCCAATTGTTTGGCACCACATCCACAAGCATTCAGTCCATTCACCACCAACGTTCAGTAGGAGCAGTGTGTACTATCGACAAGATGCGCTGCATAAATTCTCCAAAGATCCTCAGAAAGCACCTTCCAATCCTACGAGCACTTCCATGTAGAATGACAATGCAGCAGGCTTTTGCGAACACCACCACCTTCAAGCTTCCCTCCAAACCTGTCAACTTTCTGAGTTGAAAATATATCACCATTTTTTTCACTGTTGCTGGGTCAAAACCTGGAATTCCATACCTCATACCATCATGGTTCAAAGCACAGCAGGTGGAGTGCAGCGGTACAAGAAGGCAACTCAGCACCACCTGCTCAAGGGGAAACTAGAGACGGACAAGAAATGATGGGCCCATCCAGCGATTATCATAACCAAAAAATAAGTTTAGAAAGTTCCGAGTTGAGCACCTCAATGGGACAGGTTGTCTGATTTGAACACGGACAGCAAAGTAGGGTTTCTGATACTAACATTTTCGACCTTTCTGTTATTAGAAAGGTGTTCAGTCTTCAATGACATATTGATGCTGAGTGCTGTGATAAATTGCACCTGTTCTGCTAAATGCAACAATATTAGCCTAACAGAATCAATCCTTCAAAAGTACCAGACTGAAAATAACAATCATTGTAGAGATAATGTACTCTCGCCAGATGAGACTCACAGATAGCAGCTTATATTCAACATGTTACTGCGCTACTGGTTAACACTGTATCCTACCACCGTCCATATTACAGGGGTTACCATTGACCAGAAGTCAAATCAACGTACAGATACAAGAGCAGGTCAGAGACTTACAATTCTGCACTGAATAATAGACTGTATGACCATAAGGGCATGATTTATATCATTAGATTTAGACCATTCAGCCTATCTCTTCACTCTGAAACTGTGCCATTTTGTCATAGTCTCTAAGATTAGTGGAAATATCTTCTGTACTCTAACTGTATCAATCTTTGCGGTAATCGATCAATTTCAATCAGATGCGCCCCCCATTCTTCTAAATGCCATTGAGTATAGACACAGAGCGCTCAACTGTCGCTCATATGACAAGCCATCATTCCCAGGATAGATAATTTCCAACACCCGTAGATCCTTTCCTAGAACAGCTCACAATAATCCAAAAGCCGTCTGCTCATAGCCCATTGCATTCTCAGCAGAATGTTTCTGCTCTTGTATTCTCGCTCTCTGGAAATGAATGTTAACATTATATTTGTTTTCTGAACTGCCAACCGAACCTGCACATTAACCGTAAGAGAGGGCAAGTACTCCAAACTTCGTTTGTGCTTCAGATTTCATAAAGCCTTTTAGAACAAAGTGTCTGCTGAATTACGCCTACTGAAGTACTTAATCTCACACGTTCCCATGTTGTGTTCCTCCAGCCATGTGTTTTCCCAGTGTCCTAACTTGTCCAAGTCATTCTGCAGCCTCCCCACTTCCTCAATATCACCCGCCCATCCAATCATCATTGTATCATCTGCAAACCTAGTAAAACTCTCCCTCTGAAGCCGAAGTCCCAACGTGATTCAAAAAGGCCAACATCATCCTGGTAAGTGATAAAGCACATGGACCGTGCCCTTATAAACTAACACCCAGTGGCTCCGTCCTCAATAATCATGAGGTGCTTTGAGAGGCTGGTTATTGCCTACACCCACTCCAGTCTCCTATAATTTGCCGACTGATGTATCGGGTTCACCACAGATGCCATACCCGAGCCTGCACGCATCCCTGGAACATCTGGACAACAAGGACACCTACACCAGACTCCTGCTCATTGACGAAAGCTCCACCTTCAAAATCAGTATCCCTTATGGACTAATCACAAAACTCCGCGACCCTGGTTTCGGATCGACCCTCTGCAACTGGATCCTCAGGTTTCTGACCCACAGACCGCAATCGTGAAGATCGGTAAAATCACCTCCTCCACAATAACACTCAACACTAAAGCTGCTGAAGGATGTGTTCTCAACACCCGACAATAGTCCTTGTACACCCACGGCAGTACCCTCAGCTCCCTATTGTACTCCTTATACACCCATGGCAGTGCCCTCAGCCACTTAATGTACTCCCTATACTTCCACAACTGTGTCCTCAACCTCACACTGTCCTCCATGCAAACCCAGGTCTGTGCCCTCAGCCCCTTACTGTACTCCATGTGCACCCACGGCTGTGTCCTCAACCCCCCACTGTCCTCCCTGTCCACCCACGGCTGTGCCCTCAGTCCCAAAGTGTACTCCCTATACACTCAATGCTGTGCCCAGGCCAACTACTGAATGCCCTGTACACCCACAGTTGTGTCCTCAGCCCCCCACTGTCCTCCATGCACACCCACGGCTGTGTCCTCAGCCCCCTACTGTACTCCCTGTACACGCACGGTTGTTTCCTCAGCCCCTAATGTTCTCCCTGTACACCGACGGTTGTGCACTCAGTTCCTTAGTGTATTCCCTATACACTCAAGGCTGTGCCCAGGCCAACGACTGAACTCCTTGTACACTCACAGTTGTGTCCTCAGTCCCCCACTGTCCTCCATGCACACACACGGTTGTTTCTGCAGCCGCCTACTATTCTCCCTGTACTCCCACGGCTGTGTCCTCAGCCCCCTAATGTCCTCCCTGTACACCCACTGCTAAGTTTCCAAATTCCAAACAATGCCAGCTAAAGGTTCGCTGATGACATCGCTATAGCAGTACGGATATCAAACGACAACACGTCAGAATGGAGAAATGAGATATAGGGCTTGGTAGCATGGTATATTGATAATGACCTCTCTCTAATCCTGTAAACGTAAAGGAGTGATCATTGACTTGAGGAAGAAAGGAGGGGAACACACTCCATCTACATCAACCGTTTGAGAGAGTGCAGAGCATCAAGTCCCTCGGAGTGATGATAACTGACAAGCTGTCCTAAACTTCTCACATAAGTCCGACGGTCGGGAAGATTCAACAATGCTTCTCCTTCCTTAGGTGATACAGGAAATTCCGCATGCGCTACTTCTACCATTGCACCATTGACAGTGTACTGTCCCGGTGCATTACAGCCTGGTATGGCAACTGCTCTACTCAGGACCGTGAGAAACTACAGAAGGTTGGGTGCACAGCTCTGACCAACAGGGACTCTAACAGCCCAGCCATTGATTCCATTTACATAGCTCCTTGCCGCAGAAAGGCTGCCGGCATCGATCCGAGATAACTGAGGGCAGGGACACATGAAAGAACTGGGGCATTAACAGATATATTTGTAGCATCCTTGAACACTGCTGAGGTCCCGGAGGGCTGGAGAATTGTTAATCCCCTTTTTAAGAAAGGTAGTAGGGATACCCAGTCAATTATAGACAGGTGAGACTGATGTCAGGGGTAGGGGACCTGCTAGAGAAGATACTGAGGGTTAGGATCTATTCTCATTCGGATGAAAATAATCTTATCAGTAATAGGCAACATGGTTTTGTGCAGGGAAGATCATGTCTTCCCAACTCAATAGAATTCTTTGAGGAAGTGACAAAGTTGATTGATGAGAGCAAGACTGTAGATATCATGTACATGGACTTCAGGAAGGCGTTTGGTATGTTTCCCCACGGTCGGGTTATGAAGAAAGTGAAGTCACATGGTGCGCTAGCTACGTGGATAAAGAACTGGCTGGGCAACAGGAGGCAGAGAGTAGTAGGGGTAGGGAGTTTCTCAAAATGGAGAACTGTGACCAGTGGTTTCATTTAAGATGTTTCTGGAAAGATACATGAATGGTCAGGGAGCAGAGGGATACAGACCCTTAGAAAATAGGCGACAAGTTTAGATTGAAGATTTCGATTGGCGCAGACTTGGACCGCCGAATGGCCTGTTTCTGTGCTGGAATTTTCTTTGTTCTAACATTATCAAAGAACCATCACACCCCAGTAATGGTTTCCTCCAACCTCTTCGATCAGGCTAACAGATACAGAAGCTTGAAAACACAGAGCAGCCGGTTCAGCAACAGCTTCTTCCCGGCTGTTATGAGACTGATGATTGTACTGTCTAATCTCAGATAATGCTGATCTTGTTTGTGTTGATCTCGCCTCGCGCACGTACTGTGCAGCGTAACCTGCATGCTTCTCAGGCATGTTTTACAGCCATTGTTCTGTACATCCTTGCTTAATATGATTTGCCTGTACATCTTGGTACATGCCAAAGCAAATTCTAACCTCCCTCCCCCCAGCTCCCTTCAGTGCTCACTCAAAGCTCTCTCTGGTCATCACCCCAGCACCTCCCATTCCCCATCCCCAGCTCACTGTGACCACATCCCCAGCTCCCTGTGTGCTTTGTATCTCACTATTTCTCTCACACTGTCTGTTTCCCTGTTTTATTTTTCTCTGTCTTCTGTTTCTTTCCCTGTACTTACTGTCTCCCCGTCCCCCTGTCCATGTGACTGTTTGATTTTTGTTTTGTTTCCTTTCTCAGTTTTACTCTCTGACCTTCTGTTTCCCTCGCTGTGTTCTCTCTCTCCTTATACGTGTCTGTCTCTTTTTCCCTCGTTGTGATGGTGAGTGCTTCTTTATTCTTTTGAATCATGTGACGGCTCTTTTGTTAGATGTTGGCAATACAATAAACTCAATTGTGTTTTGGTATCTTGGACATAATTTAAATTTATTGGTTAAATTTCAATTGTTGTCAAAACAGCAACCAGAACTTGGATATCCAGTTAACAGCCAATGGTTACATCTAAATATTTTGGAACTGTCTTCTCCTAGTGCTCTGCGTACTGGCAACTGAAAGGATTCTATTCACGTGCATAATAGTGTGGCGGTAACTGCTCTGCCAGGACCATAAGAAACTACAGGCGGTTGTGTGCACAGCCCAGACTATCATGGAAGACAACCTTCCATCCATGTATACTTCTCATTGTCAGCGAAAGGCTGGCAACATCAAGTATCTCTCCAAAACCGTAATGATCTCCTACAACCTCTTCCAAAAGGGAGGAGATACAGAGACTTGAAAACATGTGCCAGCATGCTCAGGAACACCTTCTTCCCTACCATAATTAGACTGACGAATTGACATCTCTAACTTTTCAAATAATATTAATCTTGCTAACGTAGATCTTGCTTTGCACACCTCCTGTGCAGCTGTCACCTTCTAAGCCTCACTCTGTCTAAGTGCCCTGTGAGGCTCAAGGTCTTCTGAAGGGCAAGCAAAAAAGTGAACTAATGCTGGCCAAGCGAGCGATACCTATATCCGATTAATAAATATAAGAAGATGACGACACTCAGGGAGCACAGACAGGTGGGGTCAAATCGCTTTAAACATGATCTTAGATATATACAGGTTTCGCTGGGTATCTGAAAGTAGAGTGTTCCTACAAAGCCTTACATAAGCTGATACAGCGTAAAGTGAAGTAGCATTAATTTATGTGCGAAAAATTTACCTTCCTTGTTAAAAGTGAAAACCCTCTTTGGATTTCTTTTGGTTAGCGTAAACAGGATATAATGGAGGATTTAAGGAAAGGAAAGTGGCAAAAAGCGAATTTTTGAAAAGCGGGGGACACATTTAACGATATGGGCATGATACTCAGAAAGATGGGAAAAGTTAAAATAAATTAGGTGGGTCTCATATTTTATTTCCATCCCAGCTGATCATCATTCCCTTTGCTTGCTCTTTGTCTTCTATCTCTCTCTTTGTCTATCAATTCAACCCACTCCTCCTGCCCTTCAAAGCAGACTTCCCTGTCACCAGCATTATTCCCACTATTTTCCAGCTGCTTTCAGTTCATAAAAGCTCCCCAGCACTTCCTGATCTTTTCTTTGCATTTTTATGCAATTTCAGATCTCCAACATTTTCTTTATTTGGTTTAACCTTCAAATTTGTTATTCCATGGGAAGTCGGCATCTCTGCCAAGGGCAGCATTTGTTAATCATCACTAATTGCCCTGACTGTGAAGCCATTCCACAAGCCAATATAAAATCAAGCACATTGATATGGGTCTGAAGTCACACTTAACCCAGACCGTAATAACGTTAGATTTCTTTACCGAAGGTCATCAGTGAAACAGGAAGGTTTTCAGACAAAATGTGGGTTTTATGGTTGTTGTTTTTTCGTGAAATTCACTTTTATTCCAATTCTTATCATTTTTATTTAAGTTCTGCCATAAGCTGTGGTTCGACTTGAAACAATGTCTTTCGTTTAACAAGCTTTGCTCCTGAATTACATCCAGCGACATTCCTACAATGAAACATTGTTCTAATCATTAAGGAACGTCCGAGACAAGAACAATTTTGTGATTGAAATGCTTGTAACTGGAAAAGTCGCCAGAAGATAGCTTGAAACATAAAGTCTGAATTTTACCAACGTGCAGACAATGGTTTGTTCAGCCACAGCACTGACGCAGGGATGGAGACTAGGGATATTGTGAGCTGGTCGTGGAAAGCATTGGTGACAGAGAGAAGAAGAGACATAAATCAGTTCAGGCAAAAAGGGATATCGAGGTTGTACACAGTTTTGTTCTTCGATGTTTGTAAGGGAGTGATCTGCAATTCAGATGAATGGAAACTGCAAATGAAATTGAAGATAAAAGTTTCTTTCATTGGCAAATACAGATAACAGAAATTGCAATGAAGCTCAAAATTGTTTGTGGGATTAATGAATGGACAGAGGTAGAGAACACCTACAATAGCGAGAATAGGTTATGACTTGGAGATGCCGGTGTTGGACCGGGGTGTACAAAGTTAAAAATCACACAACAGCAGGTTATAGTCCAACAGGTTTAATTGGAAGCACACTAGCTTTCGGAGTGCCGCTCCTCCACCATAGGTTAATAACACACCCTCCACCCCGCCCAAAATAATAATCGGCACCACTAATATCCGATATGGTAGAAATTTCCAACAGAGGAAAATGTTGAAAAGACCAAAGGAAAGCCTCCTCTCCATTTGTGTAATTATCCAGTCCATTGTTCTCAGATTCATATTTGTCCTCTCCACGTCTGTGCAGCTGCTGATCTCTGTTACTGTTGGAGCTCATGCATCTGCTCCTACACTGAGATAGCGCACTGAGTGAAAACCCTCACCAATAGGAGAGGGAAACGCTCCAGTGACACAGTTACAATGCATGGAGACTGACATCAGTCTCAGTTACTGAGCAAACAGTTCTAGCTTTCAATACAGCACATTCAGTTCACAATATATCTGCACTGGACTGGATGTTCACATCGCTGGCTATTGGTCCTCGAGTGAAGTCAGTTGTGAGGGAGAATGATGTAGGCTTTCTTATCGCAGGCTAGATGACTCTGCCCTATTGTACGTTTGCAATGCTGTCACCATCTTACCCCGAATCTCTGGCCCTCCACAAAAAAACAAACACAATCTGGATGTTGTTACTGTGCTGATCTCTCCTTCACGGGAACAAACACCAGCCAACAGACTGTCACTAGGCACAATTGCCCTGAAAATAGACAGGAAGTGTGGACTTCTGTGAATGGTCCTCGCACTGCTCTAATAAAGAAACGTTGGATCTTCCATATAGAATATGTATCAGTAATTAATTTATACAAATTGACAAACATCTTAACGCAGTTTTATTTGCTGTAAAGCAGTAATTTTTACCCTTTTTTCCCCTCAGTCCAAAACCAAAAGTGAACTTATTCATTATGACTTATGAATTAATGAGTCAGGTTTAGCTAGGAGATAGGGCGGAATGGGGGCAGTGGCTGTGCAGACTGCATGGGGAGTACAATGATATTCCCCAGTCATCATCACTCTTAACGTCAGATAGAATTAAATATAGTTCACAACAAGGAACGAGACAACGTTTGGGATATGCAATGCTGAATGACAATGTGAACTGAACAGGATAAGTTTAAATGTGATAAAGTGAACTATATTTTATATACACACCATTGGATAGGGTCACCGCACCTGAAGCATTAACTTTGATATCTCTTCACAGATACAGCCAGACCTGCTGAAATTTCCCTCCAACGTCTGTTTTTGTTTGAGATTGATCATATTGTTCATATCTGGCAGGATGCTTACAATTAAAAGCAGATGCTAATAACAAAATGTACAGGGCTATGGGGACAATACATGAAAATAATAGTAGACATATCGCTCATTCCAAACCGGAAGAGACAATGGGCTGAGTTTTCACCACCTTTGCTGTAATAATTCTATGTTATGCATTGAAAGCTTTTGGAGATTCGGGAGACAAGCTAGTTCAATCAGAGTGTTCCATCATCAAAAATCTATCCCTATTATTTCATGAAGTTCAGCTGCCTCTAAAATGTATTTTCAAACAAAATAGATTTCCTGATATTTACAAAATGTTCAGTTTTTTTAAATTTCTATATTAAAGAAGAAACAGATTTCGGCTGTAATTCAGATTTCACGGAAATAAGAAAGTACCACATTGTCCAAATATTACCAAGGTCAACATGTAGACCTGTCAAGATACATGAAATATAGAGATAATGGAAACATGAAATACAAACAGAAACGCTGGAGAAACGAAAAAGATGAGGAAGTGTTTGCAGAGAGCAACAGAATTAACATATGTCATATGATGTGACACTGTTCTGAAAAATCCTATTAGAATCAAAGGTTAATTTTTTGCATCTCTGCTCAGATGTTGCCAGATCTGCTGAGGTTCGCTCCAGCTCTTTTGATTTCTTTCTTCTTTCTGAACTGTGACAAAGTGTCTGATCTGAATGATAGCAGCAAAGCTGTTATCTCAGTTGAATCTCGAGTAATTTGTTATGGACATTAAATGAGAAATTACAAAGTTCCCATGTTTGACAGGCTCTAAATATTAATGACGTATTGCATTGTGAGAACTTGCGATGAAAATGTTGAAACAAAACAGAAGTTGCTGTAAACGCTCAGCAGGTCTGGCAGCATATGTGCAGAGAAATCAGAGTTAACGTTTCAGGACTAGTGCCCCTCCCTCAGAACTGACAGTGACGCGGAAAATGTTGCAGAAGAGACTGGATAGCTCTTCATGGAGGCTGTTAGTAGCTAACAATAGGGTATGAGTAATGGAAGGCTATGTGACAACTCGGCCTGGTGTATGGGTAGGCGGCTAAGACATTCGGGAGTTCAGGCCCGAAAATTATTGAACTTGATTTTGAGTCGAAAGGGCTGCAGAGTCCGCACATTGAAAATGAGTTGTAGTTCTTTCAGCTTGCGCTGAATTTGCCTGGAACATTGCAGCAAGCCTGACACAGAGATATCGGTCAAAGAACAGGATGGGCTGTTAAAGTGGCAAGAAACTGAAAGCTCAGAGTCATTCGCAGCGGTCCAACTTGGATGTTCTATGAAGCGGTCACCCAGTCTACCCTTCATTTCCCCAATGTAGCGGAGACCACATTGTGAGCAGCGCACGTAGTAGACCGGATTGTGGGAAATGTTGGTAAGGTGCTGCTTCACCTCGAAGGTATAGTTCGGCCCTTTGATACTGATGAGGAGGGAGGTAAATGGGAATGTGTCACACCTCCGGCAGGGGAAAGTGAAGTGGACCAGTGGTGGGAGTGAATAAAGAGTAGACCAATGTGTCCTGGAGGGATTAATCCCTCTGGAAAGTGGTCAAGGGAGGAGAGTTGAATATGTGCAGGTGGGGACATCTCGCTGGAGGTGGGGGAAATGTGGGCTGATGATCTTCTGCATGTGAATGCTGCTGGGATAGTAGGCAAGGGCAAGGGAAACTCCGTTGCTAGAGGGGGCGGGGGGGGGGGGCTAGGCTAGAAGTGCAGGAGATGGGCCAGACTCGGTTGAGGACCCTATTGACAACAATGATGGGGAATCCCTTGATGGAGGAACAAGGTGGACATTTCAAAGGCTTCCTTGTTGAATTTAGTATCATCAGAAGCAATGCGGTGGAGTCGGAGGAACTGGTGGAATGGAATTGAGTCTATGCAGGAAACCAGGTGTGAGGATGTATACTCCAGGAAGCTGTGGGAGTCGGTGAGATAATACTGGACATCAGTGGCTTGTCTATCCCCAGAAATGGAAGCAGAAATGTTGAGGAAAGGAAGTAAGGAGCCAGAGATCGACCAGGTGAAAGTGATGGAGAGTTTCAAATTCCAATTTGAAACTTTCCCAATTCTGGACAAGAGAGAGATGCAGCAGCGATGATATCATCTATGTATCGGACAAAGATTTGTGGATGGGTGTTGAAGTAGAACTGGAACAGGGAATGGTCGACGTCCCCCAAGAAGAAACAGGCATAATTTCGGCCCAATTGTGTATCCATGCACTTCCTCTGTGTGGCAGGAGCAGGCTGAAGCAATGGGTCTGCCCGGGCAGTTCTGTTTGTGAATTTTTGAGAGGAGATAGAAGCGAGCTCTGCTATCAGAGGACCATCAGCTCTAGGGCAGTTGGGGGTGTTTGTGGGGCGAGTGGGGCAGAAATCTCCAGATGAAATGTGGTCAGTTATCGTAGTTGATACAATGGTCTGATGTGCCATGGTAGGGTCATGGTCCAGGGGAAATTAGAGGAGGAACCTGAGAGTGGGCGTTCAACTTTTACAATGTCGAGGTCAGTCCACCAGACTATAGCAGCACAGGCTGAATAACACAGTCAGGGTTGGACCTAAGCACATGGAGTGTAGGCTGTTCGGACATTGATAGTATGAATATGGTGAGGGGAGTGCAACGAAATTAAGACAACCAATGTCATGTTGAGATTTCTCAATGAACCGATTTAGTTCAGGTTAAGGCCAGAGGGAGGGGTCCAGGTGGAGGGAGACTGTTGCAGCTGGGTAAGGGGACAGGGAGAGGAATCTTGCCGAAAGAAATGGGCACGGAGGCGAAGACAGTGGAAGAGATCAACTAAATGTCATGCCTAAAATTCATTAACGTGGGGGCACAGAGAGGTAACGTTCAGATATTTGCTGAGTACAAAACGTTCAGCATCAGAGAGCGGAAGTTAAGGAGGGATGGCGAATAAACAACAGAAGGTGGAGTTGGGGGAGGACATGGAGTCAGTGGGCAGGTATGGAAGGGGAGGAAGGTTCCAGAGGGTCAAGGGCATCTCTACCTTGTTGCAAATTGTGTGCCCAGTACATCTGTTTGGCACGACAAATGAGCCGGTGAATAAATTAGAATTGTGGAGTTGTGCAGCCTTGAGACAATATAATGCGATTCTACTGGACAGAGAAAACGTTGATCTCAGTGATACTGATATCGCACGATCAGACCTCAGAAAGTAACTAATTGAAAATAATTGGGAAGGTAATCTTATTGTAACATCCTGATTTTAATGGAGTGACAGTCAAGCAGCAAGGTATTACTTTTCGGAGACTTTAGACCAAACTGTGAAAATATGATATGTCTTGATGTTATTAACAAGAAAAATTTATCCATAGTTTTGGAAGGCACTAGCAAGGGCAGAGTTTATATGTCATTTCCAATAGCTCTGGGGAAAGCGTCATTGTTCAGTGAGGAAATTACCAGCGCAGAATTTCCTGCGATTCCCAGTGACCACAGTTTACTCAGGGTCCCTGATGTCACATGAGTTAAATACTACTTTAATGCAACGCAAGTTACTCTGATCTCACCTCAACTGACATTAGAAGATCAGTTAAATGAATAAAGAACTAAAGGCCAGTTCACAGTCTGTTTGAACAATCTGCTCACTCTACTCACAATGTTTAAGGTAAAACTGATGCATGGATTTCTGACTGTGAGGAGAGGTTTGTACTATTTGTGATGAGGCTGTTTGGTTAAGCGCTGTGACAGAGAGACAGAAAGACACTCCACTCTGTACCATGGGGAACAAAACCACCCTGTTCACGGTGCATCAGACAGTGACAGAAACGCACTATTGTCTGTTCCTATTGGACATTGGTCATCTCAATCTCATCATTGACTGATGACAAATAGGAGCACAGAAGCCAGCGGCTCCCATCATCCCAATTGGAAAGCAAAAAGGGGAAGGGATGGCCAGAGAAAGTGGGAGTAACTTGGGAATTGGTTTAACTTTCAGTGTGAGTGACATACGAAGAGTGTGAAGGGAGATCATCAGTGGAAGCGTATGTAGCAACAGAAGGGGTAGTGCAAGGGAAGTAGGACTGTAAGAAAAGAGTAGGACGGAGGAGGAAGAAAGGCAGATGAAGTTTTAGTGACAGTGAAAAGCTTGCTTTTGAGGTAGTGAGATTGGATGAGAAAACATCACTGTTCAAGAAAATCGGGATCTGGATACCATTCAAAATTAAGATAGGATTTCTTGTACGTTCTCTTCTATCACTTGATTCTTGTCCATCCTGCAGATGAAAAATTTCTTCAGCTCTGGCTATTGCAGGGAATGTTACAAAGAACAATGCCACGCAAAATGCTAATGTTCCACCGCAAGATGGCAAACCCTAGTTTATCCTAAATTATTTACAATTATTATAAACAAAACATGGAGAGGGACAGAGTGTAAAAGGTGAATTCAACTCTGTGTCGAAAATGCTATTTGTGGATCCCTCATAAAATGTGATAACTACATCACTCATAAATTCACCAAAATAGGAAAAGCAAGAGATTGGAATTGTCCTATCATCCTCTGAATAACATCTGGAGAACAGGAAGGAAATCACGGTTTGTTTGTGATATTCAGAAATGACGATTGTGAGAAGGTGGAATGTGGGGAGCAGTGGAATGATTACCAATGTTATGGATGACACAAAGATGAGCTGGGTAGATCACAGTCAGGACGAAAGTGTGAAGCTATAGGAGGATAGAAACAGATTATTCAGATAGCCAGATCAATGGTCTGACGAAATTTAACACCGATAATTTGGGAAGATGCAAGTCAGAAGTAACAAGACAAGTGTGTACTCAAAGGTGTGCATGGAAGAGGAGGGCTAAATTTGTTCGTTTTTTCTTTGCGGCAGGGAAGGTTGAGGAGGGAATATGGTACAGGTATACAAGAGCAAAATGGGGTATGGAGAGGATGAACAGACAGCGGCTGTTTTCCTTAGTCATAGGATCAAAAACAAAGGGACACACTTTTAAAGTGAACGTCAGAGGATTGAGAGAGGATTTGTGGAATGTGTTTAGAACTGAGAGGATGGTATGAATCTGGAATGCGTTGTCTCGATGGGTGGTTGAGGCAGATAACCTCACAAACGTTTAAATGACTTTGGATATGCACTTGCTGGCACAGACGTGATAGGCCTGTTTTACATTTCATGATTCTTTGCAGTGGCAGCCATGAACACTCTGGTATATTCTGTAACAATACACAATGGCAGTTGCTGCTTTGTTCCTTTGACTGTACTCAGTAAGTGGCTATATTACAAACTAGCATCATCACATGCAACTTCAGCACTCACTCAACCAAAGGCAGCCTAAATATCTCTGGGAACATCCAGTGTAATTAATATGCTCAGTGCAAGCATTATCCAACGACAGCACTGACACTATTCTAGCTGTTTGCCACCATTATTAAAGTTACAGCCATAATATGAACATAGCTTTTCCTCAATTATAACACAGAACTCTAGCAATAATGTTGTCATTTATCTGAAGCATAAACAATTCTTTCCCAGGTATTCACTTTGACAAGCAGCAAGTTTCCCGTGTTTTGCTGCCAGTTGTTTATCACACAATTCTCCAGCCCAACTTCTTTCCCCTTCAACATTTTCTTGTGCACTGTCGCCCTGATCTCACACCTCACTCCCTCACATCCCCCACACTCTCCACCCTTGCTTGTTAATCTCTGAAAAACATGCGCCACATCTCTATCATTTATTCCAACTCCCACCTCACTGTTTTGATTCCTTCTCTCGCCATGGTCATTAGACTGGCCGTGCCTGACGTCCTATTCACCTCTACCTTCTGCTCAGTTCCTGAGCTTTTGCTTTGGTTCTCGCTCTCCTGATTTATTCAAATCCATCTGACTTGCACTAGAAAACCTCCCCACAAGGATGTTGGTGCTTGTACAGTTAAGATACAACCTGTCTTTTTTGTACAGGTCCCCACCTGTCCTGGAAGAGATCCCAATAATACAACAATCTGGAACTCTCACCCCTGAACTAGATTTTTAACAACATGTTAAGCTCTACTATCTTCCTCATCCTTCCCTCTATTTACACATGGCACAGGGAGTAATCCAGAGATTACGGAGGATTATTCTTTCTCTCTCTCTCTCTCTCTCTCTCTCACACATTAACACACACACATTCAAACACACACAGAAAGACACTATATTACTTTGCAGAAGAATACAAATTACCTGAAAATAATCGGAATGACAAGTGGAATGAAGTATTTAGTTAAAGGGAGGATGAGAGAAATTGTGCTTCTTCTGGAAGTCAGTTTGCTCGCTGAGTTGGAGAGTTCAGTTTCAGATGGTTCATCACTGTACGAGGGGACATTATCAGTGAGCCTCTGGTGAAGTGCTGGTGTTATGTCATGGTTGCTATTTACGTGTTTAGGTTTCTTTGAGTCAGTGATGTAATTTCCAGTATTGGTGATTTTATGTCCGGTTCTTTTTGTCAGCGAGTGTTCGATGGAATCAAAATCGATATACTTGTTTAAGATAGAGTTCAGGTTGGAATGCTATTTTTCAAGGAATTCTCGTGCGTGACTCTGTTTGGCTTGTCCTAGATGGATATGCAGACCCAGTCTAAATCGTGTACTTCCTCATTTGTATGTAAGGATACTAGTGATAGTGGGTCATGTCTTTTTTTTCTGGCCAGTGGTTGTTCATGTATCCAGGTGGATAGTTTTCTGACTGTTTTTCCGATGTAGTGCTTGCAACAGTTCTTGCAAGGCTTATTCTTCCTTGAGCAGAACAGACAAATCTGTGAACTAATTGCGGCACTCAAACGTATGAAAAAAAAAGTTGTAGAGTAAAACAGGAATACTCTATTTCCGTTAGTTGGCATTACATCATCATAGAGTTCTAATTTCAAGTTTGTCAGCAAAAGAGCAAGGAATGAGATAAGGAAAAACGTCTTTATTGAGAGAGTTGTTAGAATTTGGAATGGACTGCCTGGGAGAGTTGTGGATGAACATTAGAAAAAAAGAACTGGGTATGTATTTGGAAATATGAATTTAATAGGCTGCAGAGATAGGGCTGGCAAATGGGAGGGACTTGGGAGACATTCCTGGAGCTGATGCACACACAGTGGCCAATGGCCTCCTCCTGTACTTTAAGGTTTTGCTCTCGATCATGTGTCTGATGCGAAAAAAAGTCAGGATCCGATTATTTCCCATTCTAAATGCTCACGAATATCTGATTGTTTAGTGCAGCATAAGCATTTAAACTGTAACTGTTGCAAGGTCATCTTCACTATATAGTCTAATTATTGCTCAGAATATGAATATTTTAAATGTTGTATTCCAATTACTCAAACAAATCTGTCATTGCTTTGGCACAAATCTCTTTGAACAAGTTTGATGTTTCACTCACACGATAATATATTCATCGTTTTCGTTCACTGTCTGCATTTCAAATTAAATAGCATTCTTTCTAAAAGTTAAACGTTTTCAAATTATTGTTCACTAAACTTTGATAGCACAAATCATTTATTTAGTTTAATATTCACAGAGCATATTGAACTATAGCCATTTTAATTCGCTGACAAATACCCGAAGCTTGTACATTTCAGTGAGAAATTAAACTGATTGGTTATGTGTAAATGTATAAGAACGCTAATTCAATTTGATTGTTCAATTGTTTGCTCAGTCTGAACATGTAATCATTCAGAAGCCAACCATTTTAAAAAGGTTGTAGTGACAATGCATTGTTTTGATTGCTGACATTGTGTGTGTGATTCTGATCGCCAAAAGAGTTACAGCCATGTTCTTTGTTCGATAGAAAATATAATGTGCATTCTTTATTTCTGTGTTAGAAAATCTTGACAGGAGTTTATATTATAGGTCCATAAAAATAGAATTGACCTAATAGTTTTCAGAGATATAGTTCAGTTAAACAATCATAGTTGATGTCTTATTTTTTAACCAATTCATGCAACTTAGCAAACATATAATCAATGTATGGGTCACCCAACAGTTTGTACCGGAATAAAAAAGCAGCAAATGACGAGTCAAGAATCACGTTAATAACTGAACTTGGTGGAGCCTGCCTGGTCTAGGACACTACATATACTGTAATAGCATTCAGGTGAATGCAATAATGAACAACATAACTGGAAGATCTGGGCTAACAGCCCTCACTGGCTTCCTGATCTCACATACATCACTCCCTCACATTCAACAACTGATAAGAATCCACAGGCTGGGTGAAACATAAAACACAGAACAGTACAGCACATTGCAGATACTTCGACCCTTGACTTCCTGCTGAACTTTTAGCCTACTCGAAGATCAGACTAACTGGCATACCCTTCATTGTACTATCATTCATGCGCCTATGCAATGGCCATTAAATATCCCTAATGCAGCTAACTCTATTCCCGCTGGCAGTGCATTCCAAGCACCCACCACTCTCTGAATAAAGAACCTACCTCTGACATCTCCCCAAACCTTCTTCCAATCACCTTAAAATCATGCCCGCTCGAGATAGCCATTTCCACCCTGCGAGAAAGTCTCTAACTACCCATTCTATCTATGCCTCTCATCATCTTGTACACCTCTATCAAGTCACGTCCCATTCTTCATTGTTCCAAGGAGAAAAGCCCTCATTCTCTCAACTTTACTTTGTAAGACATTCCTCCAGTTTAGGCGGCATCTTGGTAAATCTCCTCGGCTCCCTCTTTGAAGCCTCAACGTCCTTCCAGTAATGAGGCGATTAGAACAGACCACAAAATTCTAAGTATAGTCCCACCAGAGCTTTTTGGTTCTGCAGCATAACCTTGCGGCTCTTAAACTCAATCTCAGGCTAATGAAAATACCATACATCTTAATAACCTTATCAACTTGGGTGACAGCTTTGAGCGTCCTATGACATTGACCACACGACCCCTATGGTCCTTCACACTGCCAATAGTCCTCACTTTAAACCTGCATTCTGCATTCAAATTAGACCTTCCAAAATGAATCACTTCACAGGTATCCAGGTTGAACTCCATCTGTCATGTACCAACCCAGTTCTGCATCCTGTCAATGTCCAATTGCAACTTACAACAGCCCTCTACACCACGTATAACTCCAACAATCTTTGATACATTGTAAAACTTACTAAAGCAGCCTTTCATTGTATCATCCAAGTCATTTTTAAAAAATCACAAAGAACAGCAGTCCCAGCACCGATTTCTGAAGAATGCCACTGGTCACCGAGTTCTAGGCTGAATACTTTCCATGTTCTACCACCATCAGTCTTCTAAGGCCCAGACAATTCTGTATCCACACAGACAGATTTCCCTGTTTCCCTACATTCCACGCCTCCTTATTTTCTGAATGAGCCGCTCTTAGGGTATCTCATCAACCACCTTGCTAAAATCCATATACAGCACATCCACTGCTCGACCTTCATCAATGTGTTTGATCCCATCCGGAAAGAATTTAATAAGATATGTGTGGCATGACTTGCCCTTCAAACGCCATGCTGACTATCTCTATTCAAACTATAATTTTCCAAGTAATCATAAATTCTGTCGCTCAGAATCCTTTCCAATACTTTTCCCAAGGCAGAAGTAAGACTGACTGGCCTGTTTCGCAGCATTATCCCTCTTGCCTTTCCTGAACAAGGGAATCACTTTTTCAACCCTGCAATCACCAGGCAATACTTCAGTGGACAGTCGGGATGCAAAGATCATCGTCAAAGGCGCAGCAAACTCTTCCCTCACTTCCTCTGGGAACCTCGGGTGCTTCCAGTCTGGTCCAGGGGACTTAGCTATCATTATATTTGTATTTCAATCAGTCTGTACTTCAGATAACATTGTCTACTCCCTGTCCAAACAACTGATTGACTGTTTTCCATTTCAGGGCTATATACACTGCTGCCTTCTTGAGCAAACACAGTTCCAAATACTCTGTGAATCATGGAATGGAAAAACAAAGTGACCACAACAATGTCTTCCTCATGAAGGGCTTATGTTCAAAGCTTTCACTGTCCCACTCCTCGGATGTTCCCTGACCCGTTGTGACCTACCGCACCACACTTTACTACTCTGATCTCCAGCATCTGCAGTCCTCACTTTCTCCATTACTGACGGCTGACTCCTCTGCGCACTGAGCAGGGAATTAATCAGCAGAAGTTCATTGTATGTGGAGCTAACTGTTCAGTTCTGGAACGTTGAATTTGATTAATTAAAAAGAAATTACAACTCAACAATTATTCATTCCGTGCCAGAGTTGCAGTTCTCGTTCATGGAAAGTCAGCTTGATAACAAACAGTAAATGACCGAACAACTCTGGGGTACAGAGTATTCCAGTGCTATATTCCAGATTGGATGTCCTTTACCGTAATGCAGGGAATATTATCGGACCGACTGATGCGAAAATGGTGACATAGAGAAGTGGACATTTTTGCCTTCCCATAGATATGTTTGAGGGAGGTCAGGGCTGACAACTCAATATTCTGTGGTACAAGAACAATAGACAGCACAGGAGAGGGGTGAAAGAGAAGGTGGTGTTGCATTGTTAGTTATGGAGTCAATAGGTGCAGTAAGGAGGGATGATATCTTGGAAGGGTATTCAAATGACGCCTTCTGGGTTGAGGTTAGGATCAAAACAATGGCAGACACACTGTTGCGGAGATATTATAGACCCCCAGGTAAAAGAAAATACAGGAGCAGAGAGATAACCAATTCACAAATGTGCGTAAATACAATAATAGGATCATTGTATTCAGGCATTTCAATTCCAGACATTCATTCGGGAAGTGATAATTTTCAAAAAGAGGGCAGATGTCTTGATATTTATTCCAGAGAGCCTCTAATATCAACATGTAGCAGATACAGCAATTGTCGGGGCTGTGCCGGGTCTCACTGTGGGGAACAAAGCCAGTCAGGTGTTGCAAGCAGAATTAGGAGAACATTGACGGATCAGTGACCGTGACTCATGTACTTTAGCTTGTTAAAGAAAAGACCAAAAAGAAAATGTTTGAAAAATAAGAATAATTTGGATGAAGGATGCAGATTTTATTTTAAAAAGCAGGCTCTGGACACAGGACTGTTACTTCTGGGTGACACTGTAGCAGAACAGCGTGGGGGTGGTGGTAGTGGTGGTGGTGGTGGGGGGCGGGGGGGGTGGTTTCACATGCTCAAAATGGAATTGATGAGAGTATCCCCGCAACATGATACGCCGAAGATGAAATGTAGGAAAACCAGCCCAGTGAAGCTTGGATGTCTACAAATATTCAGAACGGAATTAACAATGAAAGAGAAGCTTAAAGGTGAAATAAGGTGAGCAGGTCAATGGAGGTCCCAGAAGAGTAGTTGACCATGTCGGGCAAAACTCAAGAAGGAAAGTAGAAGAGCAAAAAGCTGGGAGGGGGCTTGATAAGTGCATTAGTGGACAATATTTTCAAGAATCCAAAGACATTTTATCGGTTTATTAAGGGTAAGAAGGTAACATGAGAAAGAATAGAGAGTATTAGGGATCGAGGATGCAACCTGTGCATAGAGCCAGATAATATGTCAAACGTGTACTATATATTGGTCTTAAATTTGGAGAAGCAGTTCCTGGATTCGCTGTCTGTTCCTGCCAGAGTGACCAGAAGCAAATTGACACAGAAGCTGAGGAAGGATTGAAGGTTGACGCAGGATAAAAAATGGGCAAATCCCTCGACCTGGATGAACTATATGTGGACGATGAGGGAGGAGATTACAGGCACTTAAGCTTAGTATTGTTTATTGTTTTGTCTCTGGCCAAAGATGTGATGTGATCGAACAGGAATCGAACATCGAATGTAGGTTCAACTTCCACACAGAGTGCTAGAAAAAAAAAAGCCATGGGATTAAAGACCACTAAGTCTCACATCAGTGGGAGGGAACAATTGTAGAAAATTGTGAAGGTTTTTGAGGTTGGATTACTAAATATCTTTAAGGCTGAGATGGAGAGATTTTTAAACAATGGTTATGTGGAAAACGCAGGAAAATGGAATGGAAGGTTATCAGAATATATATACGCTCACTGAAAGGATAAACAGAGTCAACGAGCAGATGGGTATGCTGTCGCCAATATGTCTAATGGCAAACTTGCTGGAATAGCTTGTGTTCACTGGACAATCAACCTCTCTCCCTCCGGAGTGAGACACAGTTTGGAATGCAATCGATAGATTCAAGGAATTCATAAATGCAGTACTAATAGACAGAAAAGACCAGAGGACTGCGACAACGCGGATTAGCTGTCGGGGCGAATATTTGCATCAGCGCAGTCACCACTACTGGAAGGAAGACCTCAGCAAAACACCCCCCAAGTCCAAGTATGGGCCTGATGTCAAATACTGCATAAGGCCCAAATGAAATATCAGTCTAGTGTCTCCCTCCTTCCCGAACCCAAACTAAACGTGTACTGGTCTATTGACGTTCTGTTAGTAGCAGAGTAGGTAGTAATGCTTTGGTCCGAGAGGGTTCATTACAAAAGAGAAAGGGCTAGAAAAGCTAAAAGGTCTTAAAATTGATAAATCTCCTGGCCCCGATGAGCTACATCCTTGAGTTCAGAGGGAGGTGCCTGAGGAAATAGCGGCGGCGTTGGTTTAGATCTTTCAAAAGTCACTGGAGTCAGGGAAAGTCCCAGCTGATTGGAAGATCGCTGTTTTAACCCCCTTGTTCAAAAAAACGATCAAGACAAAAGATGGAAAATTATAGGCCAATTAGCATAACCTCGGTTGTTGGTAAAATTCTAGAATCCATCATTAAGAATGAGGTTTCTAAATTCTTGGAAGAGCAGGGTCAGATGTGAACAAGTCAACATGGATTTAGTAAGGGGAGGTCGTGCCTGACAAACTTGTCGGAGTTCTTTGAAAAGGTGACAAGTCGGTTAGACCGGGGAAACCCAGTGGATGCGGTCTACCTAGACTTCCAAAAGGCCTTTGATAAGATACAACACAGGAGGCTGCTAAGCAAGGTGAGGGCCCATGGTGTTCGAGGTGAGCTACTGGTTGGATTGAGGATTGGCTGTATGACAGAAGGCAGAGAGTTGGGATAAAAGGTTCTTTTTCGGAATGGCAGCTAGTGAAAAGCGGTGTCCTGCAGGGTTCAGTGTTGGGGCCGCAACGGTTCACGTTATATATTAATGATCTGGATGAAGGGACTGGGGGCATTCTAGCGAAGGTTGCCGATGATACGAAGTTAGGTGGACAGGCAGGTAGTACTGAGGAAGTGGGGAGGCTGTAGAAGGATCTAGACAGTTTGGAAGAGTTGTCCAGGTAATGGCTGATGGAATTCAATGTGAGCAAATGCGAGGTCTTGCACTTTGGAAAAAAGAATACAAGCAAGGACTACTTTCTAAACGGTGAAAAAATGCGTAAAGCCAAAGTACAAAGGGATCTGGGAGTGCTAATTGAGGATTGTCTAAAGGTAAACATGCAGGTTAAATCCGTGATTAAGAAAGCGAATGCAATGTTATCAATTATCTCAAGAGGGTTGGAGTATAAAAGCACCGTTGCGCTACTGAGACTTTATAACGCTCTGGTTAGGCCCCATTTGGAGAACTGTGTCCAGTTCTGGTCCCCACACCTCAGGAAGGACATACTGGCACTGGAGCGTGTCCAGCGGAGATTCACACGGATGATCACTGGACTGGTAGGTCTAAAAATGAGGAATGGCTGAGGATCCTGGGATTGTATTCATTGGAGTTTAGAAGATTAAGGGGAGATCTAATAGAAACTTACAAGGTAATACATGGCTTGGAAAGGGTGGACGCTAGGAAATTGTTTCCGTCAGGCGAGGAGACTAGGACCCGTGGACACAGCCTTAGAATTAGAGGGGGTCAATTCAGAACAGAAATGCGGAGACATTTCTTCAGCCAGAGAGTGGTGGGCCTGCAGAATTCATTGCCGCAGAGTGCAGTGGAGGCCGGGACGCTAAATGTCTTCAAGGCAGAGATTGATAAATTCTTGATGTCACAAGGAATTAAGGGCTTCGGGAAGAATGCGGGTAATTGGAGTTGAAATGCCCATCAGCCATGATTGAATGTCGGAGGGGACTCGATGGGCCGAATGGCCTTACTTCCGCTCCTATGTCTTATAGTCTTATGGTCTTATGGTTCGGTGAGCAGCAGCTCACCACAAAGTACAGGTAAGCTCAGGTAAAGTCCTTTTAACGCTAGTCTGACAACAGTTGAGCTGGCGGTTAGGGCACTTGCACATTCCTCCTGCAGGATGTGGAATCTCAGGGAGATTTCCACCGTCCCTGATGACTGCACGTATGGGCAGTACAACCAGCTGCAGCTCCTCGGGGACCATGTTCGGGACCTGGACTTGGATGCTTTTCGGATCACCCAGATACAGAGCACTTCATAGATAAGAGTTTTAGCGAGGTGGCCACACCTAAGTCCCTTCCTTAGCCAAGTTTCTGTTAAGACTATAATATCCCAGTCCCATGTAAAGCTCCACGCGCTGAGTTCATCAGTCTTACCTGTCAGCCCCGTTTCATTTAAATAAACGCAATTTAATCCAACAGGCGTTCCTTGCTTCCTGTTATGTTCCAGGCAGAGAGTAGCTGGGCAAACACCAGGAATGGCGAAGGGAGTGCAGGAATCCGCAGTTGCCATTCCTCTCGAAAACAAGTATATATTTTTGGATACTGATTTTGTTTGTGTTGGGAGACGGGTGATGGGTGTCAGGAAATGACCGTTCAGGGGAAAGCAGCAGTAGCCAGGTTGGTTGCACTATGATTGGCTCTGGGGAGCAGCAGGAAAGGATAAAGGTAAACATGGTCTTAGGTATAGGTGATTCGATTGTTATGGGGACAGATCGGAGATTCTGTGTCCTCAAACGGGAAACCAGGATGGTGTGTTGTCTCTCAGGTGTCTGGGTCCAGGATGTCTCCGATCGGCTGCAGAATATTCTCGAAGGGGAGGGTGATCAGCAAGATGTCATTGTGCACGTTGGCACAAATGACGCAGGTAGATATAGGAATGAGGTCCTATAGAGTGATAACAGAGATTTTGGAGAAAAGTTAAAAACCAGGACCTTGACAGTGGTAATCTCCAGATTATTTCCAGTGTCTTGAACTCGTGAAGGTAAGAATAGGAGGACATGGCAGATAAATATGTGACTAACGAATCGATGCAGTGAGGAGGCATTCAGAGTTTTAGATCATTGTGATCTGTTCGTGTCAGAGTTGACCTCTTCAAGAGGGACAGGTAGCACATACATTGGATGGGGGACCAACAACTCGGCAGCCAGTTTTAACTGTGCTATACGGGAAAGTGTAAACTAGATTGGCGGGGTGGGGGGGGGGGGAGTGGTGAGTTATCCTCAAGATCATGGAGGAAAGTGCAAGGCTGGAAGGATACAGCAATCAGAAACAGTAAGCTGGAGAGACAGTTCAGGATGGAACACGATAGGGAGCAAGGAATGCTTGCTGGATTAAATCACATTTATTTCAATACAAAAGAGCTGACCGGTTAGGCCGGTGAACTCAGGGCATGGATAGGTACTTGGGGCTGGGATATTTTAGCCATTACAGAAACATGGCTAATGGAGGGACAGGACTAACAGCTTAATGTACCAGGGTAACGTGCGTTAGGAGGGACAGAGGTGGTGGAAGGAGGGGAGTGGGCGTTGCATTTTGGATTAAGGTGAGTATCACAGCAGTGATCAGAAATGATATATATAAAGGATCTACCAGTGAGCGTTTGTGGGTGGAGCTAAGAAATAAGAAGGGGATGGTGACATTATTGGGTTTGTACTAGAGGTCCCCAAATAGTCAATGGTAATTAGAGGAACAAATATGCAGGGAGGGAGGGGAGACCTGCAGGAACAATATTGTTGTCATAATAGGGGTTTTAATAGGGCAGACTGGGACTGCCAGAGTGTTAAGTGATTTGATGGAATGGAATCCATTCATTGTGTCAGGAAAGTTTCTTCAAGTATTATATAGAGGGTCCTGTTCGAGAAGTGGCAAAATTTGACCTACTCTTAAGAAATAGGGCAGGACAGGTGACGGAGGTGACAGTGTGTGAGCATTTTGCGACAAATAACCATAGTTCTATTAATTTTCAAATGGTTATGGAGAGTGAAGATGAAACTGCTCCGCACGTTTAAGTTCTAAATTGTGACAAAATGAATTTTGATGGATTTATACAGGAGCTTGTATGGTTAATTGGAGTAGTTTGTTTGCAGGCAAAGGAAACTCTGGCAAATAGAAGACAGCTAGAGTTCAAAATCTACAGTATATGTTTTTGTGAGCGTGAAAGAATAGTTGTCAGGAATGGGGATCCCTGAATGATAAGAATTATTGAGGCTTTGATCTGAAAAAATGTGGAGGTGTGGCTCAAGTCCAGACAGGTACGATCAAGGGAACTCCTGGAGGTATATAAGGGATACAGGACTTTACTGAATACGGAAATCAGGACAGCAATAAAGGGCTATGAGATAGCCTTGGCTGAGAAGATCAGGGTGAATTCAAAGAGGTACTTTAATATACTTTAAGTATATTAAAGGTAAAGCATTAACTATTGAGAGAACACGTATGTGTGTAACCATAAGAGATGGGCGATGTCCTCAACAAATATGTCTTCTCCGTGTTTAACGTGGAGAAAGACATGAAAACTTGGGAATTTGAGGAAGTTGAATATGATATCTTAGGGACAGTCCATATCACAGTAGAGTAGGTACAGAATGTACTGGAATTTTGAAGTTGCTTAGATCTCATCGTCCTTACGGGATATATTTAAGAACACTGCAAGGGGCTAGAGAAGAATTTGTGGTGGCTCTGGCTGATAATTTTGATCATCATTTACCAAAAGTGAGATCTCAGAAGACTGGGGGATTGCAAATGTTGTACCTTTACTCAAGAAAGACTGAAAAATAAAGCCAGGGAACGATAGACATCTTTGGAAGGTAAATTAATTGAGAAGATTCTGAGGGATAAGATGCATTTGGAAAACAGGGTTTGATTAGGAATAGTAAGCATGAGTGGAAGCTCACGCCTGATGAATTTGTTAAAGTTCTTTGATGACATGATCAGGAATTTTGACTCGGGCGGGCCGGTAGACGTCGAAATGTGTGGTGCTGGAAAAGCACAGCAGGTCTGGCAGCATCGGAGGGTCAGGAGAAACGAAGTTTCGGGCATAAAGCCATCATCAGCAATGTCCAAATTATCGATTCTCCTGCTTATCGGATGCTGCCTGCTATGCTGTTCTTTTCCAGTGTCACACCTTTCGATTCTGATCTCCAGCATCTGCAGTGCTCACTTTCTGCAATTGTGGTAGAATTGTATTATCTGGATTTCAGTTACACCAGAACAAGATGAACCTATTCAGCCCATGGAGCCTGATATACAGTAACAGAAGGAGACTTATCAGTCCCTCAAGTCGATAGAACTAGACCCAGTTTAGATCATGTCGCGACAGTACCAGTATATTCAGCTACTTCAAGTCAGTAACATAGGAAATGGAAGAGGCCACAAAATGACAGGATTATGGTGTATACTGAAATAACACCAGACCACATAGCCCCTAAGGCCTGACCTTCAATTCAGTAAGGTCATCGGTGATATGCTCTTGGCCGGAATTTCTTTTTCCTGCCCAATTCTTTGTCGCCCTCAACTCCCTGACGTGTCAATATCCATTAACACCACGCCGCGACCTCAAACGTTTCATTAATGTAGCTGTTTGGAATAGAGAGGCCCCAAAAGTCACTACCCTCTGAGAGAAGGAAACACTCCCCACACATATACCTTGGCCTATTGACATGAACAAAAGTTATGAACACTACGTCAGAGTGACTGGCCCTGACATCACGGCAGGATTTGACTGAGCAAGGTGTCAAGGAGACTGAACAAAATTGAAATCCCCACTGTTTGGGTCATTCAGAACACAATGTGGCTGGTGGAGATCAATCCTCTCAGTCCCTGGATATCTCTGTAAGCAATCCTCAGGGAAACGTTCTCGGCACAAACAACTTAATCAATGTCTTTCCCTTTATCATACGATCAGAAGTGGGGATGTTCAGTCCTAAGCACTGACTATTTACAGCCCACGGTCTGCAGTGGGTCAGAAAGGCAGCTCACCAACACCATCTCATGGACAATGAGGAAAGGAAATTTAATACTGGCCCAGCATCCCACTAATGAATAAATGAAGATAATGAATATACACAGGGAAGAGAGACAGAGACATAGCTCACTTTATACAGTGACTTTGGTGTTTACCCAGCATGGGTATGAATTTCAGTAATATGGGAACAAAATAAAAATAAATAAGATTAATCTCGTTTTTATTTCCATTCCAGCTGATCATCAACAATCCCTTTGTTTGAACATAGAACATAACAGTGCAGTACAGGCCCTTCGGCCCTCGATGTTGCGCCGACCTCGCATACCAATCTGAAGCCCACTTAACCTACACTTGTACATGTACGTCCATATGCTTGTCCAATGACGACTTAAATGTACTTAAAGTTGGCGAATCTACTACGGTTGCAGGCAAAGCATTCCATACATACCCTTACTACTCTCTGAGTAAAGAAGCTACCGCTGACATCTGTCCTACTATTTATCACCCCTCAATTTAGAGCTATGCCCCCTCGTGCTCGCTGTCACCATTCTTGGAAAAATGGTCTCCCTGTCCACCCTATCTAACCCTCTGATTACCTTATATGTTTCTATTAAATCACCTCTCCACCTTCTCCTCTCTAACGAAAACAGCCTCAATTCCCTCAGCCTTTCCTCGTAAGTCCTTCCCTCAATACCAAGAAGCCTCTTAGTAAATCTCCTCTGCACCCTTTCCAAAGCTTCCACTTCCTTTTTATAATGCAGTGACCAGAACTGTACACAATACTCCAAGTGCGGCGGAACCAGAGTTTTTTTACAGCTGTAGCATAATTCATGGTTCCGGAACTCGATCCCTGTATTAATAAAAGCTAAAACACTGTATGCCTTCTTACCAACACAGTCAATCTGGGTGGTAGCTTTCGAGGATCTGTGTACCTGGACACCGAGATCTCTCTGCTCATCGACACTAGCAGGAATCTGACCATTAGCTCAGTACTTTGCATTCCGATTGCTGCGACCAAAGTGAATCTTGTCCGCATTAAACTCCATTTGCCATCTCTTAGCCCAGCTCTGCAGCTTATCTATGCCTCTCTGTGACCTACAACATTTTTCGTCACTATCCACAACTCCACCGACCTTAGTGTCGTCTGCAAATAACTAATCCACCCTTCTACGCCCTCATCCAGGTCGTTTATAAAAATGACGAACAGCAGTTGAACCAACACCGACCCTTCCGGTACACCACTGGGAAATGGACTCCAGGATGAACATTTCCCATCAACTACCACCCTCGTCTTCGTTCAGCAAGCCAATTATACTGATCCAAACTGCTATATCTCCCACAGTCCCATTCCTCTGCATTTTGTACAATAGCCTACTGTGCGCAACCTTAACGAGCACCTTGCTGAAATCCATATACACCACATCAACTGGTTTACTCTCATCTACCTGTTTTGTCACCTTCTCAAAGAAGGTTTGCTTCTTGTTCTCTCTCCCTTTCTTTATCTATTCAACTCACTCCTTCTCCCCTATACAACAAATGTTCTTTTATCTCTCTCTTTCTCTATCTAATCAACATACTCCTTCTCCCTTCATAATAGACATCACTGTCACCAACATCAATTACGATATTTTCAAGCTGTATTCAGTTATAATGTATGGGCAGTGGGCTCGAAATGTCAATTCTATTTTTCCCTCGACCAAAGGGTGCAAAATATGCTCAGTTTCTGTGGCAGTTTTTCGACTTTGTTTTGTTTCTGATCTCTTGCATCATTCTTTATTTTATTTGAATTTCCATATTGTTATGACATGGGAAGTCTGCATCGCTGCTAAGGGCAGCATTTGATGACCTCACTAAATGCTCTTTACTGTGAGGTCATTCCTTCAGGCAGTAAAGAGCCAAGCTCATTGCTGTGGGTCTGACATCAGTCTGAAGCCAGACTAGGTAATAATATTAGATTTCTTTACCAAAGAACATCAGTGAAACAGACAAACTTATTGACAAAAAGGTGTGCTATTATTGTTGATATTAATGAAATTAGCGTTAACTTCCAATTCTTGTCATTTGAATTTAAGTTCTGACATCATCTGAGGTAGGATTTGAAACAGTGTATTTCGTGTCGTCACCTGGGCCTCTGAGTTACATGTCCAGCAACATTGCATCTCTGACACACTGTCCCTGTCATGAACTTACTTTAGAGACAAGAACAAGGCTCTGATGGACATATTTGTAACAAACAGAGTGCTGAGAAGACAACTGGAAACATAAAATCTGAATTTTACCAAGGCATAGATAATGGTTTATTTAGGGCCCGCACTGACGTCAAGGTGGGGACTGTGAATATTATGGAGCTCGTAGTGGGGATGTTTGGTGATGGAGAGAATACCGGGAAATAAATGAATTCAAGGCAAAAGATAATTTATGATGGTGAACAGTCTAGTTCTTAGTTAAAAATCACACAACACCAGGTTAGAGTCAACAGGTTTAATTGGAAGCACACTAGCTTTCGGAGCGACATTCCTTCATCAGTTGACAGTCACTATCACTTGGTTAAGGAGCATGGCTCCGAAAGCTAGCGTGCTTCCACTTAAACCTGTTGGACTATAACCTGGTGTTGTGTGAATTTTAACTTTGTACACTCCAGTCCAACACCGGCATCGCCAAATCTAGTCTAGTTCTCAGATGTTTGTGAGGATTGGGGTGTTGGGTTGTTCGGAAGTTTATGGTAATGAATGGAATTTGTATTGAAAACTGAAGACAGTAGTTTCTGTCTTTGTCAAATATAGGTAACAGAAATAGCAATGATGTTCAGCATAGTTAATGGGATTAACAAATGGATAGAGATGGAGAGACTTAGCAGGAACACCAACAATAGCGATCATGGGATAGTAGCCCGCCTGGATAATCAACAATACGGCTTCTATCCGATCTGGTAATGTTAACCAATACGACGAAAGATACAAAAGACCCAAGGATAAACTCCTGTCCATTGTTGAGCATTCCAGTCTAATGTTCTCAGATTCTGATCCATTAATGTAACAATCCAAAATATTCTCAGATGTTGATCTCTTCTCTTCCCGTCTCTGCAGCTGCTGATCCCCGTTAGTGTTAGAGGTGATGCATCTGCTGCTACAATGGGACAAAGCATTGCAAGAAGCCCCTTACTAATAGAAGAGGGAAACCATACAGTGACACAATTGGAATCCATGGAGACTGTTATCAATCGCAGTCACTGAACAAACAGATCAGTTAGCTCCTTTCAGTGTGGTACATTCAGATCACAATAACAACTGGACTGGATCGAATGCTGGCATTGCAGGATATTGGTCACATCTCCCATCACCAATTGCTCAAGTGAAGTTAGTTATGAGGGAGAATGAAGAATATTTTCTTATCGCAGGCTAGATAATTCTGGTGTGTTGTTCATTTGCAATGCTGTAGCCACCTGAGCCTCCCACCATCACCTCCAAAAACACAATCTCGATGTTGGGGTTAGTGTGCACCCCTCCACTAGAACAGGCCCTAAGCAATAGATTTGCAGTGGGCAGGAAGTGTGGGTTTGCCTGGGCATTCCTCTAATTGCTCTCATAAGGCAAATTCGTATCTTCAACGCACAATGATTTTCACCTTAATACACTTGATTGGATTCAAAACAGTAAGACTTACATTTATTGAATTCAGTCCATAGTGAAATGTGGCATGTTGGCACAAAGCTGGTCCCTTTACAAGGTTATGATGTTCGTGATTCTTTTTAAAGAGGTTCTAAATGACCAATATGTCTGAAGTCTAAAAGGTTTATTGGCGTCTTTTTGTTTATACATAACAATAATGCCGTAGGCAGACAACGTTTACGTATTTAAAAACAAGTTTGTATAATCAAGAAAACGTGGCCAGCTCTCGGAAAGTCGATGTTTCGGGCATGAGCACTTCTTCAGGAATCCTGAAGAAGGGTTCATGCCCGAAACATCGATTCTCCTGCCCCTTGGATGCTGCCTGCCCTGCTGCAACACATTTTCCAGCAACACATTTTCAGCTCTGATCTCCAGCATCTGAAGTCCTCACTTTCTCCTATTAGTTGAGTGAGGGTCGCTGTTGAAATTAGATACTCTCCCCTCCTTCTGCCCTTCTGACTTCATAACCTGTAAGCCAGAAGCCTATAGACAATATTTCAGGAATCTAAGGAGGTATCCTAGTCAAAACTATTTTGAGTGTGAAAGGATCCAACAAAGTAATTTTGATAGATTGATAAGAGCTTTAAAAATCAAGCAAATCTACGATGCTCGTGGAGAGACAATTAGTTTGGAGGAGACCAAAAATACTTGCCTGATATAGTGCAAACTCATTTGGGAGAGCGAAGAGTTAAAACAACAAGGTTAGCAGCTGAAGTGGTTGATGATTATGAATTGACCCATACAACACGGTTTGGCTTCCAGAATCAATTTCAGCCCATGAGGGATAGAAATTGGACCAATGATAAATCCTCAGGTGGAAAGAGAAAGGAAGATCACAGTGAAGATCATAAGAACAACTTACTACAGGATAAAAAGGAAACCCGTGATGAGCACAATGAAGTTAGAAAAGCTCCGATGTTTTTATTGCAATAAGATAGGTCACATGAAATCACTCTGTTGGTTGGCTAGGGAAAATAAAACAGATGTAGGAAAACAGGATAAGCCTGGGAGTTTTGTTGGAGCAGCAACAGAAAGCACAGTGGAAGCTAGAAAGCTGCATCAGAATGTCAAGCTTATTGGAGGTTGGTTAAGGAGGAAGTGCCGGATCTGCTTATAAAATGTACCGACCAACTTTATTCACATAGTCCAGGAGGAGCAGGTAAAGAAAATGCGATATTAAGGGACACAGGATCCTCTCAGTCTGTGATGCTGAAAGATGTGGAGATTATTTCCAGAAAAGGTACTGCTAAAGGAAACTCATGGTGAGACTGAAAGCACAAAATTACGTAAAGTAAGTGCAGAATGTCAAGAAGAGTGTGGAGCAATTGTGGTAGGAGTTTTGGACACGCTGTCAGCTCCAGGAATACAAATTGTCTTTGCGAAGCATATAGCTGATTTACCTGTAGAAATACTACCTACTCTGATTGAAAAGCCAGCAGAGACACAGGCAACTGAAGCAATGCAGGAGTCTTATACTGTAATCTTTCCAGATTGTGGGGTAACAAGATCTCAATGTCACCAGTTGAAACCAGCGAGATCAAAAATGTAAAGATAAGGAAGCTGAAGTGGCATTAGCAGACACTTTATTCCATCAGTTAGTTGAGACAAAACAGGAGCAAACAGGGTCTCATGCAATATTTCTTAGCTCAACTAAACTAATTAAGTTACAGCAGAAAGATGAAAATTTAAAGCTGTTGTAACAAAAGAGTTTGTACATTAGGTGTTCTGAATGTATCACTGTTTGTTATTACTTACAAATTATGTCCTAATGAGGAATTGGAGACTATCACATAATCAAGGAGAGGAGAAATGGGCATTTATGCATCAAATTGTATTGCTAATGCAGTATAGAATGGTGGTGTTGTGAGTGGCGCATGTGTGACCACCTAGAGATCATTTATGAGTGAGAACAAAAACAGGCTGAAATACAAAGACATTTTTATACACCTGGACTGCACCAGCATGTAGTTGAAGTTTGCCAGGTGTGGCACAGATGTCATGTAATTGGAAAATCACAGGTGGTAATAAAACCTGCACCTTTAATAATTATTCTTGCATTTGAGGAACCTTTTACAAGAGTCTTAAATGACTGGTTAGGTCGCCAACCTCAAACAATAAAGTGGGAATTAGTACTTCTGAATATTAATGGATGCATCAACTAGATTTCCAGAGGCCATTCCCGGATGCAATATCACAGCTAAAAGGATTGTAGAGGAATCACTCTTTAAATAAAAAGATACGGTCTACCAATATAGATACAGTGAGATCAAAGTTCAAACTTCACATCCAAACTATTCAAGGAAGATAAGGGCCGCTTAGGAATAAAGGAATTCAAATCTACAGCGTCCCATGCAAAACCGCAGGGAGCAATAGAAAGGTGACATCAAACATTAAAGACAATGTTGAGGGCTTATGGTCAGGATTATCCTGATGATTCGGGTAAGGGAATTCTCTTTGTACTTTTTGCTATCAGAGATGCGTCAAATGAATGCACCAAATTTAGTCTATTAGAATGAGTTTTTGGGAATCAAGTGAGAAGAACGTTAAAATTGGTTAAGGAGAAATTAGTAAATCAGAATTCAAAGGCCACACATTTGGAATGGATCTCAATTTTCAGGGAACTAATAATAGCGCTGGGGAGTTGACTTGTCAGAATTTAAAATTATTGCAGCATGCAATGAAACAGGAAGCGGATAGGAAATCAAAAATTTGCAATTTTGCTATTGGGGATAATGTATTAGTGTTTCTTCCAGTCATAGGTGAACCTTGAAATGCAACGTTTAGTGGGCCTTATCAAATGCAAAGGAAATTGAGTGAGGGTAATTTGATAGGAACTCCAGACAGAAAGAAATCTCACAGAGTGTGTCATGTGAATATGCTCAAAAGGTATTTTGACAGGGAAGGAAAGCAAGAGGAGAAGGTGCTAATGATAACAACAAAGAAGGAAGACCCAATTCAGAGGATTCATCCCAACACCATCTACCTCCTACTGTCAAGCCAATTTTGTGACTGCATTGACTCTGCGATAGTCCACACATGGTTAATTTCCACATATCTCCCCATGTGATAGTAATAACTCGTTCATTTCGATTTTTCTCAGGAAGGTAATACAATAATTTATCTCACTTTTAGACTGCTTCCTTATTGTCCAATTTGACTTGAGGAA
This sequence comes from Chiloscyllium plagiosum, assembly GCF_037043375.1. Classification (NCBI taxonomy): domain Eukaryota; kingdom Metazoa; phylum Chordata; class Chondrichthyes; order Orectolobiformes; family Hemiscylliidae; genus Chiloscyllium; species Chiloscyllium plagiosum. The sequence goes on along the minus strand of NW_028270175.1, from coordinate 72,377,486 downwards.
TATCCAATGAGATCTTGAGCAACTGGGAAAGTGGGTTGAGGATTGGCAGATAGAGCTCAATGCAAATAAATATGAGATGTTGCCTTTTTTGACAAACTAGGGCAGGATTTATACCGTTAACGGTAGGGCATTGGGGAGTGTAATCAAACAGAGAGACCCAGGGTGCAGATACTTAGTTCCTTGAAAGTGGAGTCGCAGGTGGACAGTGCAGTGAAGAAGACATTAGGCACGCTTACCTTCATTGGTCAGAACATTGAGTACAGAAATTGGGACAACATTTTGTAGCTGTTCAAGAGAATGTTAAAGCCACATTTGGAGTACTGAGTACAATTCTTGTCGCCATGTTATGGGAATGATGTTATAACCTGGAAAGGGGATAAAAGTATTTAAAATGATGTGACGGAGATGGGAGGTTTTGAGATAGATGGAGAGGATGGGAATTTATTCCTTTTGCATATAGGAGACTGAGGGGTGACCTTACAGAGGTTCATAAAATCGTGAGTGGCATGGAGAGGATGAATAGCAAAGGTCTTTGTCCCAGGGTGGACGTGTCCAAATCCAGGCAGGATAGGGGTAATGTGAAAGGGAAGAGATTTAAAAGAGATCTAAGGGCAGCTGTTTCTCACAGAGAGCGCTACAGAGACATGTAGCGAGATGCCAGAGGAACTGGCATTGGTGAGTGCAATTACAACAATTGAAAGACAATCTGATGTGTACATGAATAGGAAAGGTTTGGAGGGGTATGTGCCAACAGCAGAAAAATAGAACTCGTTCAGTTTAGGAAACCTGGTGAGCATGGATGATGTGGGCCGAAGGGTCTGTTTGCACACTGTATGACTAAGAGTCTATGACTTGCGAACTCCTCTTTCAGCACTAATTCCTCATTGCACTTAATTTCCAAGTCATTCCTCTCTGTAAATACCTTCAATGAGAAACTCTGTGAACTTTCTTAAATACAGAATTCCTGACTTTGATGTGGTGCTGTAGACCATAGCAGAAGCAGTATTATATTCAAGCACAATCTGTAACTTTTTGACTGAGATAATCCCTCAGTCTACCATTATCACCAAGATGAAAACTCTGACATCTCCCTCACAAAGCCGAAAATTACTTAGCTATGTCCAATTCCCAAAGAGAAGAATAGTTACAATCTGACCAATTACCACACCCTCAATGCCGTAATGTCACATTAGTGGTTGTTTTTCTGACAGAGCTGTCAAGCAGCACAGAATTAACCCGCTCATTGTGGTTTCCATGTGGAGATGGAGCTGTTTTGGAAATGTCGCTGGATTACTAATCGAGACCAGGCTAATGCTCTGGCAGCTGGTGGAAGTTAAAAACAATTAATAACATATCGAGATTTAAAATCAGGAGTCAGTAATAGTGACCTTGAAGCCAATACTTATTGTATACACCAGTTTTCTTCCCGAATGTACCTTCAGGAAGTGATTCTCCCGCACTTCCTTGGTCTGGCCTAAAAGTGACTCCAGACACACAGACGTGTGATAAACTCTTCAATTGTCTCTAAAACAGTCAAGCAAGACACTCCAATGTATCAAAGTACTCCGAGGTTTGGAAGGATAAAACCAACAGAAAACTCGGTGTCAGAAAAGGGAATGGGAAACACAATCCTGTTGACACTGCAGAGATCTCCTTTTTAACATCTGAGAGCTTGTAAAAGTTGGTTTCCAACTGTCTCCTGATCCCTTTAGTGTCCAGAAATTCTTATTTATATTCGGTGTCCTGACTTTCACAATCTTATGTGGGAGAGAACGCCCCAGGTTCACCAGTCTCTGAGTACAGACATATATTCACATCTCAATGCAGATTGACCTGCCTGTACATAATACTGTGGCCCCTTGTTTTTGACGTCCAAGCCAAGGACATTATCAGCTCTACTTCCAATCTGTCGGAGTTTTATATATTTCACTGAGATCCCCACTCATTTTCCTAAACCCCATGGAATACAGGCCCAGTCGCCCCAAACTCTGCTCCCACAACAAGTCTGTCACCTAAGAGATCAGTCTGGTCATCCTTCACTGCACTCCCTCAATGTCAGGTTTGTCCTTTATGAAGTGAGGAGACGAAAATTGCATACAACACTGCACAATGTTCGAGATGGTGTCTCACTAAAGCCCTGTCCAGCTTCAGTACGACACCCATATTCCTGGACTCAAATCCCCCTGAAGTGATGTCCATTACACCGTTTATTTTCCTACCTGCTTTCTTTGCTGTAATATTGCTGTCAGTAATTGGTGCACAGGGAGATCCATATACTTTTCAATATTACAGCTCCCCACTTGGTGGGTTTATGCACGCTGGTCAGCATGCCAATGCCATTTCCAGCATTGATTTCTAGGTTAAGGACTCACTGCCCTGCACTGACCTCGGAGGTCTGCACAGAAGACACAAAAAAGAGCATAAATACCTTTAAAGATCAACATGTTTCAACTAATCCTTTTTCAGATGATAAGATGCCGTTCTATTGATCCCCCACCAAAGTACACACCATCACATCCACCCCCTTGCTCTCCATCTGCCATGTATTTGTCCAGTAACTCCACTTGTTTCAATCACGTTGGAGCTTTTTTTTGCATACTCCTCACCCACTCACAATCCGACCTCATTTAGTGCTGTCAGCAGACTGGGAAATATTGCATTTGATTCTCTCAACTACATTTTTGGCATGCATTGGAATAGTAAGAGCACAAGCACCAATCCCTATGACACGCCATGATCGTTTACTTCAAAACATATTGCTTTATTCCTGTTCACTGTTTCCTGTCAGCTCTCCTATTCTAAAACCATGTCCGTATTTTAGCCCCAATCCTGTAACATTTGACTTTGCACAATAAGCCAGAGTCTGTACCATTATCTTTCTGAAAATTCAAATGCATTTCATCCTTTCATTCTCCGTATGTATCAACCAGTCCGTTTCTCAAATATGATTCTCATTTCATATTGACCCATTACATAAGAACTAGGAGCATCAATAAGATCATGGCCTCAGCTCCACTTATCCGCCCACTCACCATAACCTTTTGTTCCTTTACTGCTCAAAACATTATCTACCTGAGCTTCAAAAGTATTCAATGATAAAGGCCCAACTATTTTACTGGGCAGGGAATTCCACAGATTCACAACCTTCTTGGTCAAGAAGTTCCTTCTCAGTTCAATGCTAAATCTGCTCCACCAAATTTTGAGATTTGTACTCTTATCCTAGTTTCACCTGCTACTGGAATCATCCTCTTTATTTCCATCTTATCTATTCCCTTCCCAAATATATTTGTTTATATCCGATCCTGCCTGATTCTTTAAAATTCCAATCAATATATAATTCCAGTCTACTCAGTCTCTCCTCATACACCAAACGCCTCAACTCCAGAACCAACCTAGCGAACCTCCTCTGCATCCACTGTAGTGCCAGGATATACTTTCTCAAGTAGGGAGACCAAAATTGCACACAGTATTGCAGATGTGACCTCCACAGCAACCTGTACAGCAGCAACAGGTCAAATCTCCCTGTGTTTAACCTCAATCCCTTTCTCAAAGAAGTACAACATTCCATTTGACGTGATAATAACCTGCTGCACCTACAGACCAACTTCTGTGATTCATGCACAAAGACACTCAGGTCCCTCTGCACAGATGCTGTCTTTTTACTGTTATTCCGACCAAAATGGATGACTTCACATTTATTATAATTGTACTCCATCTGCCAGACCTTTGCCCACTCACTTAAACTATTTATGTTGTTTTGTAAAGTTTATCAGTCCTCTGCACATTTGCTCTGCCACTCATTTCCATATCATCTGCAATCTTTGAGACATTACACTTGGTCCCCAGCTCTAAATCGTCGATGTAAGCTGTGAATAATTGCGGTCCCAGCACTGATCCCAGAGGCACACCACTAGTCACTGATCAGCAACCAGAAACTCACTCTTTTAATCCCACTCTATGTTTCCTGTTAGTTAACCAATCCTCTACCAATGTGAATACATTACCCATAACGCCACGCATCTTTCCCTTATGCAGCAGCTTTTTTTTCTTTGGCGGCACTGTGTCGAATGTCTTTTGTAAACGTCGGTACACCACATGTTCTGGGATCCCCCTGGTCATAATGTCTTCATAGATTTCCATTAAATTTGTTAATCATGACCTGCCTTTCAATGAACTGATGCTGTGCCTGTCCAACGGAATAATTTCGAACTCGATGCATTGCTATTTTTTCCTTGATTACAGATTGAAGTATTTTCCCCAATACACATGTTAGGCTAACCGGTCTATAATTCCCCACTTTTTTTCTACCTTTTTTAAACAATGGTGTCTGATTTCCTGTTTTCTAATCAGCTGGAACTGCACTAGAGTCCAGTGAATTTAGAAAAATTCTACAAATGCATTTGTTACTTCTTCCACCACCTCTGCTAGTACCCTTGGATGCATTCCATCAGGGCCGGGAGACTTATCTACCTTTAGATCCATTAGCTTGCCCAACACTGTCTATCTCGTGGGAATGGCTGTTTCCAGGTCTTCAAATACCTTCCTCTCTTTGACAATTCTGGCACGTTATTGGTGTCCTTCACTGTGAAAACCGAATAAATATCTGTTCAATTCCTCGGCCATTTCCTCACTGAATCCCCCTTCTCACCCTATAAAGGACCAATGGTTAACTTAGCCATTCTTTTCATTTCATATATTTTTAGAATCTTTTGCTGTCTGTTTTTTACATTCTGAGGTAGTTTACTCTCATAATCTATCTGATGTTTCAAGATAGCTTTTTTTGTTGCTTTCTTTTAACATTTATAGTTTTCCCAATCTTCTAGTTTCACCTTGGTCTTTGCCATTATTTCTGCCATTTATTTTATTTTGATAGCCTCCCTTATTTCATGAGACATCCATGGCAACTTACCTTTTCCGACAATCCTTCCATTTCACTGTTATATGCTGGTGCTGACCATTTGGAAAAACTGCTTTGAAAGCCTGCCAATGTTCATCAATGGTTCCACCTTAAAGTCTTTGCTTCCAGCCACCTTAGCCAACTCCTCCCTCATCCTATTGTAGTCTCCTTTGATTCAGCACAGGACCCTGGCATTGGACTTTATCTTCTCACCGTCCCTCTGTACTCTAAATTCAACCATACTTTCAGTCTCACTAATATCTCCCAAAACACCTATTTACTAATTTCATTCTTTTTCTGTCGTGGCTTAGGCTTTCCAGTCTTGCTGGGCAGATTTGATTTGTTTGGTTTGTTTTCGTCTGTGAAGACTAAACTGAAGTATTTGATTCATAGAATGCTATTGCAGTGTTCTCTATTCTCCTTCCTCTGGGTTCAGACTGTAACGAAGTCTGCACGTGTTTTCTCTAACTTTTCCATTGACATTTCACTCTTATAATTCTTATAAGTTTCTCTTCAGAAACCCATCAATTCGTCTCAACACCATACAATCACTGGAGCAGAGTCCTTGTACCGTCAGAAATACAGCATGCCCTACAGTAGTCCCACTCTCCGACATGAAGCCCACAGCTGTGATTTTTATGACATTTCCAGACCTTGTCCAAGTCCTATTTAGAAGGTATGAGGTTACTAGGACAACTCCACCTCAGGAAGTACATTGCAGATCCCAACACCCTCTGGGTGAAAAACAATCCGCAAATACTCTCTAATTCTCAAACCCTTCGCTTTAAAAGTGTGCTCCCCTGTTCTTGCCTCTTTGACGAAATGGAACAGCTGCTGTCTATCCATCCTGTCCAAGCCCCTCGTAATCTTATCTTTCTGAATCACATTCCCCTTCAGCCTTCTCTGCTCCAAAGTAAATAATCTGAGTTTATCCAGTCTCTCTTCATGGCTGATATGCTCAATTCCCGGGAATATCCCGGTGAATCTCCTCTGCACCCCCTCCAATGGAACAACATCCTTCCTGTAATGTGGCTCCCAGAATGCCATAAAATATTCCATCTTGGCCGAACCAAAGTCCTGTATAGCTCTTAGAATCTATGTCCCGATAAGTCAAGGCTATTTACTATTCCCAATGCCTTCTTAACTCCACTATTACCCTGGCCAGTCACATCCAGGAATATGCAGAGAAGCACCATCTCAATTTCTTGGCGTGCTGCCATTCATTGAGTCTTCCCCTGACTGGTTCCTTCTTCCAAAATGCATCACCTCATATTTATCAGGGTTGCATTCTATCTTCTATTGATCTGCCCATCTGACCAATCCATCTCTATCTCCCTGTAAGATAAGGCCTTCCTCCTCACTGCCAATCACTGGTCAATCTTTATGTCGAACATACACTTGTTTATCACACTTTATTCCCCTCTACACATTCACATCTACATCATTTATGAATGCCACAAACAATAAGAGAAACAGCACTGGGGTACACCAGGGGTCACAGATCTCCAGTCGCCCAAAGAACCTTCTCCCATCACCCTCTGTCTCCTGCCCAGAAGAAAATTTGAATGTCAATTACCAAGTTACACTTGATACCATGAAATTGTACTTTCTTTATCTGTTTTGCATGTGAGGATTTGTCAATGGCGTTGCTGAAAAAAATAACATATAAACAACCTCCTCGAAAAAAAATCAATAAAATTCGTTCGGCGTGACCACCCTCTGACATGTTCATGTTGACTATCCCGGATCAAACATTACCTGGTTATTCTGTTCTGCTTGACGTCCTTCTGGAATGCCTTGGGATTCTCGGTACTCTTGCTCTCAGTTGTGAATGCCCCTGTGTTTATCACTCCCCAATGTGTGAGTGTTTTAAAAATGTTTCATTTCGATCACCTCTCATTCTCTGAAACTCTCTGGAACACGGGCGGAGTTCCCTCATCAGACAATCTTGCTACCTGAGGGATTAATCTCGAGAATGTCCTTACAGATCTCACAATGTTTGTATAAATAACAGCCATTGTCTGCCTTCATTAAATCATTTTAATATACTTTACAAATTCACTGAAGCCAACTTTATCCTCGTATCTTAATGGCGTGCACGGCTCAGGTATGCACGAGTAATATAAGAAAAAAAACTGCTTTGTATTCAGATGTCATTTAATTTCAAAATATTAAGCTTACTATTCCCAAAAGCTCCTTTACAACAAAGTCTTTAATTACATCTTCTGATCACACATCAGCAATTCCAAAACAGCCTGATATCTAGCTCGGTAGTCAACATATGGTCAACATATTGTCAAAACAACCCATCTCATACACATGGTCATGAAATCCATTTTTTCAGTATTAACATTCACTTGGGTTAACTTGTTCAGAAGTAACTTAAAGCTGTCCATTATTACTGCAGTACTCACAAACTTGTATGTCTAATTTCCTGTTTTATAGCATACCCAACATTTGTATCACAATTTTGATTTTGAGATATAACTCTCATCAATGTTTGCTGTTTCAAAGCTCCACCTTACCAGCTTCCGTGGAATTTGAGTGATGTGGGTTCTGGGGAGATTAACGGTAGATTCAGGCGAGATGTTTGGCAAGGCATATCTCAACATTGATATCATCTCAACACACCAGACATGTTCTTCTCAAGTGTCATTGTGACATTATCACCAGATCTCCCGTTATGCTGGTGGAGTAGAGAAGGACAATGATCTTTCAGCAATGCTGTGTATTCCCCAGAGAGCTGAGACTGCTCTAACCTGGGTGGGAACCTTACAATAGGCTGGCAAAGTGCTGCTGCTGCTGTATAGGGTCTCAGTGAGATCATATCTCGAGTAGTGTGAACAGAGTTAATTTCCTCACTGAGGAAAGGATATTGGAATTAACTCGATGATTGTTCCCTCAATTGATTTCTGCAAGAATCTCTACAGTGTGGAAGCAGTCCATTTGACCCATCGACAACACACTGATCCTCCGAAGACCATCCCATCCAAACCCCACCACCCACCCCACCCAATCTTTATAACCTGGCATTTTCCATGACTGATGCACCTAGCCTCCACATCCCCGGACATTATGGGTAATTTAGCGTGGCCATTCCACCTTACCTACATATCTTCGGACTGTGGGAGGAAATTGGAGACTGTATTTGAACATGAATCTCTGGTGCAGTGAGGCAGCAGTGTTAACACAACTTGCCTGCATATTTCAGCTCTTGAAAAGTGACAGTTGAGGAGGAAGATTCCATAAGTCCCCAAAACTGTTGTTGAGCGACAGGAGGAGGGCATTGAGATCTTGAACGGCTAGGTCAGGAACAGGAGCAGGACATGCAAGCCATCGAGACTATAATATAGGGACAGCAGGAGGACATTCAGCCTAGTAAGTGTGTAAAGCAGGAACAGAATGAGTCCAATCAGCCACTCAGGCATTTTACACAGCACTTGGAGCAGATCTTTTACAGTCTTGCGCCTGTTACATGGGAATTGTGAAAGGAAACGTAGAGGTTATAGAAAACAAAGAAGTTAGAATAACCAGCTTCTCTAGGGAATGGAAAGTGACGAAAAGTTTATTGGTAAAGAAGGCAAATTGTTAGAATCCGTTATTAAGGAATTAATAGCAAGATATTTTCAAAGTCAAGACATAATCCAGCACAGGCAACATAGCTTTATAAAGGATAAATCATGTTTGAATGATTTGACTAGCTTTCTTAAAAAGTTGACAAACGAGGTGGATAATGGGGATCATATAGATGTATTATACCTGGATTTCCAGACAGCAGTGTGTAACGTGCTTCACAAAATATTGTAATGCACGAGAAGATCACATGGGGAAAGGAAAGATTTATTTGCTAAGAGAGATGATTGACCAAGCAATAAAAAGCTATGATATGGAGCTGCAGGGACTGGGTCAGACAAGGTCAAAATTCACTCGACAGTAGGTTTTAGTGCAACGGGTTTATTTGAAAACACAAGATTCCATAGCGCTGCTCCTTCATTAAGTGTTGGAGAGAGAGGACTACCTTAAACACATAAAATATAAGGATTGTACAACTCATGCACATGAAAGGTACGCACCTAGGATGGCTCTTAAATCCTTAATCACTTAGAATGGAGGTTCATGTCTTGATTGATAAAATGCAAATCGCAGAATTTATTTCAAGTCACTGCCTGGAGATACCTTCAGGCATTATTGATGTAAAAGAGGTGACCCCTCCGGTCAGACAATGTATTTCTGGCGACAGGTCTTGTTTGGAGTCTGTCAGTGTCTTCGCCTGGAGTCAGAGTGGGCTTGTTCCCAAAGTACGAGTTCATAAAATACCGCATTGACTTACTGCCTCCAAACTGTGTGTTTTTGGAACAAAATGAAGTGTATCTGCAAATGCAAACGTGCACATGCAAATTCACACCACAAATTTATACGAGCATACATATGTGTGTGAACGAGGGTGTCTGTGTGAAGGGCAGAGAGACAATGTGTGTAAGTGAGAGAGACTAAGGAGGTATGTGTGTGTGAGTACAGGAGGGAAACAGAATGGATGTGGGCATGGGTGTAACAGAACTGAGTGTGCGTGTGAACATGTGAGACAGGAGGATTATGAATGTGTGTGTCTGTGGAGCGGATAGGGAGAGTGTGCATCAGTGTATGTAAAGGGGAGAGTGAGAAGGTGTGCTTGCCCAGGCTAAGACACAGACAAACTTGGCAGATCCATTTCCCCACACACTCACTCCGTGGTTTCAGAGCTTCCCCTCTCTGCAGCCTCTGTTCCAATTGTTGTTCATGTTACAGACCCCGATGCTGTAACTACAATCCCCATGCTCCATCGAGAGTTGGGTCACCAAATCCTCAGGTCTCCCTGAATGTCTGAGGCAGCTCACAGCACAACCTCCAACAAACCATCCCCAGCAGCTCCTCTAACTTTTCAAGAAAATGAGTCATTCAGAAGCCCTTGAGCTACAAGTTCGGTGCCTGCTCCTTTACAATAGTATTCAAGGGGCTTCCTTGTGTACCTCACCGCACGATCAGCTGAGAGGGACAAACACAGGTGTTCAGTGGACAGGCACAGACCAAATTTCAAAGGCGTGAATCAAAGCTACTGGAATCCCCCTGCCCTACATGGAACACCACATGGGACACAGCGGGAAGTGAACAAAAGCCCGACACATACCATTTCAATGTTTTTGAGCTTCATAATGCCAGCACTCGAGGTAGCCAAAAACAAAAGCCAGGGAAAGATACAGAAAGAAAAAAAAAACAAATAATTAATAAACTGATAACTTCGAGAAAATACGATTAAGGAGGCATGGGAATAGACGTAACTGGAGAAGGGAGAAAATGATGGGACAACTCACAAGAATGCAAACATTGAATAAATACATTGCCAGATCAGCTGGAATTTCCATTACCTCAAAGTCTGAATCTACGACACAGAACCAGCCCTGACACCATAAACTGGAACAAGGTAACAGCCAGGATGGAGAGCTGTGCAGACCGTGCTCAGGGATTACTCCCTAAACTGGACTATCTGCCCAGCATTGCAAACCTTTGCCAGTATATTGCAACCCTCCACCACTACCGTCTGTCTCCTACCTTTGAACAAAATTTATATCCATATGTCTAGTTCTCCATATATTCATATCAACCAACCGTGTTGACCAGATGCCTATGCACAACATTATTAAACGCCTTACCAAAGTCTAAATTGACAATGTACACCATTCTGCCGCAATTAATCATCTTAGTCGCTTCTTCAAAAAAACTCAGACAAGTTAGTGAGACACAATATCGCTTGCACAAAGCCATGTTGAAGATCCCTAATCAGTTATTGCCATTCAAAATACGTGCAGATCCAATGCCTCATAATCCCCACCAACACATTACCCACTACTGACATCAGGCTCACTGGCTTTTCCCTATCACCCTTAAATCTTAAATCATTTAAGTAATGGCATCATATTAGGCAACCTCTAGTGTGGGATATAGGTAAAGTAGTGTTACTTCTGCAATTATAATTACTTATGCGAGGTAAATGAACTCACACCAGTGTGTAATTGTTTCAACTAAGAGCTGAGTCAACAAAAATGGAAACTATGTGAAGGAAATACATAATTGTTTTTGTATTAGCTGAAATGTGCCTGCAAAGAATGATAGATGTTACAGGCAAATAGATAAGGTGCTGTGAGGGGAGGCAGTTAAGGCAGATATGCTTGCACAAGGTGTAGTTAGAAGCATCTGTTTCCCACTTTTACAGAAACACTGGAACAAACCCCAATTAAAAGGTCATAAGGATCAGTATGGTTGGGGAAAGCACAGATGGAGGAAGTAGATAAAGGTGAAGAAAGGATATACCTAACAATGGGCCACAGCAGGATGTGGTCAAATGGCCTTGTGAGGCCAGAATTAAGCATTTTGTCACAGACAAGACCGGATAAGGCAAGAGATAATCAGGAGTAATGGGTGCCGGTCTTAGAGAAGTGGAAAATGTAAACGGGGAGGAGACATGGGATAAAAAAATAGGAACCAAATTACATAAATATCGTGTATTAGTTGAATTCAGTGTGTGTGTGTGTGGACATCACATCCTCTTGCAAGGGTAAAATAAAGGACACTACTGATTCAGATTTTGCCTCGGACTGAAATTATTGAAGTGAGTGAGCTTTGTTTCTCACATCTAGTCTTCCGGCACCTCACCTGTGGCTATCAATGATACAAATATCTCCGCACGGGGCCCAGGAATCACTTCCCCAGCTTCCTTCAAAGTTCTAACAAACAACGAATAACGTCGTGGACATTTATCCACATTTGCACAATTTAAGACCTCCAGCATCTCCTCTGTAATACAGACACTTTACAAGATGTCAGAATTTTTTTCTAAGTTATCTATCATCCATATCCTGCACAGTGAATACTAACACAGAATATTCGTTCAGAACCAGCCCCATCTCCTGCAGTTCAGCACATCTGTGACCTTTCTAATCTTTAAGGGACCCTATTCCCTGTGCTCCTGATTTCCCTCTTAAGTATACTTCTGTGGCCTTCAGACTCTTCCAGTGATTCACTTTAAATCAGGAATTAAGAAGCTAATGATGACCATTTCGATTGTCAGAAAAATCCATCTGGTTCACTAACATCCTTGAAGGAATCAATCTGCCATCCTTACCTGGTCTGGACTGCATGTGACTCCAGACCCACAGCAATGTGGTTGACTCTTAACTGCCCTCTGGGCAATTAGGAATGGGTAATAAATGCTGGCCTAGCCAGCGACATCCTCACCCTGCGAATGAATTAAGAAAAAAAAAACTTTGGTTCCTGCTGTCAATACCTGACACATGCTTCCCTGTTATCCGTGACCAGAACCTCAATTTCTCAAGTCCTCCAGCATTCATTCCACCTACCAGGCTGACCCTCACCCTGACAGGTACATATTACCTCTGTGCTCTTGACATCTCATTTTTGACGGTTTCCCACCTCTCAACTGGCCCCTTACCTGCGAATATATGTCCCAATCGACTTTGGAAGTTCTTGATTAATATCATCAATTTTTTTGAACAATATAGAACTTTAAGCTTTAGACGTGATTCGTCCTTTTCTATCACTATTTTGAAATTATGATGACTTGCCATAAAGTGCTCCCCCTCAACCACCCCTTCCCACTGCCTTATTTCCCAACGGTAAGGTGAGGTTTAGCTCCTTCTCTGTGATGGAGACCATTGGACAAGCAGCTGCAGCTTTGTAATTGGGATTGGGGTCAGAAGAGTCTTCGACTCATTGGGCTGAATCTAACAATAATTTGCCATTTTCATTGCGTATGACAGAGGATTATCCGTACGAGGCTGAGATAGTTCCCTCGTGCTATCTTATCAAACTCACCTCATTAACTACCCACCCCACCACATGGTGTCCCTCTCATTCAATGCCAGCCGATTCCCCATCATGGCTGGAGGTATTCACCATCACCCGGGTGCCCCTGGATATTCCGTGATCCCTGGCTTTAGTGCCATCTTTAAAAGGCCAATGGGCACACGATTGAGCTTTCTCAGTATGGAGCTGCCCTGCACAGTTTACGCTGAGCATGGCAGATAAGAGCCAATTACACCATGGTTTGTCGACAGGGGCATGAGGTCCTGATGGAGGGGGACTAGTGTCTTCCCAGAGGGGGCCACACCACCAGACCCCCCGAGCATGGTCTGAGCTCACCACCCAGCTCAGTGCAGTATCTGCAATCTGAAGAAATGTCCAGCAATACGGAACAAACATCAATAACTTTCCTCCCTCTGTAAGGGTAAGGGTCACCCCCACGAACAAGGCTTATGCTCTACCACTCTCACTGCTGCATGCAGCAACTTCCTCCCTCTCTCTTTCCCCTCTACTATATTTCCCTCATTAATAGCACCGCATGGATACAACACTGTGGACTGACTCCCTTTGGACATGTCACCATCTCCCCTCCTCCCACACCAGCACTAACAGCAGGGACACTCACTCCCACATTCACTCCCCCCCTTTCTCACATTCGAGGAGAAACAGCCTGGAATAGGACAGAAAAGGACAAGCCGGGTGGTGGAGTGCCCGATATTCGTCTCCTCCAACCGCCCCCACCACTCCATGCCCCCTCTCCCTCCCACATAACCCCCCAAACCGTGTCCCTGGTACTGTGAGACAACTGTGCTAACCACTGAGACTCGATGGTCCCCTCCCACTCTCCCTCCCAAACCGGGTCCCTGGTACTGTGAGACAGCCGTGTTAACCACTGAGACATCATGACCCCTCCCCCTCCCACCCCAAACCGGGTCCCTGGTACTGTGAGTCAGCTGTGCTAACCACTGAGACATCATGCCCCCTCCCCCTCCCACCCCAAACTGGGTTCCTGGTACTGTGAGACAGCCGTGCTAACCACTGAGACACCATGCCCCCTCCCCCTCCCACCTCAAACCGGGTCCCTGGTACTGTGAGTCAGCTGTGCTAACCACTGAGACACCATGCCCCTCTCCCCCTCCCCCCAAACCGGGTCCCTGGTACTGTAAGACAGCCGTGTTAACCAATGAGACGCCATGACCCCTCCCCAGCAAACAGGGCCCCTGCTACTGTGAGACAGTCGTGCTAACCACTGACACACCATGTCACTCCCACCCCTCCCCCCAGTGAATCACTGTGCTTGGGAATACTGGGGAAAATGCAAATTTGTAATATAAATAGAAAACAGTGGCAAAACTCTGCAGATGAGCCAGTATCTGGAGAGAGAAACCGAGTTAGAATATTAAGTCTGATATTACCCTATTGGGAAAAAGTCATATTCGATTCAATAAGTTAAATCTGTTTCTCTCTGCTCAGAACATGTTAAGGTTTTCCAGCACTTTCAACTTACTTAGTCTTTTGAACTGTGGATATTTGTCTGATCTGATAGTGAACAATGAAGCTGCCATTTCTGTTGGCTCTCGAGTATTTGGTTATGGCTTCTGAATGAAAAAGTTTAAAATATGAAAATGACTGCCATTACGCATTATGAAAATGTTGAACTCAGTGGCACTGACATCACACAATCAATTATCTCTAAATAACTAACTGAATTAACGATTCCAATTGTTATCAATGTCTTGTCATGCTCCTGATGTCACTGGCATCATACTCATCCAGCAAGGTCTTACCTTTCCGAAACTTCAGATGAGAGTGTGCAAACATAATATATCTTGTTTTTCTTTTAAGCAGGACATATTCATCCAGGGTTTTGGAAGGCACTAGCAAGGGCAGAGTTTATTTGTCGTCCCAAGTATCTCTTGAAATGACGCCAGAGAGCTGCCTACTTGAACCTCTTCAATCTAAGTAATGCAGATCCACACGGAGCTGTTGTTGGGACATTTCAAGATTTTTAACAACCGATAATGAAGTAAGAATAAATTAGTCCCTAGTCAGAATGACATGCAACTTGGATGATAACTTGCAGATACCGCTTTTTCCATTGTTCCAATTTCCAGTGCAGAATTTTCTCTAATTACCATTAACCACAGTTTTACTCAGGGTCTTTGATTCCACCCTCAGTCAAGTTCTGCTTCGATTGAAAGGGAAGTCACTCTGATCTCAGCCCAAATTACATGGGAAGATCAGTTGAAAGGATAAAGAGCAAAAGACAAGAACACTGTTTGTTAGAACAATGTCCTCGCAATATTCAAAAGACAATTGATACATGGTCGTACGTTTCTGTCAGAAGTTGTTTATCCTGTTGGTGATGAGTCTGTTTGGTTAAACATTGTGTCAGACGGACAGGAAGAAGCTCCGGTCTGTACCATTAGTGAACAAAACTATCCTGTTCACCGTGCATCAGACAGTGGCAAACATCCTATTGTCTGTTGCTATTGGACATTGATCATTACAAACTCATCATTCACTGATGACCAGTAGTAGCACATAAATCAGCAGGTTCCAGCATCTAACGTGAGAGCAAAAAGGGAAATAGAGGGTCAGGGGAAGTGGTGTGAAATACAGTGCGAGAAGTGTGAAGGGAGATGGTCAGTATGTAGCATCAAAATGGGCAATGCAAGGAAAGTAGGAGGGTAAGGAACGAGTCGGAAGGGAGGATGAGGTGTGCCAGAAGGTGCATCAGTAACAAGAAAAGCATATAATTGGAAAAGTGAGATTGATGAACAATCAAACATCACTGTTCAAAAATTGGGATCTGGTTTCCTGTGAAAATTAAGAAAAGATTTCTCATATTTCTTTATTAACAAATGATTCTTGTTCATATTGTACAGAATAAGATGCAGGCCCACATCAAATTGAACTGTCGCAGTGCACAGTGCCAAAAGCTAGTCCAAAATTAATGAGAAACATTAAGTCTTATGAATAATACATGCAGAGGGGTGGAGTGTAAAAGCAGAATTCAGCTCCATGTCCAAAATATTATTTGTGGCTTCCTCACAAATGACCTCAACTGCATCACGCTGTAAATTCACCAAATATGAAAAACAAGAGACTGGAATTCCCAATTCTTCCTCTGCAACAGATCTGTAGAACAGGTAGAAAATCAAGATTTGAAACTGATATTCATAAGTAGAACAAAGAACATAGAAAACAGAACATTACAGCACAGTACAGGTCCTTCGGCCCTTGATGTTGCGCCGCATTGTCATACTAATCTCAAGCCCATCTAACCTATAGTATTCCATGTTCGTCCATGTGCTTGTCCAATGACGACTTAACTGCACTTAAACTTGGCGAATCTACTACCATTGCAGGCAAAGCATTCCATACCCTTACTACCCTCTGAGTAAAGAAATTGCTTCTCTCATCTGTCTTATACCTATCTCTGCTCACTTTAAAGTTGTGTCCCCTCGTGTTTGCCGTCCCCATACTTTGAAAAAGGTGCTCCCTGTCCACCCTATCTAACCCTCTGATTATCTTGTATGTCTCTTTTAAGTCACCTCTCAACCTTCTTCTCTCTAACGAGAACAGCCTCAAGGCCGTCAGCCTTTCCTCGTAAGACATTCCTTCCATACCAGGCACCGACCTTAGCGTCAACCGCAAATTTACTCAGCCACCCTTCTCAGCCCTCATTCAGGTAATTTATAAAAATGATGTACAGCAGTGGACCCACCACTGACTCTTGTGGTGTGCCACTAGTAACTGGACACCAAGGTGAACATGTTACATCAACTACAACCCTCTGTTTTCTTTCAGCAAGCCAATTACTGATCCAAACTGTAATGTCTCCCATAATCCCACTCCTCTGCATTTTGTACAATAGCCTACTGTGGGAAACCTTATCGAACGCCTTTCTGAAATCCATATACACCACATCAACCAGTTTACTCTCATCTACCTGTTAGGCACGACCTACCCTTCGCTAAACCGTGCTGACTGTCCCTGATCAGATTATTATTTTCTCGATGGTTATAAATCCTATCTCTTATAACCTTTTCCAAAACTTTACCAACAAGTGAAGTGAGACTCACTGGTCTGTAATTACCGGGGTTGTCTCTGCAACCCTTTTTGAACAAGTGAACCGCATTTGCTATCCTCCAGTCCTCAGACACTATTCCTGTAGACAATGATGATTTGATGATCAATGCCAAAGCGGGCAATCTCTTCCCTTGCTGCCCAGAGGATTCTAGGATAGATCCCATCAGGCCCAGGGGACTTGTCTATTTTCACACTCTACAGTATTTCTAATACCTCTTGCTTGTGAACCTCAATCTCTTCTAGTTTAGATGCAAGTATTTCTGTATATTCCTCGCCAACATTTTCATTTTCTATAGTGAACACTGTCGAAAAATATTTATTTAGTGCTTCCCCTATCTCCTCTGTCTCAACACACAACTTCCCGCTATTATCCTTGGTTGGCCCGAATTTAACTCACACCTCTCTTTTATTCCTGACATATCTGTGGAAAGCCGTGGAGTTAACTCTGATCTTATCTGCCAACATCTTCTCATGTCTCCTGACTTTTCTGTTCTCTCTTTTTAGGTCTTTCTTGATTTCCTTGTAATCCTCAAGTGCCCTAACTGAGTTTTACATTTTGTCCCAACATAAGCCTTCTTCTTCTTTTTGACCAGGGATTCCACTTCCTTAGTAAACCACGGTTTACGCGTTCTATACCTTCCTCCCTACCTAACAGGTGCATATTTATCTAGGACACACAGCAGCTTTTCCTTGAATAAGTTCCATACTTTTAATGTACTCATCCCCTGCAGTTTCCTTCCCCATTCTATGCTTCCTAAATCTTTCCTAATTGCCTCATAATTTACCTTCCCCCAGCTGCAACTCTTGCGCAGTGGAGTACGACTATCCCTTTCCATCACTAAAGCAAACCTGACAGAATTGTGATCGCTGTCTCCAAAGTGCTCACCTACTTCCAAATCTAATACCTGGCCAGGCTCGTTACCCAGTACTAAATCTAAAGTGACTTCGCCCCCTGTAGGCCTGTCTACATACTGTGTCAGGAATCCCTCCTTCACACACTGGACAAAAACTGACCCATCCAAAGTACTCGTACTGTAGTGGTCCCAGTCAATATTTGGATAGTTGAAGTCCCCCATGACAACTACCCTGCCTCTCTCACTCCTATCGAAAATCATGTTTGCTATCCTTTCCTCTCTAGGACTATTCGGAGGCCTATAGAAAACTCCCAGCATGGTGATTTCTCCTTTCCTGTTTCTAACCTCAGCCCACACTACCTCAGTTAACGAGTCTCCAAACATCCTTTCTACAACTGTAATATTGTCCCTGATCAACAATACCACACCTCCCCCTCTTTTACCATCTTCTCTGTTCTTACTGAAATATCTGAATGCTGGAACCTGCAACAGTCATTCCACTCCCTGCTCTATCCATTTCTCTGTAATGGCCACAACATCGAAGTCCCAGGTACCAACCCACGCTGCCAGTTCACCCACTTTATTCTGGATACTCCTCGTGTTGAAGTACACACACTTCAAACCAGGTTCTCGCTTGCCAGTGTCAGATACTTGATTTTGGAACTCCCTACTCTCATCCTCTTCTGTACCTGTCCTACAATTTTGGTTCCCATCCCCCCTGCTGTATTAGTTTAATCCCACATTAATATCTTTAGAGAATTTCTCACCCAGGATATTGGTACCCTTCTGGTTTAGATGAAGAACTATCCTGCTTGTAGAGGTCCCACCTACGCCAGAAAGAGCTCCAATTATCCAAAAACCCGAAACCCTCCCTCTTGCACCATCCCTGTAGCCATGTGTTCAACTCCTTTCTCTCCCTATTCCTCACCTCACTAGCATGTGGCATGGGCAACAAACCAGAGAAAACAACTCTGTTTGTCCTAGCTCTAAGCTTCCATCCTAGCTCCCTGAATTTCTGCCTCAAGTGCCCATCTCTCTTCTGACATAAGTCGTTGGTGCCAATATGGACCATGACTTGGGGCTGCTCTCCTTCCCCCCCGAAGGATCCCAAAAACATTATCAGAGACATCGCGGACCCTGGAACCCGGGAGGCAACTCTCTCCTCCTCACAGAACCTCCTATCTGCCTCCCTAACTATCGAGTCCCCAATGACTACTGCTCTGCTCCTCTTTCTCCTTCCCTTCTGAGCAGCAGATGCCCCACTGCTTTCCCCTGGTAAGTCATCCCCCCCAACAGTATCTAAAACAGGATACTTATTGTTGAGGGGAATGGCCACAGGAGATCCCTGCACTGCCTGCCGGTTCCCTTTCTGTCCCCTAACTGTTATCCATCCGTCTTTTTCTTTTATCTGGGGAGTGACTACTTCTCTGTAAGTCCTGCCAATAATCCCCTCTGCCTCCCGAATGATCCAAAGTTTATCAACACCAACTTCAGTTCCCTAACGCGGTTTTCGAGGAGCTGGTGTTGGGTGCACTTCCCACAGATGTAGTCACCAGGGACCCTAGTGGTGATCCTTACTTCCCACATTCTGCAAGAAGAACATTCCACTGCCCTAAACTCAATTCCCACTATTCCTAAGGTTACCTTACCTCATCAGTCTGGCACCCACAATTTTTCTTCAGGTTAGAGGAGGAGAATGGCTGGGAGACACTACCTGAGTAGTGTCTCAGGTAATGCAACCACGCAAATATAAACTGTTCTACTTACCCTTCCCAGAAGTCCTTTGCTCGCTCCTCCCTCGCTGGTCTGAAGGTAAGAAGTTTAAATATACTTACCGGCCATCCCAACAATCACCTTGCACCAATATCACCTCATCCCGGCTCCCCCCTCTCGCTGCTCCAAAATGTTGATGATATTAATGTGGGAGATGGTGGGGGTGGGGGGGGGGGAGTTGGAGAATGATAAACAATCTTGTGGATGACGCAACGATCGGCTGGATGGGTCACAGTGAGGAGGACTTGTTTAGTTGCAGGAGGGTACACATTGATTGTTCAGGTGGTCAGATCAATGACCAATAAAAATTAGCACTGGAAGATGTGAGATGCTGCACTTTGGAAGAAGTAACAAGACAAGAGAGAACTCAAACCAAGAAGATAGGTTAGTCTTGCTTTTTGGAGCAAAGGTGGGTGAGGGGTGAACCTGACAGAGGTGTATAAGAGCATGAGAGGTATGGGCAGAGTGAACAGACAGCAGCTGTTCCACTTAATCAAAGTATCAAAAAGAAGGGACACATGTTTGAAGCGAAAGAGAAGATATTGAGGGAGGATTTGGGGAATCCGTTTTGAACACAGAGGATGGATTGTGTCTAGAATGCATTGCCTGGGAGGGTGGTTCAGGAAGGTAACCTCACAAACTATATAAAACACTAGCATCAGCACTGGATGGTGCAGATTCGATTAGCCTTGTCTTTATACATGATTCCATGTGATGGCAGCCATGAAAGCTCTGATACATTCTGAAGCACCAACCAGCGGTACTTGTTGGTTTGTTCTGGCGAACTGTGCTCAGTAAGTGGCGAGATTACAAATCAACATCATCCCAGGGAATATCAGCATTTACACAACCTAGGACAGCCCAGCCATCTGTTAAAATATCCAGGATAAATCGCATGCTCAGTGCAAGCATCGTCCCTCCAAAGCAATAACATAATTCCAACTGTTTGGCACCATTATTTTAAGGATACCAATAACATAGACACAGATTTCTCTTCATTACTATATAGACTTGTATATGCAAGGTTGCTATTTCTCAGAAAAATAATAAACTCCATCCTATATGTTTGCTTTGACAATGAGTCCGTTTTCCTGTTTGCCTGCGAGCTGTTCATCACAGCATGACGGATTGTGTAACATTCCATCCACCACTAGTAATATTTACTCCCAGCTAATCCAGCACAGGAGATGCACAGCTGGCACTCCCTCCCACCAGCCACTTGGACGGACCAACATCAACTGGACTGGAACGTCTCAAGGGCAATTAATGCTGGTCCAGCTCCTTTAAAATTCCAAATGAATTGAAACGACAATTGGATTTTCTATAATTATTGAAAAATGCAGAGTTTGTTTTTATTGTTCTGATGAATTTGTCACTGTCTTTATCGTTGCGTTATCTATGTCCATGAAACCATTTTGTACATAAAAGAACAAAAAACCCTCAGGTCACAGATAGAGTCATAGAGTCATAGAGATGTACAGCATGGAAACAGACCCATCGGTCCAACCCGTCCATGCCGACCAGATATCCTCACCCAATCTAATCCCACCTGCCATGTCCCGGCCCATATCCCTCCAAACCCTTCCTATTCATATACCCATCCAAATGCTTCTTAAATGTTGCAATTGTACCAGCCTCCACCACATCCTCTGGCAGCTCATTCCATACACGTACCGTCCTCTGCGTGAAAAAGTTGCCCCTGACGTCTCTTTTATATCTTTCCCCTCTCACCCTAAACATTTGCCCTCTAGTTCTGGACTCCACGACCCCAGGGGAAAAGACTTTGTGTATTTATCCTATCCATGCCCCTCATAATTTTATAAATCTCTAGAAGGTCACCCCTCCGCCTACGATTCTCCAGGGAAAACGGCCCCAGCCTGTACAGCCTCTCCCTGTTGCTCAAATCCTCCAACCCTGGCAACTTCCTTGTAAATCTTTTCTGAAGCCTTTAAAGTTGCACAACATCCTTCCGGTAGGAAGGAAACCCGAATTACACGCAATATTCCAACAGTGGCCTAACCAATGTCCTGTACAGCCGCAACATGACCTCCCAACTCTCGTACTCAATACTCTGACCAATAAAGGAAAGCATACCAAACACCTTCTTCACCATCCTATCTACCTGCGACTCCACTTTCAAGGAGCTATGAACCTGCACTCCAAGGTATTTTTGTTCAACAACACTCCCTAGTACCTTACCATTATGTGTATAAGAAGACAATGCGGCATTTAAGCAAAAACGGCCAGGGTATAGTAGGCTATAGATCTTCAGGTGACTGGGAATAATGTACGTTGGTGTTTTCTGGCTGGCGTAGATGTATTGGCCTGAAGGTCCTGTTTATATGCTGTATGACTATTACTTTAATTGTTGTCTCACTATTTCTATAGATTGTGAGCATCAAGTGGTGAAGAATGCAATCTCCAAGGTCACACAGCACACCAACCTGTAGTTTTATCATTCTGCCTTCACTATCAAATAGTTCAGAACCCCATTTCTCTCTTTGTAACATACCTGCTAGTGTTCCTGCACCACAGAATCCCTGGGGTTTATCACCATATTCTGAATAGAAATTGCACATCGGAAACAGAATGCTGGCCTGGCTAACGAAACTCACCTCACAACAAGAACTGAAAGGAATGAGCAGAATTAAAGTTATTCATTCGACCCAATCTGATTTCAAAAGCAGATTCAAGGCAGGCTTTCACTTTGCCCTATGCTCCTGACCTTTCTCCAATACCATGAAACTTCCCTGAGTGCTTTTGAGTGCTGTTTAAAAGTCACATATGGAAACCTGCACCCAATAATCTGAAAGGTCATGTCTCCATGTTCATGAGAATCATCTCATATTTTTTCAGTATCTAAAGTCAACAGAAATGCAGAAACTAGCATCAGGGGTAAGTCACCAATACAGCTCAGTCATGTGATAAGATCGTGGATGATCTGATTGTGATATCAATCACACATGTTAGTGCGTCATTATTAGTCAAGAATCTGCCTGCTTCTGCCTTAGGAATATTCAATGTTTTATCCTCCATTGCTATCTGGGAAGAGAGTTCACAAATACACGACACTTTGAGAGGATTAAAACATTCAACATTTTCCTAACTGAGGCAACCTTCAGTTTCATAGTCCATCCATTCCTGGTAATCTCTCATACAAGCTGAAATATGGTTTCAGAATTCAACACGAAAAGACTACTCGAAATATCCTTGGGTCACCAAGATCACATGTTGTTCGCCTAAACTCCAGCATATCCGGAGTCAGTCAGTCAGTTCAAGATTTCCACCTGAAATAAACGTTCACACAGGAGTCAGTTGAGTGAATCTTCTCTGGACTGATTTGCATGTCAGTATGACCATTGTTCTCTCGATGTGGCCTCGCCACTACTCTGCAAAATTGAAGAAAACCTTCCCTAATTTTGAATGTATTCTGTTTCCGAAAATGTATACATTTATCTTACCACCCTCAAAACTTTATGCACATATAGTTTTTTTTTGTAATCCATGTGCTCTGTTCTTCTAGGCCTCAACCCAATCTCTCCATTGAAATAATATACTGCCTTTCAATTCAACCCGCCAACATCTTTGAGCACACAGTCAATACATCCTACGATGCTTCATACACCAATACTTTTCTTTTCACTTGACCCACCTTAATTTCTTTATAGACTCAAGTCCTCTTCATATGATGCTTTTCTAACAGTTTCAAAAGTCTGCATTCTTCCATAGAACACACAGAATTTTTGGCCAAAGAAATAGATTGTGGCCATATTCCAATGGAATTGACAGCGTAATTTTTTAATTAATGTCTAAACTATGAACTTGTGACAATGCTAAAGTGTTTTGTAGTCCCGTCGCTCAGTTCCCAAAACTCAAAGTAGGGACAGATGGTGGAGAATCTGTGTGGTCAGAATTGGGGAACGGCAAAGGTGAAAAACCATAGTTGGAGTTATGTACAGGTCCACAAACCGTAGTTAGGAGCTGGGTCGGACGTCACATCAGGAGGTAGAAACGATGTGTCGGAAAGGCAAAGTTACAGTGATTGGTGAGATTTCAATATGCAGCTGGACTGGGAAAATCAGGTTGGCAATGGTTTGCAAGGAAAGGAATTTGTGGAATGCCTACGAGGTGGCTTTTTGGAGCAGCTTATGGTGCAGGCAACGAGGGAACGGGCAATACCGTATTTAGAGTTGTGCAATGAGGCAGGTTTGATAAGGGAGCTTAAGGTAAAGAAAGCTTTATGAGGCAGTGTTCATAATATCATTGAACCTACTCTTCAATTTGAGAGGGTGAAGGTCGAACCAGAGTTAACAATATTACCGCTGAATAAAACCAACTACAAAGGTATGAGGGAGGAACTGGGGTAAATTGACTGGGAGAGTAGGTTAGCAGGAAAGACAGTGGGACAGTAATGGCGGGAGGTTCTGGGAGTAATTCAGGAGACACAGCGGAGACTCATCCCAAGCTAAAAGAACCATAGTATTGGGAGAATGAGGCAACAATGGCTGACAGGGGAAATCAGGGTTAGCGTAAAAGCAAAAGAGAAATCAGGTAACATGGCAAATGGCAGTGGGAAACCAAAGGATTTGGAACCTTCCAAATACCAATATAGGGCAACAAAATAAGAAATAGGAGGAAGAAGATTAAATATAAGGGTAAGCCAGCCAGTAATATAAAACTGTAAGAGTTTCTTTAGATATGTAAAGGGCAAAAGAGAGACAGAAATGGACATTGGTCGCTGAATACGACGCTGGAGATGTAGTAATGGGGAACAAATAATGGCTGAGAAACTGAACAATTATTTCACGTCACATTTCACAATGAAAGACACGAATAGTATCCCACAAATTCTCTGATAACGAGGGGATAGAGCTTATAAGGAGAATTTACTCGAAAAACTAAATTGGTAAATAAACTGGACCTGATGGACAATATTCCAGAGTTCCAAGGGAGTTAGCTGAAGAAATAATGGAGACATTTGTGGTGATCTTTCATGAATTTCTCGAATCAGAGAGAAGCTCAAAAGACTCGAAAGTTGCAAACGTGACAGCTTCTTTAAAAAGGGAATAAGGCAAAAGGCAGAAAGTGACAGACCAATTAGTCTAACCGCAGTCATGTGTAAGATCCTAGAATCCATTGTGAAGGATGAGATTCTGAATGCTTGCAAGTGAATTGTAAAATTGAGCAAAGTCAGTATGGTGCCATCAAGAGGACGTCATGCCTCAGAAATCTGTAAAAGTTATTTGAGGAGGCAACAAGCAAGTGAGACAAAGGAAAGCCAGTGGATATTATCCACCTGGACTTCAAGACAGACTTTGGCAAGGTGCCGCACAGGAGGCTGCTGAATAAAATAAGGCCCCATTTTGTTCGAGGTAAGTTACGAGTGTGTACAGAAGCTTGGCTGTCTGACAGCAAGTAAAGAGTGGCGATAAAAACGTCCTTCTTGGGATAGCAGCCGATGACAACTGGTGTTCTGCATGGCTCAGTGTTGGGACCACAACTTTTTACTTTGTGCATTAACGATCTACATTAAGGAACTGAGAGTATTCTGGGTCGGTTTTTAGATGATACAACGCTAGGTAGTTGGACAGGTAGCATTGAGATGGCAGGAGGATTTAGACAGGGTAGGAGAGTGGGCAAAGAAGTGGCAGATGGAGTACGCTTGGGAAAACCTGAAGTGATGCACTTTGTGAGGAGGGAGAGAGGCAAGCACTATTTTATAAACGAAGAGAAAATTCAGAAGTCTGAAGTGCAAAGAGAGTTGCGAGTTCTAGTACAGGATTGTCTCAAGATAAACTTGCAGGTTGAGTCAATCGTTAGGAAGGTGATGCTTCTGCCAACAAGTAGTGGATCCAGCACCGATCCTTGTGGCACTCTACTGGTCACAGGCCTCCAGTCTGTAAAACAACCCTCCACCACCAACCCTCTGTCTTCTACGTTTGAGCTACTTCTGGATCCAAATGGCTAGTTCTCCCACTATTCCATGAGCTCTAACCTGACTAACCAGTCTCCCATGGGGGACTTGCTGAAGTTCAAGTAAATCACGTCCACCACTCTGCCCTCATCAATCATCATTGTTACTTTTGTAAAAAAATTCAAAGAAGGTTGTGAGACATGATTTTCCACTCTCAAAGCCACGCTGACTATCCGTACCCAGTCCTTGCCTTTCGAAATACATATATATCCTGTCCCTCAGGATTCCCTCCAACAACTTGCCCATCACCGCTGTCAGGTTCACTGGTCTATAGTTCCATGGCTTGTCCTTCCCAATTTTCTTAAACATTGGCACCACATTCGCCAAGCTCCAGTCCTCTGGCACCTCACCTTTTGCTATCGATTATACAAATATCTCAGTAACAGGCCCAGCAATCCATTCCCTGGCTTCCGACAGACTTCTCTGTACACCTGATCAGAGGATTTGTCCACTTTTATATATTTCAAGACATCCAGCACATCCTCCTCTGTAATAGGAACATTTTTGAAGATGTCACCATTTATTTCCCTAGATTTTATATCTTCCATGTCCTCTCCAACAGTAAACACTGATGTAAAATGCTCATTTAGTATCGCCCTCAATTCCTGCGTTCCACACAAAGGCCTCCAAGCTGATATTTAAGGGGCGATATTCTTTCCCTATTTACCCTTTTGTCCTTAATGTCTTTGTGAAATGCTTTTGGATTTTCCTTAATTCTATTTGCCAATGTAAACTAATGTCCCCTTTTGCCCTCCTGATTTCCCTCTTAAATATACTCATATTGCCTATTGTACTCTTCTAAGGGTTCCTTCGATCTACCTTGTCTGTTCCTAATATATGCTCCCTTCTTTTTCTTAACCAGACCCTCAATTTCTTTAGTCATCCAGCATTCCCTATACCTACCAGCCTTTCCTTTTACCATACCAGGAACATACTGTTACCTAAGTTCTGAATGCTTTCCACTTTCCAGCTGCCCTTTTATCTGCGAACATCTGCGTCCAGTCAGCTTCTGAAAGTTCTTGCCTAATATCATCGAAATTAGCCTTACCCCAACTTAGAACTTCAACTTTTAGATCTGGTCGATCATTTTCCATCATTATATTAAAACTAATAGAATTCTTGGCAAATAGCTGAAGCTCACACTTCAGTGAGAATTAAATCGATTGATTATATATAAATGTGTCAGAATGATACTTCTATCAGATTATTCAATCGTTTGCTCACTCTGAATATGCAATCAGTCAGAGGTCAACCACTTTGTAAATGATATAGCGACAACGTATGCATTTGAATACTGGCATTTAGTGTGCAATCGTGATCACCAGAATAATCAGACAACATTTTCTTTTTTGTATAAAACAAAATGCACACTCTTTAATTTTGCATCATAAAATGTTGTTGGGTGTTTGCATTTTAGTTCCATCAATATAGAACCAACTTAATTGTTTTGAGAGATGAGGCAATTACTGTTCAGTTGAATAATTGTAGTTCATATCTCATCATTGACCAATTCACAAACATGGCAAACTCCTGATCATTGTTCAGGTCAGTAAACCCACCACGTTGCAATCATGACCCACATTAAAAATGGATTCCAAAAGGCCTGAATTCAGGCACCGTGCTACTGTGACACTGAGTGAGATACTGGCCTGCTCCAGAATCTGACCAGAAAGATTCCAACCTGGGTCAGGACAATCAGGAGGTCGGCGTGGAGGCGGAGACGCATGAAACGTAGATTCTCCTGCTCCTTGGATGCTGCCGAACCTGCTGCGCTTTTCCAGCAACACATTTTCAGCCCTGATCTCTCGCAGCTGCAGTCCTCACTTTCTCCTTAGGACAGTCATTCAAACATTCCTTCAAAGTAAATCATTTGGATTCCACCTTGGGCAGGAGGAAACTAGCCAACAGGCTATCATTCCTGATGAAGGGCTTTTGTCCGAAACGTCGACTTTCCTGCACCTCGGATGCTGCCTGACCTGCTGTGCTCTTCCAGCACCACTCTCATCTAGACTCTGGTTTCCAGCATCTGAGGCCTTGTTTTTACCTATCAATGTTCTCAGTGTAGTTACAAATACTGACTAAATTAGATACCAATGTTTAATCAGGAACCAGGCATTGTATGGACATGGAGTGTCAGAATTACATGGTATTGCTTACGGTGCTGACAACTGGCATGTTCCCCATACTTCCTACATCTGTTCCCTGGTCCAGACGCTGTGTGAAAATGTTCACAATTGACAGCTTTCTGCAGCATCTTGTGTCTCACAGTGAATCCTCTGTCATTATATCCAATAAATGTACCTTCACATTCACCAGTATCAAAATAAAATTGTACCTGCCTGTGGATGGTGAGATATTAATACATTGGTCACCAAACAGAATGTATCTGAAGAAACCAGGAGCTAAGGACAAACCAAAAATCAGTTTAATAACTAAACTTGGTGGATTTTGTCTGGTCGAGGTAGCCACACATATTGTGCTGGCACTCAGCTGACTGTAACCATGCACACCGTAACTGGAAGTCTTGGCGTCACGCCCCTTACAGCTTCCTGACCTCACACACCTCACTCCCTCACACATTCACCGAATGATGAGAGTCCAGCAGCTGAGAGAAACTTGGAACATGGAACAGTACAGCACAATAAGGGCCCTTCAGCCCTGAATACTTTGCCGACCTTTTAGCCTACTCTAAGATCAGACTAACCTACATAACCTTCAATGCACTAGCTTCCATGTGCCTATCCAAGAGTCTTCTTAATTATCCCGAATATATCTGACTCTATTTCTATCACTGGTGGTGCACTCCAACCCCACCATACTCTGTGTAAAGCAGCTACTTCTGACATCACCCCTAAACCTTCGTCAAATCACCTTAAAATTATGCTCCTTGTAGATAGCCATTTCTGCCTGGGAAGAGACTATGGCTATCCAATCTTTTTCTCTCAACATTTGTATACCTCTATCAAGTCAGCTGTCATTCATCTTCGCTCCAGGGAGAAAAGCACTAGCTCCCTCAAACTTTGTTCCTTAGACTGTCCTCTAGTCTAGGCAACATCCTGGTAAATTTCCTCTGCACACTCTCTGAGGCTTCCACATGTTTCCTATACTGAGGCAACCAGATCTGAACACAATATTCCAAGTGTGGTTGAACCACAGCTTTATTGAGCTTAACATTAACCTCGTCGCTCTTAAACTCAATCCCCCATAATGAAAACCAACACACCATACACCTTCTTAACAACAATATCAACTTGGGTGACAATTTTGTGGGATCTATGGACATGGACCACGCGATCCTTCTGTTCCTCCCTATTGCCAAGAATTCTGCCTTTAACTCTGTATTCTGTATTCAAATGCAACCTTCTAAACCAAATCACTTCACACTTTTAAAGGTCGAACATTGTCTGCCACTTATTAGCCCAGCTCTGCATCCTGTCAATGTTCTGTTGGAACCTACAACAGCCTTCCACACTATCCACAACTCCATCAACCTGCAAGTCTTCGGTATGCTTAATAACCACCATTCCACTTCCTCATCAGACTCATTTATAAAAATCACAAACAGCACAGGTCCCAGAGCCAATCCCTGTGGAAAACCACAGGTCACTGTGCTCCAGGCTGAATTCTTTCCATCTGCTACCATCCTTTGTCTTCTATGGGCCAGCCATGCCCATATCCGGAGAGCCAAATTTCCCTGCATTCCATTCCTCCTTAGCTTCTGAATGAGCCTACAATGGGAAACCTTATCAAACGCCTTGCTAAAATTTGTGTTCACCACATCTACCGGTCTACCTTCACGACTTGTATTTTTCATATCTTGAAATAATTTAATAAGGTTTGTGAGACATGACCTGCTCCTCAAAAAGCCATGCTGACTATCTCTAATCAAATTATCATTTTCTAAGTAATTGTAAATCCTGCCTCTCAGAAGCGTCTCCAATACTTTGCCCACCACTGATGTAAGTCTGATTGTTCGGTCATTCCCAGGGTTATCCCTATTCCCTTTCCGGAACAAGGGAATAACATTTTCCACACTTCAATCATCTTTTACCACTCTAGTGGACAGCGAGGACACAATAATCATCACCAACGGCACACCAATCTCTTCCATCACTTCCTGGAGTAACCTCGTGTATACCCCATCTGACACAGGAGATTTATCTATCCTTATTTTTGTACTTCATTCAGTCTGTATTTCCCCTCACCTTGTCTACACCCTGTCCAACCAACTGATTGACTGATTTCCATTTCAGTGCAAGATACAGTGCTGCCTTCCTGAGTAAGTACGGTTCTCAACGTCCTGCGAATCACAGAATCAAATAAAAAGGAATGCATCAATCCCTTCCTGATAATGAGTTTATGACCCAAACAGCGACTCTCTTGCTCCTCGGATGCTTCCTGACCTATTGTGCTTTTTCAGTACCACACTGTTCGACTCTGATCTCCATCATCTGCAATCCTCACTGTCTACCTTACTGAGGGCTGTCCGCTCTGCACACTGAGCGGGAAATTAACCATCAGGACTCATTGTATGTGAAGCTGACTGCTCAGTTCTGGAAAGTTGCACTTGATAAATACATTTTTAAAAAAGAAATTACAATTCAACAAATATTCATTCAGTCCCAGAGTTACAAATTTGGTTTATGGTTTGGGCAGCCTGATAACAAATAGTGAATGTTTGAGGAACTCCGAGATACAGAATATTCCAGGTGTTATATTCCAGCTTACGTTAATACTGGCAGCATTGTCAGACAGACTGATGAGATAATGGCGTGAGTTGACATGTGGAGGTGAAATATTTTTGCCATCACAGAGACGTGTTTGAGGGTGGTCAGGGCTAACAACTCAATATTCTGTATTACTGGAACTATAGGCAAGACAGGAGGGAATGTTAAAAAGAGGTGGTATTGCATTATTTATTAAGGAACAGTTACTGCAGTAAGGAGGGACAATATCTTGGACGTGTCTTCAAATGAGGCTTTATGCGTCGAGGTTAGTGTCCAAACGCTGGGGATATTTTATAGAGTCCCAAAAATATGAAAATACACGTGCAGATATATAACTAATTCACTAAGTGGGTAAAAACCAATTCACTGAGGTGTGAAGGAAAACAGAGATAGGAAAGCAAGGCTGGAGGTGTTACAGACAGAGAGGAAAGCAAGGCTGGAGATGTTACCGAGATAGAAAAACAAGGCTGGAGAGGCAGGAAAGAAAGACAGGAGATGTTACAGAGATAGTGTGGCCTGTGCATGCTAGAATAGGTTAGTGAGATATTTTTAAGTTCATTTGCAGAATATGGGGAAAGATGAAGCAGCTGAAGATTAGAGAGATAGGGACAGGTGGAGGGGCTGGCCGAATTTACAGCGATAGTTGGGACTGGAGTAAGAGATAAAGATTGTAGTGATACGGAGGGTTACTGAGTTACAAATGAACATTGCAACTGGAGCAGATGACAAGGAAAGATACAGAAATTTACGCAGACAGTTTAAAAACGGAATTATGCAATGTCTTTATGGAGAAAATATTGTAGAAATCTGTGGAATTATCAAGGAACTTGGAGGAACTGAAGGAGTGAGCCCTTGGACTGTCCAATCACAAGAGTATTAGAGTGGGTGTCATACAGCACAGAAGAGGCCATTTGATTGATAGTGACAAAAAAGTCCTGCAGACACTGGAAATCCCTCCTTCCCAACATCTGGGGGCTCGGGTTAGGTGTGGGACAGGCACCAACAGACTCCTCAAGCAACAATGTGTCATAACGAAACCACAATGTGTCAGATCAAACACTGACACGGAAACCTCCTGCTGACTCCCTTCCCTCAGCTGATGGATCAGTGTCCCTCTGATGGAAGCCCTGAGAGAGTGACAAAGCTGCAGAAGGTATCCTGGGTGGCTATTTCAAAACCAAAACCCAGAAAGGCTCAGCAGCAGCGTTGCTCATCAAGACGGTCGGGTCCAAAAGGACATAGTTGCAAGACAGGGTCTGCACTGAGTGGGAAGGGAACGACTGAGAGGGAGAAACATTCTTGACCTTATCTTCACCAACCTACCGGCTGCAGGCACATTGATCGATGACCGTATTGGGAAAGGTGACGACTACATAAAGAATTTCTATAGACAAGGTCCCGATTTTACATTGTGAATTTTGTGAGTGTGAGAGTGTGAGAGTGTGAGAGTGTGAGAGAGTATGAGAGTATGAGAGTATGAGAGTATGAGAATTAGAGAGTGAGAGAGTGAGAGAGTGAGAGAGTGGGAGAGTGAGAGAGTGAGAGAGTGAGAGAGTGAGAGAGTGAGAGAGTGAGTGAGAGAGTGAGAGAGTGAGAGAGTATGAGACTATGAGAGTGAGAGAGTGAGAGAGTGAGAGTGTGAGAGAGTGAGAGTTTGAGAGAGTGAGAGTATGAGAGAGTATGAGAGTGAGAGAGAGAGTAAGAGAGTGAGAGTGTGAGAGAGTCTGGGAGGGAGAGAGTGAGAGAGTATGAGAGTATGAGAGTGAGAGAGTGAGTGAGAGAGTATGAGAGTATGAGAGTGCGAGAGAGTGAGAGAGTGAAAGAGAGTGAGAGTGTGAGAGAGTGAGAGAGTGAGAGAGTGAGAGTGTGAGAGAGTATGAGAGGGAGAGAGGGAGAGTGTGAGTGTGTGAGCGAGTGACAGATTGAGTGAGTGAGAGTGTGAGAGTGTGAGAGAGTGAGAGTGTGAGAGTGTGAGAGAGTGAGAGAGTGAGAGAGTGAGAGTCAGAGACGATGAGAGTGAGAAAGTGTGAAAGAGAGAGAGAGAGAGAGAATGAGAGAGAGAGAGTGAGAGAGTGAGAGACTGAAAGAGTGAGAGAGTGAGAGAGTGTGAGAGAGAGTGAGAGAGTGAGAGAGTGAGAGTGTGAGAGTGTGAGAGTGAGAGAGTATGACAGTGAGAGAGTGAGAGAGAGAGCGTGAGAGCGTGAGAGAGAGAGTGAGAGAGTGAGAGAGTGAGAGAGAGAGAGAGTGAGAGAGTGAGAGTTTGAGAGTGTGAGAGAGGATGAGAGTGAGAGAGTGAGAGAGTATGAGAGTCAAAGAGTGAGAGAGTGTGAGAATGTGAGAGTGTGAGAGTGTGAGAGTGTGAGAATGTAAGAGAGTGAGAGTATGAGAATGTGAGAGTGTGAGAGTGTGAGAGTGAGAGAGTGTGAGAATGAGAGTGTGAGAGTGAGAGAGTGAGTGAGAGAGTGAGAGAGTGAGAGTGAGAGAGTGAGAGTGTGAGAGTGTGAGAGAGTGAGAGAGTGAGAGAGTATGAGAGTGAGAGAGTGAGAGAGAGAGTAGAAAGGGAGAGTGAGAGAGAGAGTGTGCGAGTGTGAGAGAGTGAGAGTGTGCGAGTGTGAGAGAGTGAGAGAGTGAGAGAGGGAGAGTGTGAGAGAGTGAGAGTGTGAGAGAGTGAGAGTATGAGAGAGTATGAGAGTGAGAGAGAGAGTGAGAGTGTGAGAGTGTGAGAGAGTCTGAGAGGGAGAGAGTGAGAGAGCATGAGAGTATGAGAGTGAGAGAGTGAGTGAGAGAGTATGAGAGTATGAGAGTGCGAGAGAGTGAGAGTGTGAGAGAGTGAGAGAGTGAGAGAGTGAAAGTGTGAGAGAGTATGAGAGGGAGAGAGTGAGAGTGTGAGTGTGTGAGCGAGTGACAGAGTGAGTGAGTGAGAGTGTGAGAGTGTGAGAGAGTGAGAGTGTGAGAGTGTGAGAGAGTGAGAGAGTGAGAGAGTGAGAGTCAGAGACGATGAGAGTGAGAGAGTGTGAAAGACAGAGAGAGAGTGAGAGAATGAGAGTGAGAGAGTGAGAGAGTGAGAGACTGAAAGAGTGAGAGAGTGACAGAGTGTGAGAGAGAGTGAGAGAGTGAGAGAGTGAGAGTGTGAGAGTGTGAGAGTGAGAGAGTATGACAGTGAGAGAGTGAGAGAGAGAGCGTGAGAGCGTGAGAGCGTGAGAGAGAGAGTGAGAGAGTGAGAGAGTGAGAGAGAGAGTGAGAGAGTGAGAGAGTGAGAGAGAGTGAGAGAGTGAGAGTGACAGAGAGTGAGAGAGTGAGAGTTTGAGAGTGTGAGAGAGGATGAGAGTGAGAGAGTGAGAGAGTATGAGAGTCAAAGAGTGAGAGAGTGTGAGAATGTGAGAGTGTGAGAGAGTGAGAGTGTGAGAATGTGAGAGAGTGAGAGTATGAGAATGTGAGAGAGTGAGAGTGTGAGAGTGAGAGAGTGTGAGAATGAGAGTGTGAGAGTGAGAGAGTGAGTGAGAGAGTGAGAGTGAGAGAGTGAGAGTGTGAGAGTGTGAGAGAGTGAGAGAGTGAGAGAGTATGAGAGTGAGAGAGTGAGAGAGAGAGTAGAAAGGGAGAGTGAGAGAGAGAGTGTGCGAGTGTGAGAGAGTGAGAGTGTGCGAGTGTGAGAGAGTGAGAGAGTGAGAGTCAGAGACGATGAGAGTGAGAGAGTGAGAGAGAGAGAGAGAGAGAGAGAGAGAGAATGAGAGAGAGAGTGAGAGAGTGTGAGAGAGAGTGAGAGAGTGAGAGAGTGAGAGTGTGAGAGTGAGAGAGTAAGAGAGTATGACAGTGAGAGAGTGAGAGTGTGAGAGTGAGAGAGTATGACAGTGAGAGAATGAGAGAGAGAGCGTGAGAGCGTGAGAGCGTGAGAGAGAGAGTGAGAGAGTGAGAGAGTGAGAGAGAGAGTGAGAGAGTGAGAGAGTGTGAGGGTGTGAGAGAGTGAGAGAGTGAGAGAGTATGAGAGTGAGAGAGTAAGAGAGAGAGTAGAAAGGGAGAGTGAGAGAGAGAGTGTGCGAGTGTGAGAGACTGAGAGTGTTCGAGTGTGAGATTGTGAGAGAGTGAGAGAGTGAGAGATTGTGAGAGTGAGAGAGTGTGAGAGTGCGAGAGTATGACAGTGAGAGAGTGAGAGAGAGAACGTGAGAGCGTGAGAGAGAGAGTGAGAGAATGCGAGAATGAGAGACTGAAAAAGTGAGTGAGAGAGTGAGAGAGAGAGAGAGAGTGCGTGAGAGAGAGTGAGAGAGTGAGAGTTTGAGAGTGTGAGAGTGTGAGAGAGGATGAGAGTGAGAGAGTGAGAGAGTGAGATAGTGAGAGACTATGAGAGTGAGAGAGTGTGAGAGTGTGAGAGAGTGAGAGAGTGAGAGAGTGTGAGAGTGAGAGTGAGAGTGTGAGACTATGAGAGTGAGAGAGTGTGTGAGAGAGGGAGTGAGAGAGTGAGGGAGAGAGAGCGAGAGAGTGAGAGACTGAAAGAGGGAGAGTGTGAAAGAGTGAGAGAGAGAGTGAGAGAGTGAGAGAGTGAGAGTGTGAGAGTGTGAGAGTGCGAGAGTATGACAGTGAGAGAGTGAGAGAGAGAACGTGAGAGCGTGAGAGAGAAAGTGAGAGAATGCGAGAATGAGAGACTGAAAAAGTGAGTGAGAGAGTGAGAGAGAGAGAGAGAGTGCGTGAGAGAGAGTGAGAGGATGAGAGTGAGAGAGTGAGAGAGTATGAGAGACAAAAAGTGAGAGAATGTGAGAGTGTGAGAGTGTGAGAGAGTGAGAGTGCGATAGTGTGAGAGTGTGAGAGAGGATGAGAGTGAGAGAGTGAGAGAGTATGAGAGTCAAAGAGTGAGAGATTGTGAGAGTGTGAGAGTGTGAGAGAGTGAGAGTGCGATAGTGTGAGAGTGTGAGAGTGTGAGAGTGTGAGAGAGAGAGAGTGAGAGAGTGAGAGTGTGAGAATGTGAGAGTGTGAGAGTGTGAGAGTGAGAGAGTGTGAGAGTGAGAGTGTGAGAGTGAGAGAGTATGAGAGTGAGAGAGTGAGAGAGCGAGCGTGAGAGCGTGAGAGCGTGAGTGAGAGAGTGAGAGAGTGAGAGAGAGAGAGTGAGAGAGTGAGAGA
Source organism: Chiloscyllium plagiosum (assembly GCF_037043375.1). Taxonomy (NCBI): domain Eukaryota; kingdom Metazoa; phylum Chordata; class Chondrichthyes; order Orectolobiformes; family Hemiscylliidae; genus Chiloscyllium; species Chiloscyllium plagiosum. The sequence continues at coordinate 72,342,203 of NW_028270175.1, read as the reverse complement.
GAGTGAGAGAGTGAGAGTGAGAGAGAGTGAGAGAGTGAGAGTTTGAGAGTGTGAGAGAGGATGAGAGTGAGAGAGTGAGAGAGTATGAGAGTCAAAGAGTGAGAGAGTGTGAGAATGTGAGAGTGTGAGAGTGTGAGAGTGTGAGAATGTGAGAGAGTGAGAGTATGAGAATGTGAGAGAGTGAGAGTGTGAGAGTGAGAGAGTGTGAGAGTGAGAGTGTGAGAGTGAGGGAGTGAGTGAGAGAGTGAGAGAGTGAGAGTGAGAGAGTGAGAGTGTGAGAGTGTGAGAGAGTGAGAGAGTGAGAGAGTATGAGAGTGAGAGAGTGAGAGAGAGAGTAGAAAGGGAGAGTGAGAGAGAGAGTGTGCGAGTGTGAGAGACTGAGAGTGTGCGAGTGTGAGATTGTGAGAGAGTGAGAGAGTGAGAGAGTGAGAGATTGTGAGAGTGAGAGAGTGTGAGAGTGAGAGTGAGTGCGTGAAAGTGTGAGAAAGTGAGAGTTTGAGAGTGTGAGAGTGTGAGAGTGTGAGAGTGTGAGAGAGTGAGAGAGTTAGAGAGTGAGATAGTGAGAGACTATGAGAGTGAGAGAGTGTGAGAGTGTGAGAGAGTGAGAGAGTGAGAGAGTGTGAGAGTGAGAGTGAGAGTGTGAGACTATGAGAGTGAGAGAGTGTGTGAGAGAGGGAGTGAGAGAGTGAGGGAGAGAGAGTGAGAGACTGAAAGAGGGAGAGTGTGAAAGAGTGAGAGAGAGAGTGAGAGAGTGAGAGAGTGAGAGAGTGAGAGTGTGAGAGTGTGAGAGTGCGAGAGTATGACAGTGAGAGAGTGAGAGAGAGAACGTGAGAGCGTGAGAGAGAGAGTGAGAGAATGCGAGAATGAGAGACTGAAAAAGTGAGTGAGAGAGTGAGAGAGAGAGAGTGCGTGAGAGAGAGTGAGAGAGTGAGAGTTTGAGAGTGTGAGAGTGTGAGAGAGGATGAGAGTGAGAGAGTGAGAGAGTATGAGAGTCAAAGAGTGAGAGAATGTGAGAGTGTGAGAGTGTGAGAGAGTGAGAGTGCGATAGTGTGAGAGTGTGAGAGTGTGAGAGTGTGAGAGAGAGAGAGTGAGAGAGTGAGAGTGTGAGAATGTGAGAGTGTGAGAGTGTGAGAGTGAGAGAGTGTGAGAGTGAGAGTGTGAGAGTGAGAGAGTGAGAGAGTATGAGAATGAGAGAGTGAGATAGTGAGAGAGCGAGAGAGTGAGAGAGTGAGAGTGTGAGAGAGTGAGAGAGTGAGAGTGAGAGAGTATGAGAGTGAGAGAGAGAGTGAGAGGGTGAGAGAGTATGAGGGTGAGAGTGTGAGAGAGTGAGTGAGTGAGAGACTATGAGAGTGAGAGAGTGTGAGACTGAGAGACTGAGAGAGTGAGAGAGTGAGAGAGTGAGAGTGTAAGAATGTGAGAGTGTGAGAGTGTGAGAGTGAGAGAGTGTGAGAGTGAGAGTGTGAGAATTAGAGAATGAGAGAGTATGAGAGTATGAGAGTGAGAGTGTGAGAGAGTGAGAGAGTGAGAGTGATAGTGCGAGAGAGTGATAGAGTGATAGAGTGAGTGAGTGTGAGAGAGAGTGAGAGTGTGAGAGAGTGAGTGAGTGTGAGAGAGAGTGAGAGAGTGAGAGTGTGAGAGAGTATGAGATTGAGAGAGTGAGAGTGTGAGAGAGTCTGAGAGGGAGAGAGTGAGAGAGCATGAGAGTATGAGAGTGAGAGAGTGAGTGAGAGAGTATGAGAGTATGAGAGTGCGAGAGAGTGAGAGAGTGAAAGAGAGTGAGAGTGTGAGAGAGTGAGAGAGTGAGAGAGTGAGAGAGTGAGAGTGTGAGAGAGTATGAGAGGGAGAGAGTGAGCGTGTGAGTGTGTGAGCGAGTGACAGAGTGAGTGAGTGAGAGTGTGAGAGTGTGAGAGATTGAGAGTGTGAGAGTGTGAGAGAGTGAGAGAGTGAGAGAGTGAGAGAGTGAGAGTCAGAGACGATGAGAGTGAGAGAGTGTGAAAGAGAGAGAGAGAGTGAGAGAATGAGAGAGAGAAAGTGAGAGAGTGAGAGACTGAAAGAGTGAGAGAGTGAGAGAGTGTGAGAGAGAGTGAGAGAGTGAGAGAGTGAGAGTGTGAGAGTGTGAGAGTGAGAGAGTATGACAGTGAGAGAGTGAGAGAGAGAGCGTGAGAGCGTGAGAGCGTGAGAGAGAGAGAGTGAGAGAGTGAGAGAGTGAGAGAGAGAGTGAGAGAGTGAGAGTGAGAGAGAGTGAGAGAGTGAGAGTGAGAGAGAGTGAGAGAGTGAGAGTTTGAGAGTGTGAGAGAGGATGAGAGTGAGAGAGTGAGAGAGTATGAGAGTCAAAGAGTGAGAGAGTGTGAGAATGTGAGAGTGTGAGAGTGTGAGAGTGTTAGAATGTGAGAGAGTGAGAGTATGAGAATGTGAGAGTTTGAGAGTGTGAGAGTGAGAGAGCGTGAGAGTGAGAGTGTGAGAGTGAGAGAGTGAGTGAGAGAGTGAGAGAGTGAGAGTGAGAGAGTGAGAGTGTGAGAGTGTGAATGAGTGAGAGAGTGAGAGTGTATGAGAGTGAGAGAGTGAGAGAGAGAGTAGAAAGGGAGAGTGAGAGAGAGAGTGTGCGAGTGTGAGAGAGTGAGAGTGTGCGAGTGTGAGAGAGTGAGAGAGTGAGAGAGTGAGAGAGTGAGAGTCAGAGACGATGAGAGTGAGAGAGTTGAAAGAGAGAGAGAGAGTGAGAGAATGAGAGAGAGAGTGAGAGAGTGAGAGACTGAAAGAGTGAGAGAGTGAGAGAGTGAGAGTGTGAGAGTGTGAGAGTGAGAGAGTATGACAGTGAGAGAGTGAGAGAGAGAGCGTGAGAGCGTGAGAGCGTGAGAGAGAGAGTGAGAGAGTGAGAGAGTGAGAGAGAGAGTGAGAGAGTGAGAGAGAGTGAGAGAGTGAGAGTGAGAGAGAGTGCGAGAGTGAGAGTTTGAGAGTGTGAGAGAGGATGAGAGTGAGAGAGTATGAGAGTCAAAGAGTGAGAGAGTGTGAGAATGTGAGAGCGTGAGAGCGTGAGAGCGTGAGAGTGAGAGTGTGAGAGTGAGAGAGTGTGACAGTGAGAGTGTGAGAGTGAGAGAGTGAGTGAGAGAGTGAGAGAGTGAGATTGAGAGAGTGAGAGTGTGAGAGTGTGAGAGAGTGAGAGAGTGAGAGAGTATGAGAGTGAGAGAGTGAGAGAGAGAGTAGAAAGGGAGAGTGAGAGAGAGAGTGTGCGAGTGTGAGAGAGTGAGAGTGTGCGAGTGTGAGATTGTGAGAGAGTGAGAGATTGTGAGAGTGAGAGAGTGTGAGAGTGAGAGTGAGTGCGTGAAAGTGTGAGAAAGTGAGAGTTTGAGAGTGTGAGAGTGTGAGAGTGTGAGAGAGTGAGAGACTATGAGGGTGAGAGAGTGTGAGACTGAGAGATTGAGAGAGTTAGAGAGTGAGATAGTGAGAGACTATGAGAGTGAGAGAGTGTGAGAGTGTGAGAGAGTGAGAGAGTGAGAGAGTGTGAGAGTGAGAGTGAGAGTGTGAGACTATGAGAGTGAGAGAGTGTGTGAGGGAGGGAGTGGGAGAGAGAGCGAGAGAGTGAGAGACTGAAAGAGGGAGAGTGTGAAAGAGTGAGAGAGAGTGAGAGAGTGAGAGAGTGAGAGAGTGAGAGTGTGTGAGTGTGAGAGTGCGAGAGTATGACAGTGAGAGAGTGAGAGAGAGAACGTGACAGCGTGAGAGAGAGAGTGAGAGAGTGCGAGAATGAGAGACTGAAAAAGTGAGTGAGAGAGTGAGAGAGAGAGAGAGAGAGTGCGTGAGAGAGAGTGAGAGAGTGAGAGTATGAGAGTGTGAGAGTGTGAGAGAATATGAGAGTGAGAGAGTGAGAGAGTATGAGAGTCAAAGAGTGAGAGAATGTGAGAGTGTGAGAGTGTGAGAGAGTGAGAGTGCGATAGTGTGAGAGTGTGAGAGTGTGAGAGTGTGAGAGAGAGAGAGTGAGAGAGTGAGAGTGTGAGAATGTGAGAGTGTGAGAGTGTGAGAGTGAGAGAGTGTGAGAGTGAGAGTGTGAGAGTGAGAGAGTGAGAGAGTATGAGAATGAGAGAGTGAGATAGTGAGAGAGCGAGAGAGTGAGAGAGTGAGATTGAGAGAGTATGAGAGTGAGAGAGAGAGAGTGAGAGGGTGAGAGAGTATGAGGGTAAGAGTGTGAGAGAGTGAGAGAGTGAGAGAGTGAGAAAGTGAGAGTGTGGGAGTGTGAGAGTGTGAGAGTGTGAGAGTGAGAGAGAGAGAGAGTGAGAGGATGAGAGAGTATGAGAGTGAGAGTGTGAGAGTGTGAGAGAGTGAGAGTGTGAGAGAGTGAGAGTGTGAGAGTGTTAGAGTGTGAGAGTTTGAGAGAGTGAGAGTGTGAGAGAGTGAGAGTTTGAGAGAGTGAGAGTGTGAGAGTGAGAGTGTGAGAGAGTGAGAAAGTGAGAGTGTGAGAGTGTGAGAGAGTTAGAGAGTGAGAGACTGTGAGAGTGAGAGAGTGTGAGATTGAGAGACTGAGAGAGTGAGTGAGTGAGAGATTGAGAGAGTGAGTGTGTGAGTGTGTGAGAGTGAGAGAGTATGAGAGTGAGAGAGTGAGAGAGTGAGAGAGTGAGAGAGTATGAGAGTGAGAGAGTGAGAGAGTATGAGAATGAGAGAGTGAGAGAGTTAGAGATTGAGAGAGTGATAGTATGATAGTGTGAGAGAGTGAGAGAGTGAGAGTGAGAGTGTGAGACTATGAGAGTGAGAGAGTGTGTGAGGGAGGGAGTGGGAGAGAGAGAGTGAGAGAGTGAGAGTGAGAGAGTGTGAGAGTGAGAGTGAGTGCGTGAAAGTGTGAGAAAGTGAGAGTTTGAGAGTGTGAGAGTGTGAGAGTGTGAGAGAGTGAGAGAGTGAGAGAGAGAGAGAGAGTGAGTGAGAGAGAGTGAGAGAGTGAGAGAGTGAGAGTTTGAGAGTGTGAGTGAGAGTGTGAGAGTGTGAGAGTGTGAGAGTGAGAGAGAGTGAGAGAGTGAGAGTGAGAGAGTATGAGAGTGAGAGAGAGAGAGAGTGAGAGGATGAGAGAGTATGAGAGTGAGAGTGTGTGAGTGTGAGAGAGTGAGAGTGTGAGAGAGTGAGAGTGTGAGAGTGTGAGAGTGTGAGAGAGTGAGAGAGTGAGAGAGAGAGTATGAGAGTGAGAGTGAGAGAGTGAGAGGGTGAGAGAGTATGAGAGTGAGAGTGTGAGAGTGTGAGAGAGTGAGAGAGTGAGAGTGTGAGAGTGTTAGAGTGTGAGAGTTTGAGAGAGTGAGAGTGTGAGAGAGTGAGAGTGTGAGAGAGTGAGAGTGTGAGAGAGTGAGAAAGTGAGAGTGTGAGAGTGTGAGAGAGTTAGACAGAGGGAGACTACGAGAGTGAGAGAGTGTGAGATTGAGAGACTGCGAGAGTGAGTGAGTGAGAGATTGAGAGAGTGAGTGTGTGAGTGTGTGAGAGTGAGAGAGTATGAGAGTGAGAGAGTGAGAGAGTGAGAGAGTTTGAGAGTGAGAGAGTGAGAGAGTGAGAGAGTGAGAGAGTATGAGAATGAGAGAGTGAGAGAGTTAGAGATTGAGAGAGTGATAGTATGAGAGTGTGAGAGAGTGAGAGAGTGAGAGTGAGAGGGTATGAGAGTGAGAGAGAGAGTGAGAGAGTGAGAGTGTGAGAGAGAATGAGAGTGAGAGTGTGAGAGCGTGAGAGAGTGAGAAGTGAGAGAGTGAGAGAGTGAGAGAGAGAGTGAGAGAGTGTGAGTGAGAGAGAGTGAGAGAGTGAGAGTTTGAGAGTGTGAGTGAGAGTGTGAGAGTGTGAGAGTGTGAGAGAGTGAGAGAGTGAGAGACTATGAGAGTGAGAGAGTGTGAGACTGAGAGACTGAGAGGGTGAGAGAGTGAGAGAGTGAGAGTGTAAGAATGTGAGAGTGTGAGAGTGTGAGAGTGAGAGAGTGTGAGAGTGAGAGTTTGAGAATTAGAGAATGAGAGAGTATGAGAGTATGAGAGTGAGAGTGTGAGAGAGTGAGAGAGTGAGAGTGTGATAGTGCGAGAGAGCGATAGAGTGATAGAGTGAGTGAGTGTGAGAGAGAGTGAGAGTGTGAGAGAGTGAGTGAGTGTGAGAGAGAGTGAGAGAGTGAGAGTGTGAGAGAGTATGAGATTGAGAGAGTGAGAGAGTCTGAGAGGGAGAGAGGGAGAGAGCATGAGAGTATGAGAGTGAGAGAGTGAGTGAGAGAGTATGAGAGTATGAGAGTGCGAGAGAGTGAGAGAGTGAAAGAGAGTGAGAGTGTGAGAGAGTGAGAGAGTGAGGGAGTGAGAGAGTGAGAGTGTGAGAGAGTATGAGAGGGAGAGAGCGAGCGTGTGAGTGTGTGAGCGAGTGACAGAGTGAGTGAATGAGAGTGTGAGAGTGTGAGAGAGTGAGAGTGTGAGAGTGTGAGAGAGTGAGAGAGTGAGAGAGTGAGAGAATGAGAGTCAGAGACGATGAGAGTGAGAGAGTGTGAAAGAGAGAGAGAGAGTGAGAGAATGAGAGAGAAAAAGTGAGAGAGTGAGAGACTGAAAGAGTGAGAGAGTGAGAGAGTGTGAGAGAGAGTGAGAGAGTGAGAGAGTATGACAGTGAGAGAGTGAGAGAGAGAGCGTGAGAGAGTGTGAGAGTGAGAGAGTATGACAGTGAGAGAGTGAGAGAGAGAGCGTGAGAGCGTGAGAGAGAGAGTGAGAGAGTGAGAGAGTGAGAGAGAGAGTGAGAGAGTGAGAGAGTGAGAGAGAGTGAGAGAGTGAGAGTGAGAGAGAGTGAGAGAGTGAGAGAGAGAGTGAGAGAGTGAGAGAGTGAGAGTGTGAGAGTGTGAGAGTGAGAGAGTATGACAGTGAGAGAGTGAGAGAGAGAGCCTGAGAGCGTGAGAGAGAGAGTGAGAGAGTGAGAGAGTGAGAGAGAGAGTGAGAGAGTGAGAGAGTGAGAGAGAGTGAGAGAGTGAGAGTGAGAGAGAGTGAGAGAGTGAGAGTTTGAGAGTGTGAGAGAGGATGAGAGTGAGAGAGTGAGAGAGTATGAGAGTCAAAGAGTGAGAGAGTGTGAGAATGTGAGAGTGTGAGAGTGTGAGAGTGTGAGAATGTGAGAGAGTGAGAGTATGAGAATGTGAGAGTTTGAGAGTGTGAGAGTGAGAGAGTGTGAGAGTGAGAGTGTGAGAGTGAGAGAGTGAGTGAGAGAGTGAGAGAGTGAGAGTGAGAGAGTGAGAGTGTGAGAGTGTGAATGAGTGAGAGAGTGAGAGAGTATGAGAGTGAGAGAGTGAGAGAGAGAGTAGAAAGGGAGAGTGAGAGAGAGAGTGTGCGAGTGTGAGAGAGTGAGAGTGTGCGAGTGTGAGAGAGTGAGAGAGTGAGAGAGTGAGAGAGTGAGAGTCAGAGACGATGAGAGTGAGAGAGTTGATAGAGAGAGAGAGAGTGAGAGAATGAGAGAGAGAGTGAGAGAGTGAGAGACTGAAAGAGTGAGAGAGTGAGAGAGTGAGAGTGTGAGAGTGTGAGAGTGAGAGAGTATGACAGTGAGAGAGAGAGAGAGAGAGCGTGAGAGCGTGAGAGAGAGAGTGAGAGAGTGAGAGAGTGAGAGAGAGAGTGAGAGAGTGAGAGAGAGTGAGAGAGTGAGAGTGAGAGAGAGTGAGAGAGTGAGAGTTTGAGAGTGTGAGAGAGGATGAGAGTGAGAGAGTATGAGAGTCAAAGAGTGAGAGAGTGTGAGAATGTGAGAGTGTGAGAGTGTGAGAATGTGAGAGAGTGAGAGTATGAGAATGTGAGAGAGTGAGAGTGTGAGAGTGAGAGAGTGTGAGAGTGAGAGTGTGAGAGTGAGAGAGTGAGTGAGAGAGTGAGAGAGTGAGAGTGAGAGAGTGAGAGTGTGAGAGTGTGAGAGAGTGAGAGAGTGAGAGAGTATGAGAGTGAGAGAGTGAGAGAGAGAGTAGAAAGGGAGAGTGAGAGAGAGAGTGTGCGAGTGTGAGAGAGTGAGAGTGTGCGAGTGTGAGATTGTGAGAGAGTGAGAGAGTGAGAGATTGTGAGAGTGAGAGAGTGTGAGAGTGAGAGTGAGTGCGTGAAAGTGTGAGAAAGTGAGAGTTTGAGAGTGTGAGAGTGTGAGAGTGTGAGAGAGTGAGAGAGTGAGAGACTATGAGGGTGAGAGAGTGTGAGACTGAGAGATTGAGAGAGTTAGAGAGTGAGATAGTGAGAGACTATGAGAGTGAGAGAGTGTGAGAGTGTGAGAGAGTGAGAGAGTGTGTGAGAGTGAGAGTGAGAGTGTGAGACTATGAGAGTGAGAGAGTGTGTGAGGGAGGGAGTGGGAGAGAGAGCGAGAGAGTGAGAGACTGAAAGAGGGAGAGTGTGAAAGAGTGAGAGAGAGAGTGAAAGAGTGAGAGAGTGAGAGTGTGAGAGTGTGAGAGTGCGAGAGTATGACAGTGAGAGAGTGAGAGAGAGAACGTGAGAGCGTGAGAGAGAGAGTGAGAGAGTGCGAGAATGAGAGACTGAAAAAGTGAGTGAGAGAGTGAGAGAGAGAGAGAGTGCGTGAGAGAGAGTGAGAGAGTGAGAGTATGAGAGTGTGAGAGTGTGAGAGAGTATGAGAGTGAGAGAGTGAGAGAGTATGAGAGTCAAAGAGTGAGAGAATGTGAGAGTGTGAGAGTGTGAGAGAGTGAGAGTGCGATAGTGTGAGAGTGTGAGAGTGTGAGAGTGTGTGAGAGAGAGAGAGAGAGTGAGAGTGTGAGAGTGTGAGAGTGAGAGAGTGTGAGAGTGAGAGAGTGTGAGAGTGAGAGTGTGAGAGTGAGAGAGTGAGAGAGTATGAGAATGAGAGAGTGAGATAGTGAGAGAGCGAGAGAGTGAGAGAGTGAGAGTGTGAGAGAGTGAGAGAGTGAGAGTGAGAGAGTATGAGAGTGAGAGAGAGAAAGTGAGAGGGTGAGAGAGTATGAGGTTAGAGTGTGAGAGAGTGAGAGAGTGAGAGAGTGAGAAAGTGAGAGTGTGGGAGTGTGAGAGTGTGAGAGTGTGAGAGTGAGAGAGAGTGAGAGAGTGAGAGTGAGAGAGTATGAGAGTGAGAGAGAGAGAGAGTGAGAGGATGAGAGAGTATGAGAGTGAGAGTGTGAGAGTGTGAGAGAGTGAGAGTGTGAGAGAGTGAGAGTGTGAGAGTGTTAGAGTGTGAGAGTTTGAGAGAGTGAGAGTGAGAGAGAGTGAGAGTGTGAGAGAGTGAGAGTGTGAGAGAGTGAGAAAGTGAGAGTGTGAGAGTGTGAGAGAGTTAGAGAGTGAGAGACTATGAGAGTGAGAGAGTGTGAGATTGAGAGACTGAGAGAGTGAGTGAGTGAGAGATTGAGAGAGTGAGTGTGTGAGTGTGTGAGAGTGAGAGAGTATGAGAGTGAGAGAGTGAGAGAGTGAGAGAGTATGAGAGTGAGAGATTGAGAGAGTCAGAGAGTGAGAGAGTATGAGAATGAGAGAGTGAGAGAGTTAGAGATTGAGAGAGTGATAGTATGAGAGTGTGAGAGAGTGAGAGAGTGAGAGTGAGAGAGTATGAGAGTGAGAGAGAGAGTGAGAGAGTGAGAGTGTGAGAGAGAATGAGAGTGAGAGAGTGAGAGAGTGAGAGAGTGAGAGAGTGAGAGTGTGAGAGCGTGAGAGAGTGAGAAGTGAGAGAGTGAGAGAGTGAGAGAGAGAGTGAGAGAGTGTGAGTGAGAGAGAGTGAGAGAGTGAGAGAGTGAGAGTTTGAGAGTGTGAGTGAGAGTGTGAGAGTGTGAGAGTGTGAGAGAGTGAGAGAGTGAGAGACTATGAGAGTGAGAGAGTGTGAGACTGAGAGACTGAGAGAGTGAGCGAGTGAGAGAGTGAGAGTGTGAGAGTGAGAGAGTGTGAGATTGAGAGTGTGAGAATTAGAGAATGAGAGTGTATGAGAGTATGAGAGTGAGAGTGTGAGAGAGTGAGAGAGTGAGAGTGTGATAGTGCGAGAGAGTGATAGAGTGAGAGTGTGAGAGTGTGAGAGTGTGAGAGAGTGAGTGAGTGTGAGAGAGAGTGAGAGAGTGAGAGTGTGAGAGAGTATGAGATTGAGAGAGTGATAGTGTGATAGAGTGAGAGAGTGAGAGTGTGATAGTGTGAGAGAGTGATAGAGTGATAGAGTGAGAGTGTGAGAGTGTGAGAGTGTGAGAGAGTGAGAGAGTGAGAGAGAGAGTGAGAGAGTGAGAGAGAGTGAGACAGTGAGATTTTGAGAGTGTGAGTTTGAGTGTGAGAGTGCGAGAGAGTGAGAGAGTGAGAGACTATGAGAGTGAGAGAGTGTTAGATTGAGGGACTGAGAGAGTGTGAGAGTGAGAGTGTGAGAATGAGAGTGTGAGAGAGTGAGAGAGTGAGAGCGAGAGTGTGAGAGTGTGAGAGAAAGAGAGAGTGAGAGAGTATGAGAGTGAGAGACAGAGTGAGAGAGTGTGAGTGTGAGAGAGTATGAGATTGAGAGAGTGAGAGAGTGAGAGAGTGAGAGAATGAGAGTGATAGAGTGTGAGAGTGAGAGTGTGAGAGTGTGAGAGTGTGAGAAAGTGAGAGGGTGAGAGAGTGAGAGAGTGAGAGAGTGAGAGAATGAGAGAGTGTGAGAGTGAGAGTGTGAGAGTGTGAGAAAGTGAGAGTGTGAGAGAGTGAGAGAGTGAGAGACTGAGAGAGTGAGAGAGTGAGAGACGATGAGAGTGAGCGAGTGTGAGTACGAGAGTGTGAGAGTGTGAGAGTGAGAGAGTGAGAGTGTGAGAGTGTGAGAGAGTGAGAGAGTGAGAGTATGAGAGTGAGAGAGAGAGTGTGAGAGTGTGAGAGTGTGAGGGAGTGAGAGTGCGATAGTGTGAGAGAGTGAGAGTGTGAGAGAATGAGAAAGTGAGAGTGTGGGACTGTGAGAGTGTGAGAGTGAGAGAGAGTGAGAGAGTGAGAGTGAGAGAGTATGAGAGTGAGAGAGAGAGAGAGTGAGAGGATGAGAGAGTATGAGAGTGAGAGTGTGAGAGTGTGAGAGAGTGAGAGTGTGAGAGAGTGAGCGTGTGCGAGTGTGAGAGTGTGAGAGTGTGAGAGAGTGAGAGAGAGAGTATGAGAGTGAGAGAGAGAGAGTGAGGGGGTGAGAGAGTATGAGAGTGAGAGTGTGAGAGTGTGAGAGAGTGAGAGAGTGAGAGTGTGAGAGTGTTAGAGTGTGAGAGTTTGAGAGAGTGAGAGTGTGAGAGAGTGAGAGTGTGAGAGAGTGAGAGTGTGAGAGGGTTAGAGAGTGAGAGACTATGAGATTGAGAGAGTGTGAGATTGAGAGACTGAGAGAGTGAATGAGTGAGAGATTGAGAGAGTGAGTGTGTGAGTGTGTGAGAGTGAGAGAGTATGAGAGTGAGAGAGTGAGAGAGTGAGAGAGTGAGAGAGTTTGAGAGTATGAGAGTGAGAGAGTGAGAGAGTGAGAGAGTGAGAGAGTATGAGAATGAGAGAGTGAGAGAGTTAGAGATTGAGAGAGTGATAGTATGAGAGTGTGAGAGAGTGAGAGAGTGAGAGTGAGAGAGTATGAGAGTGAGAGAGAGAGTGAGAGAGTGAGAGTGTGAGAGAGAATGAGAGTGAGAGAGTGAGAGAGTGAGAGAGTGAGAGTGTGAGAGAGTGAGAGAGTGAGAGAGAGAGAGAGAGTGAGAGAGTGTGAGAGAGTGAGAGAGTGAGAGAGTGAGAGTTTGAGAGTGTGAGAGAGAGTGAGAGTGTGAGAGAGTATGAGATTGAGAGAGTGAGAGAGTGAGAGAGTGAGAGTGTGATAGTGTGAGAGAGTGATAGAGTGATAGAGTGAGAGTGTGAGAGTGTGAGAGTGTGAGAGAGTGAGAGAGTGAGAGAGTGAGAGAGAGAGTGAGAGAGTGAGAGAGTGAGAGTGTGAGAGTTTGAGAGTGTGAGAGAGAGTGTGAGAGTGTGAGAGTGTGAGAGAGTGAGAGAGTATGAGAGTGAGAGACAGAGTGAGAGAGTGAGAGTATGAGAGAGTATGAGAGCGAGAGAGTGAGAGAGTGAGAGAGTGAGAGAGTGAGAGTGAGAGTGTGAAAGTGTGAGAGTGTATGAGAGTGAGAGAGTGAGAGAGTGAGAGCGAGAGTTTGAGAGTGTGAGTGTGAGAGAGTTAGAGCGTGAGAGTGTGAGAGTGTGAGAGAGTGAGAGAGGGAGAGAGTGAGAGAGAGTGAGAGTGTGAGAGAGTGAGAGAGTGAGAGAGTGAGATAGTATGAGAGTGAGAAACAGACTGAGAGAGTGAGAGAGTGAGAGAGTGAGAGAGTGAGAGAGTGAGAGTGAGAGTGTGAGAGTGACAGTGTGAGAGTCTGAGAGTGTGAGAGAGTGAGAGAGAGAGGTGTGAGAGTGCGAGAGAGTGAGAGAGTGAGAGAGTGAGAGTGAGAGTGTGAGAGTGTGAGAGTGTGAGAAAGTGAGAGTGTGAGAGAGTGAGAGACTGAGAGAGTGAGAGAGTGAGAGACCATGAGAGTGAGAGAGTGTGAGTACGAGAGTGTGAGAGTGTGTGAGAGTGAGAGAGTGAGAGAGTGAGAGTGTGAGAGTGTGAGAGAGTGACAGTGTGAGAGTGTGAGAGTGTGAGAGATTGAGAGAGTGAGAGAGTGAGAGAGAGAGTGAGGGTGAGAGAGAGTGAGAGAGTGAGAGAGCGAGAGTTTGAGAGTGTGAGAGAGTGAGAGAGTGAGAGAGTGAGAGAGAGAGTGTGAGAGTGAGAGTGTGAGAGTGTGAGAAAGTGAGAGTGTGAGAGACTGAGAGAGTGAGAGAGTGAGAGACGATGAGCGTGAGAGAGTGTGAGTACGAGAGTGTGAGAGTGTGTGAGAGTGAGAGAGTGAGAGTGTGAGAGTGTGAGAGAGTGACAGTGTGAGAGTGTGAGAGTGTGAGAATGTGAGAGAGTGACAGAGTGAGAGAGTGAGAGAGAGTGAGAGTGAGATAGTGAGATAGTGAGAGAGTGAGAGTTTGAGAGTGTGAGTGAGAGTGTGAGAGTGTGAGAGAGTGAGAATGTGAGAGTGTGAGAGTGTGAAGTGAGAGAGTGTGAGATTGAGAGTGTGAGAATGGGAGAATGAGAGAGTATGAGAGTATGAGAGTGAGAGTGTGTGAGACTGAGAGACTGAGAGAGTGAGAGAGTGAGAGTGTGAGAGTGTGAAGTGAGAGAGTGTGAGAGTGTGAGAATGGGAGAATCAGAGAGTATGAGAGTATGAGAGTGAGAGTGCGAGAGAGTATGAGATTGAGAGAGTGAGAGAGTGAGAGAGTGAGAGTGTGATAGTGTGAGAGAGTGATAGAGTGATAGAGTGAGAGTGTGAGAGAGTATGAGAGTGAGAGACAGAGTGAGAGATTGAGAGTGTGAGAGTATGAGAGTGAGAGAGTGAGAGAGTGAGAGTGAGAGTGCGAGAGTGTGAGAGTGTGAGAGCGTGAGAATGTGAGAGAGCGAGAGTATGAGAGTGTGAGAGAGAGTGAGAGTGTGAGAGAGTATGAGATTGAGAGAGTGAAAGAGTGAGAGAGTGAGAGAGTGAGAGTGTGATAGTGTGAGAGAGTGATAGTGTGATAGAGTGAGAGTGTGAGAGTGTGAGAGTGTGAGAGAGTGAGAGAGTGAGAGTGTGAGAGAGTGAGAGAGAGAGTGAGAGAGTGTGAGAGAGTGAGAGAGTGAGAGAGTGAGAGTTTGAGAGTGTGAGTGAGAGTGTGAGAGTGTGAGAGAGTGAGAGAGCGAGAGAGTATGAGAGTGAGAGACAGAGTGAGAGAGTGAGAGTATGAGAGAGTATGAGAGTGAGAGAGTGAGAGAGTGAGTGAGTGAGAGAGTGAGAGTGAGAGTGTGAGAGTGTGAGAGAGTGAGAGAGTGAGAGAGTGTGAGAGTGAGAGTGTGAGAGTGTGAGAGTGTGAGAAAGTGAGAGTGTGAGAGAGTGTGTGAGAGTGTGAGAGAGTGAGAGAGTGAGAGACGATGCGAGTGAGAGAGTGATAGTGTGAGAGTGTGAGGAAGTGAGAGAGTGAGAGTATGAGTGAGAGAGAGAGTGAGAGAGTGAGAGTGTGAGAGAGTATGAGAGTGAGACAGTGTGAGTGTGAGAGTGTGAGAATGTGAGAGAGTGAGAGAGTGAGAGTGTGAGTGAGAGTGTGAGAGTGTGAGAGTTTGAGAGTGTGAGTGAGAGTGTGAGAGAGTGAGAGAGTGAGAGTGTGAGTGAGAGTGTGAGATTGTGAGAGTTTGAGAGTGTGAGTGAGAGTGTGAGAGTGTGAGAGTGTGAGAGAGTGAGAGAGTGAGAGAGTGAGAGACTATGAGAGTGAGACAGTGTGAGACTGAGAGACTATGAGAGTGAGAGAGTGAGAGTGTGAGAATGTGAGAGTGTGAGAGTGAAATAGTGTGAGAGTGAGAGACTATGAGAGTGAGAGAGTGAGAGTGTGAGAGTGTGAGAGAGTGGGAGTTTATGAGAGTGAGAGACAGAGTGACAGATTGAGAGTGTGAGAGAGTATGAGAGTGAGAGAGTGTGAGAGTGAGAGAGTGAGAGTGAGAGTGTGAGAGTGTGTGACAGTGAGAGCGTGAGATTGTGAGAGAGTGAGTTAGTATGAGAATGAGAGAGTGAGAGAGTGAGAGTGTGAGAGAGTGAGAGTATGAGAGTGTGAGAGAGTGAGAGTGAGAGAGTATGAGAGTGAAAGATGGAGTGAGAGAGTGACAGTGTGAGAGAGTATGAGAGTGAGAGAGTGAAAGTGTGAGAGAGTGAGAGTGTGAGAGAGTTATAGAGTGATAGAGTGAGAGTGTGAGAGTGGGAGAGTGTGAGAGAGTGAGAGAGTGAGAGAGAGAGTGAGAGAGTGAGAGAGAGTGAGAGAGTGAGAGACTATGAGAGTGAGAGAGTGTGAGACTGAGAGACTGAGAGAGTGTGAGAGTGTGAAGTGAGAGAGTGTGAGAGTGAGAGTGTGAGAATGGGAGAATCAGAGAGTGTGAGAGTATGAGAGTGAGAGTGTGAGAGAGTATGAGATTGAGAGAGTGAGAGAGGGAGAGAGTGAGAGAGTGAGAGTGTGATAGTGTGAGAGAGTGATAGAGTGATAGAGTGAGTGTGTGAGAGAGTATGAGAGTGAGAGACAGAGTGAGAGATTGAGAGTGTGCGAGTATGAGAGTGAGAGAGTGAGAGAGTGAGAGAGTGAGAGTGAGAGTGTGAGAGTGTGAGAGAGTGAGAGTGGGAGAGAGTATGAGATTGAGAGAGTGAAAGAGTGAGAGACTGAGAGAGTGAGAGTGTGATAGTGTGAGAGAGTGATAGAGTGATAGAGTGAGAGTGTGAGAGTGTGAGAGTGTGAGAGAGTGAGAGAGTGAGAGTGTGAGAGAGTGAGAGAGAGAGTGAGAGAGTGAGAGAGTGAGAGAGTGAGAGTTTGAGAGTGTGAGTGAGAGTGTGAGAGTGTTAGAGAGTGAGAGAGTGAGAGAGTATGAGAGTGAGAGACAGAGTGAGAGAGTGAGAGTATGAGAGAGTATGAGAGTGAGAGAGTGAGAGAGTGTGTGAGTGAGAGAGTGAGAGTGAGAGTGTGAGAGTGTGAGAGAGTGAGAGAGTGAGAGAGTGTGAGAGTGAGAGTGTGAGAGTGTGAGAGTGTGAGAAAGTGAGAGTGTGAGAGAGTGCGCGAGAGTGTGAGAGAGTGAGAGAGTGAGAGACGATGCGAGTGAGAGAGTGTGTGTGTACGAGAGTGTGAGAGTGTGTGAGAGTGAGAGAGTGAGCGAGTGAGAGAGTGAGAGTGTGAGAGTGTGAGGGAGTGAGAGAGTGAGAGTATGAGTGAGAGAGAGAGTGAGAGAGTGAGAGTGTGAGAGAGTATGAGAGTGAGACAGTGTGAGTGTGAGAGTGTGAGAGTTTGAGAATGTGAGAGAGTGAGAGAGTGAGAGTGTGAGAGTGTGAGAGTGTGAGAGTTTGAGAGTGTGAGTGAGAGAGTGAGAGAGTGAGAGAGTGAGAGTGTGAGAGTGTGAGTGAGAGTGTGAGAGTGTGAGAATGTGAGAGCGTGAGAGAGTGAGAGAGTGAGAGACTATGAGAGTGAGATAGTGTGAGAGTGAGAGACTATGAGAGTGAGAGAGCGAGAGTGTGAGAGTTTGAGAGTGAGAGAGTATGAGAGTGAGAGACAGAGTGAGAGATTGAGAGTCTGAGAGAGTATGAGAGTGAGAGAGTGAGAGGGTGAGAGAGTGAGAGAGTGAGAGTGAGAGTGTGAGAGTGTGAGAGAGTGAGAGCGTGAGATTGTGAGAGAGTGAGTTAGTATGAGAATGAGAGAGTGAGAGAGTGAGAGTGTGAGAGAGTGAGAGTATGAGAGTGTGAGAGAGTGAGAGTGAGAGAGTATGAGAGTGAAAGTTGGAGTGAGAGAGTGACAGTGTGAGAGAGTATGAGAGTGAGAGAGTGAAAGTGTGAGAGAGAGTGAGAGAGTGAGAGAGAGTGAGAGAATGAGAGAGTGAGAGACTATGAGAGTGAGAGAGTGTGAGACTGAGAGACTGAGAGAGTGTGAGAGTGAGAGTGAGTGTGTGAGAGAGTGAGAGAGTGAGAGTATGAGAGAGAGAGACAGAGTGAGAGAGTGAGAGTGTGAGAGAGTATGAGAGTGAGAGAGTGAGAGAGTGAGAGAGTGAGAGAGTGAGCGTTTGAGAGTGTGAGTGAGAGTGTGAGAGTGTGAGAGAGTGAGAGAGTGAGAGACTATGAGAGTGAGAGAGTGTAAGGCTGAGAGACTGAGAGAGTGAGAGAGTGAGAGTGTGAGAGTGGGATAGTGTGAGAGTGAGAGAGTATGAGAGTAAGAGCGTGAGAGAGTGAGAGAGTGAGAGTGAGAGTGAGAGAGTGAGAGTGTGAGAGCGTGAGCGAGTATGACAGTGAGAGAGTGAGAGAGTGAGAGTGTGAGAGAGTGAGAGTATGAGAGCGTGAGAGAGTGAGAGAGTGTGAGAGAGTATGAGATTGAGTGAGTGAGAGAGTGTGAGAGAGTGAGAGAGTGAGAGAGTGAGAGTTTGAGAGTGTGAGTGAGAGTGTGAGAGAGTGAGAGAGTGAGAGAGTGAGAGACAGAGTGAGAGAGTGAGAGTGTGAGAGAGTATGAGAGTGAGAGAGTGAGTGATTGAGAGAGTGAGAGTGAGAGTGTGAGAGTGTGAGAGTGTGAGAGTGTGAGAGCGTGAGAGTGTGAGAGAGTGAGAGAGTGAGAGAGTGTGAGAGTGAGAGTGTGAGAGTGTGAGAGTGTGAGAGTGTGAGAGAGTGTGTGAGAGTGTGAGAGAGTGACAGAGTGAGAGACGATGAGAGAGAGAGAGTGTGAGTACGAGAGTGTGAGAGTGTGCGAGAGTGAGAGAGTGAGCGAGTGAGAGAGTGAGAGAGTGAGAGACTATGAGAGTGAGAGAGTGTGAGACTGAGAGACTGAGAGAGTGAGAGAGTGAGAGAGTGAGAATGTGAGAATGTGAGAGTGTGAGAGTGAGAGAGTGAGAGAGTGTGAGAGTGAGAGTGTGAGAATGAGCGAATGAGAGAGTATGAGAGTGAGAGAGTGAGAGAGTGAGTGTGTGAGAGAGTGAGAGAGTATGAGAGTGAGAGACAGAGTGAGAGAGTGAGAGTGTGAGAGAGTATGAGAGTGAGAGAGTGAGAGAGTGAGAGAGTGAGAGAGTGAGAGAGTGAGAGAGTGAGAGTTTGAGAGTGTGAGTGAGAGTGTGAGAGTGTGAGAGAGTGAGAGAGTGAGAGAGTGAGAGACTATGAGAGTGAGAGAGTGTGAGGCTGAGAGACTGAGAGAGTGAGAGTGTGAGAGTGTGAGAGTGAGAGAGAGAGAGAGTGTGAGAGTGAGAGTGTGAGAATGAGCGAATGAGAGAGTATGAGAGTGAGAGAGTGAGAGAGTGAGTGTGTGAGAGAGTGAGAGAGTATGAGAGTGAGAGACAGAGTGAGAGAGTGAGAGTGTGAGAGAGTATGAGAGTGAGAGAGTGAGAGAGTGAGAGAGTGAGAGAGTGAGAGAGTGAGAGAGTGAGAGTTTGAGAGTGTGAGTGAGAGTGTGAGAGTGTGAGAGAGTGAGAGAGTGAGAGACTATGAGAGTGAGAGAGTGTGAGGCTGAGAGACTGAGAGAGTGAGACAGTGAGAGTGTGAGAGTGTGAGAGTGTGAGAGTGAGAAAGTGTGAGAGTGAGAGAGTATGAAAGTAAGAGAGTGAGAGAGTGAGAGAGAGAGAGTGAGAGTGTGAGAGAGTGAGAGAGTAAGAGAGTGAGAGTATGAAAGTGTGAGTGAGAGTATGAGAGTGTGAGAGAGTGAGAATGTGAGAGTGTGAGAGTGTGAAGTGAGAGAGTGTGAGAGTGAGAGTGTGAGAATGGGAGAATGAGAGAGTATGAGAGTATGAGAGTGAGACTGTGTGAGACTGAGAGACTGAGAGCGTGAGAGAGTGAGAGAGTGAGAGTGTGAGAATGTGAAAGTGTGAGAGTGTGAAGTGAGAGAGTGTGAGAGTGAGAGTGTGAGAATGGGAGAATGAGAGAGTATGAGAGTAAGAGAGTGAGAGTGTGAGAGTGTGAGAGAGTAAGAGAGTGAGAGGCAGAGTGAGAGATTGAGAGTGTGAGAGAGTATGAGAGTGAGAGTGTGAGAGAGTGAGAGAGTGAGACTGAGAGTGTGAGAGTGTGAGAGTGTGAGAGCGGGAGAGTGTGAGAGAATGAGAGTATGAGAGTGTGAGAGAGAGTGAGAGTGTGAGAGAGTATGAGATTGAGTGAGTGAGAGAGTGAGAGAGTGAGAGAGTGAGAGTGTGATTGTGTGAGAGAGTGATAGAGTGATAGAGTGAGAGTGTGAGAGTGGGAGAGTGTGAGAGAGTGAGAGAGTGTGAGAGAGTGAGAGAGTGAGAGACTATGAGAGTGAGAGAGTGTGCGACTGAGAGACTATGAGAGTGAGAGAGTGAGAGTGTGAGAATGTGAGAGTGTGAGAGTGAGATAGTGTGAGAGTGAGAGACTATGAGAGTGAGAGAGCGAGAGTGTGAGAGTTTGAGAGAGTGAGAGAGTATGAGAGTGAGAGACAGAGTGAGAGATTGAGAGTGTGAGAGAGTATGAGAGTGAGAGAGTGAGAGGGTGAGAGAGTGAGAGAGTGAGAGTGAGAGTGTGAGAGTGTGAGAGAGTGAGAGCGTGAGATTGTGAGAGAGTGAGTTAGTATGAGAATGAGAGAGTGAGAGAGTGAGAGTGTGAGAGAGTGAGAGTATGAGAGTGTGAGAGAGTGAGAGTGAGAGAGTATGAGAGTGAAAGATGGAGTGAGAGAGTGACAGTGTGAGAGAGTATGAGAGTGAGAGAGTGAACGTGTGAGAGAGTGAGAGTGTGAGAGAGTTATAGAGTGATAGAGTGAGAGTGTGAGAGTGGGAGAGTGTGAGAGAGTGAGAGAGTGAGAGAGAGAGTGAGAGAGTGAGAGAGAGTGAGAGAATGAGAGAGTGAGAGACTATGAGAGTGAGAGAGTGTGAGACTGAGAGCCTGAGAGAGTGTGAGAGTGAGAGAGAGAGTGTGTGAGAGAGTGAGAGTGAGAGTATGAGAGAGAGAGACAGAGTGAGAGTGTGAGAGAGTATGAGAGTGAGAGAGTGAGAGTGAGAGAGTGAGAGAGTGAGCGTTTGAGAGTATGAGTGAGAGTGTGAGAGTGTGAGAGTGTGAGAGAGTGAGAGAGTGAGAGAGTGAGAGACTATGAGAGTGAGAGAGTGTGAGGCTGAGAGACTGAGAGAGTGAGAGTGTGAGAGTGTGAGAGTGTGAGAGTGTGAGAGTGAGAGAGAGAGAGAGTGTGAGAGTGAGAGTGTGAGAATGAGCGAATGAGAGAGTATGAGAGTGAGAGAGTGAGAGAGTGAGTGTGTGAGAGAGTGAGAGAGTATGAGAGTGAGAGACAGAGTGAGAGAGTGAGAGTGTGAGAGAGTATGAGAGTGAGAGAGTGAGAGAGTGAGAGAGTGAGAGAGTGAGAGAGTGAGAGTTTGAGAGTGTGAGTGAGAGTGTGAGAGTGTGAGAGAGTGAGAGAGTGAGAGAGTGAGAGACTATGAGAGTGAGAGTGTGTGAGGCTGAGAGACGATGAGAGAGTGAGAGAGTGAGAGTGTGAGAGTGTGAGAGTGAGATAGTGTGAGAGTGAGAGAGTATGAGAGTAAGAGCGTGAGAGAGTGAGAGAGTGAGAGTGAGAGTGAGAGTGTGAGAGTGTGAGAGAGTGAGCGAGTATGAGAATGAGAGAGTGAGAGAGTGAGAGTGTGAGAGAGTGAGAGTATGAGAGCGTGAGAGAGTGAGAGAGTGAGAGAGTGTGAGTGTGAGAGAGTGAGAGAGAGTTAGTGTGAGAGCGTGAGAGAGTGAGAGAGTGAAAGAGTGAGAGAGTGAGAGTATGAGAGTGTGAGAGAGTGAGAGTGAGAGAGTATGAGAGTGAGAGAGAGAGTGAGAGAGTGACAGTGTGAGAGAGTATGAGAGTGAGAGAGTGAAAGAGTGAGAGAGTGACAGTGTGAGAGAGTTATAGAGTGATAGAGTGAGAGTGTGAGAGTGGGAGAGTGTGAGAGAGTGAGAGAGTGAGAGAGAGAGTGAGAGATTGAGAGAGAGTGAGAGAGTGAGAGAGTGAGAGACTATGAGAGTGACAGAGTGTGAAACTGAGAGACTGAGAGAGTGAGAGAGTGAGAGAGTGAGAGTGTGAGAATGTGAGAGTGTGAGAGTGAGAGAGTGAGAGAGTGTTAGAGCGAGAGTGTGAGAATGAGAGAATGAGAGAGTATGAAAGTGAGAGAGTGAGTGTGTGTGAGAGTATGAGAGTGAGAGTGAGAGAGTGAGAGAGTGAGAGAGTGAGAGTTTGAGAGTGTGAGTGAGAGTGTGAGAGTGTGAGAGTGTGAGAGAGTGCCAGAGTGAGAGAGTGAGAGACTATGAGAATGAGAGTGTGTGAGGCTGAGAGACGATTAGAGAGTGAGAGAGTGAGAGTGTGAGAGTGTGAGAG
Organism: Chiloscyllium plagiosum; assembly: GCF_037043375.1. Lineage (NCBI taxonomy): Eukaryota > Metazoa > Chordata > Chondrichthyes > Orectolobiformes > Hemiscylliidae > Chiloscyllium > Chiloscyllium plagiosum. Next base: position 72,321,438 of record NW_028270175.1, on the reverse strand, counting down.
TGAGATAGTGTGAGAGTGAGAGAGTATGAGAGTAAGAGAGTGAGAGAGTGAGAGAGTGAGAGTGAGAGTGCGAGAGTGTGAGAGAGTGAGAGAGTATGAGAGTGAGAGAGTGAGAGTGTGAGAGAGTGAGAGTTTGAGAGCGTGAGAGAGTGAGAGAGTGTGAGTGTGAGACAGTGAGAGAGTGTGAGTGTGAGAGAGTGAGAGAGTGAGAGAGTGAAAGAGTGTGAGAGTGAGAGTGTGAGAGAGTTATAGAGTGATAGAGTGAGAGTGTGAGAGTGTGAGAGTGTGAGAGAGTGAGAGAGTGAGAGAGTGAGAGAGAGTGAGAGTGTGAGAGAGTGAGAGACTATGAGAGTGAGAGTGTGAGACTGAGGGAGTGAGAGAGTGAGAGAGTGAGAGTGTGAGAATGTGAGAGTGTGAGAGTGAGAGAGTGAGAGAGTGTGAGAGTGAGAGTGTGAGAATGAGAGAGTATGAGAGTGAGAGAGTGAGAGTGTGAGAATGTGAGAGTGTGAGAGTGAGATAGTGTGAGAGTGAGAGAGTATGAGAGTGAGAGAGTGAGAGAGTGAGAGAGTGAGAGAGTGAGAGTGTGAGAGTGTGAGAGAGTGAGAGAGTATGAGAGTGAGAGACAGAGTGAGAGATTGAGAGTGTGAGAGAGTATGGGAGTGAGAGAGTGAGAGAGTGAGAGAGTGAGAGAGTGAGAGTGAGAGAGTGAGAGTGTGAGAGAGTGAGAGCGTGAGAGAGTGAGAGTATGAGAGTGTGAGAGAGAGTCAGAGTGTGAGAGAGTATGAGATTGAGAGAGTGAGAGAGTGAGAGTGTGATAGTGTGAGAGAGTGATAGAGTGTTAGAGTGAGAGTGTGAGAGTGGGAGAGTGTGAGAGAGTGAGAGAGGGTGAGAGAGTGAGAGAGTGAGAGACTATGAGAGTGAGAGAGTGTGCGACTGAGAGACTATGAGAGTGAGAGAGTGAGAGTGTGAGAATGTGAGAGTGTGAGAGTGAGATAGTGTGAGAGTGAGAGACTATGAGAGTGAGAGAGCGAGAGTGTGAGAGTTTGAGAGAGTGAGAGAGTATGAGAGTGAGAGACAGAGTGAGAGATTGAGAGTGTGAGAGAGTATGAGAGTGAGAGGGTGAGAGAGTGAGAGAGTGAGAGTGAGAGTGTGAGAGTGTGAGAGAGTGAGAGCGTGAGATTGTGAGAGAGTGAGTTAATATGAGAATGAGAGAGTGAGAGAGTGAGAGTGTGAGAGAGTGAGAGTATGAGAGTGTGAGAGAGTGAGAGTGAGAGAGTATGAGAGTGAAAGATGGAGTGAGAGAGTGACAGTGTGAGAGAGTATGAGAGTGAGAGAGTGAAAGTGTGAGAGAGTGAGAGTGTGAGAGAGTCATAGAGTGATAGAGTGAGAGTGTGAGAGTGGGAGAGTGTGAGAGAGTGAGAGAGAGTGAGAGAGAGAGTGAGAGAGTGAGAGAGAGCGAGAGAATGAGAGAGTGAGAGACTATGAGAGTGAGAGAGTGTGAGACTGAGAGCCTGAGAGAGTGTGAGAGTGAGAGAGAGAGTGTGTGAGAGAGTGAGAGAGTGAGAGTATGAGAGAGAGAGACAGAGTGAGAGAGTGGGAGTGTGAGAGTGTATGAGAGTGAGTTATAGAGTGAGTTTGAGAGAGTGAGAGAGTGAGCGTTTGAGAGTGTGAGTGAGAGTGTGAGAGTGTGAGAGTGTGAGAGAGTGAGAGAGTGAGAGAGTGAGAGACTATGAGAGTGAGAGAGTGTGAGGCTGAGAGACTGAGAGAGTGAGAGAGTGAGAGTGTGAGAGTGAGATAGTGTGAGAGTGAGAGAGTATGAGAGTAAGAGCGTGAGAGAGTGAGAGAGTGAGAGTGAGAGTGTGAGAGTGTGAGAGAGTGAGCGAGTATGAGAGTGAGAGAGTGAGAGAGTGAGAGTGTGAGAGAGTGAGAGTATGAGAGCGTGAGAGAGTGAGAGAGTGAGAGAGTGTGAGTGTGAGAGAGTGAGAGAGTGTGAGTGTGAGAGAGTGAGAGTGTGAGAGAGTGAGAGTGAGAGAGTATGAGAGTGAGAGAGAGAGTGAGAGAGTGACAGTGTGAGAGAGTATGAGAGTGAGAGAGTGAAAGAGTGAGAGAGTGACAGTGTGAGAGAGTTATAGAGTGATAGAGTGAGAGTGTGAGAGTGGGAGAGTGTGAGAGAGTGAGAGAGTGAGAGAGAGAGTGAGAGATTGAGAGAGAGTGAGAGAGTGAGAGAGTGAGAGACTATGAGAGTGAGAGAGTGTGAAACTGAGAGACTGAGAGAGTGAGAGAGTGAGAGAGTGAGAGTGTGAGAATGTGAGAGTGTGAGAGTGAGAGAGTGAGAGAGTGTTAGAGTGAGAGTGTGAGAATGAGAGAATGAGAGAGTATGAAAGTGAGAGAGTGAGTGTGTGAGAGAGTGAGAGAGTGAGAGAGTATGAGAGAGAGAGACAGAGTGAGAGAGTGAGAGTGTGAGAGAGTATGAGAGTGAGAGTGAGAGAGTGTGAGAGTGAGAGTGTGAGAGAGTTATAGAGTGATAGAGTGAGAGTGTGAGAGTGTGAGAGTGTGAGAGAGTGAGAGAGTGAGAGAGTGAGAGAGAGTGAGAGTGTGAGAGAGTGAGAGACTATGAGAGTGAGAGTGTGAGACTGAGGGAGTGAGAGAGTGAGAGAGTGAGAGTGTGAGAATGTGAGAGTGTGAGAGTGAGAGAGTGAGAGATTGTGAGAGTGAGAGTGTGAGAATGAGAGAGTATGAGAGTGAGAGAGTGAGAGTGTGAGAATGTGAGAGTGTGAGAGTGAGATAGTGTGAGAGTGAGAGAGTATGAGAGTGAGAGAGTGAGAGAGTGAGAGAGTGAGAGAGTGAGAGTGTGAGAGTGTGAGAGAGTGAGAGAGTATGAGAGTGAGAGACAGAGTGAGAGATTGAGAGTGTGAGAGAGTATGGGAGTGAGAGAGTGAGAGAGTGAGAGAGTGAGAGTGAGAGAGTGAGAGTGTGAGAGAGTGAGAGCGTGAGAGAGTGAGAGTATGAGAGTGTGAGAGAGAGTCAGAGTGTGAGAGAGTATGAGATTGAGAGAGTGAGAGAGTGAGAGTGTGATAGTGTGAGAGAGTGATAGAGTGTTAGAGTGAGAGTGTGAGAGTGGGAGAGTGTGAGAGAGTGAGAGAGGGTGAGAGAGTGAGAGAGTGAGAGACTATGAGAGTGAGAGAGTGTGCGACTGAGAGACTATGAGAGTGAGAGAGTGAGAGTGTGAGAATGTGAGAGTGTGAGAGTGAGATAGTGTGAGAGTGAGAGACTATGAGAGTGAGAGAGCGAGAGTGTGAGAGTTTGAGAGAGTGAGAGAGTATGAGAGTGAGAGACAGAGTGAGAGATTGAGAGTGTGAGAGAGTATGAGAGTGAGAGAGTGAGAGGGTGAGAGAGTGAGAGAGTGAGAGTGAGAGTGTGAGAGTGTGAGAGAGTGAGAGCGTGAGATTGTGAGAGAGTGAGTTAATATGAGAATGAGAGAGTGAGAGAGTGAGAGTGTGAGAGAGTGAGAGTATGAGAGTGTGAGAGAGTGAGAGTGAGAGAGTATGAGAGTGAAAGATGGAGTGAGAGAGTGACAGTGTGAGAGAGTATGAGAGTGAGAGAGTGAAAGTGTGAGAGAGTGAGAGTGTGAGAGAGTCATAGAGTGATAGAGTGAGAGTGTGAGAGTGGGAGAGTGTGAGAGAGTGAGAGAGAGTGAGAGAGAGAGTGAGAGAGTGAGAGAGAGCGAGAGAATGAGAGAGTGAGAGACTATGAGAGTGAGAGAGTGTGAGACTGAGAGCCTGAGAGAGTGTGAGAGTGAGAGAGAGAATGTGTGAGAGAGTGAGAGAGTGAGAGTATGAGAGAGAGAGACAGAGTGAGAGAGTGGGAGTGTGAGAGTGTATGAGAGTGAGAGAGTGAGAGTGAGAGAGTGAGAGCGTGAGCGTTTGAGAGTGTGAGTGAGAGTGTGAGAGTGTGAGAGTGTGAGAGAGTGAGAGAGTGAGAGAGTGAGAGACTATGAGAGTGAGAGAGTGTGAGGCTGAGAGACTGAGAGAGTGAGAGAGTGAAAGTGTGAGAGTGAGATAGTGTGAGAGTGAGAGAGTATGAGAGTTATTGCGTGAGAGAGTGAGAGAGTGAGAGTGAGAGTGTGAGAGTGTGAGAGAGTGAGCGAGTATGAGAGTGAGAGAGTGAGAGTGTGAGAGAGTGAGAGTATGAGAGCGTGAGAGAGTGAGAGAGTGAGAGAGTGTGAGTGTGAGAGAGTGAGAGAGTGTGAGTGTGAGAGAGTGAGAGTGTGAGCGAGTGAGAGTGAGAGAGTATGAGAGTGAGAGAAAGAGTGAGAGAGTGACAGTGTGAGAGAGTATGAGAGTGAGAGAGTGAAAGAGTGAGAGAGTGACAGTGTGAGAGAGTTATAGAGTGATAGAGTGAGAGTGTGAGAGTGGGAGAGTGTGAGAGAGTGAGAGAGTGAGAGAGAGAGTGAGAGATTGAGAGAGAGTGAGAGAGTGAGAGAGTGAGAGACTATGAGAGTGAGAGAGTGTGAAACTGAGAGACTGAGAGAGTGAGAGAGTGAGAGAGTGAGAGTGTGAGAATGTGAGAGTGTGAGAGTGAGAGCGTGAGAGAGTGTTAGAGTGAGAGTGTGAGAATGAGAGAATGAGAGAGTATGAAAGTGAGAGAGTGAGTGTGTGAGAGAGTGAGAGAGTGAGAGAGTATGAGAGAGAGAGACAGAGTGAGAGAGTGAGAGTGTGAGAGAGTATGAGAGTGAGAGTGAGAGAGTGAGAGAGTGAGAGAGTGAGAGTTTGAGAGTGTGAGTGAGAGTGTGAGAGTGTGAGAGAGTGAGAGAGTGAGAGACTATGAGAGTGAGAGTGTGTGAGGCTGAGAGACGATGAGAGAGTGAGAGAGTGAGAGTGTGAGAGTGAGATAGTGTGAGAGTGAGAGAGTATGAGAGTAAGAGAGCGAGAGAGTGAGAGAGTGAGAGAGTGAGAGTGAGAGTGTGAGAGTGTGAGAGAGTGAGAGAGTATGAGAGTGAGAGAGTGAGAGAGTGAGAGTGTGAGAGAGTGAGAGTTTGAGAGCGTGAGAGAGTGAGAGAGTGAGAGAGTGTGAGTGTGAGACAGTGAGAGAGTGTGAGTGTGAGAGAGTGAGAGAGTGAGAGAGTGAAAGAGTGTGAGAGTGAGAGTGTGAGAGAGTTATAGAGTGATAGAGTGAGAGTGTGAGAGTGTGAGAGTGTGAGAGAGTGAGAGAGTGAGAGAGTGAGAGAGTGAGAGAGTGAGAGAGAGTGAGAGTGTGAGAGAGTGAGAGTATGAGAGTGTGAGAGAGAGTCAGAGTGTGAGAGAGTATGAGATTGAGAGAGTGAGAGAGTGAGAGTGTGATAGCGTGAGAGAGTGATAGAGTGTTAGAGTGAGAGTGTGAGAGTGGGAGAGTGTGAGAGAGTGAGAGAGGGTGAGAGAGTGAGAGAGTGAGAGACTATGAGAGTGGGAGAGTGTGCGACTGAGAGACTATGAGAGTGAGAGAGTGAGAGTGTGAGAATGTGAGAGTGTGAGAGTGAGATAGTGTGAGAGTGAGAGACTATGAGAGTGAGAGAGCGAGAGTGTGAGAGTTTGAGAGAGTGAGAGAGTATGAGAGTGAGAGACAGAGTGAGAGATTGAGAGTGTGAGAGAGTATGAGAGTGAGAGAGTGAGAGGCTGAGAGAGTGAGAGAGTGAGAGTGAGAGTGTGAGAGTGTGAGAGAGTGAGAGCGTGAGATTGTGAGAGAGTGAGTTAGTATGAGAATGAGAGAGTGAGAGAGTGAGAGTGTGAGAGAGTGAGAGTATGAGAGTGTGAGAGAGTGAGAGTGAGAGAGTATGAGAGTGAAAGATGGAGTGAGAGAGTGACAGTGTGAGAGAGTATGAGAGTGAGAGAGTGAAAGTGTGAGAGAGTGAGTGTGTGAGAGAGTTATAGAGTGATAGAGTGAGAGTGTGAGAGTGGGAGAGTTTGAGAGAGTGAGAGAGTGAGAGAGAGAGTGAGAGAGTGAGAGAGAGTGAGAGAATGAGAGAGTGAGAGACTATGAGAGTGAGAGAGTGTGAGACTGAGAGCCTGAGAGAGTGTGAGAGTGAGACAGAGTGTGTGTGAGAGAGTGAGAGAGTGAGAGAGTATGAGAGTGAGAGAGTGAGAGTGAGAGAGTGAGAGAGTGAGCGTTTGAGAGTGTGAGTGAGAGTGTGAGAGTGTGAGAGTGTGAGAGAGTGAGAGAGTGAGAGAGTGAGAGACTATGAGAGTGAGAGAGTGTGAGGCTGAGAGACTGAGAGAGTGAGAGAGTGAGAGTGTGAGAGTGAGATAGTGTGAGAGTGAGAGAGTATGAGAGTAAGAGCGTGAGAGAGTGAGAGAGTGAGAGTGAGAGTGTGAGAGTGTGAGAGAGTGAGCGAGTATGAGAGTGAGAGAGTGAGAGAGTGAGAGTGTGAGAGAGTGAGAGTATGAGAGCGTGAGAGAGTGAGAGAGTGAGAGAGTGTGAGTGTGAGAGAGTGAGAGAGTGTGAGTGTGAGAGAGTAAGAGTGTGAGAGAGTGAGAGTGAGAGAGTATGAGAGTGAGAGAGAGAGTGAGAGAGTGACAGTGTGAGAGAGTATGAGAGTGAGAGAGTGAAAGAGTGAGAGAGTGACAGTGTGAGAGAGTTATAGAGTGATAGAGTGAGAGTGTGAGAGTGGGAGAGTGTGAGAGAGTGAGAGAGTGAGAGGGAGAGTGAGAGATTGAGAGAGAGTGAGAGAGTGAGAGAGTGAGAGACTATGAGAGTGAGAGAGTGTGAACCTGAGAGACTGAGAGAGTGAGAGAGTGAGAGAGTGAGAGTGTGAGAATGTGAGAGTGTGAGAGTGAGAGAGTGAGAGAGTGTTAGAGTGAGAGTGTGAGAATGAGAGAATGAGAGAGTATGAAAGTGAGAGAGTGAGTGTGTGAGAGAGTGAGAGAGTGAGAGAGTATGAGAGAGAGAGACAGAGTGAGAGAGTGAGAGTGTGAGAGAGTATGAGAGTGAGAGTGAGAGAGTGAGAGAGTGAGAGAGTGAGAGTTTGAGAGTGTGAGTGAGAGTGTGAGAGTGTGAGAGTGTGAGAGAGTGAGAGAGTGAGAGAGTGAGAGACTATGAGAGTGAGAGTGTGTGAGGCTGAGAGACGATGAGAGAGTGAGAGAGTGAGAGTGTGAGAGTGTGAGAGTGAGATAGTGTGAGAGTGAGAGAGTAAGAGAGTAAGAGAGTGAGAGAGTGAGAGAGTGAGAGAGTGAGAGTGAGAGTGTGAGAGTGTGAGAGAGTGAGAGAGTATGAGAGTGAGAGAGTGAGAGAGTGAGAGTGTGAGAGAGTGAGAGTTTGAGAGCGTGAGAGAGTGAGAGAGTGAGAGAGTGTGAATGTGAGACAGTGAGAGAGTGTGAGTGTGAGAGAGTGAGAGAGTGAGAGAGTGAAAGAGTGTGAGAGTGAGAGTGTGAGAGAGTTATAGAGTGATAGAGTGAGAGTGTGAGAGTGTGAGAGTGTGAGAGAGTGAGATAGTGAGACAGTGAGAGAGTGAGAGAGAGTGAGAGTGTGAGAGAGTGAGAGACTATGAGAGTGAGAGTGTGAGACTGAGAGAGTGAGAGAGTGAGCGAGTGAGAGTGAGAGAGTGAGAGAGTGTGAGAGTGAGAGAGTGAGAGAGTGTGAGAGTGAGAGTGTGAGAATGAGAGAGTATGAGAGTGAGAGAATGAGAGAGTGAGAGAGTGAGAGAGTGAGAGAGTGAGAGACTATGAGAGTGAGAGTGTGTGAGGCTGAGAGACGATGAGAGCGTGAGAGAGTGAGAGTGTGAGAGTGTGAGAGTGAGATAGTGTGAGAGTGAGAGAGTAAGAGAGTAAGAGAGTGAGAGAGTGAGAGAGTGAGAGAGTGAGAGTGAGAGTGTGAGAGTGTGAGAGAGTGAGAGAGTATGAGAGTGAGAGAGTGAGAGAGTGAGAGTGTGAGAGAGTGAGAGTTTGAGAGCGTGAGAGAGTGAGAGAGTGAGAGAGTGTGAGTGTGAGACAGTGAGAGAGTGTGAGTGTGAGAGAGTGAGAGAGTGAGAGAGTGAAAGAGTGTGAGAGTGAGAGTGTGAGAGAGTTATAGAGTGATAGAGTGAGAGTGTGAGAGTGTGAGAGTGTGAGAATGAGAGAGTATGAGAGTGAGAGAATGAGAGAGTGAGAGTGTGAGAGAGTGAGAGACTATGAGAGTGAGAGTGTGAGACTGAGAGAGTGAGAGAGTGAGAGAGTGAGAGTGAGAGTGTGAGAGAGTGTGAGAGTGAGAGAGTGAGAGAGTGTGAGAGTGAGAGTGTGAGAATGAGAGAGTATGAGAGTGAGAGAATGAGAGAGTGAGAGAGTGAGAGTGTGAGAGAGTGAGAGACTATGAGAGTGAGAGTGTGTGAGGCTGAGAGACGATGAGAGAGTGAGAGAGTGAGAGAGTGAGAGTGTGAGAGTGAGATAGTGTGAGAGTGAGAGAGTAAGAGAGTAAGAGAGTGAGAGAGTGAGAGAGTGAGAGAGTGAGAGTGAGAGTGTGAGAGTGTGAGAGAGTGAGAGACTATGAGAGTGAGAGTGTGAGACTGAGAGAGTGAGAGAGTGAGCGAGTGAGAGTGAGAGAGTGAGAGAGTGTGAGAGTGAGAGAGTGAGAGAGTGTGAGAGTGAGAGTGTGAGAATGAGAGAGTATGAGAGTGAGAGAATGAGAGAGTGAGAGAGTGAGAGAGTGAGAGAGTGAGAGACTATGAGAGTGAGAGTGTGTGAGGCTGAGAGACGATGAGAGCGTGAGAGAGTGAGAGTGTGAGAGTGTGAGAGTGAGATAGTGTGAGAGTGAGAGAGTAAGAGAGTAAGAGAGTGAGAGAGTGAGAGAGTGAGAGAGTGAGAGTGAGAGTGTGAGAGTGTGAGAGAGTGAGAGAGTATGAGAGTGAGAGAGTGAGAGAGTGAGAGTGTGAGAGAGTGAGAGTTTGAGAGCGTGAGAGAGTGAGAGAGTGAGAGAGTGTGAGTGTGAGACAGTGAGAGAGTGTGAGTGTGAGAGAGTGAGAGAGTGAGAGAGTGAAAGAGTGTGAGAGTGAGAGTGTGAGAGAGTTATAGAGTGATAGAGTGAGAGTGTGAGAGTGTGAGAGTGTGAGAATGAGAGAGTATGAGAGTGAGAGAATGAGAGAGTGAGAGAGTGAGAGTGTGAGAGAGTGAGAGACTATGAGAGTGAGAGTGTGAGACTGAGAGAGTGAGAGAGTGAGAGAGTGAGAGTGAGAGTGTGAGAGAGTGTGAGAGTGAGAGAGTGAGTGAGTGTGAGAGTGAGAGTGTGAGATTGAGAGAGTATGAGAGTGAGAGAATGAGAGAGTGAGAGAGTGAGAGTGTGAGAGAGTGAGAGACTATGAGAGTGAGAGTGTGTGAGGCTGAGAGACGATGAGAGAGTGAGAGAGTGAGAGAGTGAGAGTGTGAGAGTGAGATAGTGTGAGAGTGAGAGAGTAAGAGAGTAAGAGAGTGAGAGAGTGAGAGAGTGAGAGAGTGAGAGTGAGAGTGTGAGAGTGTGAGAGAGTGAGAGAGTATGAGAGTGAGAGAGTGAGAGAGTGAGAGTGTGAGAGAGTGAGAGTTTGAGAGCGTGAGAGAGTGAGAGAGTGAGAGAGTGTGAGTGTGAGACAGTGAGAGAGTGTGAGTGTGAGAGAGTGAGAGAGTGAGAGAGTGAAAGAGTGTGAGAGTGAGAGTGTGAGAGAGTTATAGAGTGATAGAGTGAGAGTGTGAGAGTGTGAGAGTGTGAGAGAGTGAGATAGTGAGAGAGTGAGAGAGTGAGAGTGTGAGAGAGTATGGGAGTGAGAGAGTGAGAGAGTGAGAGAGTGAGAGAGTGAGAGAGTGAGAGTGAGAGAGTGAGAGTGTGAGAGAGTGAGAGCGTGAGATTGTGAGAGAGTGAGTTAGTATCAGAATGAGAGAGTGAGAGAGTGAGAGTGTGAGAGAGTGAGAGTATGAGAGTGTGAGAGAGTGAGAGTGAGAGAGTATGAGAGTGAAAGATGGAGTGAGAGAGTGACAGTGTGAGAGAGTATGAGAGTGAGAGAGTGAAAGAGTGAGAGAGTGAGAGTGTGAGAGAGTTACAGAGTGATAGAGTGAGCGTGCGAGAGTGGCAGAGTGTGAGAGAGTGAGAGAGTGAGAGAGAGAGTGAAAGAGTGAGAGAGAGTGAGAGAGTGAGAGAGTGAGAGACTATGAGAGTGAGAGAGTGTGAGACTGAGAGACTGAGAGTGTGAGAGAGTGAGAGAGTATGAGAGTGAGAGAGTGAGAGAGTGAGAGTGTGAGAGAGTGAGAGTTTGAGAGCGTGAGAGAGAGAGAGTGAGAGAGTGTGAGTGTGAGACAGTGAGAGAGTGTGAGTGTGAGAGAGTGAGAGAGTGAGAGAGTGAAAGAGTGTGAGAGTGAGAGTGTGAGAGAGTTATAGAGTGATAGAGTGAGAGTGTGAGAGTGTGAGAGTGTGAGAGAGTGAGAGAGTGAGAGAGTGAGAGAGTGAGAGAGAGTGAGAGTGTGAGAGAGTGAGAGAGTGTGAGTGTGAGTGTGAGACTGAGAGAGTGAGAGTGAGAGAGTGAGAGTGAGAGAGTGAGAGAGTGTGAGAGTGAGAGAGTGAGAGAGTGTGAGAGTGAGAGTGTGAGAATGAGAGAGTATGAGAGTGAGAGAATGAGAGAGTGAGAGAGTGAGAGTGTGAGAGAGTGAGAGACTATGAGAGTGAGAGAGTGTGAGACTGAGAGACTATGAGAGTGAGAGAGTGAGAGTGTGAGAATGTGAGAGTGTGAGAGTGAGAGAGTGAGAGAGTGTTAGAGTGAGAGTGTGAGAATGAGAGAATGAGAGAGTATGAAAGTGAGAGAGTGAGTGTGTGAGAGAGTGAGAGAGTGAGAGAGTATGAGAGAGAGAGACAGAGTGAGAGAGTGAGAGTGTGAGAGAGTATGAGAGTGAGAGTGAGAGAGTGAGAGAGTGAGAGAGTGAGAGTTTGAGAGTGTGAGTGAGAGTGTGAGAGTGTGAGAGTGTGAGAGAGTGAGAGAGTGAGAGAGTGAGAGACTATGAGAGTGAGAGTGTGTGAGGCTGAGAGACGATGAGAGAGTGAGAGAGTGAGAGTGTGAGAGTGTGAGAGTGAGATAGTGTGAGAGTGAGAGAGTATGAGAGTAAGAGAGTGAGAGAGTGAGAGAGTGAGAGAGTGAGAGTGAGAGTGTGAGAGTGTGAGAGAGTGACAGAGTATGAGAGTGAGAGAGTGAGAGAGTGAGAGTGTGAGAGAGTGAGAGTTTGAGAGCGTGAGAGAGTGAGAGAGTGAGAGAGTGTGAGTGTGAGACAGTGAGAGAGTGTGAGTGTGAGAGAGTGAGAGAGTGAGAGAGTGAAAGAGTGTGAGAGTGAGAGTGTGAGAGAGTTATAGAGTGATAGAGTGAGAGTGTGAGAGTGTGAGAGTGTGAGAGAGTGAGAGAGTGAGAGAGTGAGAGAGTGAGAGAGAGTGAGAGTGTGAGAGAGTGAGAGACTATGAGAGTGAGAGTGTGAGACTGAGAGAGTGAGAGAGTGAGAGAGTGAGAGTGAGAGAGTGAGAGAGTGTGAGAGTGAGAGAGTGAGAGAGTGTGAGAGTGAGAGTGTGAGAATGAGAGAGTATGAGAGTGAGAGAATGAGAGAGTGAGAGAGTGAGAGTGTGAGAGAGTGAGAGACTATGAGAGTGAGAGAGTGTGAGACTGAGAGAGTATGAGAGTGAGAGAGTGAGAGTGTGAGAATGTGAGAGTGTGAGAGTGAGATAGTGTGAGAGTGAGAGAGTATGAGAGTAAGAGAGTGAGAGAGTGAGAGAGTGAGAGAGTGAGAGTGTGAGAGTGTGAGAGAGTGAGAGAGTATGAGAGTGAGAGACAGAGTGAGAGATTGAGAGTGTGAGAGAGTATGGGAGTGAGAGAGTGAGAGTGTGAGAGAGTGAGAGAGTGAGAGAGTGAGATAGTGAGAGAGTGAGAGAGTGAGAGTGTGAGAGAGTATGGGAGTGAGAGAGTGAGAGAGTGAGAGAGTGAGAGAGTGAGAGTGAGAGAGTGAGAGTGTGAGAGAGTGAGAGCGTGAGATTGTGAGAGAGTGAGTTAGTATCAGAATGAGAGAGTGAGAGAGTGAGAGTGTGAGAGAGTGAGAGTATGAGAGTGTGAGAGAGTGAGAGTGAGAGAGTATGAGAGTGAAAGATGGAGTGAGAGAGTGACAGTGTGAGAGAGTATGAGAGTGAGAGAGTGAAAGAGTGAGAGAGTGAGAGTGTGAGAGAGTTACAGAGTGATAGAGTGAGCGTGCGAGAGTGGCAGAGTGTGAGAGAGTGAGAGAGTGAGAGAGAGTGAAAGAGTGAGAGAGAGTGAGAGAGTGAGAGAGTGAGAGACTATGAGAGTGAGAGAGTGTGAGACTGAGAGACTGAGAGTGTGAGAGAGTGAGAGAGTATGAGAGTGAGAGAGTGAGAGAGTGAGAGTGTGAGAGAGTGAGAGTTTGAGAGCGTGAGAGAGAGAGAGTGAGAGAGTGTGAGTGTGAGACAGTGAGAGAGTGTGAGTGTGAGAGAGTGAGAGAGTGAGAGAGTGAAAGAGTGTGAGAGTGAGAGTGTGAGAGAGTTATAGAGTGATAGAGTGAGAGTGTGAGAGTGTGAGAGTGTGAGAGAGTGAGAGAGTGAGAGAGTGAGAGAGTGAGAGAGAGTGAGAGTGTGAGAGAGTGAGAGACTATGAGAGTGAGAGTGTGAGACTGAGAGAGTGAGAGTGAGAGAGTGAGAGTGAGAGAGTGAGAGAGTGTGAGAGTGAGAGAGTGAGAGAGTGTGAGAGTGAGAGTGTGAGAATGAGAGAGTATGAGAGTGAGAGAATGAGAGAGTGAGAGAGTGAGAGTGTGAGAGAGTGAGAGACTATGAGAGTGAGAGAGTGTGAGACTGAGAGATTATGAGAGTGAGAGAGTGAGAGTGTGAGAATGTGAGAGTGTGAGAGTGAGAGAGTGAGAGAGTGTTAGAGTGAGAGTGTGAGAATGAGAGAATGAGAGAGTATGAAAGTGAGAGAGTGAGTGTGTGAGAGAGTGAGAGAGTGAGAGAGTATGAGAGAGAGAGACAGAGTGTGAGAGTGAGAGTGTGAGAGAGTATGAGAGTGAGAGTGAGAGAGTGAGAGAGTGAGAGAGTGAGAGTTTGAGAGTGTGAGTGAGAGTGTGAGAGTGTGAGAGTGTGAGAGAGTGAGAGAGTGAGAGAGTGAGAGACTATGAGAGTGAGAGTGTGTGAGGCTGAGAGACGATGAGAGAGTGAGAGAGTGAGAGTGTGAGAGTGTGAGAGTGAGATAGTGTGAGAGTGAGAGAGTATGAGAGTAAGAGAGTGAGAGAGTGAGAGAGTGAGAGTGAGAGTGTGAGAGTGTGAGAGAGTGACAGAGTATGAGAGTGAGAGAGTGAGAGAGTGAGAGTGTGAGAGAGTGAGAGTTTGAGAGCGTGAGAGAGTGAGAGAGTGAGAGAGTGTGAGTGTGAGACAGTGAGAGAGTGTGAGTGTGAGAGAGTGAGAGAGTGAGAGAGTGAAAGAGTGTGAGAGTGAGAGTGTGAGAGAGTTATAGAGTGATAGAGTGAGAGTGTGAGAGTGTGAGAGTGTGAGAGAGTGAGAGAGTGAGAGAGTGAGAGAGTGAGAGAGAGTGAGAGTGTGAGAGAGTGAGAGACTATGAGAGTGAGAGTGTGAGACTGAGAGAGTGAGAGAGTGAGAGAGTGAGAGTGAGAGAGTGAGAGAGTGTGAGAGTGAGAGAGTGAGAGAGTGTGAGAGTGAGAGTGTGAGAATGAGAGAGTATGAGAGTGAGAGAATGAGAGAGTGAGAGAGTGAGAGTGTGAGAGAGTGAGAGACTATGAGAGTGAGAGAGTGTGAGACTGAGAGAGTATGAGAGTGAGAGAGTGAGAGTGTGAGAATGTGAGAGTGTGAGAGTGAGATAGTGTGAGAGTGAGAGAGTATGAGAGTAAGAGAGTGAGAGAGTGAGAGAGTGAGAGAGTGAGAGTGTGAGAGTGTGAGAGAGTGAGAGAGTATGAGAGTGAGAGACAGAGTGAGAGATTGAGAGTGTGAGAGAGTATGGGAGTGAGAGAGTGAGAGAGTGAGAGAGTGAGAGAGTGAGAGAGTGAGAGTGAGAGAGTGAGAGTGTGAGAGAGTGAGAGCGTGAGATTGTGAGAGAGTGAGTTAGTATCAGAATGAGAGAGTGAGAGAGTGAGAGTGTGAGAGAGTGAGAGTATGAGAGTGTGAGAGAGTGAGAGTGAGAGAGAATGAGAGTGAGAGAGAGAGTGAGAGAGTGACAGTGTGAGAGAGTATGAGAGTGAGAGAGTGAAAGAGTGAGAGAGTGAGACTGTGAGAGAGTTACAGAGTGATAGAGTGAGCGTGCGAGAGTGGCAGAGTGTGAGAGAGTGAGAGAGTGAGAGAGAGAGTGAAAGAGTGAGAGAGAGTGAGAGAGTGAGAGACTATGAGAGTGAGAGAGTGTGAGACTGAGAGACTGAGAGTGTGAGAGAGTGAGAGATTATGAGAGTGAGAGAGTGAGAGAGTGAGAGTATGAGAGAGTGAGAGTTTGAGAGCGTGAGAGAGAGAGAGTGAGAGACTATGAGAGTGAGAGTGTGAGACTGAGAGAGTGAGAGAGTGAGAGTGAGAGACTATGAGAGTGAGAGTGTGTGAGGCTGAGAGACGATGAGAGAGTGAGAGAGTGAGAGTGTGAGAGTGTGAGAGTGAGATAGTGTGAGAGTGAGAGAGTATGAGAGTAAGAGAGTGAGAGAGTGAGAGAGTGAGAGAGTGAGAGTGAGAGTGTGAGAGTGTGAGAGAGTGAGAGAGTATGAGAGTGAGAGAGTGAGAGAGTGAGAGTGTGAGAGAGTGAGAGTTTGAGAGCGTGAGAGAGTGAGAGAGTGAGAGAGTGTGAGTGTGAGACAGTGAGAGAGTGTGAGTGTGAGAGAGTGAGAGAGTGAGAGAGTGAAAGAGTGTGAGAGTGAGAGTGTGAGAGAGTTATAGAGTGATAGAGTGAGAGTGTGAGAGTGTGAGAGTGTGAGAGAGTGAGAGAGTGAGAGAGTGAGAGAGTGAGAGAGAGTGAGAGTGTGAGAGAGTGAGAGACTATGAGAGTGAGAGTGTGAGACTGAGAGAGTGAGAGAGTGAGAGAGTGAGAGTGAGAGAGTGAGAGAGTGTGAGAGTGAGAGAGTGAGAGAGTGTGAGAGTGAGAGTGTGAGAATGAGAGAGTATGAGAGTGAGAGAATGAGAGAGTGAGAGAGTGAGAGAGTGAGAGAGTGAGAGACTATGAGAGTGAGAGAGTGTGAGACTGAGAGAGTATGAGAGTGAGAGAGTGAGAGTGTGAGAATGTGAGAGTGTGAGAGTGAGATAGTGTGAGAGTGAGAGAGTATGAGAGTAAGAGAGTGAGAGAGTGAGAGAGTGAGAGAGTGAGAGTGTGAGAGTGTGAGAGAGTGAGAGAGTATGAGAGTGAGAGACAGAGTGAGAGATTGAGAGTGTGAGAGAGTATGGGAGTGAGAGAGTGAGAGAGTGAGAGAGTGAGAGAGTGAGAGTGAGAGAGTGAGAGTGTGAGAGAGTGAGAGCGTGAGATTGTGAGAGAGTGAGTTAGTATCAGAATGAGAGAGTGAGAGAGTGAGAGTGTGAGAGAGTGAGAGTATGAGAGTGTGAGAGAGTGAGAGTGAGAGAGAATGAGAGTGAGAGAGAGAGTGAGAGAGTGACAGTGTGAGAGAGTATGAGAGTGAGAGAGTGAAAGAGTGAGAGAGTGAGACTGTGAGAGAGTTACAGAGTGATAGAGTGAGCGTGCGAGAGTGGCAGAGTGTGAGAGAGTGAGAGAGTGAGAGAGAGAGTGAAAGAGTGAGAGAGAGTGAGAGAGTGAGAGACTATGAGAGTGAGAGAGTGTGAGACTGAGAGACTGAGAGTGTGAGTGAGTGAGAGAGTATGAGAGTGAGAGAGTGAGAGAGTGAGAGTATGAGAGAGTGAGAGTTTGAGAGCGTGAGAGAGAGAGAGTGAGAGAGTGTGAGTGTGAGACAGTGAGAGAGTGTGAGTGTGAGAGAGTGAGAGAGTGAGAGAGTGAAAGAGTGTGAGAGTGAGAGTGTGAGAGAGTTATAGAGTGATAGAGTGAGAATGTGAGAGTGTGAGAGTGTGAGAGAGTGAGAGAGTGAGAGAGTGAGAGAGAGTGAGAGTGTGAGAGAGTGAGAGACTATGAGAGTGAGAGTGTGAGACTGAGAGAGTGAGAGAGTGAGAGAGTGAGAGTGAGAGAGTGAGAGAGTGTGAGAGTGAGAGAGTGAGAGAGTGTGAGAGTGAGAGTGTGAGAATGAGAGAGTATGAGAGTGAGAGAATGAGAGAGTGAGAGAGTGAGAGTGTGAGAGAGTGAGAGACTATGAGAGTGAGAGAGTGTGAGACTGAGAGAGTATGAGAGTGAGAGAGTGAGAGTGTGAGAATGTGAGAGTGTGAGAGTGAGATAGTGTGAGAGTGAGAGAGTATGAGAGTAAGAGAGTGAGAGAGTGAGAGAGTGAGAGAGTGAGAGTGTGAGAGTGTGAGAGAGTGAGAGAGTATGAGAGTGAGAGACAGAGTGAGAGATTGAGAGTGTGAGAGAGTATGGGAGTGAGAGAGTGAGAGAGTGAGAGAGTGAGAGAGTGAGAGAGTGAGAGTGAGAGAGTGAGAGTGTGAGAGAGTGAGAGCGTGAGATTGTGAGAGAGTGAGTTAGTATCAGAATGAGAGAGTGAGAGAGTGAGAGTGTGAGAGAGTGAGAGTATGAGAGTGTGAGAGAGTGAGAGTGAGAGAGAATGAGAGTGAGAGAGAGAGTGAGAGAGTGACAGTGTGAGAGAGTATGAGAGTGAGAGAGTGAAAGAGTGAGAGAGTGAGACTGTGAGAGAGTTACAGAGTGATAGAGTGAGCGTGCGAGAGTGGCAGAGTGTGAGAGAGTGAGAGAGTGAGAGAGAGAGTGAAAGAGTGAGAGAGAGTGAGAGAGTGAGAGACTATGAGAGTGAGAGAGTGTGAGACTGAGAGACTGAGAGTGTGAGAGAGTGAGAGAATATGAGAGTGAGAGAGTGAGAGAGTGAGAGTATGAGAGAGTGAGAGTTTGAGAGCGTGAGAGAGAGAGAGTGAGAGACTATGAGAGTGAGAGTGTGAGACTGAGAGAGTGAGAGAGTGAGAGTGAGAGACTATGAGAGTGAGAGTGTGTGAGGCTGAGAGACGATGAGAGAGTGAGAGAGTGAGAGTGTGAGAGTGTGAGAGTGAGATAGTGTGAGAGTGAGAGAGTATGAGAGTAAGAGAGTGAGAGAGTGAGAGAGTGAGAGAGTGAGAGTGAGAGTGTGAGAGTGTGAGAGAGTGAGAGAGTATGAGAGTGAGAGAGTGAGAGAGTGAGAGTGTGAGAGAGTGAGAGTTTGAGAGCGTGAGAGAGTGAGAGAGTGAGAGAGTGTGAGTGTGAGACAGTGAGAGAGTGTGAGTGTGAGAGAGTGAGAGAGTGAGAGAGTGAAAGAGTGTGAGAGTGAGAGTGTGAGAGAGTTATAGAGTGATAGAGTGAGAGTGTGAGAGTGTGAGAGTGTGAGAGAGTGAGAGAGTGAGAGAGTGAGAGAGTGAGAGAGAGTGAGAGTGTGAGAGAGTGAGAGACTATGAGAGTGAGAGTGTGAGACTGAGAGAGTGAGAGAGTGAGAGAGTGAGAGTGAGAGAGTGAGAGAGTGTGAGAGTGAGAGAGTGAGAGAGTGTGAGAGTGAGAGTGTGAGAATGAGAGAGTATGAGAGTGAGAGAATGAGAGAGTGAGAGAGTGAGAGAGTGAGAGAGTGAGAGACTATGAGAGTGAGAGAGTGTGAGACTGAGAGAGTATGAGAGTGAGAGAGTGAGAGTGTGAGAATGTGAGAGTGTGAGAGTGAGATAGTGTGAGAGTGAGAGAGTATGAGAGTAAGAGAGTGAGAGAGTGAGAGAGTGAGAGAGTGAGAGTGTGAGAGTGTGAGAGAGTGAGAGAGTATGAGAGTGAGAGACAGAGTGAGAGATTGAGAGTGTGAGAGAGTATGGGAGTGAGAGAGTGAGAGAGTGAGAGAGTGAGAGAGTGAGAGTGAGAGAGTGAGAGTGTGAGAGAGTGAGAGCGTGAGATTGTGAGAGAGTGAGTTAGTATCAGAATGAGAGAGTGAGAGAGTGAGAGTGTGAGAGAGTGAGAGTATGAGAGTGTGAGAGAGTGAGAGTGAGAGAGAATGAGAGTGAGAGAGAGAGTGAGAGAGTGACAGTGTGAGAGAGTATGAGAGTGAGAGAGTGAAAGAGTGAGAGAGTGAGACTGTGAGAGAGTTACAGAGTGATAGAGTGAGCGTGCGAGAGTGGCAGAGTGTGAGAGAGTGAGAGAGTGAGAGAGAGAGTGAAAGAGTGAGAGAGAGTGAGAGAGTGAGAGACTATGAGAGTGAGAGAGTGTGAGACTGAGAGACTGAGAGTGTGAGTGAGTGAGAGAGTATGAGAGTGAGAGAGTGAGAGAGTGAGAGTATGAGAGAGTGAGAGTTTGAGAGCGTGAGAGAGAGAGAGTGAGAGAGTGTGAGTGTGAGACAGTGAGAGAGTGTGAGTGTGAGAGAGTGAGAGAGTGAGAGAGTGAAAGAGTGTGAGAGTGAGAGTGTGAGAGAGTTATAGAGTGATAGAGTGAGAATGTGAGAGTGTGAGAGTGTGAGAGAGTGAGAGAGTGAGAGAGTGAGAGAGTGAGAGAGAGTGAGAGTGTGAGAGAGTGAGAGACTATGAGAGTGAGAGTGTGAGACTGAGAGAGTGAGAGAGTGAGAGAGTGAGAGTGAGAGAGTGAGAGAGTGTGAGAGTGAGAGAGTGAGAGAGTGTGAGAGTGAGAGTGTGAGAATGAGAGAGTATGAGAGTGAGAGAATGAGAGAGTGAGAGAGTGAGAGTGTGAGAGAGTGAGAGACTATGAGAGTGAGAGAGTGTGAGACTGAGAGAGTATGAGAGTGAGAGAGTGAGAGTGTGAGAATGTGAGAGTGTGAGAGTGAGATAGTGTGAGAGTGAGAGAGTATGAGAGTAAGAGAGTGAGAGAGTGAGAGAGTGAGAGAGTGAGAGTGTGAGAGTGTGAGAGAGTGAGAGAGTATGAGAGTGAGAGACAGAGTGAGAGATTGAGAGTGTGAGAGAGTATGGGAGTGAGAGAGTGAGAGAGTGAGAGAGTGAGAGAGTGAGAGTGAGAGAGTGAGAGTGTGAGAGAGTGAGAGCGTGAGATTGTGAGAGAGTGAGTTAGTATCAGAATGAGAGAGTGAGAGAGTGAGAGTGTGAGAGAGTGAGAGTATGAGAGTGTGAGAGAGTGAGAGTGAGAGAGAATGAGAGTGAGAGAGAGAGTGAGAGAGTGACAGTGTGAGAGAGTATGAGAGTGAGTGAGTGAAAGAGTGAGAGAGTGAGAGTGTGAGAGAGTTACAGAGTGATAGAGTGAGCGTGCGAGAGTGGCAGAGTGTGAGAGAGTGAGAGAGTGAGAGAGAGAGTGAAAGAGTGAGAGAGAGTGAGAGAGTGAGAGACTATGAGAGTGAGAGAGTGTGAGACTGAGAGACTGAGAGTGTGAGAGAGTGAGAGAGTATGAGAGTGAGAGAGTGAGAGAGTGAGAGTATGAGAGAGTGAGAGTTTGAGAGCGTGAGAGAGAGAGAGTGAGAGAGTGTGAGTGTGAGACAGTGAGAGAGTGTGAGTGTGAGAGAGTGAGAGAGTGAGAGAGTGAAAGAGTGTGAGAGTGAGAGTGTGAGAGAGTTATAGAGTGATAGAGTGAGAATGTGAGAGTGTGAGAGTGTGAGAGAGTGAGAGAGTGAGAGAGTGAGAGAGTGAGAGAGAGTGAGAGTGTGAGAGAGTGAGAGACTATGAGAGTGAGAGTGTGAGACTGAGAGAGTGAGAGAGTGAGAGAGTGAGAGTGAGAGAGTGAGAGAGTGTGAGAGTGAGAGAGTGAGAGAGTGTGAGAGTGAGAGTGTGAGAATGAGAGAGTATGAGAGTGAGAGAATGAGAGAGTGAGAGAGTGAGAATGTGAGAGAGTGAGAGACTATGAGAGTGAGAGAGTGTGAGACTGAGAGACTATGAGAGTGAGAGAGTGAGAGTGTGAGAATGTGAGAGTGTGAGAGTGAGATAGTGTGAGAGTGAGAGAGTATGAGAGTAAGAGAGTGAGAGAGTGAGAGAGTGAGAGAGTGAGAGTGTGAGAGTGTGAGAGAGTGAGAGAGTATGAGAGTGAGAGACAGAGTGAGAGATTGAGAGTGTGAGAGAGTATGGGAGTGAGAGAGTGAGAGAGTGAGAGAGTGAGAGAGTGAGAGTGAGAGAGTGAGAGTGTGAGAGAGTGAGAGCGTGAGATTGTGAGAGAGTGAGTTAGTATCAGAATGAGAGAGTGAGAGAGTGAGAGTGTGAGAGAGTGAGAGTATGAGAGTGTGAGAGAGTGAGAGTGAGAGAGAATGAGAGTGAGAGAGAGAGTGAGAGAGTGACAGTGTGAGAGAGTATGAGAGTGAGAGAGTGAAAGAGTGAGAGAGTGAGACTGTGAGAGAGTTACAGAGTGATAGAGTGAGCGTGCGAGAGTGGCAGAGTGTGAGAGAGTGAGAGAGTGAGAGAGAGAGTGAAAGAGTGAGAGAGAGTGAGAGAGTGAGAGACTATGAGAGTGAGAGAGTGTGAGACTGAGAGACTGAGAGTGTGAGTGAGTGAGAGAGTATGAGAGTGAGAGAGTGAGAGAGTGAGAGTATGAGAGAGTGAGAGTTTGAGAGCGTGAGAGAGAGAGAGTGAGAGAGTGTGAGTGTGAGACAGTGAGAGAGTGTGAGTGTGAGAGAGTGAGAGAGTGAGAGAGTGAAAGAGTGTGAGAGTGAGAGTGTGAGAGAGTTATAGAGTGATAGAGTGAGAATGTGAGAGTGTGAGAGTGTGAGAGAGTGAGAGAGTGAGAGAGTGAGAGAGTGAGAGAGAGTGAGAGTGTGAGAGAGTGAGAGACTATGAGAGTGAGAGTGTGAGACTGAGAGAGTGAGAGAGTGAGAGAGTGAGAGTGAGAGAGTGAGAGAGTGTGAGAGTGAGAGAGTGAGAGAGTGTGAGAGTGAGAGTGTGAGAATGAGAGAGTATGAGAGTGAGAGAATGAGAGAGTGAGAGAGTGAGAGTGTGAGAGAGTGAGAGACTATGAGAGTGAGAGAGTGTGAGACTGAGAGAGTATGAGAGTGAGAGAGTGAGAGTGTGAGAATGTGAGAGTGTGAGAGTGAGATAGTGTGAGAGTGAGAGAGTATGAGAGTAAGAGAGTGAGAGAGTGAGAGAGTGAGAGAGTGAGAGTGTGAGAGTGTGAGAGAGTGAGAGAGTATGAGAGTGAGAGACAGAGTGAGAGATTGAGAGTGTGAGAGAGTATGGGAGTGAGAGAGTGAGAGAGTGAGAGAGTGAGAGAGTGAGAGTGAGAGAGTGAGAGTGTGAGAGAATGAGAGCGTGAGATTGTGAGAGAGTGAGTTAGTATCAGAATGAGAGAGTGAGAGAGTGAGAGTGTGAGAGAGTGAGAGTATGAGAGTGTGAGAGAGTGAGAGTGAGAGAGAATGAGAGTGAGAGAGAGAGTGAGAGAGTGACAGTGTGAGAGAGTATGAGAGTGAGTGAGTGAAAGAGTGAGAGAGTGAGAGTGTGAGAGAGTTACAGAGTGATAGAGTGAGCGTGCGAGAGTGGCAGAGTGTGAGAGAGTGAGAGAGTGAGAGAGAGAGTGAAAGAGTGAGAGAGAGTGAGAGAGTGAGAGACTATGAGAGTGAGAGAGTGTGAGACTGAGAGACTGAGAGTGTGAGAGAGTGAGAGAGTATGAGAGTGAGAGAGTGAGAGAGTGAGAGTATGAGAGAGTGAGAGTTTGAGAGCGTGAGAGAGAGAGAGTGAGAGAGTGTGAGTGTGAGACAGTGAGAGAGTGTGAGTGTGAGAGAGTGAGAGAGTGAGAGAGTGAAAGAGTGTGAGAGTGAGAGTGTGAGAGAGTTATAGAGTGATAGAGTGAGAATGTGAGAGTGTGAGAGTGTGAGAGAGTGAGAGAGTGAGAGAGTGAGAGAGTGAGAGAGAGTGAGAGTGTGAGAGAGTGAGAGACTATGAGAGTGAGAGTGTGAGACTGAGAGAGTGAGAGAGTGAGAGAGTGAGAGTGAGAGAGTGAGAGAGTGTGAGAGTGAGAGAGTGAGAGAGTGTGAGAGTGAGAGTGTGAGAATGAGAGAGTATGAGAGTGAGAGAATGAGAGAGTGAGAGAGTGAGAATGTGAGAGAGTGAGAGACTATGAGAGTGAGAGAGTGTGAGACTGAGAGACTATGAGAGTGAGAGAGTGAGAGTGTGAGAATGTGAGAGTGTGAGAGTGAGATAGTGTGAGAGTGAGAGAGTATGAGAGTAAGAGAGTGAGAGAGTGAGAGAGTGAGAGAGTGAGAGTGTGAGAGTGTGAGAGAGTGAGAGAGTATGAGAGTGAGAGACAGAGTGAGAGATTGAGAGTGTGAGAGAGTATGGGAGTGAGAGAGTGAGAGAGTGAGAGAGTGAGAGAGTGAGAGAGTGAGAGTGAGAGAGTGAGAGTGTGAGAGAGTGAGAACGTGAGATTGTGAGAGAGTGAGTTAGTATCAGAATGAGAGAGTGAGAGAGTGAGAGTGTGAGAGAGTGAGAGTATGAGAGTGTGAGAGAGTGAGAGTGAGAGAGAATGAGAGTGAGAGAGAGAGTGAGAGAGTGACAGTGTGAGAGAGTATGAGAGTGAGAGAGTGAAAGAGTGAGAGAGTGAGAGTGTGAGAGAGTTACAGAGTGATAGAGTGAGCGTGCGAGAGTGGCAGAGTGTGAGAGAGTGAGAGAGTGAGAGAGAGAGTGAAAGAGTGAGAGAGAGTGAGAGAGTGAGAGACTATGAGAGTGAGAGAGTGTGAGACTGAGAGACTGAGAGAGTGAGAGAGTGAGAGAGTGAGAGAGTGAGAGAGTGTGAGAGTGAGAGTGTGAGAATGAGAGAATGAGAGAGTATGAGAGTAAGAGAGTGAGTGTGTGAGAGAGTGAGAGAGTGAGAGAGTATCAGAGAGAGAGACAGACTGAGAGAGTGAGAGTGTGAGAGAGTATGAGAGTGAGAGAGTGAGAGAGTGAGAGAGTGAGAGTTTGAGAGTGTGAGTGAGAGTGTGAGAGTGTGAGAGAGTGAGAGAGTGAGAGAGTGAGAGACTATGAGAGTGAGAGAGTGTGAGGCTGAGAGACTGGGAGAGTGAGAGAGTGAGAGTGTGAGAGTGTGAGAGTGTGAGAGTGAGATAGTGTGAGAGTGAGAGAGTATGAGAGTAAGAGAGTGAGAGAGTGAGAGAGTGAGAGAGTGAGAGTGAGAGTGTGAGAGTGTGAGAGAGTGAGAGAGTATGAGAGTGAGAGAGTGAGAGTGTGAGAGAGTGAGAGTATGAGAGCGTGAGAGAGTGAGAGAGTGAGAGAGTGTGAGTGTGAGAGAGTGAGAGAGTGTGAGTGCGAGAGAGTGAGAGAGTGAGAGAGTGAAAGATTGAGAGAATGAGAGTGTGAGAGAGTTATAGAGTGATAGAGTGAGAGTGTGAGAGTGAGAGAGAGTGAGAGAGTGAGAGAGAGTGAGAGTGTGAGAGAGTGAGAGACTATGAGAGTGAGAGACAGAGTGAGAGAGTGAGAGTGTGAGAAGGTATGAGAGTGTGAGAGTGTGAGAGTGTGAGAGTGAGATAGTGTGAGAGTGAGAGAGTATGAGAGTAAGAGAGTGAGAGAGTGAGAGAGTGAGAGAGTGAGAGTGAGAGTGTGAGAGTGTGAGAGAGTGAGAGAGTATGAGAGTGAGAGAGTGAGAGTGTGAGAGAGTGAGAGTATGAGAGCGTGAGAGAGTGAGAGAGTGAGAGAGTGTGAGTGTGAGAGAGTGAGAGAGTGTGAGTGCGAGAGAGTGAGAGAGTGAGAGAGTGAAAGATTGAGAGAATGAGAGTGTGAGAGAGTTATAGAGTGATAGAGTGAGACTGAGAGAGTGAGAGAGTGAGAGAGTGAGAGAGTGAGAGTGTGAGAATGTGAGAGTGTGAGAGTGAGAGAGTGAGAGAGTGTGAGAGTGAGAGTGTGCGAATGAGAGAGTATGAGAGTGAGAGAGTGAGAGAGTGAGAGAGTGAGAGAGTATAAGAGTGAGAGACAGAGTGAGAGAGTGAGAGTGTGAGAAGGTATGAGAGTGAGAGAGTGAGAGAGTGAGAGTGTGAGAGAGTGAGAGCGTGAGTGTGTGAGAGTGTGCGAGAGTGAGAGGGTGAGAGAGTGAGAGAGTGAGAGAGTGTGAGAGTGAGAGTGTGAGAGTGTGAGAGTGTGAGAGAGTGAGAGACGATGAGAGTGATTGAGTGTGAGTACGAGAGTTTGAGAGTGTGTGAGAGTGAGAGAGTTAGAGAGTGAAAGTGTGAGAGTGTGAGAGTGTGAGAGAGTGAGAGAATGAGAGTATGAGAGTTAGAGAGAGAGTGTGAGAGTGTGAGAGTGTGAGAGAGAGTGAGTGTGTGAGTGTGAGAGTGTGAGAGAGCGAGAGTGTGAGAGAGTGAGAGACTATGAGAGTGAGAGAGTGTGAGATTGAGAGACTGAGAGAGTGAGTGAGTGAGAGATTGAGAGAGTGAGTGTTTGAGTGTGTGAGTGTGTGAGAGTGGGAGAGTGTGAGAGTAAGAGTGTGAGAGTGAGAGAGTGAGAGAGTATGAGAGTAAGAGTGTGAGAGAGTGAGAGAGTGAGAGAGTATGAGAGTAAGAGAGTGAGAGAGTGAGAGAGTGAGAGAGTATGAGAATGAGTGAGAGAGTGAGAGATTGAGAGAGTGAGAGTATGAGAGTGTGAGAGAGTGAGAGAGTGAGAATGAGAGAGTAGGAGAGTGAGAGAGAGAGAGTGAGAGAGTGAGAGTGTGAGAGAGAATGAGAGTGAGAGTGTGAGAGAGTGACAGTGTGAGATTGTGAGAGTGTGAGAGTGTGAGATTGTGAGAGAGTGAGAGAGTGAGAGAGTGAGAGAGAGAGTGAGAATGAGAGACAGTGTGAGAGAGTGAGAGAGTGAGAGTTTGAGAGTGTGAGTGAGAGTGTGAGAGTGTGAGAGAGTGAGAGAGTGAGAGACTATGAGTGTGAGAGAGTGTGAGACTGAGAGACTATGAGAGTGAGAGAGTGAGAGTGTGAGAATGTGAGAGTGTGAGAGCGTGAGAGTGAGATAGTGTGAGAGTGAGAGTGTATGAGAGTAAGAGAGTGAGAGAGTGAGCTAGTGAGAGAGTGAGAGTGTGAGAGTGTGAGAGTGTGAGAGAGTGAGAGAGTATGAGAGTGAGAGACAGAGTGAGAGATTGAGAGTGTGAGAGAGTATGAGAGTGAGAGAGTGAGAGGGTGAGAGAGTGAGAGAGTGAGAGTAAGAGAGTGAGAGTGTGAGAGAGTGAGAGCGTGAGAGTGTGAGAGAGTGAGTGAGTATGAGAATGAGAGAGTGAGAGAGTGTGAGTGCGAGAGAGTGAGAGTATGAGAGTGTGAGAGAGTGAGAGTGAGAGAGTATGAGAGTGAGAGAGGGAGTGAGAGAGTGACAGTGTGAGAGAGTATGAGAGTGAGGGAGTGAAAGAGTGAGAGAGTGAGAGTGTGAGAGAGTTATAGTGTGATAGAGTGAGAGTGTGAGAGTGTGAGAGTGTGCGAAAGTGAGAGAGTGAGAGAGAGAGTGAGAGAGTGAGAGACTATGAGAGTGAGAGAGTGTGAGACTGAGAGACTGAGAGAGTGAGAGAGTGAGAGAGTGAGAATGTGAGAATGTGAGAGTGTGAGAGTGAGAGAGTGAGAGAGTGTGAGAGTGAGAGTGTGAGAATGAGCGAAAGAGAGAGTATGAGAGTGAGAGAGTGAGTGTGTGAGAGAGTGAGAGAGTGAGAGAGTGTGAGAGTGAGAGTGTGAGAATGGGAGAATGAGAGAGTATGAGAGTATGAGAGTGAGAGTGTGAGAGTGTGAGAGAGTAAGAGAGTGAGAGACAGAGTGAGAGATTAAGAGTGTGAGAGAGTATGAGAGTGAGAGTGTGAGAGAGTGAGAGAGTGAGACTGAGAGTGTGAGAGTGTGAGAGCGTGAGGATGTGAGAGAGTGAGAGTATGAGAGTGTGAGAGAGAGTGAGAGTGTGAGAGAATATGAGATTGAGTGAGTGAGAGAGTGAGAGAGTGAGGGAGTGAGAGTGTGATAGTGTGAGAGTGATAGAGTGATAGAGTGAGAGTGTGAGAGAGTGAGAGAGTGAGAGAGAGTGAGAGAGTGTGAGAGAGTGAGAGAGTGAGAGAGTGAGAGTTTGAGAGTGTGTGTGAGAGTATGAGAGAGTGAGAGAGTGAGAGAGTGAGAGACAGTGTGAGAGAGTGAGAGTGTGAGAGAGTATGAGAGTGAGAGAATGAGTGATTGAGAGAGTGAGAGTGAGAGTGAGAGTGTGAGAGTGTGAGAGTGTGAGAGAGTGTGAGCGTGAGAGTGTGAGAGAGTGAGAGAGTGAGAGAGTGTGAGAGTGAGAGTGTGAGAGTGTGAGAGTGTGAGAGAGTGTGTGAGAGTGTGAGAGAGTGAGAGAGTGAGAGACGATGAGAGAGAGAGAGTGTGAGTACGAGAGTGTGAGAGTGTGTGAGAGTGAGAGAGTGAGCGAGTGAGAGAGTGAGAGAATGAGAGTATGAGTGAGAGAGAGAGTGAGAGAGTGAGAGTGTGAGAGAGTATGAGAGTGAGAGAGTGAGAGAGTGAGCGTTTGAGAGTGTGAGTGAGAGTGTGAGAGTGTGAGAGAGTGAGAGAGTGAGAGAGTGAGAGACTATGAGAGTGAGAGAGTGTGAGACTGAGAGACTATGAGAGTGAGACAGTGAGAGTGTGAGAATGTGAGAGTGTGAGAGCGTGAGAGTGAGATAGTGTGAGAGTGAGAGTGTATGAGAGTAAGAGAGTGTGAGAGTGAGAGAGTGAGAGAGTGAGAGTGTGAGAGTGTGAGAGAGTGAGAGAGTATGAGAGTGAGACACAGAGTGAGAGATTGAAAGTGTGAGAGAGTATGAGAGTGAGAGAGTGAGAGAGTGAGAGAGTGAGAGAGTGAGAGTGAGAGAGTGAGAGTGTGAGAGAGTGAGAGCGTGAGAGTGTGAGAGAGTGAGTGAGTATGAGAATGAGAGAGTGAGAGAGTGAGAGAGTGAGAGTGCGAGAGAGTGAGAGTGAGAGAGTATGAGAGTGAGAGAGAGAGTGAGAGAGTGGCAGTGTGAGAGAGTATGAGAGTGAGAGGGTGAAAGTGTGAGAGAGTGAGAGTGTGAGAGAGTTATAGTGTGATAGAGTGAGAGTGTGAGAGTGTGAGAGTGTGCGAGAGTGAGAGAGTGAGAGAGTGAGAGACTATGAGAGTGAGAGAGTGTGAGGCTGAGAGACTGAGAGAGTGAGAGAGTGAGAGTGTGAGAGTGTGAGAGTGTGAGAGTGAGATAGTGTGAGAGTGAGAGAGTATGAGAGTAAGATAGTGAGAGAGTGAGAGAGTGAGAGTGAGAGTGTGAGAGTGTGAGAGAGTGAGAGAGTATGAGAGTGAGAGAGTGAGAGAGTGAGAGTGTGAGAGAGTGAGAGTATGAGAGCGTGAGAAAGTGAGAGAGTGAGAGAGTGTGAGTGTGAGAGAATGAGAGAGTGTGAGTGTGAGAGAGTGAGAGAGTGAGAGAGTGAAAGATTGAGAGAATGAGAGTGTGAGAGAGTTATAGAGTGATAGAGTGAGAGTGTGAGAGTGAGAGAGTGTGAGAGAGTGAGAGAGTGATAGAGAGAGTGAGAGAGTGAGAGAGAGTGAGAGTGTGAGAGAGTGAGAGACTATGAGAGTGAGAGAGTGTGAGACTGAGAGAGTGAGAGAGTGAGAGAGTGAGAGTGTGAGAATGTGAGAGTGTGAGAGTGAGAGAGTGAGAGAGTGTGAGAGTGAGAGTGTGCGAATGAGAGAGTATGAGAGTGAGAGAGTGAGAGAGTGAGTGAGTGAGATAGTGAGAGAGTATGAGAGTGAGAGATAGAGTGAGAGAGTGAGAGTGTGAGAGGGTATGAGAGTGAGAGAGTGAGAGAGTGAGAGTGTGAGAGAGTAGAGAGCGTGAGTGTGTGAGAGTGTGCGAATGTGAGAGGGTGAGAGAGTGAGAGAGTGAGAGAGTGTGAGAGTGTGAGAGTGAGAGTGTGAGAGTGTGAGAGAGTGAGAGAGAGACGATGAGAGTGAGAGAGTGTGAGTACGAGAGTGTGAGAGTGTGTGAGAGTGAGAGAGTTAGAGAGTGAAAGTGTGAGAGTGTGAGAGTGTGAGAGAGTGAGGGAATGAGATTATGAGAGTTAGAGAGAGAGTGTGAGAGTGTGAGAGTGTGAGAGTGTGAGAGAGTGTGAGTGTGTGAGTGTGAGAGTGTGAGAGAGCGAGAGTGTGAGAGAGTGAGAGACTATGAGAGTGAGAGAGTGTGAGATTGAGAGACTGAGAGAGTGAGTGAGTGAGAGATTGAGAGAGTGAGTGTGTGAGTGTGTGAGTGTGTGAGAGTGGGAGAGTGTGAGAGTAAGAGTGTGAGAGTGAGAGAGTGAGAGAGTATGAGAGTAAGAGAGTGAGAGAGTGAGAGAGTGAGAGAGTATGAGAGTAAGAGAGTGAGAGAGTGAGAGAGTGAGAGAGTATGAGAATGAGTGAGAGAGTGAGAGATTGAGAGAGTGAGAGTATGAGAGTGTGAGAGAGTGAGAGAGTGAGAATGAGAGAGTAGGAGAGTGAGAGAGAGAGTGAGAGAGTGAGAGTGTGAGAGAGAATGAGAGTGAGAGAGTGAGAGAGTGAGAGAGAGAGTGAGAATGAGAGACAGTGTGAGAGAGTGAGAGAGTGAGAGTTTGAGAGTGTGAGTGAGAGTGTGAGAGTGTGAGAGGGTGAGAGAGTGAGAATGTGAGAGTGTGAGAGTGTGAAGTGAGAGAGTGTGAGAGTGAGAGTGTGAGAATGGTAGAATGAGAGAGTATGAGAGTATGAGAGTGAGAGTGTGTGAGACTGAGAGACTGAGAGAGTGAGAGAGTGAGAGAGTGAGAGTGTGAGAATGTGAGTGTGTGAGAGTGTGAAGTGAGAGAGTGTGAGAGTGAGAGTGTGAGAATGGGAGAATGAGAGAGTATGAGAGTATGAGAGTGAGAGTGTGAGAGTGTGAGAGAGTAAGAGAGTGAGAGACAGAGTGAGAGATTGAGAGTGTGAGAGAGTATGAGAGTGATAGTGTGAGAGAGTGAGAGAGTGAGACTGAGAGTGTGAGAGAGTGAGAGAGTGAGAGAGTGTGAGAGTGAGAGTGTGAGAGTGTGAGAGTGTGAGAGTGTGAGAGAGTGTGTGAGAGTGTGAGAGAGTGACAGAGTGAGAGACGATGAGAGAGAGAGAGTGTGAGTACGAGAGTGTGAGAGTGTGAGAGAGAGTGAGCGAGTGAGAGAGTGAGAGAATGAGAGTATGAGTTAGAGAGAGTGAGAGAGAGTGAGAGTGTGAGAGAGTATGAGAGTGAGAGAGTGAGAGAGTGAGCGAGTGAGAGTTTGAGAGTGTGAGTGAGAGTGTGAGAGTGTGAGAGAGTGAGAGAGTGAGAGAGTGAGAGACTATGAGAGTGAGAGAGTGTGAGACTGAGAGACTATGAGAGTGAGAGAGTGAGAGTGTGAGAATGTGAGAGTGTGAGAGCGTGAGAGTGAGATAGTGTGAGAGTGAGAGTGTATGAGAGTAAGAGAGTGAGAGAGTGAGAGAGTGAGAGTGTGAGAGTGTGAGAGTGTGAGAGAGTGAGAGAGTATGAGAGTGAGAGACAGAGTGAGAGATTGAGAGTGTGAGAGAGTATGAGAGTGAGAGAGTGAGAGGGTGAGAGAGTGAGAGAGTGAGAGAGTGAGAGTGTGAGAGAGTGAGAGCGTGAGAGTGTGAGAGAGTGAGTGAGTATGAGAATGAGAGAGTGAGAGAGTGAGAGTGCGAGAGAGTGAGAGTATGAGAGTGTGAGAGAGTGAGAGTGAGAGAGTATGAGAGTGAGAGAGAGAGTGAGAGAGTGACAGTGTGAGAGAGTATGAGAGTGAGGGAGTGAAAGAGTGAGAGAGTGAGAGTGTGAGAGAGTTATAGTGTGATAGAGTGAGAGTGTGAGAGTGTGAGAGTGTGCGAGAGTGAGAGAGTGAGAGAGAGAGTGAGAGAGTGAGAGAGTGAGAGACTATGAGAGTGAGAGTGTGAGAATGAGCGAATGAGAGAGTATGAGAGTGAGAGAGTGAGAGAGTGAGTGTGTGAGAGAGTGAGAGAGTGAGAGAGTGTGAGAGTGAGAGTGTGAGAATGGGAGAATGAGAGTGTATGAGAGTAAGAGAGTGTGAGAGTGAGAGAGTGAGAGAGTGAGAGTGTGAGAGTGTGAGAGAGTGAGAGAGTATGAGAGTGAGACACAGAGTGAGAGATTGAAAGTGTGAGAGAGTATGAGAGTGAGAGAGTGAGAGAGTGAGAGAGTGAGAGAGTGAGAGTGAGAGTGTGAGAGTGTGAGAGAGTAAGAGAGTGAGAGACAGAGTGAGAGATTGAGAGTGTGAGAGAGTATGAGAGTGAGAGTGTGAGAGAGTGAGAGAGTGAGACTCAGAGTGTGTGAGTGTGAGAGTGTGATAGTGTGAGAGTGATGGAGTGATAGAGTGAGAGTGTGAGAGAGTGAGAGAGTGAGAGAGAGTGAGAGAGTGTGAGAGAGTGAGAGAGTGAGAGAGTGAGAGTTTGAGAGTGTGTGTGAGAGTGTGAGAGAGTGAGAGAGTGAGAGAGTGAGAGACAGAGTGAGAGAGTGAGAGTGTGAAAGAGAATGAGAGTGAGAGAGTGAGTGATTGAGAGAGTGAAAGTGAGAGATTGAGAGTGTGAGAGAGTATGAGAGTGAGAGTGTGAGCGAGTGAGAGAGTGAGACTGAGAGTGTGAGAGTGTGAGAGTGTGAGAGCGTGAGAGAGTGAGAGTATGAGAGTGTGAGAGAGAGTGAGAGTGTGAGAGAGTATGAGATTGAGTGAGTGAGAGAGTGAGAGAGTGAGGGAGTGAGAGTGTGATAGTGTGAGAGTGATAGAGTGATAGAGTGAGAGTGTGAGAGAGTGAGAGAGTGAGAGAGAGTGAGAGAGTGTGAGAGAGTGAGAGAGTGAGAGAGTGAGAGTTTGAGAGTGTGTGTGAGAGTGTGAGAGAGTGAGAGAGTGAGAGAGTGAGACACAGAGTGAGAGAGTGAGAGTGTGAGAGAGTATGAGAGTGAGAGAGTGAGTGATTGAGAGAGTGAGAGTGAGAGTGTGAGAGTGTGAGAGTGTGAGAGAGTGAGAGCGTGAGAGTGTGAGTGAGTGAGAGAGTGAGAGAGTGTGAGAGTGAGAGTGTGAGAGTGTGAGAGTGTGAGAGTGTGAGAGAGTGTGTGAGAGAGTGAGAGAGTGAGCGATTGAGAGAGTGAGAGAATGAGAGTATGAGTGAGAGAGAGAGTGAGAGAGTGAGAGTGTGAGAGAGTATGAGAGTGAGAGAGTGAGAGAGTGAGAGAGTGAGAGCTTGAGAGTGTGAGTGAGAGTGTGAGAGTGTGAGAGAGTGAGAGAGTGAGAGAGTGAGAGACTATGAGAGTGAGAGAGTGTGAGACTGAGAGACTATGATAGTGAGAGAGTGAGAGTGTGAGAATGTGAGAGTGTGAGAGCGTGAGAGTGAGATCGTGTGAGAGTGAGAGTGTATGAGAGTAAGAGAGTTAGACAGTGAGAGAGTGAGCTAGTGAGAGTGTGAGAGTGTGAGAGTGTGAGAGAGTGAGAGAGTATGAGAGTGAGAGACAGAGTGAGAGATTGAGAGTGTGAGAGAGTATGAGAGTGAGAGAGTGAGAGGGTGAGAGAGTGAGAGAGTGAGAGAGTGAGAGAGTGAGAGTGTGAGAGAGTGAGAGCGTGAGATTGTGAGAGAGTGAGTGAGTATGAGAATGAGAGAGTGAGAGAGTGAGAGTGCGAGAGAGTGAGAGTATGAGAGTGTGAGAGAGTGAGAGTGAGAGAGTATGAGAGTGAGAGAGAGAGTGAGAGAGTGAGAGTGTGAGAGAGTATGAGAGTGAGAGAGTGAAAGAGTGAGAGAGTGAGAGTGTGAGAGAGTTATAGTGTGATAGAGTGAGAGTGTGAGAGTGTGAGAGTGTGCGAGAGTGAGAGAGTGAGAGAGAGAGTGAGAGAGTGAGAGAGTGAGAGACTATGAGAGTGAGAGAGTGTGAGACTGAGAGACTGAGAGAGTGAGAGAGTGAGAGACTGAGAATGTGAGAATGTGAGAGTGTGAGAGTGAGAGAGTGAGAGAGTGTGAGAGTGAGAGTGTGAGAATGAGCGAATGAGAGAGTATGAGAGTGAGAGAGTGAGAGAGTGAGTGTGTGAGAGAGTGAGAGAGTGAGAGAGTGTGAGAGTGAGAGTGTGAGAATGGGAGAATGAGAGAGTATGAGAGTATGAGAGTGAGAGTGTGAGAGTGTGAGAGAGTAAGAGAGTGAGAGACAGAGTGAGAGATTGAGAGTGTGAGAGAGTATGAGAGTGAGAGTGTGAGAGAGTGAGACTCAGAGTGTGAGAGTGTGAGAGTGTGAGAGTGTGAGAGCGTGAGAGTGTGAGAGAGTGAGAGTATGAGAGTGTGAGAGAGAGTGAGAGTGTGAGAGAGTAAGAGTGAGTGAGTGAGAGAGTGAGAGAGTGAGGGAGTGAGAGTGTGATAGTGTGAGAGTGATAGAGTGATAGAGTGAGAGAGTGAGAGAGTGAGAGAGAGTGAGAGAGTGTGAGAGAGTGAGAGAGTGAGAGAGTGAGAGTTTGAGAGTGTGAGTGAGAGTGTGAGAGAGTGAGAGAGTGAGAGAGTGAGAGACAGAGTGAGAGAGTGAGAGAGTGAGAGTTTGAGAGTGTGAGTGAGAGTGTGAGAGAGTGAGAGAGTGAGAGAGTGAGAGACAGAGTGAGAGAGTGAGTGTGAGAGAGTATGAGAGTGAGAGAGTGAGTGATTGAGAGAGTTAGAGTGAGAGTGTGAGAGTGTGAGACTGAGAGACTGAGAGAGTGAGAGAGTGAGAGAGTGAGAGTGTGAGAATGAGCGAATGAGAGAGTGTGAGAGTGAGAGAGTGAGAGAGTGAGTGTGTGAGAGAGTGAGAGAGTGAGAGAGTGTGAGAGTGAGAGTGTGAGAATGGGAGAATGAGAGAGTATGAGAGTATGAGAGTGAGAGTGTGAGAGTGTGAGAGAGTAAGAGAGTGAGAGATAAGAGTGAGAGATTGAGAGTGTGAGAGAGTATGAGAGTGAGAGTGTGAGAGAGTGAGAGAGTGAGACTCAGAGTGTGTGAGTGTGAGAGTGTGAGAGCGTGAGAGTGTGAGAGAGTGAGAGTATGAGAGTGTGAGAGAGAGTGAGAGTGTGAGAGAGTATGAGATTGAGTGAGTGAGAGAGTGAGAGAGTGAGGGAGTGAGAGTGTGATAGTGAGAGTGTGAGAGAGTGAGAGAGTGAGAGAGAGTGAGAGAGTGAGAGAGAGTGAGAGAGTGTGAGAGAGTGAGAGAGTGAGAGTTTGAGAGTGTGAGTGAGAGTGTGAGAGAGTGAGAGAGTGAGAGAGTGAGAGACAGAGTGAGAGAATGAGAGTGTGAGAGAGTATGAGAGTGAGAGAGTGAGTGATTAAGAGAGTTAGAGTGAGAGTGTGAGAGTGTGAGAGTGTGAGAGAGTGAGAGAGTGAGAGTGTGAGAGAGTGAGAGAGTGTGTGAGAGTGTGAGAGAGTGACAGAGTGAGAGACGATGAGAGGGAGAGAGTGTGAGTACGAGAGTGTGAGAGTGTGTGAGAGTGAGAGAGTGAGCGAGTGAGAGAGTGAGAGAATGAGAGTATGAGTGAGAGAGAGAGTGAGAGAGTGAGAGTGTGAGAGAGTAAGAGAGTGAGAGACAGAGTTAGAGATTGAGAGTGTGAGAGAGTATGAGAGTGAGAGTGTGAGAGAGTGAGAGAGTGAGACTCAGAGTGTGTGAGTGTGAGAGTGTGAGAGCGTGAGAGTGTGAGAGAGTGAGAGTATGAGAGTGTGAGAGAGAGTGAGAGTGTGAGAGAGTATGAGATTGAGTGAGTGAGAGAGTGAGAGAGTGAGGGAGTGAGAGTGTGATAGTGTGAGAGTGATAGAGTGATAGAGTGAGAGAGTGAGAGAGTGAGAGAGTGAGAGAGAGTGAGAGAGTGTGAGAGAGTGAGAGAGTGAGAGTTTGAGAGTGTGAGTGAGAGTGTGAGAGAGTGAGAGAGTGAGAGAGTGAGAGAGTGAGAGACAGAGTGAGAGAGTGAGAGTGTGAGAGAGTATGAGAGTGAGAGAGTGAGTGATTAAGAGAGTTAGAGTGAGAGTGTGAGAGTGTGAGAGTGTGAGAGAGTGAGAGCGTGAGAGTGTGAGAGAGTGAGAGAGTGTGTGAGAGTGTGAGAGAGTGACAGAGTGAGAGACGATGAGAGGGAGAGAGTGTGAGTACGAGAGTGTGAGAGTGTGTGAGAGTGAGAGAGTGAGCGAGTGAGAGAGTGAGAGAATGAGAGTATGAGTGAGAGAGAGAGTGAGAGAGTGAGAGTGTGAGAGAGTATGAGAGTGAGAGAGTGAGAGAGCGAGAGAGTGTGAGTTTGAGAGTGTGAGTGAGAGTGTGAGAGTGTGAGAGAGTGAGAGAGTGAGAGACTATGAGAGTGAGAGAGTGTGAGACTGAGAGACTATGACAGTGAGAGAGTGAGAGTGTGAGAATGTGAGAGTGTGAGAGCGTGAGAGTGAAAGAGTATGAGAGTAAGAGAGTGAGAGAGTTAGAGAGTGAGAGAGTGAGAGAGTGAGAGTGTGAGAGTGTAGGAGTGTGAGAGAGTGAGACAGTATGAGAGTGAGAGACAGAGTGAGAGATTGAGAGTGTGAGAGAGTATGAGAGTGAGAGAGTGAGAGGGTGAGAGAGTGAGAGAGTGAGAGTGTGAGAGAGTGAGAGCGTGAGAGTGTGAGAGAGTGAGTGAGTATGAGAATGAGAGAGTGAGAGAGTGTGAGAGAGTGAGAGTATGAGAGTGTGAGAGAGTGAGAGTGAGAGAGTATGAGAGTGAGAGAGTGAGAGAGTGACAGTGTGAGAGAGTATGCGAGTGAGAGAGTGCAAGAGTGAGAGAGTGAGAGTGTGAGAGAGTTATAGTGTGATAGAGTGAGAGTGTGAGAGTGTGAGAGTGTGCGAGAGTGAGAGAGTGAGAGAGAGAGTGAGAGAGTGAGAGAGTGATAGACTATGAGAGTGAGAGAGTGTGAGACTGAGAGACTGAGAGAGTGAGAGAGTGAGAGAGTGAGAGTGTGAGAATGAGCGAATGAGAGAGTATGAGAGTGAGAGAGTGAGAGAGTGAGTGTGTGAGAGAGTGAGAGAGTGAGAGAGTGTGAGAGTGAGAGTGTGAGAATGGGAGAATGAGAGAGTATGAGAGTATGAGAGTGAGAGTGTGAGAGTGTGAGAGAGTAAGAGAGTGAGAGACAGAGTGAGAGATTGAGAGTGTGAGAGAGTATGAGAGTGAGAGTGTGAGAGAGTGAGAGAGTGAGACTCAGAGTGTGTGAGTGTGAGAGTGTGAGAGCGTGAGAGTGTGAGAGAGTGAGAGTATGAGAGTGTGAGAGAGAGTGAGAGTGTGAGAGAGTATGAGATTGAGTGAGTGAGAGAGTGAGAGAGTGAGGGAGTGAGAGTGTGATTGTGTGAGAGTGATAGAGTGATAGAGTGAGAGATTGAGAGAGTGAGAGAGTGAGAGAGAGTGAGAGAGTGTGAGAGAGTGAGAGAGTGAGAGAGTGAGAGTTTGAGAGTGTGAGTGAGAGTGTGAGAGAGTGAGAGAGTGAGAGAGTGAGAGACAGAGTGAGAGAGTGAGAGTGTGAGAGAGTATGAGAGTGAGAGAGTGAGTGATTGAGAGAGTTAGAGTGAGAGTGTGAGAGTGTGAGAGTGTGAGAGAGTGAGAGCGTGAGAGTGTGAGAGAGTGAGAGAGTGTGTGAGAGTGTGAGAGAGTGACAGAGTGAGAGACGATGAGAGGGAGAGAGTGTGAGTACGAGAGTGTGAGAGTGTGCGAGAGTGAGAGAGTGAGAGAGAGAGTGAGAGAGTGAGAGAGTGAGAGACTATGAGAGTGAGAGAGTGTGAGACTGAGAGACTGAGAGAGTGAGAGAGTAGAGACTGAGAATGTGAGAATGTGAGAGTGTGAGAGTGAGAGAGTGAGAGAGTGTGAGAGTGAGAGTGTGAGAATGAGCGAATGAGAGAGTATGAGAGTGAGAGAGTGAGAGAGTGAGTGTGTGAGAGAGTGAGAGAGTGAGAGAGTGTGAGAGTGAGAGTGTGAGAATGGGAGAATGAGAGAGTATGAGAGTATGAGAGTGAGAGTGTGAGAGTGTGAGAGAGTAAGAGAGTGAGAGACAGAGTGAGAGATTGAGAGTGTGAGAGAGTATGAGAGTGAGAGTGTGAGAGAGTGAGAGAGTGAGACTCAGAGTGTGAGAGTGTGAGAGTGTGAGAGCGTGAGAGTGTGAGAGAGTGAGAGTATGAGAGTGTGAGAGAGAGTGAGAGTGTGAGAGAGTATGAGATTGAGTGAGTGAGAGAGTGAGAGAGTGAGGGAGTGAGAGTGTGATAGTGTGAGAGTGATAGAGTGATAGAGTGAGAGAGTGAGAGAGTGAGAGAGAGTGAGAGAGTGTGAGAGAGTGAGAGAGTGAGAGAGTGAGAGTTTGAGAGTGTGAGTGAGAGTGTGAGAGAGTGAGAGAGTGAGAGAGTGAGAGACAGAGTGAGAGAGTGAGAGAGTGAGAGTTTGAGAGTGTGAGTGAGAGTGTGAGAGAGTGAGAGAGTGAGAGAGTGAGAGAGTGAGAGACAGAGTGAGAGAGTGAGAGTGTGAGAGAGTATGAGAGTGAGAGAGTGAGTGATTGAGAGAGTTAGAGTGAGAGTGTGAGAGTGTGAGACTGAGAGAGTGAGAGAGTGAGAGAGTGAGAGAGTGAGAATGAGCGAATGAGAGAGTATGAGAGTGAGAGAGTGAGAGAGTGAGTGTGTGAGAGAGTGAGAGAGTGAGAGAGTGTGAGAGTGAGAGTGTGAGAATGGGAGAATGAGAGAGTATGAGAGTATGAGAGTGAGAGTGTGAGAGAGTAAGAGAGTGAGAGACAGAGTGAGAGATTGAGAGTGTGAGAGAGTATGAGAGT
Organism: Chiloscyllium plagiosum; assembly: GCF_037043375.1. Classification (NCBI taxonomy): domain Eukaryota; kingdom Metazoa; phylum Chordata; class Chondrichthyes; order Orectolobiformes; family Hemiscylliidae; genus Chiloscyllium; species Chiloscyllium plagiosum. The sequence goes on along the minus strand of NW_028270175.1, from coordinate 72,284,748 downwards.
GAGAGTGTGAGAGAGTGAGAGAGTGAGACTCAGAGTGTGAGAGTGTGAGAGTGTGAGAGCGTGAGAGTGTGAGAGAGTGAGAGTATGAGAGTGTGAGAGAGAGTGAGAGTGTGAGAGAGTATGAGATTGAGTGAGTGAGAGAGTGAGAGAGTGAGGGAGTGAGAGTGTGATAGTGAGAGTGATAGAGTGATAGAGTGAGAGTGTGAGAGAGTGAGAGAGTGAGAGAGAGTGAGAGAGTGTGAGAGAGTGAGAGAGTGAGAGAGTGAGAGTTTGAGAGTGTGTGTGAGAGTGTGAGAGAGTGAGAGAGTGAGAGAGTGAGAGAGTGAGAGACAGAGTGAGAGAGTGAGAGTGTGAGAGAGTATGAGAGTGAGAGAGTGAGTGATTGAGAGAGTGAGAGTGAGAGATTGAGAGTGTGAGAGAGTATGAGAGTGAGAGTGTGAGCGAGTGAGAGAGTGAGACTGAGAGTGTGAGAGTGTGAGAGCGTGAGAGAGTGAGAGTATGAGAGTGTGAGAGAGAGTGAGAGTGTGAGAGAGTATGAGATTGAGTGAGTGAGAGAGTGAGAGAGTGAGGGAGTGAGAGTGTGATAGTGTGAGAGTGATAGAGTGATAGAGTGAGAGTGTGAGAGAGTGAGAGAGTGAGAGAGAGTGAGAGAGTGTGAGAGAGTGAGAGAGTGAGAGAGTGAGAGTTTGAGAGTGTGTGTGAGAGTGTGAGAGAGTGAGAGAGTGAGAGAGTGAGACACAGAGTGAGAGAGTGAGAGTGTGAGAGAGTATGAGAGTGAGAGAGTGAGTGATTGAGAGAGTGAGAGTGAGAGTGTGAGAGTGTGAGAGTGTGAGAGAGTGAGAGCGTGAGAGTGTGAGTGAGTGAGAGAGTGAGAGAGTGTGAGAGTGAGAGTGTGAGAGTGTGAGAGTGTGAGAGTGTGAGAGAGTGTGTGAGAGAGTGAGAGAGTGAGCGATTGAGAGAGTGAGAGAATGAGAGTATGAGTGAGAGAGAGAGTGAGAGAGTGAGAGTGTGAGAGAGTATGAGAGTGAGAGAGTGAGAGAGTGAGAGAGTGAGAGCTTGAGAGTGTGAGTGAGAGTGTGAGAGTGTGAGAGAGTGAGAGAGTGAGAGAGTGAGAGACTATGAGAGTGAGAGAGTGTGAGACTGAGAGACTATGATAGTGAGAGAGTGAGAGTGTGAGAATGTGAGAGTGTGAGAGCGTGAGAGTGAGATCGTGTGAGAGTGAGAGTGTATGAGAGTAAGAGAGTTAGACAGTGAGAGAGTGAGCTAGTGAGAGTGTGAGAGTGTGAGAGTGTGAGAGAGTGAGAGAGTATGAGAGTGAGAGACAGAGTGAGAGATTGAGAGTGTGAGAGAGTATGAGAGTGAGAGAGTGAGAGGGTGAGAGAGTGAGAGAGTGAGAGAGTGAGAGAGTGAGAGTGTGAGAGAGTGAGAGCGTGAGATTGTGAGAGAGTGAGTGAGTATGAGAATGAGAGAGTGAGAGAGTGAGAGTGCGAGAGAGTGAGAGTATGAGAGTGTGAGAGAGTGAGAGTGAGAGAGTATGAGAGTGAGAGAGAGAGTGAGAGAGTGAGAGTGTGAGAGAGTATGAGAGTGAGAGAGTGAAAGAGTGAGAGAGTGAGAGTGTGAGAGAGTTATAGTGTGATAGAGTGAGAGTGTGAGAGTGTGAGAGTGTGCGAGAGTGAGAGAGTGAGAGAGAGAGTGAGAGAGTGAGAGAGTGAGAGACTATGAGAGTGAGAGAGTGTGAGACTGAGAGACTGAGAGAGTGAGAGAGTGAGAGACTGAGAATGTGAGAATGTGAGAGTGTGAGAGTGAGAGAGTGAGAGAGTGTGAGAGTGAGAGTGTGAGAATGAGCGAATGAGAGAGTATGAGAGTGAGAGAGTGAGAGAGTGAGTGTGTGAGAGAGTGAGAGAGTGAGAGAGTGTGAGAGTGAGAGTGTGAGAATGGGAGAATGAGAGAGTATGAGAGTATGAGAGTGAGAGTGTGAGAGTGTGAGAGAGTAAGAGAGTGAGAGACAGAGTGAGAGATTGAGAGTGTGAGAGAGTATGAGAGTGAGAGTGTGAGAGAGTGAGACTCAGAGTGTGAGAGTGTGAGAGTGTGAGAGCGTGAGAGTGTGAGAGAGTGAGAGTATGAGAGTGTGAGAGAGAGTGAGAGTGTGAGAGAGTAAGAGTGAGTAAGTGAGAGAGTGAGAGAGTGAGAGAGTGAGAGTGTGATAGTGTGAGAGTGATAGAGTGATAGAGTGAGAGAGTGAGAGAGTGAGAGAGAGTGAGAGAGTGTGAGAGAGTGAGAGAGTGAGAGAGTGAGAGTTTGAGAGTGTGAGTGAGAGTGTGAGAGAGTGAGAGAGTGAGAGAGTGAGAGACAGAGTGAGAGAGTGAGAGAGTGAGAGTTTGAGAGTGTGAGTGAGAGTGTGAGAGAGTGAGAGAGTGAGAGAGTGAGAGAGTGAGAGACAGAGTGAGAGAGTGAGTGTGAGAGAGTATGAGAGTGAGAGAGTGAGTGATTGAGAGAGTTAGAGTGAGAGTGTGAGAGTGTGAGACTGAGAGACTGAGAGAGTGAGAGAGTGAGAGAGTGAGAGTGTGAGAATGAGCGAATGAGAGAGTGTGAGAGTGAGAGAGTGAGAGAGTGAGTGTGTGAGAGAGTGAGAGAGTGAGAGAGTGTGAGAGTGAGAGTGTGAGAATGGGAGAATGAGAGAGTATGAGAGTATGAGAGTGAGAGTGTGAGAGTGTGAGAGAGTAAGAGAGTGAGAGACAGAGTGAGAGATTGAGAGTGTGAGAGAGTATGAGAGTGAGAGTGTGAGAGAGTGAGAGAGTGAGACTCAGAGTGTGTGAGTGTGAGAGTGTGAGAGCGTGAGAGTGTGAGAGAGTGAGAGTATGAGAGTGTGAGAGAGAGTGAGAGTGTGAGAGAGTATGAGATTGAGTGAGTGAGAGAGTGAGAGAGTGAGGGAGTGAGAGTGTGATAGTGAGAGTGTGAGAGAGTGAGAGAGTGAGAGAGAGTGAGAGAGTGAGAGAGAGTGAGAGAGTGTGAGAGAGTGAGAGAGTGAGAGTTTGAGAGTGTGAGTGAGAGTGTGAGAGAGTGAGAGAGTGAGAGAGTGAGAGAGTGAGAGACAGAGTGAGAGAGTGAGAGTGTGAGAGAGTATGAGAGTGAGAGAGTGAGTGATTAAGAGAGTTAGAGTGAGAGTGTGAGAGTGTGAGAGTGTGAGAGAGTGAGAGAGTGAGAGTGTGAGAGAGTGAGAGAGTGTGTGAGAGTGTGAGAGAGTGACAGAGTGAGAGACGATGAGAGGGAGAGAGTGTGAGTACGAGAGTGTGAGAGTGTGTGAGAGTGAGAGAGTGAGCGAGTGAGAGAGTGAGAGAATGAGAGTATGAGTGAGAGAGAGAGTGAGAGAGTGAGAGTGTGAGAGAGTAAGAGAGTGAGAGACAGAGTTAGAGATTGAGAGTGTGAGAGAGTATGAGAGTGAGAGTGTGAGAGAGTGAGAGAGTGAGACTCAGAGTGTGTGAGTGTGAGAGTGTGAGAGCGTGAGAGTGTGAGAGAGTGAGAGTATGAGAGTGTGAGAGAGAGTGAGAGTGTGAGAGAGTATGAGATTGAGTGAGTGAGAGAGTGAGAGAGTGAGGGAGTGAGAGTGTGATAGTGTGAGAGTGATAGAGTGATAGAGTGAGAGAGTGAGAGAGTGAGAGAGTGAGAGAGAGTGAGAGAGTGTGAGAGAGTGAGAGAGTGAGAGTTTGAGAGTGTGAGTGAGAGTGTGAGAGAGTGAGAGAGTGAGAGAGTGAGAGAGTGAGAGACAGAGTGAGAGAGTGAGAGTGTGAGAGAGTATGAGAGTGAGAGAGTGAGTGATTAAGAGAGTTAGAGTGAGAGTGTGAGAGTGTGAGAGTGTGAGAGAGTGAGAGCGTGAGAGTGTGAGAGAGTGAGAGAGTGTGTGAGAGTGTGAGAGAGTGACAGAGTGAGAGACGATGAGAGGGAGAGAGTGTGAGTACGAGAGTGTGAGAGTGTGTGAGAGTGAGAGAGTGAGCGAGTGAGAGAGTGAGAGAATGAGAGTATGAGTGAGAGAGAGAGTGAGAGAGTGAGAGTGTGAGAGAGTATGAGAGTGAGAGAGTGAGAGAGTGAGAGAGCGAGAGAGTGTGAGTTTGAGAGTGTGAGTGAGAGTGTGAGAGTGTGAGAGAGTGAGAGAGTGAGAGACTATGAGAGTGAGAGAGTGTGAGACTGAGAGACTATGACAGTGAGAGAGTGAGAGTGTGAGAATGTGAGAGTGTGAGAGCGTGAGAGTGAGATAGTGTGAGAGTGAAAGAGTATGAGAGTAAGAGAGTGAGAGAGTTAGAGAGTGAGAGAGTGAGAGAGTGAGAGTGTGAGAGTGTAGGAGTGTGAGAGAGTGAGACAGTATGAGAGTGAGAGACAGAGTGAGAGATTGAGAGTGTGAGAGAGTATGAGAGTGAGAGAGTGAGAGGGTGAGAGAGTGAGAGAGTGAGAGTGTGAGAGAGTGAGAGCGTGAGAGTGTGAGAGAGTGAGTGAGTATGAGAATGAGAGAGTGAGAGAGTGTGAGAGAGTGAGAGTATGAGAGTGTGAGAGAGTGAGAGTGAGAGAGTATGAGAGTGAGAGAGTGAGAGAGTGACAGTGTGAGAGAGTATGCGAGTGAGAGAGTGCAAGAGTGAGAGAGTGAGAGTGTGAGAGAGTTATAGTGTGATAGAGTGAGAGTGTGAGAGTGTGAGAGTGTGCGAGAGTGAGAGAGTGAGAGAGAGAGTGAGAGAGTGAGAGAGTGATAGACTATGAGAGTGAGAGAGTGTGAGACTGAGAGACTGAGAGAGTGAGAGAGTGAGAGAGTGAGAGTGTGAGAATGAGCGAATGAGAGAGTATGAGAGTGAGAGAGTGAGAGAGTGAGTGTGTGAGAGAGTGAGAGAGTGAGAGAGTGTGAGAGTGAGAGTGTGAGAATGGGAGAATGAGAGAGTATGAGAGTATGAGAGTGAGAGTGTGAGAGTGTGAGAGAGTAAGAGAGTGAGAGACAGAGTGAGAGATTGAGAGTGTGAGAGAGTATGAGAGTGAGAGTGTGAGAGAGTGAGAGAGTGAGACTCAGAGTGTGTGAGTGTGAGAGTGTGAGAGCGTGAGAGTGTGAGAGAGTGAGAGTATGAGAGTGTGAGAGAGAGTGAGAGTGTGAGAGAGTATGAGATTGAGTGAGTGAGAGAGTGAGAGAGTGAGGGAGTGAGAGTGTGATTGTGTGAGAGTGATAGAGTGATAGAGTGAGAGATTGAGAGAGTGAGAGAGTGAGAGAGAGTGAGAGAGTGTGAGAGAGTGAGAGAGTGAGAGAGTGAGAGTTTGAGAGTGTGAGTGAGAGTGTGAGAGAGTGAGAGAGTGAGAGAGTGAGAGACAGAGTGAGAGAGTGAGAGTGTGAGAGAGTATGAGAGTGAGAGAGTGAGTGATTGAGAGAGTTAGAGTGAGAGTGTGAGAGTGTGAGAGTGTGAGAGAGTGAGAGCGTGAGAGTGTGAGAGAGTGAGAGAGTGTGTGAGAGTGTGAGAGAGTGACAGAGTGAGAGACGATGAGAGGGAGAGAGTGTGAGTACGAGAGTGTGAGAGTGTGTGAGAGTGAGAGAGTGAGCGAGTGAGAGAGTGAGAGAATGAGAGTATGAGTGAGAGAGAGAGTGAGAGAGTGAGAGTGTGAGAGAGTATGAGAGTGAGAGAGTGAGAGAGTGAGAGGGCGAGAGAGTGTGAGTTTGAGAGTGTGAGTGAGAGTGTGAGAGTGTGAGAGAGTGAGAGAGTGAGAGACTATGAGAGTGAGAGAGTGTGAGACTGAGAGACTATGACAGTGAGAGAGTGAGAGTGTGAGAATGTGAGAGTGTGAGAGCGTGAGAGTGAGATAGTGTGAGAGTGAAAGAGTATGAGAGTAAGAGAGTGAGAGAGTTAGAGAGTGAGAGAGTGAGAGAGTGAGAGTGTGAGAGTGTAGGAGTGTGAGAGAGTGAGACAGTATGAGAGTGAGAGACAGAGTGAGAGATTGAGAGTGTGAGAGAGTATGAGAGTGAGAGAGTGAGAGGGTGAGAGAGTGAGAGAGTGAGAGTGAGAGAGTGAGAGTGTGAGAGAGTGAGAGCGTGAGAGTGTGAGAGAGTGAGTGAGTATGAGAATGAGAGTGAGAGAGTGTGAGAGAGTGAGAGTATGAGAGTGTGAGAGAGTGAGAGTGAGAGTGAGAGAGTATGAGAGTGAGAGAGAGAGTGAGAGAGTGACAGTGTGAGAGAGTATGTGAGTGAGAGAGTGAAAGAGTGAGAGAGTGAGAGTGTGAGAGAATTATAGTGTGATAGAGTGAGAGTGTGAGAGTGTGAGAGTGTGCGAGAGTGAGAGAGTGAGAGAGAGAGTGAGAGAGTGAGAGAGTGATAGACTATGAGAGTGAGAGAGTGTGAGACTGAGAGACTGAGAGAGTGAGAGAGTGAGAGTGTGAGAATGTGAGAGTGTGAGAGTGAGAGAGTGAGAGAGTGTGAGAGTGAGAGTGTGAGAATGAGCGAATGAGAGAGTATGAGAGTGAGAGAGTGAGAGAGTGAGTGTGTGAGAGAGTGAGAGAGTGAGAGAGTATGAGAGTGAGAGACAGAGTGAGAGAGTGAGAGTGTGAGAGAGTATGAGAGTGAGAGAGTGAGAGAGTGAGAGAGTGAGAGAGTGAGAGTTTGAGAGTGTGAGTGAGAGTGTGAGAGTGTGAGAGAGTGAGAGAGTGAGAGACTATGAGAGTGAGAGAGTGTGTGGCTGAGAGACTGAGAGAGTGAGAGAGTGAGAGTGTGAGAGTGTGAGAGTGTGATAGTGTGAGAGTGAGATAGTGTGAGAGTGAGAGAGTGAGAGAGTGAGAGTGAGAGTGTGAGAGAGTGAGAGCGTAAGAGAGTGAGAGTATGAGAGTGTGAGTGAGAGTGTGAGAGTGTGAGAGAGTGAGAATGTGAGAGTGTGAGAGTGTGAAGTGAGAGTGTGAGAGTGAGAGTGTGAGAATGGGAGAATGAGAGAGTATGAGAGTATGAGAGTGAGACTGTGTGAGACTGAGAGACTGAGAGAGTGAGAGACTGAGAGAGTGAGAGTGTGAGAATGTGAGAGTGTGAGAGTGTGAAGTGAGAGAGTGTGAGAGTGAGAGTGTGAGAATGGGAGAATGAGAGAGTATGAGAGTATGAGAGTGAGAGTGTGAGAGTGTGAGAGAGTAAGAGAGTGAGAGACAGAGTGAGAGATTGAGAGTGTGAGAGAGTATGAGAGTGAGAGTGTGAGAGAGTGAGAGAGTGAGACTGAGAGTGTGAGAGTGTGAGAGTGTGAGAGCGTGAGAGTGTGAGAGAATGAGAGTATGAGAGTGTGAGAGAGAGTGAGAGTGTGAGAGAGTATGAGAGTGAGAGAGTGAGAGAGTGAGAGAGTGAGAGAGTGAGAGTGTGATAGTGTGAGAGAGTGATAGAGTGATAGAGTGAGAGAGTGAGAGAGAGTGAGAGAGGGTGAGAGAGTGAGAGAATGAGAGAGTGAGAGAGTGTGAGAGTGTGAGAGAGTGAGAGTGTGATAGTGTGAGAGTGAGATAGTGTGAGAGTGAGAGAGTGAGAGAGTGAGAGTGAGAGTGTGAGAGAGTGAGAGCGTAAGAGAGTGAGAGTATGAGAGTGTGAGTGAGAGTGTGAGAGTGTGAGAGAGTGAGAATGTGAGAGTGTGAGAGTGTGAAGTGAGAGTGTGAGAGTGAGAGTGTGAGAATGGGAGAATGAGAGAGTATGAGAGTATGAGAGTGAGACTGTGTGAGACTGAGAGACTGAGAGAGTGAGAGACTGAGAGAGTGAGAGTGTGAGAATGTGAGAGTGTGAGAGTGTGAAGTGAGAGAGTGTGAGAGTGAGAGTGTGAGAATGGGAGAATGAGAGAGTATGAGAGTATGAGAGTGAGAGTGTGAGAGTGTGAGAGAGTAAGAGAGTGAGAGACAGAGTGAGAGATTGAGAGTGTGAGAGAGTATGAGAGTGAGAGTGTGAGACAGTGAGACTCAGAGTGTGAGAGTGTGAGAGTGTGAGAGCGTGAGAGTGTGAGAGAGTGAGAGTATGAGAGTGTGAGAGAGAGTGAGAGTGTGAGAGAGTAAGAGTGAGTGAGTGAGAGAGTGAGAGAGTGAGGGAGTGAGAGTGTGATAGTGTGAGAGTGATAGAGTGATAGAGTGAGAGAGTGAGAGAGAGTGAGAGAGTGTGAGAGAGTGAGAGAGTGAGAGAGTGAGAGTTTGAGAGTGTGAGTGAGAGTGTGAGAGAGTGAGAGAGTGAGAGAGTGAGAGAGTGAGAGACAGAGTGAGAGAGTGAGAGAGTGAGAGTTTGAGAGTGTGAGTGAGAGTGTGAGAGAGTGAGAGAGTGAGAGAGTGAGAGAGTGAGAGACAGAGTGAGAGAGTGAGTGTGAGAGAGTATGAGAGTGAGAGAGTGAGTGATTGAGAGAGTTAGAGTGAGAGTGTGAGAGTGTGAGACTGAGAGACTGAGAGAGTGAGAGAGTGAGAGAGTGAGAGTGTGAGAATGAGCGAATGAGAGAGTGTGAGAGTGAGAGAGTGAGAGAGTGAGTGTGTGAGAGAGTGAGAGAGTGAGAGAGTGTGAGAGTGAGAGTGTGAGAATGGGAGAATGAGAGAGTATGAGAGTATGAGAGTGAGAGTGTGAGAGTGTGAGAGAGTAAGAGAGTGAGAGACAGAGTGAGAGATTGAGAGTGTGAGAGAGTATGAGAGTGAGAGTGTGAGAGAGTGAGAGAGTGAGACTCAGAGTGTGTGAGTGTGAGAGTGTGAGAGCGTGAGAGTGTGAGAGAGTGAGAGTATGAGAGTGTGAGAGAGAGTGAGAGTGTGAGAGAGTATGAGATTGAGTGAGTGAGAGAGTGAGAGAGTGAGGGAGTGAGAGTGTGATAGTGAGAGTGTGAGAGAGTGAGAGAGTGAGAGAGAGTGAGAGAGTGAGAGAGAGTGAGAGAGTGTGAGAGAGTGAGAGAGTGAGAGTTTGAGAGTGTGAGTGAGAGTGTGAGAGAGTGAGAGAGTGAGAGAGTGAGAGAGTGAGAGACAGAGTGAGAGAGTGAGAGTGTGAGAGAGTATGAGAGTGAGAGAGTGAGTGATTAAGAGAGTTAGAGTGAGAGTGTGAGAGTGTGAGAGTGTGAGAGAGTGAGAGAGTGAGAGTGTGAGAGAGTGAGAGAGTGTGTGAGAGTGTGAGAGAGTGACAGAGTGAGAGACGATGAGAGGGAGAGAGTGTGAGTACGAGAGTGTGAGAGTGTGTGAGAGTGAGAGAGTGAGCGAGTGAGAGAGTGAGAGAATGAGAGTATGAGTGAGAGAGAGAGTGAGAGAGTGAGAGTGTGAGAGAGTAAGAGAGTGAGAGACAGAGTTAGAGATTGAGAGTGTGAGAGAGTATGAGAGTGAGAGTGTGAGAGAGTGAGAGAGTGAGACTCAGAGTGTGTGAGTGTGAGAGTGTGAGAGCGTGAGAGTGTGAGAGAGTGAGAGTATGAGAGTGTGAGAGAGAGTGAGAGTGTGAGAGAGTATGAGATTGAGTGAGTGAGAGAGTGAGAGAGTGAGGGAGTGAGAGTGTGATAGTGTGAGAGTGATAGAGTGATAGAGTGAGAGAGTGAGAGAGTGAGAGAGTGAGAGAGAGTGAGAGAGTGTGAGAGAGTGAGAGAGTGAGAGTTTGAGAGTGTGAGTGAGAGTGTGAGAGAGTGAGAGAGTGAGAGAGTGAGAGAGTGAGAGACAGAGTGAGAGAGTGAGAGTGTGAGAGAGTATGAGAGTGAGAGAGTGAGTGATTAAGAGAGTTAGAGTGAGAGTGTGAGAGTGTGAGAGTGTGAGAGAGTGAGAGCGTGAGAGTGTGAGAGAGTGAGAGAGTGTGTGAGAGTGTGAGAGAGTGACAGAGTGAGAGACGATGAGAGGGAGAGAGTGTGAGTACGAGAGTGTGAGAGTGTGTGAGAGTGAGAGAGTGAGCGAGTGAGAGAGTGAGAGAATGAGAGTATGAGTGAGAGAGAGAGTGAGAGAGTGAGAGTGTGAGAGAGTATGAGAGTGAGAGAGTGAGAGAGTGAGAGGGCGAGAGAGTGTGAGTTTGAGAGTGTGAGTGAGAGTGTGAGAGTGTGAGAGAGTGAGAGAGTGAGAGACTATGAGAGTGAGAGAGTGTGAGACTGAGAGACTATGACAGTGAGAGAGTGAGAGTGTGAGAATGTGAGAGTGTGAGAGCGTGAGAGTGAGATAGTGTGAGAGTGAAAGAGTATGAGAGTAAGAGAGTGAGAGAGTTAGAGAGTGAGAGAGTGAGAGAGTGAGAGTGTGAGAGTGTAGGAGTGTGAGAGAGTGAGACAGTATGAGAGTGAGAGACAGAGTGAGAGATTGAGAGTGTGAGAGAGTATGAGAGTGAGAGAGTGAGAGGGTGAGAGAGTGAGAGAGTGAGAGTGTGAGAGAGTGAGAGCGTGAGAGTGTGAGAGAGTGAGTGAGTATGAGAATGAGAGAGTGAGAGAGTGTGAGAGAGTGAGAGTATGAGAGTGTGAGAGAGTGAGAGTGAGAGAGTATGAGAGTGAGAGAGTGAGAGAGTGACAGTGTGAGAGAGTATGCGAGTGAGAGAGTGCAAGAGTGAGAGAGTGAGAGTGTGAGAGAGTTATAGTGTGATAGAGTGAGAGTGTGAGAGTGTGAGAGTGTGCGAGAGTGAGAGAGTGAGAGAGAGAGTGAGAGAGTGAGAGAGTGATAGACTATGAGAGTGAGAGAGTGTGAGACTGAGAGACTGAGAGAGTGAGAGAGTGAGAGTGTGAGAATGAGCGAATGAGAGAGTATGAGAGTGAGAGAGTGAGAGAGTGAGTGTGTGAGAGAGTGAGAGAGTGAGAGAGTGTGAGAGTGAGAGTGTGAGAATGGGAGAATGAGAGAGTATGAGAGTATGAGAGTGAGAGTGTGAGAGTGTGAGAGAGTAAGAGAGTGAGAGACAGAGTGAGAGATTGAGAGTGTGAGAGAGTATGAGAGTGAGAGTGTGAGAGAGTGAGAGAGTGAGACTCAGAGTGTGTGAGTGTGAGAGTGTGAGAGCGTGAGAGTGTGAGAGAGTGAGAGTAAGAGAGTGTGAGAGAGAGTGAGAGTGTGAGAGAGTATGAGATTGAGTGAGTGAGAGAGTGAGAGAGTGAGGGAGTGAGAGTGTGATTGTGTGAGAGTGATAGAGTGATAGAGTGAGAGATTGAGAGAGTGAGAGAGTGAGAGAGAGTGAGAGAGTGTGAGAGAGTGAGAGAGTGAGAGTTTGAGAGTGTGAGTGAGAGTGTGAGAGAGTGAGAGAGTGAGAGAGTGAGAGACAGAGTGAGAGAGTGAGAGTGTGAGAGAGTATGAGAGTGAGAGAGTGAGTGATTGAGAGAGTTAGAGTGAGAGTGTGAGAGTGTGAGAGTGTGAGAGAGTGAGAGCGTGAGAGTGTGAGAGAGTGAGAGAGTGTGTGAGAGTGTGAGAGAGTGACAGAGTGAGAGACGATGAGAGGGAGAGAGTGTGAGTACGAGAGTGTGAGAGTGTGTGAGAGTGAGAGAGTGAGCGAGTGAGAGAGTGAGAGAATGAGAGTATGAGTGAGAGAGAGAGTGAGAGAGTGAGAGTGTGAGAGAGTATGAGAGTGAGAGAGTGAGAGAGTGAGAGGGCGAGAGAGTGTGAGTTTGAGAGTGTGAGTGAGAGTGTGAGAGTGTGAGAGAGTGAGAGAGTGAGAGACTATGAGAGTGAGAGAGTGTGAGACTGAGAGACTATGACAGTGAGAGAGTGAGAGTGTGAGAATGTGAGAGTGTGAGAGCGTGAGAGTGAGATAGTGTGAGAGTGAAAGAGTATGAGAGTAAGAGAGTGAGAGAGTTAGAGAGTGAGAGAGTGAGAGAGTGAGAGTGTGAGAGTGTAGGAGTGTGAGAGAGTGAGACAGTATGAGAGTGAGAGACAGAGTGAGAGATTGAGAGTGTGAGAGAGTATGAGAGTGAGAGAGTGAGAGGGTGAGAGAGTGAGAGAGTGAGAGTGAGAGAGTGAGAGTGTGAGAGAGTGAGAGCGTGAGAGTGTGAGAGAGTGAGTGAGTATGAGAATGAGAGAGTGAGAGAGTGTGAGAGAGTGAGAGTATGAGAGTGTGAGAGAGTGAGAGTGAGAGTGAGAGAGTATGAGAGTGAGAGAGAGAGTGAGAGAGTGACAGTGTGAGAGAGTATGTGAGTGAGAGAGTGAAAGAGTGAGAGAGTGAGAGTGTGAGAGAATTATAGTGTGATAGAGTGAGAGTGTGAGAGTGTGAGAGTGTGCGAGAGTGAGAGAGTGAGAGAGAGAGTGAGAGAGTGAGAGAGTGATAGACTATGAGAGTGAGAGAGTGTGAGACTGAGAGACTGAGAGAGTGAGAGAGTGAGAGTGTGAGAATGTGAGAGTGTGAGAGTGAGAGAGTGAGAGAGTGTGAGAGTGAGAGTGTGAGAATGAGCGAATGAGAGAGTATGAGAGTGAGAGAGTGAGAGAGTGAGTGTGTGAGAGAGTGAGAGAGTGAGAGAGTATGAGAGTGAGAGACAGAGTGAGAGAGTGAGAGTGTGAGAGAGTATGAGAGTGAGAGAGTGAGAGAGTGAGAGAGTGAGAGAGTGAGAGTTTGAGAGTGTGAGTGAGAGTGTGAGAGTGTGAGAGAGTGAGAGAGTGAGAGACTATGAGAGTGAGAGAGTGTGTGGCTGAGAGACTGAGAGAGTGAGAGAGTGAGAGTGTGAGAGTGTGAGAGTGTGATAGTGTGAGAGTGAGATAGTGTGAGAGTGAGAGAGTGAGAGAGTGAGAGTGAGAGTGTGAGAGAGTGAGAGCGTAAGAGAGTGAGAGTATGAGAGTGTGAGTGAGAGTGTGAGAGTGTGAGAGAGTGAGAATGTGAGAGTGTGAGAGTGTGAAGTGAGAGTGTGAGAGTGAGAGTGTGAGAATGGGAGAATGAGAGAGTATGAGAGTATGAGAGTGAGACTGTGTGAGACTGAGAGACTGAGAGAGTGAGAGACTGAGAGAGTGAGAGTGTGAGAATGTGAGAGTGTGAGAGTGTGAAGTGAGAGAGTGTGAGAGTGAGAGTGTGAGAATGGGAGAATGAGAGAGTATGAGAGTATGAGAGTGAGAGTGTGAGAGTGTGAGAGAGTAAGAGAGTGAGAGACAGAGTGAGAGATTGAGAGTGTGAGAGAGTATGAGAGTGAGAGTGTGAGAGAGTGAGAGAGTGAGACTGAGAGTGTGAGAGTGTGAGAGTGTGAGAGCGTGAGAGTGTGAGAGAATGAGAGTATGAGAGTGTGAGAGAGAGTGAGAGTGTGAGAGAGTATGAGATTGAGTGAGTGAGAGAGTGAGAGAGTGAGAGAGTGAGAGTGTGATAGTGTGAGAGAGTGATAGAGTGATAGAGTGAGAGAGTGAGAGAGAGTGAGAGAGGGTGAGAGAGTGAGAGAATGAGAGAGTGAGAGAGTGTGAGAGTGTGAGAGAGTGAGAGAGTGAGAGAGAGAGTGAGAGAGTGTGAGTCAGAGTGAGAGAGTGAGAATGTGAGAGACTATGAGTGTGAGACAGTGAGAGAGTGAGAGAGTGAGAGACAGAGTGAGAGAGTGAGAGTGTGAGAGAGTATGAGAGTGAGAGTGTGAGAGAGTGAGAGAGTGAGACTCAGAGTGTGTGAGTGTGAGAGTGTGAGAGCGTGAGAGTGTGAGAGAGTGAGAGTATGAGAGTGTGAGAGAGAGTGAGAGTGTGAGAGAGTATGAGATTGAGTGAGTGAGAGAGTGAGAGAGTGAGGGAGTGAGAGTGTGATTGTGTGAGAGTGATAGAGTGATAGAGTGAGAGATTGAGAGAGTGAGTGAGTGAGAGAGAGTGAGAGAGTGTGAGAGAGTGAGAGAGTGAGAGAGTGAGAGTTTGAGAGTGTGAGTGAGAGTGTGAGAGAGTGAGAGAGTGAGAGAGTGAGAGAGTGAGAGACAGAGTGAGAGAGTGAGAGTGTGAGAGAGTATGAGAGTGAAAGAGTGAGTGATTGAGAGAGTTAGAGTGAGAGTGTGAGAGTGTGAGAGTGTGAGAGAGTGAGAGCGTGAGAGTGTGAGAGAGTGAGAGAGTGTGTGAGAGTGTGAGAGAGTGACAGAGTGAGAGACGATGAGAGGGAGAGAGTGTGAGTACGAGAGTGTGAGAGTGTGTGAGAGTGAGAGAGTGAGCGAGTGAGAGAGTGAGAGAATGAGAGTATGAGTGAGAGAGAGAGTGAGAGAGTGAGAGTGTGAGAGAGTATGAGAGTGAGAGAGTGAGAGAGTGAGAGAGCGAGAGGGTGTGAGTTTGAGAGTGTGAGTGAGAGTGTGAGAGTGTGAGAGAGTGAGAGAGTGAGAGACTATGAGAGTGAGAGAGTGTGAGACTGAGAGACTATGACAGTGAGAGAGTGAGAGTGTGAGAATGTGAGAGTGTGAGAGCGTGAGAGTGAGATAGTGTGAGAGTGAAAGAGTATGAGAGTAAGAGAGTGAGAGAGTTAGAGAGTGAGAGAGTGAGAGAGTGAGAGTGTGAGAGTGTAGGAGTGTGAGAGAGTGAGACAGTATGAGAGTGAGAGACAGAGTGAGAGATTGAGAGTGTGAGAGAGTATGAGAGTGAGAGAGTGAGAGGGTGAGAGAGTGAGAGAGTGAGAGTGAGAGAGTGAGAGTGTGAGAGAGTGAGAGCGTGAGAGTGTGAGAGAGTGAGTGAGTATGAGAATGAGAGAGTGAGAGAGTGTGAGAGAGTGAGAGTATGAGAGTGAGAGAGAGAGTGAGAGAGTGACAGTGTGAGAGAGTATGTGAGTGAGAGAGTGAAAGAGTGAGAGAGTGAGAGTGTGAGAGAGTTATAGTGTGATAGTGTGAGAGTGTGAGAGTGTGCGAGAGTGAGAGAGTGAGAGAGAGAGTGAGAGAGTGAGAGAGTGATAGACTATGAGAGTGAGAGAGTGTGAGACTGAGAGACTGAGAGAGTGAGAGAGTGAGAGAGTGAGAGTGTGAGAATGTGAGAGTGTGAGAGTGAGAGAGTGAGAGAGTGTGAGAGTGAGAGTGTGAGAATGAGCGAATGAGAGAGTATGAGAGTGAGAGAGTGAGAGAGTGAGTGTGTGAGAGAGTGAGAGAGTGAGAGAGTATGAGAGTGAGAGACAGAGTGAGAGAGTGAGAGTGTGAGAGAGTATGAGAGTGAGAGAGTGAGAGAGTGAGAGAGTGAGAGTTTGAGAGTGTGAGTGAGAGTGTGAGAGTGTGAGAGAGTGAGAGAGTGAGAGACTATGAGAGTGAGAGAGTGTGTGGCTGAGAGACTGAGAGAGTGAGAGAGTGAGAGTGTGAGAGTGTGAGAGTGTGAGAGTGTGAGAGTGAGATAGTGTGAGAGTGAGAGAGTGAGAGAGTGAGAGTGAGAGTGTGAGAGAGTGAGAGAGTAAGAGAGTGAGAGTATGAGAGTGTGAGTGAGAGTGTGAGAGTGTGAGAGAGTGAGAATGTGAGAGTGTGAGAGTGTGAAGTGAGAGTGTGAGAGTGAGAGTGTGAGAATGGGAGAATGAGAGAGTATGAGAGTATGAGAGTGAGACTGTGTGAGACTGAGAGACTGAGAGAGTGAGAGACTGAGAGAGTGAGAGTGTGAGAATGTGAGAGTGTGAGAGTGTGAAGTGAGAGAGTGTGAGAGTGAGAGTGTGAGAATGGGAGAATGAGAGAGTATGAGAGTATGAGAGTGAGAGTGTGAGAGTGTGAGAGAGTAAGAGAGTGAGAGACAGAGTGAGAGATTGAGAGTGTGAGAGAGTATGAGAGTGAGAGTGTGAGAGAGTGAGAGAGTGAGACTGAGAGTGTGAGAGTGTGAGAGTGTGAGAGCGTGAGAGTGTGAGAGAATGAGAGTATGAGAGTGTGAGAGAGAGTGAGAGTGTGAGAGAGTATGAGATTGAGTGAGTGAGAGAGTGAGAGAGTGAGAGAGTGAGAGTGTGATAGTGTGAGAGAGTGATAGAGTGATAGAGTGAGAGTGTGAGAGTGTGAGAGTGTGAGAGAGTGAGAGAGTGAGAGAGTGAGAGAGTGAGAGAGAGTGAGAGAGGGTGAGAGAGTGAGAGAATGAGAGAGTGAGAGAGTGTGAGAGTGTGAGAGAGTGAGAGAGTGAGAGAGAGAGTGAGAGAGTGTGAGTCAGAGTGAGAGAGTGAGAATGTGAGAGACTATGAGTGTGAGACAGTGAGAGAGTGAGAGAGTGAGAGACAGAGTGAGAGAGTGAGAGTGTGAGAGAGTATGAGAGTGAGAGAGTGAGAGAGTGAATGAGTGAGAGAGTGAGAGTGAGAGTGTGAGACTGTGAGAGTGTGAGGGAGTGAGAGAGTGAGAGAGTGTGAGAGTGAGAGTGTGAGAGTGTGAGAGTGTGAGAAAGTGAGAGTGTGAGAGAGTGTGTGAGAGTGTGAGAGAGTATGAGAGTGAGAGACTATGAGAGTGAGAGAGTGTGAGACAGAGTGAGAGAGAGAGAATGTGAGAGATTATGAGTGTGAGACAGTGAGAGAGTGAGGGAGTGAGAGACAGAGTGAGAAAGTGAGAGTGTGAGAGAGTATGAGAGTGAGAGAGTGAGAGAGTGAGTGAGTGAGAGAGTGAGAGTGAGAGTGTGAGACTGTGAGAGTGTGAGAGAGTGAGAGAGTGAGAGAGTGTGAGAATGAGAGTGTGAGAGTGTGAGAAAGTGAGAGTGTGAGAGAGTGAGAGAGTGAGAGACTATGAGAGTGAGAGAGTGTGAGACTGAGAGACTATGACAGTGAGAGAGTGAGAGTGTGAGAATGTGAGAGTGTGAGAGCGTGAGAGTGAGATAGTGTGAGAGTGAGAGAGTATGAGAGTAAGAGAGTGAGAGAGTGAGAGAGTGAGAGAGTGAGAGAGTGAGAGTGTGAGAGTGTGAGAGTGTGAGAGAGTGAGACAGTATGAGAGTGAGAGACAGAGTGAGAGATTGAGAGTGTGAGAGAGTATGAGAGTGAGAGAGTGAGAGGGTGAGAGAGTGAGAGAGTGAGAGTGAGAGAGTGAGAGTGTGAGAGAGTGAGAGCGTGAGAGTGTGAGAGAGTGAGTGAGTATGAGAATGAGAGAGTGAGAGAGTGTGAGAGAGTGAGAGTATGAGAGTGTGAGAGAGTGAGAGTGAGAGAGTATGAGAGTGAGAGAGAGAGTGAGAGAGTGACAGTGTGAGAGAGTATGAGAGTGAGAGAGTGAAAGAGTGAGAGAGTGAGAGTGTGAGAGAGTTATCGTGTGATAGAGTGAGAGTGTGAGAGTGTGAGAGTGTGCGAGAGTGAGAGAGTGAGAGAGAGAGTGAGAGAGTGAGAGAGTGATAGACTATGAGAGTGAGAGAGTGTGAGACCGAGAGACTGAGAGAGTGAGAGAGTGAGAGTGTGAGAATGTGAGAGTGTGAGATTGAGAGAGTGAGAGAGTGTGAGAGTGAGAGTGTGAGAATGAGCGAATGAGAGAGTATGAGAGTGAGAGAGTGAGTGTGTGAGAGAGTGAGAGAGTGAGAGAGTATGAGAGTGAGAGACAGAGTGAGAGAGTGAGAGTGTGAGAGAGTATGAGAGTGAGAGAGTGAGAGAGTGAGAGAGTGAGAGAGTGAGAGTTTGAGAGTGTGAGTGAGAGTGTGAGAGTGTGAGAGAGTGAGAGAGTGAGAGACTATGAGAGTGAGAGAGTGTGTGGCTGAGAGACTGAGAGAGTGAGAGAGTGAGAGTGTGAGAGTGTGAGAGTGTGAGAGTGAGATAGTGTGAGAGTGAGAGAGTGAGAGAGTGAGAGTGAGAGTGTGAGAGAGTGAGAGAGTAAGAGAGTGAGAGTATGAGAGTGTGAGTAAGAGTGTGAGAGTGAGAGAGAGTGAGAATGTGAGAGTGTGAGAGTGTGAAGTGAGAGTGTGAGAGTGAGATAGTGTGAGAGTGAGAGAGTGAGAGAGTGAGAGTGAGAGTGTGAGAGAGTGAGAGAGTAAGAGAGTGAGAGTATGAGAGTGTGAGTGAGAGTGTGAGAGTGTGAGAGTGTGAGACAGTGAGAATGTGAGAGTGTGAGAGTGTGAAGTGAGAGTGTGAGAGTGAGAGTGTGAGAATGGGAGAATGAGAGAGTATGAGAGTATGAGAGTGAGACTGTGTGAGACTGAGAGACTGAGAGAGTGAGAGACTGAGAGAGTGAGAGTGTGAGAATGGGAGAATGAGAGAGTATGAGAGTATGAGAGTGAGAGTGTGAGAGTGTGAGAGAGTAAGAGAGTGAGAGACAGAGTGAGAGATTGAGAGTGTGAGAGAGTATGAGAGTGAGAGTGTGAGAGAGTGAGAGAGTGAGACTGAGAGTGTGAGAGTGTGAGAGTGTGAGAGCGTGAGAGTGTGAGAGAATGAGAGTATGAGAGTGTGAGAGAGAGTGAGAGTGTGAGAGAGTATGAGATTGAGTGAGTGAGAGAGTGAGAGAGTGAGAGAGTGAGAGTGTGATAGTGTGAGAGAGTGATAGAGTGATAGAGTGAGAGTGTGAGAGTGTGAGAGTGTGAGAGAGTGAGAGAGTGAGAGAGTGAGAGAGTGAGAGAGAGTGAGAGAGGGTGAGAGAGTGAGAGAATGAGAGAGTGAGAGAGTGTGAGAGAGTGAGAGAGTGAGAGAGAGAGTGAGAGAGTGTGAGTCAGAGTGAGAGAGTGAGAATGTGAGAGACTATGAGTGTGAGACAGTGAGAGAGTGAGAGAGTGAGAGACAGAGTGAGAGAGTGAGAGTGTGAGAGAGTATGAGAGTGAGAGTGTGAGAGAGTGAGAGAGTGAGACTCAGAGTGTGTGAGTGTGAGAGTGTGAGAGCGTGAGAGTGTGAGAGAGTGAGAGTATGAGAGTGTGAGAGAGAGTGAGAGTGTGAGAGAGTATGAGATTGAGTGAGTGAGAGAGTGAGAGAGTGAGGGAGTGAGAGTGTGATTGTGTGAGAGTGATAGAGTGATAGAGTGAGAGATTGAGAGAGTGAGAGAGTGAGAGAGAGTGAGAGAGTGTGAGAGAGTGAGAGAGTGAGAGAGTGAGAGTTTGAGAGTGTGAGTGAGAGTGTGAGAGAGTGAGAGAGTGGGAGAGTGAGAGAGTGAGAGACAGAGTGAGAGAGTGAGAGTGTGAGAGAGTATGAGAGTGAGAGAGTGAGTGATTGAGAGAGTTAGAGTGAGAGTGTGAGAGTGTGAGAGTGTGAGAGAGTGAGAGCGTGAGAGTGTGAGAGAGTGAGAGAGTGTGTGAGAGTGTGAGAGAGTGACAGAGTGAGAGACGATGAGAGGGAGAGAGTGTGAGTACGAGAGTGTGAGAGTGTGTGAGAGTGAGAGAGTGAGCGAGTGAGAGAGTGAGAGAATGAGAGTATGAGTGAGAGAGAGAGTGAGAGAGTGAGAGTGTGAGAGAGTATGAGAGTGAGAGAGTGAGAGAGTGAGAGAGCGAGAGAGTGTGAGTTTGAGAGTGTGAGTGAGAGTGTGAGAGTGTGAGAGAGTGAGAGAGTGAGAGACTATGAGAGTGAGAGAGTGTGAGACTGAGAGACTATGACAGTGAGAGAGTGAGAGTGTGAGAATGTGAGAGTGTGAGAGCGTGAGAGTGAGATAGTGTGAGAGTGAAAGAGTATGAGAGTAAGAGAGTGAGAGAGTTAGAGAGTGAGAGAGTGAGAGAGTGAGAGTGTGAGAGTGTAGGAGTGTGAGAGAGTGAGACATATTTGAGAGTGAGAGACAGAGTGAGAGATTGAGAGTGTGAGAGAGTATGAGAGTGAGAGAGTGAGAGGGTGAGAGAGTGAGAGAGTGAGAGTGAGAGAGTGAGAGTGTGAGAGAGTGAGAGCGTGAGAGTGTGAGAGAGTGAGTGAGTATGAGAATGAGAGAGTGAGAGAGTGTGAGAGAGTGAGAGTATGAGAGTGTGAGAGAGTGAGAGTGAGAGTGAGAGAGTATGAGAGTGAGAGAGAGAGTGAGAGAGTGACAGTGTGAGAGAGTATGTGAGTGAGAGAGTGAAAGAGTGAGAGAGTGAGAGTGTGAGAGAGTTATAGTGTGATAGTGTGAGAGTGTGAGAGTGTGCGAGAGTGAGAGAGTGAGAGAGAGAGTGAGAGAGTGAGAGAGTGATAGACTATGAGAGTGAGAGAGTGTGAGACTGAGAGACTGAGAGAGTGTGAGAGTGAGAGAGTGAGAGTGTGAGAATGTGAGAGTGTGAGAGTGAGAGAGTGAGAGAGTGTGAGAGTGAGAGTGTGAGAATGAGCGAATGAGAGAGTATGAGAGTGAGAGAGTGAGAGAGTGAGTGTGTGAGAGAGTGAGAGAGTGAGAGAGTATGAGAGTGAGAGACAGAGTGAGAGAGTGAGAGTGTGAGAGAGTATGAGAGTGAGAGAGTGAGAGAGTGAGAGAGTGAGAGTTTGAGAGTGTGAGTGAGAGTGTGAGAGTGTGAGAGAGTGAGAGAGTGAGAGACTATGAGAGTGAGAGAGTGTGTGGCTGAGAGACTGAGAGAGTGAGAGAGTGAGAGTGTGAGAGTGTGAGAGTGTGAGAGTGTGAGAGTGAGATAGTGTGAGAGTGAGAGAGTGAGAGAGTGAGAGTGAGAGTGTGAGAGAGTGAGAGAGTAAGAGAGTGAGAGTATGAGAGTGTGAGTGAGAGTGTGAGAGTGTGAGAGAGTGAGAATGTGAGAGTGTGAGAGTGTGAAGTGAGAGTGTGAGAGTGAGAGTGTGAGAATGGGAGAATGAGAGAGTATGAGAGTATGAGAGTGAGACTGTGTGAGACTGAGAGACTGAGAGAGTGAGAGACTGAGAGAGTGAGAGTGTGAGAATGTGAGAGTGTGAGAGTGTGAAGTGAGAGAGTGTGAGAGTGAGAGTGTGAGAATGGGAGAATGAGAGAGTATGAGAGTATGAGAGTGAGAGTGTGAGAGTGTGAGAGAGTAAGAGAGTGAGAGACAGAGTGAGAGATTGAGAGTGTGAGAGAGTATGAGAGTGAGAGTGTGAGAGAGTGAGAGAGTGAGACTGAGAGTGTGAGAGTGTGAGAGTGTGAGAGCGTGAGAGTGTGAGAGAATGAGAGTATGAGAGTGTGAGAGAGAGTGAGAGTGTGAGAGAGTATGAGATTGAGTGAGTGAGAGAGTGAGAGAGTGAGAGAGTGAGAGAGTGAGAGTGTGATAGTGTGAGAGAGTGATAGAGTGATAGAGTGAGAGTGTGAGAGTGTGAGAGTGTGAGAGAGTGAGAGAGTGAGAGAGTGAGAGAGTGAGAGAGAGTGAGAGAGGGTGAGAGAGTGAGAGAATGAGAGAGTGAGAGAGTGTGAGAGTGTGAGAGAGTGAGAGAGTGAGAGAGAGAGTGAGAGAGTGTGAGTCAGAGTGAGAGAGTGAGAATGTGAGAGACTATGAGTGTGAGACAGTGAGAGAGTGAGAGAGTGAGAGAGTGAGTGAGTGAGAGAGTGAGAGTGTGAGACTGTGAGAGTGTGAGGGAGTGAGAGAGTGAGAGAGTGTGAGAGTGAGAGTGTGAGAGTGTGAGAGTGTGAGAACGTGAGAGTGTGAGAGAGTGTGTGAGAGTGTGAGAGAGTATGAGAGTGAGAGACTATGAGTGTGAGAGAGTGTGAGACAGAGTGAGAGAGTGAGAATGTGAGAGATTATGAGTGTGAGACAGTGAGAGAGTGAGAGAGTGAGAGACAGAGTGAGAGAGTGAGAGTGTGAGAGAGTGAGTGAGTATGAGAATGAGAGAGTGAGAGAGTGTGAGAGAGTGAGAGTATGAGAGTGTGAGAGAGTGAGAGTGAGAGAGTATGAGAGTGAGAGAGAGAGTGAGAGAGTGACAGTGTGAGAGAGTATGAGAGTGAGAGAGTGAAAGAGTGAGAGAGTGAGAGTGTGAGAGAGTTATAGTGTGATAGAGTGAGAGTGTGAGAGTGTGAGAGTGTGCGAGAGTGAGAGAGTGAGAGAGAGAGTGAGAGAGTGAGAGAGTGATAGACTATGAGAGTGAGAGAGTGTGAGACTGAGAGACTGAGAGAGTGAGAGAGTGAGAGAGTGAGAGTGTGAGAATGTGAGAGTGTGAGAGTGAGAGAGTGAGAGAGTGTGAGAGTGAGAGTGTGAGAATGAGCGAATGAGAGAGTATGAGAGTGAGAGAGTGAGAGAGTGAGTGTGTGAGAGAGTGAGAGAGTGAGAGAGTATGAGAGTGAGAGACAGAGTGAGAGAGTGAGAGTGTGAGAGAGTATGAGAGTGAGAGAGTGAGAGAGTGAGAGAGTGAGAGAGTGAGAGTTTGAGAGTGTGAGTGAGAGTGTGAGAGTGTGAGAGAATGAGAGTATGAGTGTGAGAGAGAGAGTGTGAGAGTGTCAGAGTGTGAGAGAGTGAGAGTGTGAGAGAGCAAGAGTGTGAGAGAGTGAGAGACTATGAGAGTGAGAGAGTGTGAGATTGAGAGACTGAGAGAGTGAGTGAGTGAGAGATTGAGAGAGTGAGTGTGTGAGTGTGTGAGTGTGTGAGAGTGGGAGAGTGTGAGAGTGAGAGTGTGAGAGAGTGAGGGAGTGAAAGAGTGAGAGAGTATGAGAATGAGAGAGTGAGAGAGTGAGAGAGTGAGAGAGTGAGAGAGTGAGAATGAGAGAGTATGAGAGTGAGAGAGAGAGTGAGAGAGTGAGAGTGTGAGAGAGAATGAGAGTGAGAGAGTGAGAGAGTGAGAGTGTGAGAGCGTGAGAGTGTGAGAGAGTGAGGGAGTGAATGAGTGAGAGAGTATGAGAATGAGAGAGTGAGAGAGTGAGAGAGTGAGAGAGTGAGAATGAGAGAGTATGAGAGTGAGAGAGAGAGTGAGAGAGTGAGAGTGTGAGAGAGAATGAGAGTGAGAGAGTGAGAGAGTGAGAGTGTGAGAGTGTGAGAGCGTGAGAGTGTGAGAGAGTGAGAGAATGAGAGTGTGAGAGAGAGTGCGAGTGTGAGAGAGAATGAGATTGAGTGAGTGAGAGAGTGAGAGAGTGAGAGTGTGATAGTGTGAGAGAGTGATAGAGTGATAGAGTGAGAGTGTGAGAGTGTGAGAGAGTGAGAGAGTGAGAGAGTGAGAGAGTGAGAGAGAGTGAGAGAGTGTGAGAGAGTGAGAGAGTGAGAGAGTGAGAGTTTGAGAGTGTGAGTGAGAGTGTGAAAGTGTGAGAGTGTGAGAGAGTGTGAGAGTGAGAGAGAGAGTGAGAGAGTGAGAGAGAGTGAGAGAGTGAGAGAGTAAGAGACTATGAGAGTGAGAGAGTGTGAGACAGAGTGAGATAGTGAGAGTGTGAGAGAGTATGAGAGTGAGAGACTATGAGAGCGAGAGAGTGTGAGACAGAGTGAGAGAGTGAGAGTGTGAGACAGTGAGAGAGTGAGAGAGTGAGAGACAGAGTAAGAGAGTGAGAGACAGAGTGAGAGAGTGAGAGTGTGAGAGAGTATGAGAGTGAGAGAGTGAGAGAGTGAGTGAGTGAGTGAGTGAGAGAGAGTGAGAGTGTGAGACTGTGAGAGTGTGAGAGAGTGAGAGCGTGAGAGTGTGAGAGAGTGAGAGAGTGTGAGAATGAGAGTGTGAGAGTGTGAGAGTGTGAGAGTATGAGAGTGTGAGAGAGTGAGAGAGTGAGAATGAGAGAGTATGAGAGTGAGAGAGAGAGTGTGAGAGTGAGAGTGTGAGAGAGAATGAGAGTGAGAGAGTGAGAGTGTGAGAGTGTGAGAGAGTGACAGTGTGAGAGTGTGAGAGTGTGAGAGTATGAGAGTGTGAGAGAGTGAGAGAGTGAGAATGAGAGAGTATGAGAGTGAGAAAGAGAGTGAGAGAGTGACAGTGTGAGAGTGTGAGAGTGTGAGAGAGTGAGAGAGTGAGAGAGTGAGAGCGAGAGTATGAGAGTGAGAGTGTGTGAGACTGAGAGACTGAGTGAGAGAGTGAGAGAGTGAGAGTGTGAGAATGTCAGTGTGTGAGAGTGTGAAGTGAAAGTGAGAGTGAGAATGGGAGAATGAGAGAGTATGAGAGTATGAGAGTGAGAGTGTGAGAGTGTGAGAGAGTAAGAGAGTGAGAGACAGAGTGAGAGATTGAGAGTGTGAGAGAGTATGAGAGTGAGAGAGTGAGAGAGTGAGACTGAGAGTGTGAGAGTGTGAGAGTGTGAGAGCGTGAGAGTGTGAGAGAGAGTGAGAGTGTGAGAGAGTATGAGATTGAGAGAGTGAGAGAGTGAGAGAGTGAGAGAGTGAGAGTGTGATAGAGTGATAGAGTGATAGAGTTAGAGTGTGAGAGTGTGAGAGTGTGAGAGTGTGAGAGAGTGAGAGAGTTAGAGAGTTAGAGAGTGAGACAGTGAGAGATTGAGTGAGAGAGTTAGAGAGTGAGATTTTGAGAGTGTGAGTGAGAGTGTGAGAGAGTGAGAGAGTGAGAGAGTGAGAGAGTGAGAGACTATGAGAGTGAGAGAGTGTGAGACTGAGAGACCATGAGAGTGAGAGAGTGAGAGTGTGAGAATGTGAGAGTGTGAGAGTTTGAGAGTGAGATAGTGTGAGAGTGAGAGAGTATGAGAGTAAGAGAGTGAGAGAGTGAGAGAGTGAGAGAGTGAGAGTGAGAGTGTGAGAGTGTGAGAGAGTGAGAGAGTATGAGTGTGAGAGACAGAGAGAGAGATTGAGAGTTTTAGAGAGTATGAGAGTGAGAGAGTGAGAGGGTGAGAGAGTGAGTGAGTGAGAGTGAGAGTGTGAGAGTGTGAGAGAGTGAGAGCGTGAGAGTGTGAGAGAGTGAGAGAGTATGAGAATGATAGAGTGAGAGAGTGAGAGTGTGAGAGAGTGAGAGTATAAGAGTGTGAGAGAGTGAGAGTGAGAGAGTATGAGAGTGAGAGAGAGAGAGTGAGAGAGTGAGAGTGTGGGAGAGTATGAGAGTGAGAGTGAAAGAGTGAGAGAGTGAGAGTTTGAGAGTGTGAGTGAGAGTGTGAGAGAGTGAGAGAATGAGAGTATGAGTGTGAGAGAGAGTGTGTGAGAGTGTGAGAGTGTGAGAGAGTGAGAGTGTGAGAGTGTGAGAGAGCAAGAGTGTGAGAGAGTGAGAGACTATGAGAGTGAGAGAGTGTGAGATTGAGAGACTGAGAGAGTGAGTGAGTGAGAGATTGAGAGAGTGAGTGTGTGAGTGTGTGAGTGTGTGAGAGTCGGAGAGTGTGAGAGTGAGAGTGTGAGAGTGAGAGAGTGAGGGAGTGAGGGAGTGAGAGAGTGAGAGAGTATGAGAATGAGAGAGTGAGAGAGTGAGAGAGTGACAGAGTGAGAATGAGAGAGTATGAGAGTGAGAGAGAGAGTGAGAGTGTGAGAGAGAATGAGAGTGAGAGAGTGAGAGAGTGAGAGAGTGAGAGTGTGAGAGTGTGAGAGCGTGAGAGTGTGAGAGAGTGAGAGTATGAGAGTGTGAGAGAGAGTGAGAGTGTGAGAGAGTATGAGATTGAGTGAGTGAGAGAGTGAGAGAGTGAGAGTGTGATAGTGTGAGAGAGTGATAGAGTGATAGAGTGAGAGTGTGAGAGTGTGAGAGAGTGAGAGAGTGAGAGAGTGAGAGTTTGAGAGTGTGAGTGAGAGTGTGAGAGTGTGAGAGTGTGAGAGAGTGTGAGAGTGAGAGAGAGAGTGAGAGAGTGAGAGAGAGTGAGAGAGTGAGAGAGTAAGAGACTATGAGAGTGAGAGAGTGTGAGACAGAGTGAGAGAGTGAGAGTGTGAGAGAGTATGAGAGTGAGAGACTATGAGAGCGAGAGAGTGTGAGACAGAGTGAGAGAGTGAGAGTGTGAGAGAGTATGAGAGTGAGAGAGTGAGAGAGTGAGTGATTGAGAGAGAGTGAGAGTGTGAGACTGTGAGAGTGTGAGAGAGTGAGAGCGTGAGAGTGTGAGAGAGTGAGAGAGTGTGAGAGTGAGAGTGTGAGAGTGTGAGAGTGTGAGAGTATGAGAGTGTGAGAGAGTGAGAGAGTGAGAATGAGAGAGTATGAGAGTGAGAGAGAGAGAGTGTGAGAGTGAGAGTGTGAGAGAGAATGAGAGTGAGAGAGTGAGAGTGTGAGAGTGAGAGAGTGACAGTGTGAGAGTGTGAGAGTGTGAGAGTATGAGAGTGTGAGAGAGTGAGAGAGTGAGAATGAGAGAGTATGAGAGTGAGAAAGAGAGTGAGAGAGTGACAGTGTGAGAGTGTGAGAGTGTGAGAGAGTGAGGGAGTGAGAGAGTGAGAGAGAGAGTATGAGAGTGAGAGTGTGTGAGACTGAGAGACTGAGTGAGAGAGTGAGAGAGTGAGAGTGTGAGAATGTGAGAGTGTGAGAGTGTGAAGTGAGAGTGAGAGTGTGAGAATGGGAGAATGAGAGAGTATGAGAGTATGAGAGTGAGAGTGTGAGAGTGTGAGAGAGTAAGAGAGTGAGAGACAGAGTGAGAGATTGAGAGTGTGAGAGAGTATGAGAGTGAGAGAGTGAGAGAGTGAGACTGAGAGTGTGAGAGTGTGAGAGTGTGAGAGCGTGAGAGCGTGAGAGAGTGAGAGTATGAGAGTGTGAGAGAGAGTGAGAGTGTGAGAGAGTATGAGATTGAGAAAGTGAGAGAGTGAGAGAGTGAGAGTGTGATAGAGTGATAGAGTGATAGAGTTAGAGTGTGAGAGTGTGAGAGTGTGAGAGTGTGAGAGAGTGAGAGAGTTAGAGAGTTAGAGAGTGAGTGAGAGAGTGTCTGAGAGTGAGAGAGTGAGAGAGTGAGAGTTTGAGAGTGTGAGTGAGAGTGTGAGAGTGTGAGAGTGTGAGAGAGTGAGAGAGTGAGAGAGTGAGAGACAGAGAGAGAGTGAGAGTGTGAGAGAGTGAGAGAGTGAGTGAGTGAGAGAGTGAGAGTGAGAGCGTGAGAGTTTGAGAGAGTGAGAGAGTGAGCGAGTGAGCGAATGAGAGTATGAGTGAGAGAGAGAGTGAGAGAGTGAGAGACGATGAGAGTGAGAGAGTGTGCGTACGTGAGTGTGAGAGTGTGTGAGAGTGAGAGAGTGAGAGTGTGAGAGAGTGAGAGAGTGACAGTGTGAGAGTGTGAGAGTGAGAGAGAGTGAGAGAGTGAGAGAGTGAGAGACTATGAGAGTGAGAGAGTGTGAGTCAGAGTGAAAGAGTGAGAGTGTGAGAGAGTATGAGAGTGAGAACTATGAGAGTGAGAGAGTGTGAGACAGAGTGAGAGAGTGAGAATGTGAGAGACTATGAGTGTGAGACAGTGAGAGAGTGAGAGAGTGAGAGACAGAGTGAGAGAGTGAGAGTGTGAGAGAGTATGAGAGTGAGAGAGTGAGAGAGTGAGTGAGTGAGAGAGTGAGAGTGAGAGTGTGAGACTGTGAGAGTGTGAGAGAGTGAGAGAGTGTGAGAGTGAGATAGTGAGAGTGTGAAAGTGTAAGAAAGTGAGAGTGTGAGAGAGTGTGTGAGAGTTTGAGAGAGTGAGAGAGTGAGAGACGATGAGAGAGAGAGAGTGTGAGTACTAGAGTGTGAGAGTGTGTGAGAGTGAGAGAGTGAGCGAGTTAGAGAGTGAGAGAATGAGAGTATGAGTGAGAGAGAGAGTGAGAGAGTGAGAGTGTGAGAGAGTATGAGAGTGAGAGAGTGAGAGTGTGAGAGTGTAAGAGAGTGAGAGAGTGAGAGAGTGAGAGATTGAGTGAGAGAGTGAGAGAGTGAGAGACTATGAGAGTGAGAGAGTGAGAGAGTGTGAGAATGTGAGAGTGTGAGAGTTTGAGAGTGAGATAGTGTGAGAGTGAGAGAGTATGAGAGTAAGAGAGTGAGAGAGTGAGAGAGAGGGAGAGTGAGAGAGTGAGAGTGAGAGTGTGAGAGTGTGAGAGAGTGAGAGAGTATGAGTGTGAGAGACAGAGAGAGAGATTGAGAGTTTTAGAGAGTATGAGAGTGAAAGAGTGAGAGGGTGAGAGAGTGAGTGAGTGAGAGTGAGAGTGTGAGAGTGTGAGAGAGTGAGAGCGTGAGTGTGTGAGAGAATGAGAGAGTATGAGAATGATAGAGTGAGAGAGTGAGAGTGTGAGAGAGTGAGAGTGAGAGAGTATGAGAGTGAGAGAGAGAGTGAGAGAGTGAGAGTGTGAGAGAGTATGAGAGTGAGAGTGAAAGAGTGAGAGAGTGAGAGTGTGAGAGAGTATGAGAGTGAGAGAGTGAGAGTGTGAGAGTGTGAGAGCGTGAGAGTGTGAGAGAGTGAGAGAGTGAGAGAGAGTGTGAGAGAGTGAGAGAGAGTGAGAGAGTGAGAGAGTGAGAGACTATGAGAGTGAGAGAGTGTGAGATTGAGAGATTGAGAGAGTGAGAGAGTGAGAGAGTGAGAGTGTGAGAATGAGAGAATGAGAGAGTATGAGAGTGAGAGAGTGAGAGAGTGTGAGAGTGAGAGTGTGAGAATGAGAGAATGAGAGAGTATGAGAGTGAGAGAGTGAGAGAGTGAGAGTGTGAGAGAGTGAGAGAGTGAGAAAGTGAGAGAGTATGAGAGTGAGAGACAGATTGAGAGAGTGAGACTGTGAGAGAGTATGAGAGTGAGAGAGTGAGAGAGTGAGAGTTTGAGAGTGTGAGTGAGAGTGTGAGAGTGTGAGAGAGTGAGAGAATGAGAGTATGAGAGTGAGAGAGAGAGTGTGAGAGTGTGAGAGTGTGAGAGAGCGAGAGTGTGAGAGAGTGAGAGACTATGAGAGTGAGAGAGTGTGAGATTGAGAGACTGAGAGAGTGAGTGAGTGAGAGATTGAGAGAGTGAGTGTGTGAGTGTGTGAGTGTGTGAGAGTGGGAGAGTGTGTGAGTGAGAGTGTGAGAGTGAGAGAGTGAGAGAGAATGAGAGTAAGAGAGTGAGAGAGTGAGAGAGAGAGTATGAGAATGAGAGAGTGAGAGAGTGAGAGAGTGAGAGAGTGAGAATGAGAGAGTATGAGAGTGAGAGAGAGAGTGAGAGAGAGAGAGTGTGAGAGTGTGAGAGCGTGAGAGTGTGAGAGAGTGAGAGTATGAGAGTGTGAGAGAGAGTGAGAGTGTGAGAGAGTATGAGATTGAGTGAGTGAGAGAGTGAGAGAGTGAGAGTGTGATATTGTGAGAGAGTGATAGAGTGATAGAGTGAGAGTGTGAGAGTGTGAGAGAGTGAGAGAGTGAGAGAGTGAGAGAGTGAGAGAGAGTGAGAGAGTGTGAGAGAGTGAGAGAGTGAGAGAGTGAGAGTTTGAGAGTGTGAGTGAGAGTGTGAGAGTGTGAGAGTGTGAGAGAGTGTGAGAGTGAGAGAGAGAGTGAGAGAGTGAGAGAGAGTGAGAGAGTGAGAGAGTGAGAGACTATGAGAGTGAGAGAGTGTGAGACAGAGTGAGAGAGTATGAGATTGAGTGAGTGAGAGAGTGATAGAGTGAGAGAGTGAGAGTGTGATAGTGTGAGAGAGTGATAGAGTGATAGAGTGAGAGAGAGAGAGTGAGACTGAGAGTGTGAGAGTGTGAGAGTGTGAGAGCGTGAGAGTGTGAGAGAGTGAGAGTATGAGAGTGTGAGAGAGAGTGAGAGTGTGAGAGAGTATGAGATTGAGTGAGTGAGAGAGTGAGAGAGTGAGAGTGTGATAGTTTGAGAGAGTGAGAGAGTGATAGAGTGAGAGTGTGAGACTGTGTGAGACTGAGAGAGTGAGAGAGTGAGAGAGTGAGAGAGTGAGAGAGTGAGAATGTGAGAGTGTGAGAGTGTGAAGTGAGAGAGTGTGAGAGTGAGAGTGTGAGAATGGGAGAATGAGAGAGTATGAGAGTATGAGAGTGAGAGTGTGAGAGTGTGAGAGAGTAAGAGAGTGAGAGACAGAGTGAGAGATTGAGAGTGTGAGAGAGTATGAGAGTGTGAGTGTGAGAGAGAGAGAGTGAGACTGAGAGTGTGAGAGTGTGAGAGTGTGAGAGCGTGAGAGTGTGAGAGAGTGAGAGTATGAGAGTGTGAGAGAGAGTGAGAGTGTGAGAGAGTATGAGATTGAGTGAGTGAGAGAGTGATAGAGTGAGAGAGTGAGAGTGTGATAGTGTGAGAGAGTGATAGAGTGATAGAGTGAGAGTGAGAGAGTGAGAGTGTGAGAGAGTATGAGAGTGAGAGACTATGAGAGTGAGAGATTGTGAGAATGGGAGAATGAGAGAGTATGAGAATATGAGAGTGAGAGTGTGAGAGAGTAAGAGAGTGAGAGACAGAGTGAGAGATTGAGAGTGTGAGAGAGTATGAGAGTGAGAGTGTGAGAGAATGAGACTGAGAGTGTGAGAGTGTGAGAGTGTGAGAGCGTGAGAGTGTGAGAGAGTGAGAGTATGAGAGTGTGAGAGAGAGTGAGAGTGTGAGAGAGTATGAGATTGAGTGAGTGAGAGAGTGAGAGAGTGAGAGTGATAGAGTGATAGAGTGAGAGTGTGAGAGTGTGAGAGTGTGAGAGAGTGAGAGAGTGAGAGAGTGAGAGAGAGTGAGAGAGGGTGAGAGAGTGAGAGAGTGATAGAGTGAGAGTTTGAGAGTATGAGTGAGAGTGTGAGAGTGTGAGAGTGTGAGAGAGTGAGAGAGTGAGAGAGAGAGTGAGAGAGTGTGAGTCAGAGTGAGAGAGTGAGAGTGTGAGAGAGTATGAGAGTGAGAGACTATGAGAGTGAGAGAGTGTGAGACAGAGTGTGAGAGTGAGAATGTGAGAGACTATGAGTGTGAGACAGTGAGAGAGTGAGAGAGTGAGAGACAGAGTGAGAGAGTGAGAGTGTGAGAGAGTATGAGTGTGAGAGAGTGAGAGAGTGAGTGAGTGAGAGACAGAGTGAGAGAGTGAGAGTGTGAGAGAGTATGAGTGTGAGAGAGTGAGAGAGTGAGTGAGTGAGAGAGTGAGAATGTGAGAGACTATGAGTGTGAGACAGTGAGAGAGTGAGAGAGTGAGAGACAGAGTGAGAGAGTGAGAGTGTGAGAGAGTATGAGTGTGAGAGAGTGAGAGAGTGAGTGAGTGAGAGAGTGAGACTGAGAGTGTGAGACTGTGAGAGTGTGAGAGAGTGAGAGAGTGAGAGAGTGTGAGAGTGAGAGTGTGAGAGTGTGAGAAAGTGAGAGTGTGAGAGAGTGTGTGAGAGTGTGAGAGAGTGAGAGAGTGAGAGACGATGAGTGAGAGAGAGAGTGAGTACGAGAGTGTGAGAGTGTGTGAGAGTGAGTGAGTGAGCGAGTGAGAGAGTGAGAGAATGAGAGTATGAGTGAGAGAGAGAGTGAGAGAGTGAGAGTGTGAGAGAGTATGAGAGTGAGAGAGTGAGAGTGTGAGAGTGTGAGAGTGTGAGAGTGTGAGAGAGTGAGAGAGTGAGAGAGTGAGAGATTGAGTGAGAGAGTACGAGAGTGAGAGTTTGAGAGTGTGAGTGAGAGTGTAGGAGAGTGAGAGAGTGAGTGAGTGAGAGAGTGAGAGACTATGAGAGTGAGAGAGTGTGAGACTGAGAGACTATGAGAGTGAGAGAGTGAGAGTGTGAGAATGTGAGAGTGTGAGAGTTTGAGAGTGAGATAGTGTGAGATTGAGAGAGTATGAGAGTAAGAAAGTGAGAGAGTGACAGGGTGAGAGAGTGAGAGTGAGAGTGTGAGAGTGTGAGAGAGTGAGAGAGTATGAGTGTGAGAGACAGAGAGAGAGATTGAGAGTTTTAGAGAGTATGAGAGTGAGAGAGTGAGAGGGTGAGAGAGTGAGTGAGTGAGAGTGAGAGTGTGAGAGTGTGAGAGAGTGAGAGCGTGAGAGTGTGAGAGAGTGTGAGAGTATAAGAATGATAGAGTGAGAGAGTGAGAGTGTGAGAGAGTGAGAGTATGAGAGTGTGAGAGAGTGAGAGTGAGAGAGAGAGAGAGTGAGAGAGAGAGAGAGTGAGAGAGTGAGAGTGTGAGAGAGTATGAGAGTGAGAGTGAAAGAGTGAGAGAGTGAGAGTGTGAGAGAGTTATAGAATGATAGAGTGAGAGTGTGAGAGTGTGAGAGTGTGAGAGAGTGAGAGAGTGAGAGAGAGTGTGAGAGAGTGAGAGAGAGTGAGAGAGTGAGAGAGTGAGAGACTATGAGAGTGAGAGAGTGTGAGATTGAGAGATTGAGAGAGTGAGAGAGTGAGAGAGTGAGAGTGTGAGAATGTGAGAGTGTGAGAGTGAGAGAGTGAGAGAGTGTGAGAGTGAGAGTGTGAGAATGAGAGAGTATGAGAGTGAGAGAGTGAGAGTGTGAGAGAGTGAGAGTGTGAGAAAGTGAGAGAGTATGAGAGTGAGAGACAGATTGAGAGAGTGAGAGTGTGAGAGATTATGAGAGTGAGAGAGTGAGAGAGTGAGAGTTTGAGAGTGTGAGTGAGAGTGTGAGAGTGTGAGAGAGTGAGAGAATGAGAGTATGAGAGTGAGAGAGAGAGTGTGAGAGTGTGAGAGTGTGAGAGAGTGAGAGTGTGAGAGTGTGAGAGAGCGAGAGTGTGAGAGAGTGAGAGACTATGAGAGTGAGAGAGTGTGAGATTGAGAGACTGAGAGAGTGAGTGAGTGAGAGATTGAGAGAGTGAGTGTGTGAGTGTGTGAGTGTGTGAGAGTGGGAGAGTGTGAGAGTGAGAGTGTGAGAGTGAGAGAGTGAGAGAGAATGAGAGTAAGAGAGTGAGAGAGTGAGAGAGTGAGAGAGTATGAGAATGAGAGAGTGAGAGAGTGAGAGAGTGTGAGAGTGAGAGAGTGAGAATGAGAGAGTATGAGAGTGAGAGAGAGGGAGAGAGTGAGAGTGTGAGAGAGAATGAGAGTGAGAGAGTGAGAGAGGGAGAGAGTGAGAGTGTGAGAGTGTGAGAGCGTGAGAGTGTGAGAGAGTGAGAGTATGAGAGTGTGAGAGAGAGTGAGAGAGTGAGAGAGTATGAGATTGAGTGAGTGAGAGAGTGAGAGAGTGAGAGAGTGAGAGTGTGATAGTGTGAGAGAGTGATAGAGTGATAGAGTGAGAGTGTGAGAGTGTGAGAGAGTGAGAGAGTGAGAGAGTGAGAGAGTGAGAGAGAGTGAGAGAGGGTGAGAGAGTGAGAGAGTGAGAGTTTGAGAGTGTGAGTGAGAGTGTGAGAGTGTGAGAGAGTGTGAGAGTGAGAGAGAGAGTGAGAGAGTGAGACAGAGTGAGAGAGTGAGAGTGTGAGAGACTATGAGAGTGAGAGAGTGTGAGACAGAGTGAGAGAGTGAGAGTGTGAGAGAGTATGAGTGTGAGAGAGTGAGAGACAGAGTGAGAGAGTGAGAGTGTGAGAGAGTATGAGAGTGAGAGAGTGAGAGAGTGAGTGAGTGAGAGAGTGAGAGTGAGAGTGTGAGACTGTGAGAGTGTGAGAGAGTGAGAGCGTGAGAGTGTGAGAGAGTGAGAGAGTGTGAGAGTGAGAGTGTGAGAGAGTGAGAGAGTGAGAATGAGAGAGTATGAGAGTGAGAGAGAGAGTGTGAGAGTGAGAGTGTGAGAGAGAATGAGAGTGAGAGAGTGAGAGAGTGAGAGTGTGAGAGTGTGAGAGTGTGAGAGTATGAGAGTGTGAGAGAGTGAGAGTAAGAGAGTGTGAGAGAGAGTGAGAGTGTGAGAGAGTATGAGATTGAGTGAGTGAGAGAGTGAGAGAGTGAGAGTGTGATAGTGTGAGAGAGTGATAGAGTGATAGAGTGAGAGTGTGAGAGTGTGAGAGAGTGAGAGAGTGAGAGAGTGAGAGAGAGTGAGAGAGTGTGAGAGAGGGAGAGAGTGAGAGTTTGAGAGTGTGAGTCAGAGTGTGAGAGTGTGAGAGAGTGTGAGAGTGAGAGAGAGAGTGAGAGAGTGAGAGAGAGTGAGAGAGTGAGAGACTATGAGAGTGAGAGAGTGTGAGACAGAGAGAGAGAGTGAGAGTGTGAGAGAGTATGAGTGTGAGAGAGTGAGAGAGTGAGAGTGTGAGAGAGTATGAGAGTGAGAGAGTGAGAGAGTGAGTGAGTGAGAGAGTGAGAGTGAGAGTGTGAGACTGTGAGAGTGTGAGAGAGTGAGAGCGTGAGAGTGTGAGAGAGTGAGAGAGTGTGAGAGTGAGAGTGTGAGAGAGTGAGAGAGTGAGAATGAGAGAGTATGAGAGTGAGAGAGAGAGTGTGAGAGTGAGAGTGTGAGAGAGAATGAGAGTGAGAGAGTGAGAGAGTGAGAGTGTGAGAGTGTGAGAGTGTGAGAGTATGAGAGTGTGAGAGAGTGAGAGTAAGAGAGTGTGAGAGAGAGTGAGAGTGTGAGAGAGTATGAGATTGAGTGAGTGAGAGAGTGAGAGAGTGAGAGTGTGATAGTGTGAGAGAGTGATAGAGTGATAGAGTGAGAGTGTGAGAGTGTGAGAGAGTGAGAGAGTGAGAGAGTGAGAGAGAGTGAGAGAGTGTGAGAGAGGGAGAGAGTGAGAGTTTGAGAGTGTGAGTCAGAGTGTGAGAGTGTGAGAGAGTGTGAGAGTGAGAGAGAGAGTGAGAGAGTGAGAGAGAGTGAGAGAGTGAGAGACTATGAGAGTGAGAGAGTGTGAGACAGAGAGAGAGAGTGAGAGTGTGAGAGAGTATGAGTGTGAGAGAGTGAGAGAGTGAGAGTGTGAGAGAGTATGAGAGTGAGAGAGTGAGAGAGTGAGTGAGTGAGAGAGTGAGAGTGAGAGTGTGAGACTGTGAGAGTGTGAGAGAGTGAGAGCGTGAGAGTGTGAGAGAGTGAGACTGAGAGTGTGAGAGTGTGAGAGTGTGAGAGCGTGAGATTGTGAGAGAGTGAGTGTATGAGAGTGTGAGAGAGAGTGAGAGTGTGAGAGAGTATGAGATTGAGAGAGTGAGAGAGTGAGAGTGTGATAGTGTGATAGAGTGATAGAGCGATAGAGTTAGAGTGTGCGAGTGTGAGAGTGTGAGAGTGTGAGAGAGTGAGAGAGTGAGAGAGTTAGAGAGAGAGTGAGAGAGTGTCTGAGACTGAGAGAGTGAGAGAGTGAGAGTTTGAGAGTGTGAGTGAGAGTGTGAGAGTGTGAGAGTGTGAGAGTGTGAGAGAGTGAGAGAGTGAGAGAGTGAGAGACAGAGTGAGAGAGTGAGAGTGTGAGAGAGTGAGAGGATGAGTGAGTGAGAGAGTGAGAGAGTGAGCGACTGAGAGAATGAGAGTATGAGTGAGAGAGAGAGTGAGAGAGTGAGAGAGTGAGAGACGATGAGAGTGAGAGAGTGTGCGTACGAGAGTGTGAGAGTGTGTGAGAGTGAGAGAGTGAGATAGTGAGAGTGTGAGAGTGTGAGAGTGTGAGAGTGTGAGAGAGTGAGAGAGTGAGAGAGTGAGAGATTGAGTGAGAGAGTACGAGAGTGAGAGTTTGAGAGTGTGAGTGAGAGTGTAGGAGAGTGAGAGATTGAGTGAGTGAGAGAGTGAGAGACTATGAGAGTGAGAGAGTGTGAGACTGAGAGACTATGAGAGTGAGAGAGTGAGAGTGTGAGAATGTGAGAGTGTGAGAGTTTGAGAGTGAGATAGTGTGAGATTGAGAGAGTATGAGAGTAAGAAAGTGAGAGAGTGACAGGGTGAGAGAGTGAGAGTGAGAGTGTGAGAGTGTGAGAGAGTGAGAGAGTATGAGTGTGAGAGACAGAGAGAGAGATTGAGAGTTTTAGAGAGTATGAGAGTGAGAGAGTGAGAGGGTGAGAGAGTGAGTGAGTGAGAGTGAGAGTGTGAGAGTGTGAGAGAGTGAGAGCGTGAGAGTGTGAGAGAGTGTGAGAGTATAAGAATGGTAGAGTGAGAGAGTGAGAGTGTGAGAGAGTGAGAGTATGAGAGTGTGAGAGAGTGAGAGTGAGAGAGAGAGAGAGTGAGAGAGAGAGAGAGTGAGAGAGTGAGAGTGTGAGAGAGTATGAGAGTGAGAGTGAAAGAGTGAGAGAGTGAGAGTGTGAGAGAGTTATAGAATGATAGAGTGAGAGTGTGAGAGTGTGAGAGTGTGAGAGAGTGAGAGAGTGAGAGAGAGTGTGAGAGAGTGAGAGAGAGTGAGAGAGTGAGAGAGTGAGAGACTATGAGAGTGAGAGAGTGTGAGATTGAGAGATTGAGAGAGTGAGAGAGTGAGAGAGTGAGAGTGTGAGAATGTGAGAGTGTGAGAGTGAGAGAGTGAGAGAGTGTGAGAGTGAGAGTGTGAGAATGAGAGAGTATGAGAGTGAGAGAGTGAGAGTGTGAGAGAGTGAGAGTGTGAGAAAGTGAGAGAGTATGAGAGTGAGAGACAGATTGAGAGAGTGAGAGTGTGAGAGATTATGAGAGTGAGAGAGTGAGAGAGTGAGAGTTTGAGAGTGTGAGTGAGAGTGTGAGAGTGTGAGAGAGTGAGAGAATGAGAGTATGAGAGTGAGAGAGAGAGTGTGAGAGTGTGAGAGTGTGAGAGAGTGAGAGTGTGAGAGTGTGAGAGAGCGAGAGTGTGAGAGAGTGAGAGACTATGAGAGTGAGAGAGTGTGAGATTGAGAGACTGAGAGAGTGAGTGAGTGAGAGATTGAGAGAGTGAGTGTGTGAGTGTGTGAGTGTGTGAGAGTGGGAGAGTGTGAGAGTGAGAGTGTGAGAGTGAGAGAGTGAGAGAGAATGAGAGTAAGAGAGTGAGAGAGTGAGAGAGTGAGAGAGTGTGAGAGTGAGAGAGTGAGAATGAGAGAGTATGAGAGTGAGAGAGAGGGAGAGAGTGAGAGTGTGAGAGAGAATGAGAGTGAGAGAGTGAGAGAGGGAGAGAGTGAGAGTGTGAGAGTGTGAGAGCGTGAGAGTGTGAGAGAGTGAGAGTATGAGAGTGTGAGAGAGAGTGAGAGAGTGAGAGAGTATGAGATTGAGTGAGTGAGAGAGTGAGAGAGTGAGAGAGTGAGAGTGTGATAGTGTGAGAGTGTGAGAGAGTGATAGAGTGAGAGTGTGAGAGTGTGAGAGAGTGAGAGAGTGAGAGAGTGAGAGAGTGAGAGAGAGTGAGAGAGGGTGAGAGAGTGAGAGAGTGAGAGTTTGAGAGTGTGAGTGAGAGTGTGAGAGTGTGAGAGAGTGTGAGAGTGAGAGAGAGTGAGAGAGTGAGACAGAGTGAGAGAGTGAGAGTGTGAGAGACTATGAGAGTGAGAGAGTGTGAGACAGAGTGAGAGAGTGAGAGTGTGAGAGAGTATGAGTGTGAGAGAGTGAGAGACAGAGTGAGAGAGTGAGAGTGTGAGAGAGTATGAGAGTGAGAGAGTGAGAGAGTGAGTGAGTGAGAGAGTGAGAGTGAGAGTGTGAGACTGTGAGAGTGTGAGAGAGTGAGAGCGTGAGAGTGTGAGAGAGTGAGAGAGTGTGAGAGTGAGAGTGTGAGAGAGTGAGAGAGTGAGAATGAGAGAGTATGAGAGTGAGAGAGAGAGTGTGAGAGTGAGAGTGTGAGAGAGAATGAGAGTGAGAGAGTGAGAGAGTGAGAGTGTGAGAGTGTGAGAGTGTGAGAGTATGAGAGTGTGAGAGAGTGAGAGTAAGAGAGTGTGAGAGAGAGTGAGAGTGTGAGAGAGTATGAGATTGAGTGAGTGAGAGAGTGAGAGAGTGAGAGTGTGATAGTGTGAGAGAGTGATAGAGTGATAGAGTGAGAGTGTGAGAGTGTGAGAGAGTGAGAGAGTGAGAGAGTGAGAGAGAGTGAGAGAGTGTGAGAGAGGGAGAGAGTGAGAGTTTGAGAGTGTGAGTCAGAGTGTGAGAGTGTGAGAGAGTGTGAGAGTGAGAGAGAGAGTGAGAGAGTGAGAGAGAGTGAGAGAGTGAGAGACTATGAGAGTGAGAGAGTGTGAGACAGAGAGAGAGAGTGAGAGTGTGAGAGAGTATGAGTGTGAGAGAGTGAGAGAGTGAGAGTGTGAGAGAGTATGAGAGTGAGAGAGTGAGAGAGTGAGTGAGTGAGAGAGTGAGAGTGAGAGTGTGAGACTGTGAGAGTGTGAGAGAGTGAGAGCGTGAGAGTGTGAGAGAGTGAGAGAGTGTGAGAGTGAGAGTGTGAGAGAGTGAGAGAGTGAGAATGAGAGAGTATGAGAGTGAGAGAGAGAGTGTGAGAGTGAGAGTGTGAGAGAGAATGAGAGTGAGAGAGTGAGAGAGTGAGAGTGTGAGAGTGTGAGAGTGTGAGAGTATGAGAGTGTGAGAGAGTGAGAGTAAGAGAGTGTGAGAGAGAGTGAGAGTGTGAGAGAGTATGAGATTGAGTGAGTGAGAGAGTGAGAGAGTGAGAGTGTGATAGTGTGAGAGAGTGATAGAGTGATAGAGTGAGAGTGTGAGAGTGTGAGAGAGTGAGAGAGTGAGAGAGTGAGAGAGAGTGAGAGAGTGTGAGAGAGGGAGAGAGTGAGAGTTTGAGAGTGTGAGTCAGAGTGTGAGAGTGTGAGAGAGTGTGAGAGTGAGAGAGAGAGTGAGAGAGTGAGAGAGAGTGAGAGAGTGAGAGACTATGAGAGTGAGAGAGTGTGAGACAGAGAGAGAGAGTGAGAGTGTGAGAGAGTATGAGTGTGAGAGAGTGAGAGAGTGAGAGAGTATGAGAGTGAGAGAGTGAGAGAGTGAGTGAGTGAGAGAGTGAGAGTGAGAGTGTGAGACTGTGAGAGTGTGAGAGAGTGAGAGCGTGAGAGTGTGAGAGAGTGAGACTGAGAGTGTGAGAGTGTGAGAGTGTGAGAGCGTGAGATTGTGAGAGAGTGAGTGTATGAGAGTGTGAGAGAGAGTGAGAGTGTGAGAGAGTATGAGATTGAGAGAGTGAGAGAGTGAGAGTGTGATAGTGTGATAGAGTGATAGAGCGATAGAGTTAGAGTGTGCGAGTGTGAGAGTGTGAGAGTGTGAGAGAGTGAGAGAGTGAGAGAGTTAGAGAGAGAGTGAGAGAGTGTCTGAGACTGAGAGAGTGAGAGAGTGAGAGTTTGAGAGTGTGAGTGAGAGTGTGAGAGTGTGAGAGTGTGAGAGAGTGAGAGAGTGAGAGAGTGAGAGACAGAGTGAGAGAGTGAGAGTGTGAGAGAGTGAGAGGATGAGTGAGTGAGAGAGTGAGAGAGTGAGCGACTGAGAGAATGAGAGTATGAGTGAGAGAGAGAGTGAGAGAGTGAGAGAGTGAGAGACGATGAGAGTGAGAGAGTGTGCGTACGAGAGTGTGAGAGTGTGTGAGAGTGAGAGAGTGAGAGTGTGAGAGTGTGAGAGAGTGAGAGAGTGACAGAGTGACAGAGTGAGAGAGTGTGAGAATGTGAGAGTGTGAGAGTGTGAGAGAGCGAGAGTGTGAGAGAGTGAGAGACTATGAGAGTGAGAGAGTGTGAGATTGAGAGACTGAGAGAGTGAGTGAGTAAGAGATTGAGAGAGTGAGTGTGTGAGTGTGTGAGAGTGGGAGAGTGTGAGAGTGAGAGTGTGAGAGTGAGAGAGTGAGAGAGAATGAGAGTAAGAGAGTGAGAGAGTGAGAGAGTGAGAGAGTATGAGAATGAGAGAGTGAGAGAGTGAGAGAGTGTGAGAGTGAGAGAGTGAGAATGAGAGAGTATGAGAGTGAGAGAGAGAGTGAGAGAGTGAGAGTGTGAGAGAGAATGAGAGTGAGAGAGTGAGAGAGTGAGAGTGTGAGAGTGTGAGAGCGTGAGAGTGTGAGAGTATGAGAGTATGAGAGTGTGAGAGAGAGTGAGAGAGTGAGAGAGTATGAGATTGAGTGAGTGAGAGAGTGAGAGAGTGAGAGAGTGAGAGTGTGATAGTGTGAGAGAGTGATAGAGTGATAGAGTGAGAGTGTGAGAGTGTGAGAGAGTGAGTGAGAGAGTGAGAGAGTGAGAGAGAGTGAGAGAGTGTGAGAGAGTGAGAGAGTGAGAGAGTGAGAGTGTGAGAGTGTGAGAGTGTGAGAGAGTGTGAGAGTGAGAGAGAGAGTGAGAGAGTGAGACAGAGTGAGAGAGTGAGAGAGTGAGAGACTATGAGAGTGAGAGAGTGTGAGACAGAGTGAGAGAGTGAGAGTGTGAGAGAGTATGAGAGTGAGAGACTATGAGAGTGAGAGAGTGTGAGACAGAGTGAGAGAGTGAGAGTGTGAGAGAGTATGAGAGTGAGAGATCGAGAGAGTGAGTGAGTGAGAGAGTGAGAGTGAGAGTGTGAGACTGTGAAATTGTGAGAGAGTGAGAGCGTGAGAGTGTGAGAGAGTGAGAGAGTGTGAGAGTGAGAGTGTGAGAGAGTGAGAGAGTGAGAGTTTGAGAGTGTGAGTGAGAGTGTGAGAGTGTGAGAGTGTGAGAGTGTGAGAGTGTGAGAGAGTGAGAGAGTGAGAGAGTGAGAGACAGAGTGAGAGAGTGAGAGTGTGAGAGAGTGAGAGTGTGAGAGTATGAGAGTGTGAGAGAGTGAGAGTATGAGAGTGTGAGAGAGAGTGAGAGTGTGAGAGAGTATGAGATTGAGTGAGTGAGAGAGTGAGAGTGTGAGAGAGTGAGAGAGTGAGAGAGTGAGAGAGTGAGAGAGAGTGAGAGAGTGTGAGAGAGGGAGAGAGTGAGAGTTTGAGACTGTGAGTGAGAGTGTGAGAGTGTGAGAGAGTGTGAGAGTGAGAGAGAGTGAGAGAGTGAGAGAGAGTGAGAGAGTGAGAGACTATGAGAGTGAGAGAGTGTGAGACAGAGTGAGAGAGTGAGAGTGTGAGAGAGTATGAGAGTGAGAGACTATGAGAGTGAGAGAGTGTGAGACAGAGTGAGAGAGTGAGAGTGTGAGAGAGTATGAGTGTGAGAGAGTGAGAGAGTGAGAGACAGAGTGAGAGTGTGAGAGAGTATGAGAGTGAGAGAGTGAGAGAGTGAGTGAGTGAGAGAGTGAGAGTGAGAGTGTGAGACTGTGAGAGTGTGGGAGAGTGAGAGCGTGAGAGTGTGAGAGAGTGAGAGAGTGTGAGAGTGAGAGTGTGAGAGTGTGAGAGTGTGAGAGTATGAGAGTGTGAGAGAGTGAGAGAGTGAGAATGAGAGAGTATGAGAGTGAGAGAGAGAGTGTGAGAGTGAGAGTGTGAGAGAGAATGAGAGTGAGAGAGTGAGAGAGTGAGAGTGTGAGAGTGTGAGAGAGTGACAGTGTGAGAGTGTGAGAGTGTGAGAGTATGAGAGTGTGGGAGAGTGAGAGAGTGAGAATGAGAGAGCATGAGAGAGAGTGAGAGAGTGAAAGTGTGAGAGAGAATGAGAGTGAGAGAGTGAGAGAGTGAGAGTGTGAGAGTGTGAGAGAGTGACAGTCTTGAGAGTGTGAGAGTGTGAGAGAGTGAGAGAGTGAGAGAGTGAGAGAGTGAGAGAGAGAGTATGAGAGTGAGAGTGTGTGAGACTGAGAGACTGAGAGAGTGAGAGAGTGAGAGAGTGAGAGTGTGAGAATGTGAGAGTGTGAGAGTGTGAAGTGAGAGAGTGTGAGAGTGAGAGTGTGAGAATGGGAGAATGAGAGAGTATGAGAGTATGAGAGTGAGAGTGTGAGCGTGTGAGAGAGTAAGAGAGTGAGAGACAGAGTGAGAGATTGAGAGTGTGAGAGAGTATGAGAGTGTGAGAGAGTATGAGATTGAGAGAGTGAGAGAGTGAGAGAGTGAGAGTGTGATAGTGTGATAGAGTGATAGAGCGATAGAGTTAGAGTGTGAGAGTGTGAGAGTGTGAGAGAGTGAGAGAGTGAGAGAGTTAGAGAGAGAGTGAGAGAGTGAGAGAGTGAGAGTTTGAGAGTGTGAGTGAGAGTGTGAGAGTGTGAGAGTGTGAGAGTGTGAGAGAGTGAGACTGAGAGTGTGAGAGTGTGATAGTGTGAGAGCGTGAGAGTGTGAGAGAGTGAGAGTATGAGAGTGTGAGAGAGAGTGAGAGTGTGAGAGAGTATGAGATTGAGAGAGTGAGAGAGTGAGAGTGTGATAGTGTGATAGAGTGATAGAGCGATAGATTTAGAGTGTGAGAGTGTGAGAGTGTGAGAGTGTGAGAGAGTGAGAGAGTGAGAGAGTTAGAGAGAGAGTGAGAGAGTGTCTGAGAGTGAGAGAGTGAGAGAGTGAGAGTTTGAGAGTGTGAGTGAGAGTGTGAGAGTGTGAGAGTGTGAGAGTGTGAGAATGTGAGAGAGTGAGAGAGTGAGAGACAGAGTGAGAGAGTGAGAGTGTGAGAGAGTGAGAGGATGAGTGAGTGAGAGAGTGAGAGTGACAGCGTGGGAGTGTGAGAGTGTGAGAGAGTGAGAGAGTGAGCGACTGAGAGAATGAGAGTATGAGTGAGAGAGAGAGTGAGAGAGTGAGAGACGATGAGAGTGAGAGAGTGTGCGTACGAGAGTGTGAGAGTGTGTGAGAGTGAGAGAGTGAGAGAGTGAGAGTGTGAGAGAGTGAGAGAGTGACAGAGTGAGAGAGTGAGAGAGAGTGAGAGTGAGAGAGAGTGAGAGAGTGAGAGAGTGAGAGGTTGAGAGTGTGAGTGAGAGTGTGAGAGTGTGAGAATGTGAGAGTGTGAGAGTGTGAGAGAGCGAGAGTGTGAGAGAGTGAGAGACTATGAGAGTGAGAGAGTGTGAGACTGAGAGACTGAGAGAGTGAGTGAGTAAGAGATTGAGAGAGTGAGTGTGTGAGTGTGTGAGTGTGTGAGAGTGGGAGAGTGTGAGAGTGAGAGTGTGAGAGTGAGAGAGTGAGAGAGAATGAGAGTAAGAGAGTGAGAGAGTGAGAGAGTAAGAGAGTATGAGAATGAGAGAGTGAGAGAGTGAGAGAGTGTGAGAGTGAGAGAGTGAGAATGAGAGAGTATGAGAGTGAGAGAGAGAGTGAGAGTGTGAGAGTGTGAGAGAGTGAGAGAGTGTGAGAGTGTGAGAGTGTGAGAGCGTGAGAGTGTGAGAGAGTGAGAGTATGAGAGTGTGAGAGAGAGTGAGAGAGTGAGAGAGTATGAGATTGAGTGAGTGAGAGAGTGAGAGAGTGAGAGAGTGAGAGTGTGATAGTGTGAGAGAGTGATAGAGCGATAGAGTGAGAGTGTGAGAGTGTGAGAGAGTGAGAGAGTGAGAGAGTGAGAGAGTGAGAGGGAGTGAGAGGGAGTGAGAGAGTGTGGAGAGAGTGAGAGAGTGAGAGAGTGAGAGTTTGAGAGTGTGAGTGAGAGTGTGAGAGTGTGAGAGTGTGAGAGAGTGAGACAGAGTGAGAGAGAGAGTGAGAGAGTGAGACAGAGTGAGAGAGTGAGAGAGTGAGAGACTATGAGAGTGAGAGAGTGTGAGACAGAGTGAGAGAGTGAGAGTGTGAGAGAGTATGAGAGTGAGAGACTATGAGAGTGAGAGAGTGTGAGACAGAGTGAGAGAGTGAGAGTGTGAGAGAGTATGAGAGTGAGAGAGTGAGAGAGTGAGAGTGTGAGAGTGTGAGAGTGTGAGAGTATGAGAGTGTGAGAGAGTGAGAGTGAGAATGAGAGAGTATGAGAGAGAGTGAGAGAGTGAGAGAGTGAGAGTGTGAGAGAGAATGAGAGTGAGAGAGTGAGAGAGTGAGAGTGTGAGAGAGTGACAGTGTTGAGAGTGTGAGAGTGTGAGAGAGTGAGAGAGTGAGAGAGTGAGAGAGAGAGTATGAGAGTGAGAGTGTGTGAGACTGAGAGACTGAGAGAGTGAGAGAGTGAGAGAGTGAGAGTGTGAGAATGTGAGAGTGTGAGAGTGTGAAGTGAGAGAGTGTGAGAGTGAGAGTGTGAGAATGGGAGAAAGAGAGAGTATGAGAGTATGAGAGTGAGAGTGTGAGAGTGTGAGAGAGTAAGAGAGTGAGAGACAGAGTGAGAGATTGAGAGTGTGAGAGAGTATGAGAGTGAGAGAGTGAGAGAGTGAGAGAGTGAGACTGAGAGTGTGCGAGTGTGAGAGTGTGAGAGCGTGAGAGTGTGAGAGAGTGAGAGTATGAGAGTGTGAGAGAGTGAGAGTGTGAGAGAGTATGAGATTGAGAGAGTGAGAGTGTGAGAGTGTGAGAGTGTGAGAGAGTGAGAGAGTGAGAGAGTTAGAGAGAGAGTGAGAGAGTGTCTGAGAGTGAGAGAGTGAGAGAGTGAGAGTGTGAGAGTGTGAGAGAGTGAGAGAGTGAGAGAGTGAGAGACAGAGTGAGAGAGTGTGAGAGTGTGAGAG
Organism: Chiloscyllium plagiosum; assembly: GCF_037043375.1. Taxonomy (NCBI): domain Eukaryota; kingdom Metazoa; phylum Chordata; class Chondrichthyes; order Orectolobiformes; family Hemiscylliidae; genus Chiloscyllium; species Chiloscyllium plagiosum. The sequence continues at coordinate 72,241,405 of NW_028270175.1, read as the reverse complement.
AGTGAGAGAGTGAGCGACTGAGAGAATGAGAGTATGAGTGAGAGAGAGAGTGAGAGAGTGAGAGAGTGAGAGACGATGAGAGTGAGAGAGTGTGCGTACGAGAGTGTGAGAGAGTGAGTGAGTGAGAGAGTGAGAGTGAGAGCGTGAGAGTGTGAGAGTGTGAGAGAGTGAGAGAGTGAGAGAGTTAGGGAGAGAGTGAGAGAGTGTCTGAGAGTGAGAGAGTGAGAGAGTGAGAGTTTGAGAGTGTGAGTGAGAGTGTGAGAGTGTGAGAGTGTGAGAGTGTGAGAGAGTGAGAGAGTGAGTGAGTGAGAGACAGAGTGAGAGAGTGTGAGAGTGTGAGAGAGTGAGAGAGTGAGCGACTGAGAGAATGAGAGTATGAGTGAGAGAGAGAGTGAGAGAGTGAGAGACGATGAGAGTGAGAGAGTGTGCGTACGAGAGTGTGAGAGAGTGAGTGAGTGAGAGAGTGAGAGTGAGAGCGTGAGAGTGTGAGAGTGTGAGAGAGTGAGAGAGTGAGCGACTGAGAGAATGAGAGTATGAGTGAGAGAGAGAGTGAGAGAGTGAGAGAGTGAGAGACGATGAGAGTGAGAGAGTGTGCGTACGAGAGTGTGAGAGTGTGTGGGAGTGAGAGAGTGAGGGGTGAGAGTGTGAGAGAGTGACAGTGTGAGAGTGTGAGAGTGTGAGAGAGTGAGAGAGTGACAGAGTGAGAGAGTGAGAGAGAGAGTGAGAGTGAGAGAGAGTGAGAGAGTGAGAGGTTGAGAGTGTGAGTGAGAGTGTGAGAGTGTGAGAATGTGAGAGTGTGAGAGTGTGAAGTGAGAGAGTGTGAGAGTGAAAGTTTGAGAATGTAAGAATGAGAGAGTATGAGAGTATGAGAGTGAGAGTATGTGAGACTGAGAGACTGAGAGAGTGAGTGAGTGAGAGAGTGAGAGTGTGAGAATGTGAGAGTGTGAGAGTGTGAAGTGAGAGAATGTGAGAGTGAGAGTGTGAGAATGGGAGTGTGAGAGAATATGAGAGTGAGAGTGTGAGAGTTAGAGAGTGTGAATGAGTGAGAGAGTGAGAGATTGAGTGAGAGTGTGAGAAAGTGAGAGTTTGAGAGTGTGAGTGAGAGTGTGAGAGTGTGAGAGAGTGAGAGAGTGAGAGAGTGAGAGACTATGAGAGTGAGAGAGTGTGAGACTGAGAGACTATGAGAGTGAGAGAGTGAGAGTGTGAGAATGTGAGAGTGTGAGAGTGTGAGAGTGAGATGGTGTGAGAGTGAGAGAGTATGAGAGTAAGAGAGTGAGAGAGTGAGAGAGTGAGATTGAGAGTGTGAGAGTGTGAGAGTGTGAGAGATTATGAGAGTGAGAGAGTGAGAGGGTGAGAGAGTGAGAGAGTGAGAGTGAGAGCGTGAGAGAGTGAGATAGTGAGAACGTGAGAGTGTGAGAGAGTGAGTGAGTATGAGAATGAGAGAGTGAGAGAGTGAGAGTGTGAGAGAGTGAGAGTATGAGAGTATGAGAGTGTGAGAGAGTGAGAGTGAGAGAGTATGAGAGTGAGAGAGAGAGAGTGAGAGAGTGAGAGTGTGAGAGAGAATGAGAGTGAGAGAGTGAAAGAGTGAGAGATTGAGAGTGTGAGAGAGTTATAGAGTGATAGAGTGAGAGTGTGAGAGTGAGAGAGTGTGAGAGAGTGAGATAGTGAGAGAGAGAGTGAGAGAGTGAGACAGAGTGAGAGAGTGAGAGAGTGAGAGACTATGAGAGTGAGTGAGTTTGAGACTGAGAGACTGAGAGAGTGAGAGAGTGAGAGAGAGAGAGTGTGAGAATGTGAGAGTTGAGAGTGAGAGAGTGAGAGAGTATGAGAGTGAGAGAGTGAGAGAGTGAGAGAGTGAGAGTGTGAGAGAGTGAGATTGAGAAAGTGAGAGAGTATGAGAGTGAGAGACAGAGTGAGAGAGTGAGAGTGTGAGAGAGTGAAAGAGTGATAGATTGAGTGAGAGAGTGAGAGAGTGACAGTTTGAGAGTGTGAGAATGTGAGTGTGTGAGAGTGTGAGAGTGCGATAGTGTGAGAGTGAGAGAGTATGAGAGTAAGAGAGTGAGAGAGTGAGAGAGTGAGAGAGTGAGAGTGAGAGTGTGAGAGTGTGAGAGAGTATGAGAGTGAGAGACAGAGTGAGAGATTGAGAGTGTGAGAGAGTATGAGAGTGAGAGGGTGAGAGAGTGAGAGTGCGAGTGCGAGTGTGAGAGTGTGAGAGTGTTAGAGAGTGAGAGCGTGGAGTGTGTGAGACTGAGAGAGTATGAGAATGAGAGCGTTAGAGAGTGAGAGTGTGAGAGAGTGAGAGTATGAGAGTGTGAGAGTGTGAGAGAGTTATAGAGTGATAGAGTGAGAGTGTGAGAGTGTGAGAGTGTGAGAGAGTGAGAGAGTGAGAGAGAGAGTGAGAGAGTGAGAGAGAGTGAGAGAGTGAGAGAGTGAGAGACTATGAGAGTGAGAGAGTGTGAGACTGAGAGACTGAGAGAGTGAGAGAGTGAGAGTGTGAGAATGTGAGAGTGTGAGAGTGAGAGAGTGAGAGAGTGTGAGAGTGAGAGTGTGAGGATGAGAGAATGAGAGAGTATGAGAGTGAGAGAGTGAGAGAGTGAGAGACAGAGTGAGAGAGTGAGAGTGTGAGAGAGTGAGAGTGTGAGAGAGTGTGGTAGTGAGAGAGTGAGAGAGTGAGAGAGTGAGAGTGAGAGTGTGAGAGTGTGTGAGTGTGAGAGAGTGAGTGCGTGAGAGAGTGAGAGAGTGAGAGAAAGAGAGAGTATGAGAGTGAGAGACAGAGTGTGAGTACGAGAGTGTCAGAGTGTGTGAGAGTGAGAGAGTGAGAGAGTGAGAGAGTGAGAGTGAGAGTGTGAGAGTGTGAGAGTGTGTGAGAGTGAGAGCGTGAGAGTGTGAGAGTGTGAGAGAGTGAGAGAGTGAGAGAGTGTGAGAGAGAGTGTGAGAGTGAGAGTGTGAGAGTGTGAGAGTGTGAGAGAGTGAGAGCGTGAGAGTGTGAGAGTGTGAGAGAGTGAGACAGAGTGAGAGAGAGAGTGAGAGAGTGAGACAGAGTGAGAGAGTGAGAGAGTGAGAGACTATGAGAGTGAGAGAGTGTGAGACAGAGTGAGAGAGTGAGAGTGTGAGAGAGTATGAGAGTGAGAGACTATGAGAGTGAGAGAGTGTGAGACAGAGTGAGAGAGTGAGAGTGTGAGAGAGTATGAGAGTGAGAGAGTGAGAGAGTGAGAGTGTGAGAGTGTGAGAGTGTGAGAGTATGAGAGTGTGAGAGAGTGAGAGTGAGAATGAGAGAGTATGAGAGAGAGTGAGAGAGTGAGAGAGTGAGAGTGTGAGAGAGAATGAGAGTGAGAGAGTGAGAGAGTGAGAGTGTGAGAGAGTGACAGTGTTGAGAGTGTGAGAGTGTGAGAGAGTGAGAGAGTGAGAGAGTGAGAGAGAGAGTATGAGAGTGAGAGTGTGTGAGACTGAGAGACTGAGAGAGTGAGAGAGTGAGAGAGTGAGAGTGTGAGAATGTGAGAGTGTGAGAGTGTGAAGTGAGAGAGTGTGAGAGTGAGAGTGTGAGAATGGGAGAAAGAGAGAGTATGAGAGTATGAGAGTGAGAGTGTGAGAGTGTGAGAGAGTAAGAGAGTGAGAGACAGAGTGAGAGATTGAGAGTGTGAGAGAGTATGAGAGTGAGAGAGTGAGAGAGTGAGAGAGTGAGACTGAGAGTGTGAGAGTGTGAGAGTGTGAGAGCGTGAGAGTGTGAGAGAGTGAGAGTATGAGAGTGTGAGAGAGTGAGAGTGTGAGAGAGTATGAGATTGAGAGAGTGAGAGTGTGAGAGTGTGAGAGTGTGAGAGAGTGAGAGAGTGAGAGAGTTAGAGAGAGAGTGAGAGAGTGTCTGAGAGTGAGAGAGTGAGAGAGTGAGAGTGTGAGAGTGTGAGAGAGTGAGAGAGTGAGAGAGTGAGAGACAGAGTGAGAGAGTGTGAGAGTGTGAGAGAGTGAGAGAGTGAGCGACTGAGAGAATGAGAGTATGAGTGAGAGAGAGAGTGAGAGAGTGAGAGAGTGAGAGACGATGAGAGTGAGAGAGTGTGCGTACGAGAGTGTGAGAGAGTGAGTGAGTGAGAGAGTGAGAGTGAGAGCGTGAGAGTGTGAGAGTGTGAGAGAGTGAGAGAGTGAGAGAGTTAGGGAGAGAGTGAGAGAGTGTCTGAGAGTGAGAGAGTGAGAGAGTGAGAGTTTGAGAGTGTGAGTGAGAGTGTGAGAGTGTGAGAGTGTGAGAGTGTGAGAGAGTGAGAGAGTGAGTGAGTGAGAGACAGAGTGAGAGAGTGTGAGAGTGTGAGAGAGTGAGAGAGTGAGCGACTGAGAGAATGAGAGTATGAGTGAGAGAGAGAGTGAGAGAGTGAGAGACGATGAGAGTGAGAGAGTGTGCGTACGAGAGTGTGAGAGAGTGAGTGAGTGAGAGAGTGAGAGTGAGAGCGTGAGAGTGTGAGAGTGTGAGAGAGTGAGAGAGTGAGCGACTGAGAGAATGAGAGTATGAGTGAGAGAGAGAGTGAGAGAGTGAGAGAGTGAGAGACGATGAGAGTGAGAGAGTGTGCGTACGAGAGTGTGAGAGTGTGTGGGAGTGAGAGAGTGAGGGGTGAGAGTGTGAGAGAGTGACAGTGTGAGAGTGTGAGAGTGTGAGAGAGTGAGAGAGTGACAGAGTGAGAGAGTGAGAGAGAGAGTGAGAGTGAGAGAGAGTGAGAGAGTGAGAGGTTGAGAGTGTGAGTGAGAGTGTGAGAGTGTGAGAATGTGAGAGTGTGAGAGTGTGAAGTGAGAGAGTGTGAGAGTGAAAGTTTGAGAATGTAAGAATGAGAGAGTATGAGAGTATGAGAGTGAGAGTATGTGAGACTGAGAGACTGAGAGAGTGAGTGAGTGAGAGAGTGAGAGTGTGAGAATGTGAGAGTGTGAGAGTGTGAAGTGAGAGAATGTGAGAGTGAGAGTGTGAGAATGGGAGTGTGAGAGAATATGAGAGTGAGAGTGTGAGAGTTAGAGAGTGTGAATGAGTGAGAGAGTGAGAGATTGAGTGAGAGTGTGAGAAAGTGAGAGTTTGAGAGTGTGAGTGAGAGTGTGAGAGTGTGAGAGAGTGAGAGAGTGAGAGAGTGAGAGACTATGAGAGTGAGAGAGTGTGAGACTGAGAGACTATGAGAGTGAGAGAGTGAGAGTGTGAGAATGTGAGAGTGTGAGAGTGTGAGAGTGAGATGGTGTGAGAGTGAGAGAGTATGAGAGTAAGAGAGTGAGAGAGTGAGAGAGTGAGATTGAGAGTGTGAGAGTGTGAGAGTGTGAGAGATTATGAGAGTGAGAGAGTGAGAGGGTGAGAGAGTGAGAGAGTGAGAGTGAGAGCGTGAGAGAGTGAGATAGTGAGAACGTGAGAGTGTGAGAGAGTGAGTGAGTATGAGAATGAGAGAGTGAGAGAGTGAGAGTGTGAGAGAGTGAGAGTATGAGAGTATGAGAGTGTGAGAGAGTGAGAGTGAGAGAGTATGAGAGTGAGAGAGAGAGAGTGAGAGAGTGAGAGTGTGAGAGAGAATGAGAGTGAGAGAGTGAAAGAGTGAGAGATTGAGAGTGTGAGAGAGTTATAGAGTGATAGAGTGAGAGTGTGAGAGTGAGAGAGTGTGAGAGAGTGAGATAGTGAGAGAGAGAGTGAGAGAGTGAGACAGAGTGAGAGAGTGAGAGAGTGAGAGACTATGAGAGTGAGTGAGTTTGAGACTGAGAGACTGAGAGAGTGAGAGAGTGAGAGAGAGAGAGTGTGAGAATGTGAGAGTTGAGAGTGAGAGAGTGAGAGAGTATGAGAGTGAGAGAGTGAGAGAGTGAGAGAGTGAGAGTGTGAGAGAGTGAGATTGAGAAAGTGAGAGAGTATGAGAGTGAGAGACAGAGTGAGAGAGTGAGAGTGTGAGAGAGTGAAAGAGTGATAGATTGAGTGAGAGAGTGAGAGAGTGACAGTTTGAGAGTGTGAGAATGTGAGTGTGTGAGAGTGTGAGAGTGCGATAGTGTGAGAGTGAGAGAGTATGAGAGTAAGAGAGTGAGAGAGTGAGAGAGTGAGAGAGTGAGAGTGAGAGTGTGAGAGTGTGAGAGAGTATGAGAGTGAGAGACAGAGTGAGAGATTGAGAGTGTGAGAGAGTATGAGAGTGAGAGGGTGAGAGAGTGAGAGTGCGAGTGCGAGTGTGAGAGTGTGAGAGTGTTAGAGAGTGAGAGCGTGGAGTGTGTGAGACTGAGAGAGTATGAGAATGAGAGCGTTAGAGAGTGAGAGTGTGAGAGAGTGAGAGTATGAGAGTGTGAGAGTGTGAGAGAGTTATAGAGTGATAGAGTGAGAGTGTGAGAGTGTGAGAGTGTGAGAGAGTGAGAGAGTGAGAGAGAGAGTGAGAGAGTGAGAGAGAGTGAGAGAGTGAGAGAGTGAGAGACTATGAGAGTGAGAGAGTGTGAGACTGAGAGACTGAGAGAGTGAGAGAGTGAGAGTGTGAGAATGTGAGAGTGTGAGAGTGAGAGAGTGAGAGAGTGTGAGAGTGAGAGTGTGAGGATGAGAGAATGAGAGAGTATGAGAGTGAGAGAGTGAGAGAGTGAGAGACAGAGTGAGAGAGTGAGAGTGTGAGAGAGTGAGAGTGTGAGAGAGTGTGGTAGTGAGAGAGTGAGAGAGTGAGAGAGTGAGAGTGAGAGTGTGAGAGTGTGTGAGTGTGAGAGAGTGAGTGCGTGAGAGAGTGAGAGAGTGAGAGAAAGAGAGAGTATGAGAGTGAGAGACAGAGTGTGAGTACGAGAGTGTCAGAGTGTGTGAGAGTGAGAGAGTGAGAGAGTGAGAGAGTGAGAGTGAGAGTGTGAGAGTGTGAGAGTGTGTGAGAGTGAGAGCGTGAGAGTGTGAGAGTGTGAGAGAGTGAGAGAGTGAGAGAGTGTGAGAGAGAGTGTGAGAGTGAGAGTGTGAGAGTGTGAGAGTGTGAGAGAGTGAGAGCGTGAGAGTGTGAGAGAGTGAGAGAGTGAGAGAGTGAGAGAGAGAGAGAGTGAGAGTGAGAGTGTGAGAGTGTGAGACTGTGAGAAAGTGAGAGTGTGAGAGAGTGAGAGAGTGAGAGACTGAGTGAGTGAGAGAGTGAGAGACGATGAGAGTGAGAGAGTGTGAGTACCAGAGTGTGAGAGTCTGTGAGAGTGAGAGAGTGAGAGAGTGAGAGTGTGAGAGTGTGAGAGAGTGACTGTGTGAGAGTGTGAGAGTGTGAGAGAGTGAGAGAGTGAGAGAGTGAGAGTGAGAGAGAGTGAGAGAGTGAGAGAGTGAGAGAGTGAGAGTTTGAGAGTGTGAGAGAGTTATAGAGTGATAGAGTGAGAGAGTGAGAGTGAGAGTGTGAGAGTGCGAGAGTGTGAGAGAGTATGAGAGTGAGAGACAGAGTGAGAGATTGAGAGTGTGAGAGAGTATGAGAGTGAGAGAGTGAGAGAGTGAGAGAGTGAGAGAGTGAGAGTGAGAGTGTGAGAGTGTGAGAGTGTGAGAGAGTATGAGATTGAGAGACAGAGTGAGAGATTGAGAGTGTGAGAGAGTATGAGAGTGAGAGAGTGAGAGGGTGAGAGAGTGAGAGAGTGAGAGTGCGAGTGTGAGAGTGTGAGAGTGTTAGAGAGTGAGAGCGTGGAGTGTGTGAGAGTGAGAGAGTATGAGAATGAGAGCGTGAGAGAGTGAGAGTGTGAGAGAGTGAGAGTATGAGAGTGTGAGAGAGTGAGAGAGTGAGAGTTAGAGAGTTTAAGAGTGAGAGAGAGAGTGAGAGTGTGAGAGAGTATGAGAGTGAGAGAGTGAAAGATTGAGACAGTGAGAGTGTGAGAGAGTTATAGAGTGATAGAGTGAGAGTGTGAGAGTGTGAGAGTGTGAGAGAGTGAGAGAGTGAGAGAGAGAGAGTGAGAGAGTGAGAGAGAGTGAGAGAGTGAGAGAGTGAGAGAGTGAAAGTGTGAGAATGTGAGAGTGTGAGAGTGAGAGAGTGAGAGAGTGTGAGAGTGAGAGTGTGAGATTGAGAGAATGAGAGAGTATGAGAGTGAGAGAGTGAGAGAGTGAGAGACAGAGTGAGAGAGTGAGAGTGTGAGAGAGTGAGAGTGTGAGAGAGTGTGAGAGTGAGAGAGTGAGAGAGTGAGAGAGTGAGAGTGAGAGTGTGAGAGTGTGTGAGTGTGAGAGAGTGAGAGCGTGAGAGTGTGAGAGTGTGAGAGAGTGAGAGAGTGAGAGAGTGTGAGGGAGAGAGTGTGAGAGTGAGAGTGTGAGAGTGTGAGAGTGTGAGAGTGTGAGAGAGTGAGAGCGTGAGAGAGTGAGAGAGTGAGAGAGTATGAGAGTGAGACACAGAGTGTGAGTACGAGAGTGTGAGAGTGTGTGAGAGTGAGAGAGTGAGAGAGTGAGAGTGAGAGTGTGAGAGTGTGAGAGTGTGAGAGAGTGAGAGCGTGAGAGTGTGAGAGAGTGAGAGAGTGAGAGAGTGTGAGGGAGAGAGTGTGAGAGTGAGAGTGTGAGAGTGTGAGAGTGTGAGAGTGTGAGAGAGTGAGAGCGTGAGAGTGTGAGAGAGTGAGAGAGTGAGAGAGTGAGAGAGAGTGAGTGTGAGAGTGAGAGTGTGAGAGTGTGAGAGTGTGAGAAAGTGAGAGTGTGAGAGAGTGAGAGAGTGAGAGACTGAGTGAGTGAGAGAGTGAGAGACGATGAGAGTGAGAGAGTGTGAGTACGAGAGGGTGAGAGTGTGTGAGAGTGAGAGAGTGAGAGTGTGAGAGTGTGAGAGAGTGACTGTGTGAGAGTGTGAGAGTGTGAGAGAGTGAGAGAGTGAGAGAGTGAGAGTGAGAGAGAGTGAGAGAGTGAGAGAGTGAGAGAGTGAGAGTTTGAGAGTGTGAGAGAGTTATAGAGTGATAGAGTGAGAGTGTGAGAGTGTGAGAATGTGAGAGTGTGAGAGTGAGAGAGTGAGAGACTGTGAGAGTGAGAGTGTGAGAATGAGAGAATGAGAGAGTATGAGAGTGAGAGAGTATGAGAGTGAGAGACAGATTGAGAGAGTGAGAGTGTGAGAGAGAATGAGAGTGAGTGAGTGAGAGAGTGAGAGAGTGAGAGTGAGAGTGTGAGAGAGTGAGAGAGTGAGAGAGTGACAGAGTGAGAGAGAGTGAGAGAGTGTGAGAGAGTGAGAGAGTGAGAGTTTGAGAGTGTGAGTGAGAGAGTGAGAGTGTGAGAATGTGAGAGAGTGAGAGAGTGAGAGAGTGAGTGAGAGAGTGAGAGAGAGTGAGAGAGTGAGAGAGTGAGTGTGTGAGAGTGTGAGAGAGTTACAGTGTGAGAGAGTGAGAGTGTGAGAGTATGAGAGTTTGAGAGAGTGAGAGAGTGAGAGAGTGAGAGACAAAGTGAGAGAGTGAGAGTGTGAGAGAGTATGAGAGTGATAGAGTGAGAGAGTGAGTGAGTGAGAGAGTGAGAGACGATTAATAGTGTGAGAGTGTGTGAGAGTGAGAGAGTGAGAGTGTGAGAGTGTGAGAGAGTGACTGTGTGAGAGTGTGAGAGTGTGAGAGAGTGAGAGAGTGAGAGAGTGAGAGTGAGAGAGAGTGAGAGTGAGAGAGAGTGAGAGAGTGAGAGTTTGAGAGTGTGAGAGAGTTATAGAGTGATAGAGTGAGAGTGTGAGAGTGAGAGTGTGAGAGTGTGAGAGAGTATGAGAGTGAGAGACAGAGTGAGAGATTGAGAGTGTGAGAGAGTGAGAGCGTGAGAGTGTGAGAGTGTGAGAGAGTGAGAGAGTGAGAGAGTGTGAGAGAGAGAGTGTCAAAGTGAGAGTGTGAGAGTGTGAGAGTGTGAGAGTGTGAGAGAGTGTGAGCGTGAGAGTGTGAGAGTATGAGAGTGTGAGAGAGTGAGAGAGTGAGAGAGTGAGAGACAAAGTGAGAGAGTGAGAGTGTGAGAGAGTATGAGAGTGAGAGAGTGAGAGAGTGAGAGAGTGAGTGAGTGAGAGAGTGAGAGTGAGCGTGTGAGACTGTGAGAGTGTGAGAGAGTGAGAGCGTGAGAGTGTGAGAGAGTGAGAGAGTGTGAGAGTGAGAGTGTGAGTGTGAGAGTGTGAGAGTATGAGAGTGTGAGAGAGTGAGAGAGTGAGAGAGTGAGAGAGTGAGACTGAGAGTGTGAGAGTGTGAGAGTGTGAGAGAGTGTGAGAGAGAGAGTGTCAAAGTGAGAGTGTGAGAGTGTGAGAGTGTGAGAGTGTGAGAGAGTGAGAGCGTGAGAGTGTGAGAGTATGAGAGTGTGAGAGAGTGAGAGAGTGAGAGACAAAGTGAGAGAGTGAGAGTGTGAGAGAGTATGAGAGAGAGAGAGTGAGAGAGTGAGTGAGTGAGAGAGTGAGAGTGAGCGTGTGAGACTGTGAGAGTGTGAGAGAGTGAGAGCGTGAGAGTGTGAGAGAGTGAGAGAGTGTGAGAGTGAGAGTGTGAGAGTGTGAGAGTGTGAGAGTATGAGAGTGTGAGAGAGTGAGAGAGTGAGAGAGTGAGAGAGTGAGAGAGTGATACTGAGTGTATGAGAGTGTGAGAGAGAGTGAGAGTGTGAGAGAGTATGAGATTGAGAGAGTGAGAGAGTGAGAGAGTGAGAGAGTGAGAGAGTGAGAGTGTGAGAGTGTGAGAGAGTGACAGTGTGGGAGTGTGAGAGTGTGAGAGTATGAGAGTGTGAGAGAGTGAGAGAGTGAGAGAGTGAGACTGAGAGTGTGAGAGTGTGAGAGTGTGAGAGCGTGACAGTGTGAGAGAGTGAGTGTATGAGACTGTGAGAGAGAGTGAGAGTGTGAGAGAGTATGAGATTGAGAGAGTGAGAGAGTGAGAGAGTGAGAGAGTGAGAGTGTGATAGTGTGATAGAGTGATAGAGTGATAGAGTTAGAGTGTGAGAGTGTGAGAGTGTGAGAGAGTGAGCGAGTGAGAGAGTTAGAGAGAGAGTGAGAGAGTGTCTGAGAGTGAGAGAGTGAGAGAGTGAGAGTTTGAGCGTGTGAGTGAGAGTGTGAGAGTGTGAGAGTGTGAGAGTGTGAGAGTGTGAGAGAGTGAGAGAGTGAGAGAGTGAGAGACAGAGTGAGAGAGTGAGAGTGTGAGAGAGTGAGAGAGTGAGGGAGTGAGAGAGTGAGAGTGAGAGCGTGAGAGTATGAGAGTGTGAGAGAGTGAGAGTGAGAGAGTATGAGAGTGAGAGAGAGAGAGTGAGAGAGTGAGAGTGTGAGAGAGAATGAGTGTGAGAGAGTGAGAGAGTGAGCGACTGAGAGATTGAGAGTATGAGTGAGAGAGAGAGTGAGAGAGTGAGAGAGTGAGAGACGATGAGAGTGAGAGAGTGTGCGTACGAGAGTGTGAGAGTGTGTGGGAGTGAGAGAGTGAGGGGTGAGAGTGTGAGAGAGTGACAGTGTGAGAGTGTGAGAGTGTGAGAGAGTGAGAGAGTGACAGAGTGAGAGAGTGAGAGAGAGAGTGAGAGAGAGAGAGAGTGAGAGAGTGAGAGAGTGAGAGGTTGAGAGTGTGAGTGAGAGTGTGAGAGTGTGAGAATGTGAGAGTGTGAGAGTGTGAAGTGAGAGAGTGTGAGAGTGAAAGTTTGAGAATGGGAGAATGAGAGAGTATGAGAGTATGAGAGTGAGAGTATGTGAGACTGAGAGACTGAGAGAGTGAGAGAGTGAGAGAGTGAGAGTGTGAGAATGTGAGAGTGTGAGAGTGTGAAGTGAGAGAATGTGAGAGTGAGAGTGTGAGAATGGGAGTGTGAGAGAATATGAGAGTGAGAGTGTGAGACTTAGAGAGTGTGAGAGAGTGAGAGAGTGAGAGATTGAGTGAGAGTGTGAGAGAGTGAGAGTTTGTGAGTGAGAGTGTGAGAGAGTGAGAGAGTGAGAGAGTGAGAGACTATGAGAGTGAGAGAGTGTGAGACTGAGAGACTATGAGAGTGAGAGAGTGAGAGTGTGAGAATGTGAGAGTGTGAGAGTGTGAGAGTGTGTGAGAATGAGAGAGTTAGAGTGTGAGAGTGTGAGAGAGTGACAGTGTGAGAGTGTGAGAGTGTGAGAGAGTGACAGAGTGACAGAGTGAGAGAGTGAGAGAGAGAGTGAGAGTGAGAGAGAGTGAAATAGTGAGAGAGTGAGAGGTTGAGAGTGTGAGTGAGAGTGTGAGAGTGTGAGAGTGTGAGAATGTGAGAGTGTGAGAGTGTGAAGTGAGAGAGTGTGAGAGTGAAAGTTTGAGAATGGGAGAATGAGATAGTATGAGTGTATGAGAGTGAGAGTATGTGAGACTGAGAGACTAAGAGAGTGAGAGAGTGAGAGAGTGAGAGTGTGAGAATGTGAGAGTGTGAGAGTGTGAAGTGAGAGAGTGTGAGAGTGAGAGTGTGAGAATGGGAGTGTGAGAGAATATGAGAGTGAGAGAGTGAGAGTGTGAGAGTGTGAGAGTTAGAGAGTGTGAGAGAGTGAGAGAGTGAGAGATTGAGTGAGAGAGTGAGAGAGTGAGAGTTTGAGAGTGTGAGTGAGAGTGTGAGAGTGTGAGAGAGTGAGAGAGTGTGAGACTGAGAGACTATGAGAGTGAGAGAGTGAGAGTGTGAGAATGTGAGCGTGTGAGAGTGTGAGAGTGAGATAGTGTGAGAGTGAGAGAGTATGAGAGTAAGAGAGTGAGAGAGTGAGAGAGTGTGAGTGAGAGTGTGAGAGTGTGAGAGTGTGAGAGTGTGAGAGAGTGAGAGAGTATGAGAGTGAGAGAGTGAGAGGGTGAGAGAGTGAGAGAGTGAGAGTGAGAGCGTGAGAGAGTGAGAGAGTGAGAACGTGAGAGTGTGAGAGAGTGAGAGAGTATGAGAATGAGAGAGTGAGAGAGTGAGAGTGTGAGAGATTGAGAGTATGAGAGTATGAGAGTGTGAGAGAGTGAGAGTGAGAGAGTATGAGAGTGAGAGAGAGAGAGTGAGAGTGTGAGAGAGAATGAGAGTGAGAGAGTGAAAGAGTGGGAGATTCAGAGTGTGAGAGAGTTATAGACTGATAGAGTGAGAGTGTGAGAGTGTGAAAGTGTGAGAGAGTGAGAGAGTGAGAGAGTGAGAGAGAGTGAGAGAGGGAGAGAGTGAGAGACTATGAGAGTGAGAGAGTGTGAGACTGAGAGAGTGAGAGAGTGAGAGTGTGAGAATGTGAGAGTTGAGAGTGAGAGAGTGAGAGAGTGTGAGAGTGAGAGTGTGAGAATGAGAGAATGAGAGAGTATGAGAGTGAGAGAGTGAGAGAGTGAGAGAGTGAGAGTGTGAGAGAGTGAGAGTGAGAAAGTGAGAGAGTATGAGAGTGAGAGACAGAGTGAGAGAGTGAGAGTGTGAGAGAGTGAGAGAGTGAGAGATTGAGTGAGAGAGTGAGAGAGTGAGAGTTTGAGAGTGTGAGAATGTGAGAGTGTGAGAGGGTGAGAGTGTGATAGTGTGAGAGTGAGAGAGTATGAGAGTAAGAGAGTGAGAGAGTGAGAGAGTGAGAGTGACAGTGTGAGAGTGTGAGTGAGTATGAGAGTGAGAGACAGAGTGAGAGATTGAGAGTGTGAGAGAGTATGAGAGTGAGAGAGTGAGAGGGTGAGAGAGTGAGAGAGTGAGAGTGCGAGTGTGAGAGTGTGAGAGTGTTAGAGACTGAGAGCGTGGAGTGTGTGAGAGTGAGAGAGTATGAGAATGAGAGCGTGAGAGAGTGAGAGTGTGAGAGAGAGGGAGTATGAGAGTGTGAGAGAGTGAGAGAGTGAGAGTGAGAGAGTTTGAGAGTGAGAGAGAGAGTGAGAGTGTGAGAGAGTATGAGAGTGAGTGAGTGAAAGATTGAGAGAGTGACAGTGTGAGAGAGTTATAGAGTGATAGAGTGAGAGTGTGAGAGTGTGAGAGAGTGAGAGTGAGAGAGTGAGACAGAGTAAGACAGTGAGAGAGTGAGAGACTATGAGAGTGAGAGAGTGTGAGACTGAGAGAGTGAGAGAGTGAGAGAGTGAGAGTGTGAGAATGTGAGAGTGTGAGAGTGAGAGAGTGAGAGAGTGTGAGAGTGAGAGTGTGAGAATGAGAGAATGAGAGAGTATGAAAGTGAGAGAGTGAGAGAGTGAGAGTTTGAGAGAGTGAGAGAGTGAGAGAGTGAGAGACAGAGTGAGAGAGTGAGAGTGTGAGAGAGTGTGAGAGTGAGAGAGTGAGAGAGTGAGCGTGAGAGTGTGAGAGTGTGTGAGTGTGAGAGAGTGATAGAGTGATAGAGTGAGAGAGTGAGAGAAAGAGAGAGTATGAGAGAGAGAGACAGAGTGTGAGTACGAGAGTGTGAGAGTGTGTGAGAGTGAGAGAGTGAGAGTGAGAGAGTGAGAGTGAGAGTGTGAGAGTGTGAGAGTGTGAGAGAGTGAGAGCGTGAGAGTGTGAGAGTGTGAGAGTGTGAGAGAGAGAGTGTGAGAGTGAGAGTGTGAGAGAGTGAGAGCGTGAGATTGTGAGAGAGTGAGAGAGTGAGAGAGTGAGAGAGAGAGAGTGTGAGGGTGAGAGTGTGAGAGTGTGAGAGTGTGAGAAAGTGAGAGTGTGAGAGAGTGAGAGAGTGAGAGACCGTGAGAGAGTGGGAGTATATGAGAGTGAGAGAGCGAGAGAGTGTGAGAGTGTGACTGTGAGAGAGTGAAAGAGTGAGAGAGTGAGAGAGTGAGTGAGAGAGTGAGAGAGTGTGAGAGTGTGAGAGTGTGAGAGAGTGTGAGAGTGTGAGAGTGTGACAGTGTGAGAGAGTGAAAGAGTGGAAGAGTGAAAGAGTGAGAGTCTGTTAGTGTGAGAGTGAGAGAGTGAGAGAGTGAAAGAGTGTGAGTGAGAGAGTGAAAGAGTGAAAGACGGAGTGAGAGAGTGAGAGAGTGAGAGTGTATGAGTGAGAGAGTGAGAGCGTGTGAGAGTGTGAGAGTGAGAGAGTGAGAGAGTGAGAGAGTCTGAGAGTGTATGAGTGAGAGAGTGAGAGTGTGTGAGAGTGTGAGAGTGAGAGAGTGAGAGCGTGAGAGAGTGAGAGAGTGTGAGAGTGTGAGAGAGTGAGAGAGTGAGAGAGTGAGAGTGAGAGAGTGAGAGAGTGAGAGAGTGAGACAGTGAGAGAGTGAGAGAGTGAAAGAGTGTGAGTGTGAGAGTGAAAGAGTGAAAGACGGAGTGAGAGAGTGAGAGTGTATGAGTGAGAGAGTGAGAGCGTGTGAGAGTGTGAGAGTGAGAGAGTGAGCGAGAGGGAGAGTCTGAGAGTGTATGAGTGAGAGAGTGAGAGAGTGAGAGAGTGTGAGAGTGAGAGAGTGAGAGAGTGAGAGAGTGAGAGAGTGTGAGAGAGTGAGAGAGTGAGAGAGTGAGAGAGAGAGAGAGAGTGAGAGAGTGTGAGAGTGTGAGTGTGAGAGAGTGAGAGAGTGAGAGAGTGTGTGAGAGAGTGTGAGAGTGTGAGAGAGTGTGAGAGTGAGAGAGTGTGAGAGAGAGAGAGAGAGAGTGAGAGAGTGAAAGAGTGTGAGTGTGAGCCAGTGAAAGAGTGAAAGACTGAGTGAGAGAGTGAGAGCGTGAGAGAGAGTGAGAGAGTGAGAGTGTAAGAGAGTGAGAGAGTGAGAGAGTGTGAGAGAATGAGAGAGTGAGAGAGTGTGAGGGTGTGAGAGTGTGATAGAATGAGAGACTGAGAGAGTGATAGAGAGAGTGTGAGAGTGTGAGACAGTAAGAGAGTGAGAGAGTGAGTGAGAGAGAGAGAGTGAGAGAGTTTGAGAGTGTGAGTGTGAGAGAGTGAGAGAGTGAGAGAGTGTGAGAGTGAAAGAGTGAGAGAGTGAGAGAGTGAGTGAGTGAGAGTGGGAGAGAGTGAGAGAGTGAGAGAGTGTGAGAGTGTGAGAGAGTGAGAGAGTGAGAGAGTGAAAGTGTGGAAGAGTGAGAGAGTGAGAGAATGACAGATTGAGATAGTGTGAGGGTGTGAGAGTGTGAAACAGAGAGATTGAGAGAGTGAAAGACTTAGTGAGAGGGTGAGAGAGTGAGAGAGTGAGAGAGTGAAAGAGTGTGAGAGTGAGAGAGTGAGCGAGTGAGAGAGTCTGAGAGTGTATGAGTGAGAGAGTGAGAGAGTGAGAGAGTGTGAGAGTGAGAGAGTGAGAGAGTGAGAGAGTGTGAGAGTTTGAGAGAGTAAGAGAGTGAGAGAGTGAGAGTGTATGAGTGAGAGAGTGAGAGAGTGTGAGAGTGTGAGTGAGAGAGTGAGAGAGTGTGAGAGTGTGAGAGAGTGAGAGTGTATGAGTGAGAGAGTGAGAGAGTGTGAGAGTGTGAGTGAGAGAGTGAGAGAGTGAGAGTGAGAAAGTGAGAGAGTGAGAGAGCGTGAGAGAGTGGGAGTATATGAGAGTGAGAGAGCGAGAGAGTGTGAGAGTGTGACTGTGAGAGAGTGAAAGAGTGAGAGAGTGAGAGAGTGAGTGAGAGAGTGAGAGAGTGTGAGAGTGTGAGAGTGTGAGAGAGTGTGAGAGTGTGAGAGTGTGACAGTGTGAGAGAGTGAAAGAGTGGAAGAGTGAAAGAGTGAGAGTCTGATAGTGTGAGAGTGAGAGAGTGAGAGAGTGAAAGAGTGTGAGTGAGAGAGTGAAAGAGTGAAAGACGGAGTGAGAGAGTGAGAGAGTGAGAGTGTATGAGTGAGAGAGTGAGAGTGTGAGAGTGTGTGAGAGTGAGAGAGTGAGAGAGTCTGAGAGTGTATGAGTGAGAGAGTGAGAGTGTGTGAGAGTGTGAGAGTGAGAGAGTGAGAGCGTGAGAGAGTGAGAGAGTGTGAGAGTGTGAGAGAGTGAGAGAGTGAGAGAGTGAGAGTGAGAGAGTGAGAGAGTGAGAGAGTGAGACAGTGAGAGAGTGAGAGATTGTGAGAGAGTGAGAGAGTGAGAGAGTGTGAGAGAGTGAGAGAGTGAGAGTGTATGAGTGAGAGAGTGAGAGAGTGTGAGAGTGTGAGTGAGAGAGTGAGAGAGTGAGAGAGTGTGAGAGTGAGAGAGAGTGAGAGAGTGAAAGAGTGAGAGAGTGAAAGAGTTAGAGAGTGAGAGAGTGTTAGAGAGTGAGAGAGTAAGAGAGTGAAAGTGTGGAAGAGTGAGAGAGTGAGAGAGTGACAGATTGAGATAGTGTGAGGGTGTGAGAGTGTGAGACAGAGAGATTGAGAGAGTGAAAGACTTAGTGAGAGGGTGAGAGAGTGAGAGAGTGAGAGAGTGAAAGAGTGTGAGTGTGAGAGTGAAAGAGTGAAAGACGGAGTGAGAGAGTGAGAGTGTATGAGTGAGAGAGTGAGAGTGTGAGAGTGAGAGATTGAGCGAGAGGGAGAGTCTGAGAGTGTATGAGTGAGAGAGTGAGAGAGTGAGAGAGTGTGAGAGTGAGAGAGTGAGAGAGTGAGAGAGTGAGAGAGTGTGAGAGAGTGAGAGAGTGAGAGAGTGAGAGAGAGAGAGAGAGAGTGAGAGAGTGTGAGAGTGTGAGTGTGAGAGAGTGAGAGAGTGAGAGAGTGTGAGAGAGAGTGTGAGAGTGTGAGAGAGTGAGAGAGTGAGAGAGTGAGAGAGAGAGAGAGAGAGTGAGAGTGTGAAAGAGTGTGAGTGTGAGCCAGTGAAAGAGTGAAAGACTGAGTGAGAGAGTGAGAGCGTGAGAGAGAGTGAGAGAGTGAGAGTGTAAGAGAGTGAGAGAGTGAGAGAGTGTGAGAGAGTGAGAGAGTGAGAGAGTGTGAGGGTGTGAGAGTGTGATAGAATGAGAGACTGAGAGAGTGAGAGAGAGTGTGAGAGTGTGAGAGAGTGAGAGAGTGAGAGAGTGAGAGAGAGAGAGGGAGTGAGAGAGTTTGAGAGTGTGAGTGTGAGAGAGTGAGAGAGTGAGAGAGTGTGAGAGTGAAAGAGTGAGAGTGGGAGAGAGTGAAAGAGTGAGAGTGGGAGAGAGTGAGAGAGTGAGAGAGTGTGAGAGTGTGAGAGAGTGAGAGAGTGAGAGAGTGAAAGTGTGGAAGAGTGAGAGAGTGAGAGAATGACAGATTGAGATAGTGTGAGGGTGTGAGAGTGTGAAACAGAGAGATTGAGAGAGTGAAAGATTTAGTGAGAGGGTGAGAGAGTGAGAGAGTGAGGGAGAGAAAGAGTGTGAGAGTGAGAGAGTGAGCGAGTGAGAGAGTCTGAGAGTGTATGAGTGAGAGAGTGAGAGAGTGAGAGAGTGTGAGAGTGAGAGAGTGAGAGAGTGAGAGAGTGTGAGTGTTTGAGAGAGTAAGAGAGTGAGAGAGTGAGAGTGTATGAGTGAGAGAGTGAGAGAGTATGAGAGTGTGAGTGAGAGAGTGAGAGAGTGAGAGAGTGTGAGAGTGTGAGAGAGTGAGAGTGTATGAGTGAGAGAGTGAGAGAGTGTGAGAGTGTGAGTGAGAGAGTGAGAGAGTGAGAGTGAGAGAGTGTGAGAGTGTGAGAGATTGAGAGAGTGAGAGAGTGAGAGAGTGTGAGAGTGAGAGAGAGAGTGAGAGAGTGAAAGAGTTAGAGAGTGAAAGAGTTAGAGAGTGAGAGAGTGAGAGAGTGAGAGAGTGTGAGAGAGTGAGAGAGTGAGAGAGTGAAAGTGTGGAAGAGTGTGAGAGAGTGACAGATTGAGAGAGTGTGAGGGTGTGAGAGTGTGATAGAGTGTGAGAGTTAGAGAGTGAGAGAGAGAGAGTGTGAGAGTGTGAGAGAGTGAGAGAGTGAGAAAGTGAGAGAGAGAGAGTGAGAGAGTGTGAGAGTGTGAGTGTGAGAGAGTGAGAGAGTGAGAGAGTGTGAGAGTGAGAGACAGAGTGAGAGAGTGAAAGAGTGAGAGTGGGAGAGAGTGAGAGAGTGAGAGTGTGAGAGTGTGTGAGAGTGAGAGAGTGAGACAGTGAAAGTGTGGAAGAGTGAGAGAGTGAGAGAGTGACAGATTGAGATAGTGTGAGGGTGTGAGAGTGTGAGACAGAGAGATTGAGAGAGTGAAATACTTAGTGAGAGAGTGAGAGAGTGAGAGTGAGAGAGTGAAAGAGTGTGAGTGTGAGAGTGAAAGAGTGAAAGACGGAGTGAGAGAATGAGAGTGTATGAGTGAGAGAGTCAGAGCGTATGAGAGTGTGAGAGTGAGAGAGTGAGAGAGTCTGAGAGTGTATGAGTGAGAGAGTGAGAGAGTGTGAGAGTGTGAGAGTGAGAGAGTTAGAGTGAGAGAGTGAGAGAGTGAGAGAGTGTGAGAGTGAGAGAGAGTGAGAGAGTGTGAGAGTGTATGAGTGAGAGAGTGTGAGAGTGTGAGAGTGAGAGAGTGAGAGAGTGAGAGAGTGTGAGAGTGTGAGAGAGTGAGAGAATGAGAGAGTGAGAGTGTATGAGTGAGAGAGTGAGAGAGTGTGAGAGTGTGAGTGAGAGAGTGAGAGAGTGAGAGAGTGAGAGAGTGTGAGAGATTGAGAGAGTGAGAGAGTGTGAGAGTGAGAGAGTGAGAGAGTGTGAGAGTGAGAGAGTGAAAGAGTTAGAGTGTGAGAGAGTGAGAGAGTGTGAAAGAGTGAGAGAGTGAGAGAGTGAAAGTGTGGAAGAGTGAGAGAGTGAGAGAGTGACAGATTGAGAGAGTGTGAGGGTGTGAGAGTGTGATCGAGTGAGAGTGAGAGAGTGAGAGAGAGAGTGTGAGAGTGTGAGAGAGTGAGAGAGTGAAAGTGTGAGTGTGAGAGAGTGAGAGAGTGTGAGAGTGAGAGAGAGTGAGAGAGTGAAAGAGTGAGAGTGGGAGAGAGTGAGAGAGTGAGAGTGTGAGAGAGTGTGAGAGAGTGAGAGAGTGAGAGAGTGAAAGTGCGGAAGAGTGAGAGCATGAGAGAGTGACAGATTGAGATAGTGTGAGGGTGTGAGAGTGTGAGACAGAGAGATTGAGAGAGTGAAAGACTTAGTGAGAGAGTGAGAGAGTGTGAGAGAGTGAGAGAGAGAGAGTGTGAGAGTGTGAGAGTTTGAGAGTGAGAGAGTGACAGTGTGAGAGAGAGTGAGAGAGTGAAAGAGTGAGAGTGCGAGAGAGTGAGAGAGTGTGAGAGAGTGAGAGAGTGAGAGAGTGAGAGAGTGTGAGAGTGTGAGAGTGTGAGAGAGTGAGAAAGTGAGAGAGTGAGGGAGTGAGAGAGGGAGTGAGAGAGTGAAAGAGTGAGAGTGTGAGAGAGTGAGAGTGTGTGAGAGAGTGAGAGAGTGAGAGAGAGAAAGTGTGGAAGAGTAAGAGAGTGAGAGAGTGACAGATTGAGAGAGTGTGAGGGTGTGAGAGTGTGATAGAGTGAGAGAGTGAGAGAGTGAAAGAGAGAGTGTATGAGCGTGAGCGAGTGAGAGAGTGAGAGAGAGAGAGTGAGAGAGTGTGAGAGTGTGAGTGTGAGAGAGTGAGAGAGTGTGAGAGTGTGAGAGTGAGAGAGTGAAAGAGTGAGAGTGGGAGAGAGTGAGAGAGTGAGAGTGTGAGAGAGTGTGAGAGAGTGAGAGAGTGAGAGAGTGAAAGTGTGGAAGAGTGAGAGAGTGAGAGAGTGACAGATTGAGAGAGTGTGAGGGTGTGAGAGTGTGAGACAGAGAGAGTGAGAGAGTGAAAGACTGAGTGAGAGAGTGAGAGAGTGAGAGATTGAGAGTGCATGAGAGTGAGAGAGAGAGAGAGTGAGAGTTTGAGAGTGAGAGAGCGAGAGAGTGAGAGAGTGAGAGAGTGAAAGAGTGTGAGTGTGAGCCAGTGAAAGAGGGAAAGACTGAGTGAGAGAGTGAGAGTGTATGTGAGTGACAGATTGAGAGAGTGTGAGCGTGAGAGAGTGAAAGACTGAGTGAGAGAGTGTAGGAGAGTGAGAGAGTGAAAGAGTGAAAGACTGAGTGAGAGAGTGAGTGAGTGAGAGAATGAGAGTGTAGGAGAGTGAGAGAGTGAGAGAGTGTGAGAGTGAGAGAGTGAGAGAGTGAAAGAGTGTGAGTGTGAGCCAGTGAAAGAGTGAAAGACTGAGTGAGAAAGTGAGAGCGTGAGAGAGAGTGAGAGAGTGAGAGTGTAAGAGAGTGAGAGAGTGAGAGAGTGTGAGAGAGTGAGAGAGTGAGAGAGTGAAAGTGTGGAAGAGTGAGAGTGTGAGAGAGTGACAGATTGAGAGAGTGTGAGGGTGTGAGAGTGTGATAGAGTGTGAGAGTGAGAGAGTGAGAGAGAGAGAGTGAGAGTGTGAGAGAGTGAGAGAGTGAGAGAGTGTAAGAGTGTGAGTGTGTGAGAGTGAGAGAGTGAGAGAGTGTGAGAGTGAGAGAGAAAGTGAGAGAGTGAAAGAGTGAGAGTTGGGGCGAGTGAGAGTGTGAGAGTGTGTGAGAGAGTGTGAGTGAGAGAGTGAGAGAGTGAAAGTATGGAAGAGTGAGTGAGTGAGAGAGTGACAGATTGAGATAGTGTGAGGGTGTGAGAGTGTGAGACAGAGAGATTGAGAGAGTGAAAGACTTAGTGAGAGAGTGAGAGAGTGAGAGTGAGAGAGTGAAAGAGTGTGAGTGTGAGAGTGAAAGAGTGAAAGACGGAGTGAGAGAGTGAGAGTGTATGAGTGAGAGAGTCAGAGCGTATGAGAGTGTGAGAGTGAGAGAGTGAGAGAGTCTGAGAGTGTATGAGTGAGAGAGTGAGAGAGTGTGAGAGTGTGAGAGTGAGAGAGTGAGAGAGTGAGAGAGTGTGAGAGTGTGAGAGAGTGAGAGTGAGAGAGTGTGAGAGTGTATGAATGAGAGAGTGTGAGAGTGTGAGAGTGTGAGAGTGAGAGAGTGAGAGAGTGAGAGAGTGTGAGAGTGCGAGTGAGAGAGTGAGAGATTGTGACAGTGAGAGAGTGAGAGAGTGAGAGAGATTGAGAGAGTGAGAATGTGTGAGAGTGAGAGAGAGAGTGAGAGAGTGAAAGAGTGAGAGAGTGAATGAGTTAGAGTGTGAGAGAGTGAGAGAGTGTGCGAGTGTGAGAGAGTGAGAGAGTGAAAGACTGAGTGAGAGAGTGAGAGAGAGTGAGAGAGTGGGAGTATATGAGAGTGAGAGAGCGAGAGAGTGTGAGAGTGTGACTGTGAGAGAGTGAAAGAGTGAGAGAGTGAGTGAGAGAGTGAGAGAGTGAGAGAGTGTGAGAGTGAAAGAGAGTGAGATAGTGTGAGAGTGTGAGAGTGTGAGAGTGTGAGAGAGTGAAAGAGTGAAAGAGTGAGAGACTGATAGTGTGAGAGTGAGAGAGTGAGAGAGTGAAAGAGTGTGAGTGTGAGAGTGAAAGAGTGAAAGACGGAGTGAGAGAGTGAGAGAGTGAGAGTGTATGAGTGAGAGAGTGAGAGCGTGTGAGAGTGTGAGAGTGAGAGAGTGAGAGAGTGAGAGTGTCTGAGAGTGTATGAGTGAGAGAGTGAGAGTGTGTGAGAGTGTGAGAGGGAGAGAGTGAGAGCGTGAGAGAGTGAGAGAGTGTGAGAGTGTGAGAGTGTGAGAGTGTGAAGAGAGTGAGAGAGTGAGAGAGTGAGAGTGTATGAGTGAGAGAGTGAGAGAGTGAGAGAGTGAGAGAGTGAGAGATTGTGAGAGAGTGAGAGAGTGAGAGAGTGTGAGAGAGTGAGAGAGTGAGAGAGTGAGAGTGTATGAGTGAGAGAGTGAGAGAGTGTGAGAGTGTGAGTGAGAGAGTGAGAGAGTGAGAGAGTGAGAGAATGAGAAAGTGTGAGAGTGAGAGAGAGAGAGTGTGAGAGTGAAAGAGTGAGAGAGTGAAAGAGTTAGAGTGTTAGAGAGTGAGAGAGTGAGAGAGTGTGAGAGAGTGAGAGAGTAAGAGAGTGAAAGTGTGGAAGAGTGAGAGAGTGAGGGAGTGACAGATTGAGAGAGTGTAAGGGTGTGAGAGTGTGATAGAGTGAGAGACTGAGAGAGTGAGAGAGAGAGTGTGAGAGTGTGAGAGTGTGAGAGAGTGAGAGAGTGAGAGAGTGAGAGAGAGAGAGTGAGAGAGTGTGAGAGCGTAAGTGTGAGAGAGTGAGAGAGTGAGAGAGTGTGAGAGCGAAAGAGTGAGAGTGGGAGAGAGTGAAAGAGTGAGAGTGGGAGAGAGTGAGAGAGTGAGAGAGTGTGAGAGAGTGATAGAGTGAGAGAGTGAGAGAGTGAAAGTGTGGAAGAGTGAGAGAGTGAGAGAATGACAGATTGAGATAGTGTGAGGGTGTGAGAGTGTGAAACAGAGAGATTGAGAGAGTGAAAGACTTAGTGAGAAGGTGAGAGAGTGAGAGAGTGAGAGAGTGAAAGAGTGTGAGTGTGAGAGTGAAAGAGTGAAAGACGGAGTGAGAGAGTGAGAGTGTATGAGTGAGAGAGTGAGAGCGTGTGAGAGTGTGAGAGTGAGAGAGTGAGAGAGTGAGAGAGTCTGAGAGTGTATGAGTGAGAGAGTGAGAGAGTGAGAGAGTGTGAGAGTGTGAGAGTGAGAGAGTGAGAGAGTGTGAGAGTGTGAGAGAGTGAGAGAGTGAGAGTGTATGAGTGAGAGAGTGAGAGAGTGTCAGAGTGTGAGTGAGAGAGTGAGAGAGTGAGAGAGTGTGAGAGTGTGAGAGTGTGAGAGAGTGAGAGTGTATGAGTGAGAGAGTGAGAGAGTGTGAGAGTGTGAGTGAGAGAGTGAGAGAGTGAGAGTGAGAGAGTGTGAGAGTGTGAGAGATTGAGAGAGTGAGAGAGTGAGAGAGTGAGAGAGTGAGAGGGTGTGAGAGTGCGATAGAGTGTGAGAGTGAGAGAGAGAGAGTGTGAGAGTGTGAGAGAGTGAGAGAGTTAGAGAGTGAGAGAGAGAGAGTGAGAGAGTGTGTGAGTGTGAGAGAGTGAGAGTGTATGAGTGAGAGAGTGAGAGAGTGTGAGAGTGTGAGTGAGAGAGTGAGAGAGTGAGAGTGTGTGAGAGTGTGAGAGTGAGAGAGTGAGAGAGTGAGAGAGTCTGAGAGTGTATGAGTGAGAGAGTGAGAGAGTGAGAGAGTGTGAGAGTGAGAGAGTGAGAGAGTGTGAGAGTGTGAGAGAGTGAGAGAATGAGAGAGTGAGAGTGTATGAGTGAGAGAGTGAGAGAGTGTGAGAGTGTGAGTGAGAGAGTGAGAGAGTGAGAGAGTGTGAGAGTGTGAGAGAGTGAGAGTGTATGAGTGAGAGAGTGAGAGAGTGTGAGAGTGTGAGTGAGAGAGTGAGAGAGTGAGAGTGAGAGAGTGTGAGAGTGTGAGAGACTGAGAGAGTGAGAGAGTGAGAGAGTGAGAGAGTGAGAGAGTGTGAGAGTGAGAGAGAGAGTGAGAGAGTGAAAGAGTTAGAGAGTGAAAGAGTTAGAGTGTGAGAGAGTGAGAGAGTGAGAGAGTGTGAGAGAGTGAGAGAGTGAGAGAGAAAAAGTGTGGAAGAGTGAGCGTGTGAGAGAGTGACAGATTGAGAGAGTGTGAGGGTGTGAGAGTGCGATAGAGTGTGAGAGTGAGAGAGAGAGAGTGTGAGAGTGTGAGAGAGTGAGAGAGTGAGAGAGAGAGAGTGAGAGAGTGTGAGAGTGTGAGTGTGAGAGAGTGAGAGTGTATGAGTGAGAGAGTGAGAGAGTGTGAGAGTGTGAGTGAGAGAGTGAGAGAGTGAGAGTGTGTGAAAGTGTGAGAGTGAGAGAGTGAGAGAGTGAGAGAGTCTGAGAGTGTATGAGTGAGAGAGTGTGAGAGTGAGAGAGTGTGAGAGTGAGAGAGTGAGAGAGTGAGAGAGTGTGAGAGTGTGAGAGAGTGAGAGAGTGAGAGAGTGAGAGTGTATGAGTGAGAGAGTGAGAGAGTGTGAGAGTGTGAGTGAGAGAGTGAGAGAGTGAGAGAGTGAGAGAGTGTGCGAGTGTGAGAGAGTGAGAGTGTATGAGTGAGAGAGTGAGAGAGTGTGAGAGTGTGAGTGAGAGAGTGAGAATGAGAGAGCGTGAGAGTGTGAGAGATTGAGAGAGTGAGAGAGTGAGAGAGTGAGAGAGTGAGAGAGTGAGAGACTGTGAGAGTGAGAGAGAGAGTGAGAGAGTGAAAGAGTTAGAGAGTGAAAGAGTTAGAGTGTGAGAGAGTGAGAGAGTGTGAGAGAGTGAGAGAGTGAGAGAGTGAAAGTGTGGAAGAGTGAGAGTGTGAGAAAGTGACAGATTGAGAGAGTGTGAGGGTGTGAGAGTGCGATGGAGTGTGAGAGTGAGAGAGAGAGAGTGTGAGAGTGTGAGAGAGTGAGAGAGTGAGAGAGTGAGAGAGAGAGAGTGAGAGAGTGTGAGAGTGTGAGTGTGAGAGAGTGAGAGAGTGTGAGAGTGTGAGTGAGAGAGTGAGAGAGTGAGAGTGAGAGAGTGTGAGAGTGTGAGAGATTGAGAATGTGAGAGAGTGACAGATTGAGAGAGTGTGAGGGTGTGAGAGTGTGATAGAGTGTGAGAGTGAGAGAGTGAGAGAGAGAGAGTGTGAGAGTGTGAGAGAGTGAGAGAGTGAGAGAGTGAGAGAGAGAGAGTGAGAGAGTGAGAGAGTGTGAGAGTGTGAGAGAGTGAGCGTGTATGAGTGAGAGAGTGAGAGAGTGTGAGAGTGTGAGTGAGAGAGTGAGAGAGTGAGAGTGAGAGAGTGTGAGAGTGTGAGAGATTGAGAGAGTGAGAGAGTGAGAGAGTGAGAGAGTTTGAGAGTGAGAGAGAGAGTGAAAGAGTGAGAGTGGGAGAGAGTGAGAGAGTGAGAGTGTGAGAGAGTGTGAGAGAGTGAGAGAGTGAGAGAGTGAAAGTGTGGAAGAGTGAGAGAGTGAGAGAGTGACAGATTGAGATAGTGTGAGGGTGTGAGAGTGTGATAGAGTGTGAGAGTGAGAGAGTGAGAGAGAGAGAGTGTGAGAGTGTGAGAGAGTGAGAGAGTGAGAGAGTGAGAGAGAGAGAGTGAGAGAGTGTGAGAGTGTGAGTGTGAGAGAGTGAGAGAGTGAGAGAGTGTGAAAGAGTGAGAGAGTGAGAGAGTGAAAGTGTGGAAGAGTGAGACAGTGAGAGAGTGACAGATTGAGAGAGTTTGAGGGTGTGAGAGTGTGATAGAGTGAGAGAGTGAGAGAGTGAGAGAGAGAGAGTGAGAGAGTGAGAGAGTGTGAGAGTGTGAGAGAGTGAGCGTGTATGAGTGAGAGAGTGAGAGAGTGTGAGAGTGTGAGTGAGAGAGTGAGAGAGTGAGAGTGAGAGAGTGTGAGAGTGTGAGAGATTGAGAGAGTGAGAGAGTGAGAGAGTGAGAGAGTTTGAGAGTGAGAGAGAGAGTGAAAGAGTGAGAGTGGGAGAGAGTGAGAGAGTGAGAGTGTGAGAGAGTGTGAGAGAGTGAGAGAGTGAGAGAGTGAAAGTGTGGAAGAGTGAGAGAGTGAGAGAGTGACAGATTGAGATATTGTGAGGGTGTGAGAGTGTGATAGAGTGTGAGAGTGAGAGAGTGAGAGAGAGAGAGTGTGAGAGTGTGAGAGAGTGAGAGAGTGTGAGAGTGAGAGAGAGAGTGAGAGAGTGAGAGAGTGAGAGTGGGAGAGAGTGAGAGAGTGAGAGTGGGAGAGAGTGAGAGAGTGAGAGAGTGAAAGTGCGGAAGAGTGAGAGAGTGACAGAGTGACAGATTAAGATAGTGTGAGGGTGTGAGAGTGTGAGACAGAGAGATTGAGAGAGTGAATGACTTAGTGAGAGAGTGAGAGAGTGTGAGAGAGTGAGAGAGAGAGAGTGTGTGAGAGTGTGAGAGTTTGAGAGTGAGAGAGTGACAGTGTGAGAGAGAGTGAGAGAGTGAAAGAGTGAGAGAGCGAGAGAGTGAGAGAGTATGAGAGTGTGAGAGTGTGAGAGAGTGAGAGAGTGAGAGAGTGAGAGAGTGAGTGAGAGAGTGAAAGAGTGACAGTGGGAGAGAGTGAGAGAGTGAGAGTGTGAGAGAGTGTGAGAGAGTGAGAGAGTGAGAGAGTGAAAGTGTGGAAGAGTGAGAGAGTGAGAGAGTGACAGATTGAGATAGTGTGAGGGTGTGAGAGTGTGAGACAGAGAGATTGAGAGAGTGAAATACTTAGTGAGAGAGTGAGAGAGTGAGAGAGTGAAAGAGTGTGAGTGTGAGAGTGAAAGAGTGAAAGACGGAGTGAGAGAGTGAGAGTGTATGAGTGAGAGAGTCAGAGAGTATGAGAGTGTGAGAGTGAGAGAGTGAGAGAGCCTGAGAGTGTATGAGTGAGAGAGTGTGAGAGTGTGAGAGTGAGAGAGTTAGAGTGAGAGAGTGAGAGAGTGAGAGAGTGTGAGAGTGTGAGAGAGTGAGAGAGTGTGAGAGTGTATGAGTGAGAGAGTGTGAGAGTGTGAGAGTGTGAGAGTGAGAGAGTGAGAGAGTGTGAGAGTGTGAGAGAGTGAGAGAATGAGAGAGTGAGAGTGTATGAGTGAGAGAGTGAGAGAGTGTGAGAGTGTGAGTGAGAGAGTGAGAGAGTGAGAGAGTGAGAGAGTGTGAGAGATTGTGAGAGTAAGAGAGTGTGAGAGTGAGAGAGTGAGAGGTGTGAGAGTGAGAGAGAGAGTGAGAGAGTGAAAGAGTGAGAGAGTGAAAGAGTTAGAGTGTGAGAGAGTGAGAGAGTGTGAAAGAGTGAGAGAGTGAGAGAGTGAAAGTGTGGAAGAGTGAGAGAGTGAGAGAGTGACAGATTGAGAGAGTGTGAGGGTGTGAGAGTGTGATAGAGTGAGAGAGTGAGAGAGTGAGAGAGAGAGTGTGAGAGTGTGAGAGAGTGAGAGAGTGAAAGTGTGAGTGTGAGAGAGTGAGAGAGTGTGAGAGTGAGAGAGAGAGTGAGAGAGTGAGAGAGTGAGAGTGGGAGAGAGTGAGAGAGTGAGAGAGTGAAAGTGCGGAAGAGTGAGAGAGTGAGAGAGTGACAGATTAAGATAGTGTGAGGGTGTGAGAGTGTGAGACAGAGAGATTGAGAGAGTGAATGACTTAGTGAGAGAGTGAGAGTGTGTGAGAGAGTGAGAGAGAGAGAGAGGGTGAGAGTTTGAGAGTGAGAGAGTGACAGTGTGAGAGAGAGTGAGAGAGTGAAAGAGTGAGAGTGCGAGAGAGTGAGAGAGTATGAGAGAGTGAGAGAGTGAGAGAGTGAGAGAGTGTGAGAGTGTGAGAGTGTGAGAGAGTGAGAGAGTGAGAGAGTGAGAGAGTGAGAGAGAGAGTGAGAGAGTGAAAGAGTGAGAGTGTGAGAGAGTGAGAGAGTGTGAGAGTGTGAGAGAATGAGAGAGTGAGAGTGTATGAGTGAGAGAGTGAGAGAGTGTGAGAGTGTGAGTGAGAGAGTGAGAGAGTGAGTGAGTGAGAGAATGAGAGTGTAGGAGAGTGAGAGAGTGAGAGAGTGTGAGAGAGTGAGAGAGTGAAAGTGTGGAAGAGTAAGAGAGTGAGAGAGTGACAGATTGAGAGAGTGTGAGGGTGTGAGAGTGTGATAGAGTGAGAGAGTGAGAGAGTGAGAGAGAGAGAGTGTATGAGCGTGAGCGAGTGAGAGAGTGAGAGAGAGAGTGAGAGAGTGTGAGAGTGTGAGTGTGAGAGAGTGAGAGAGTGAGCGAGTGTGAGAGTGAGAGAGTGAAAGAGTGAGAGTGGGAGAGAGTGTGAGAGTGAGAGTGTGAGAGAGTGTGAGAGAGTGAGAGAGTGAGAGAGTGAAAGTGTGGAAGAGTGAGAGAGTGAGAGAGTTACAGATTGAGAGAGTGTGAGGGTGTGAGAGTGTGAGACAGAGAGAGTGAGAGAGTGAATGACTGAGTGAGAGAGTGAGAGAGTGAGAGATTGAGAGTGCATGAGAGTGAGAGAGAGAGAGAGAGTGAGAGGTTGAGAGTGAGAGAGCGAGAGAGTGAGAGAGTGAGAGAGTGAAAGAGTGTGAGTGTGAGCCAGTGAAAGAGGGAAAGACTGAGTGAGAGAGTGAGAGTGTATGAGAGTGACAGATTGAGAGAGTGTGAGCGTGAGAGAGTGAAAGACTGAGTGATAGAGTGTAGGAGAGTGAGAGAGTGAAAGAGTGAAAGACTGAGTGAGAGAGTGAGTGAGTGAGAGAATGAGAGTGTAGGAGAGTGAGAGAGTGAGAGAGTGTGAGAGAGTGAGAGAGTGAAAGTGTGGAAGAGTAAGAGAGTGAGAGAGTGACAGATTGAGAGAGTGTGAGGGTGTGAGAGTGTGATAGAGTGAGAGAGTGAGAGAGTGAGAGAGAGAGAGTGTATGAGCGTGAGCGAGTGAGAGAGTGAGAGAGAGAGTGAGAGAGTGTGAGTGTGTGAGTGTGAGAGAGTGAGAGAGTGAGCGAGTGTGAGAGTGAGAGTGAAAGAGTGAGAGTGGGAGAGAGTGAGAGAGTGAGAGTGTGAGAGAGTGTGAGAGAGTGAGAGAGTGAGAGAGTGAAAGTGTGGAAGAGTGAGAGAGTGAGAGAGTTACAGATTGAGAGAGTGTGAGGGTGTGAGAGTGTGAGACAGAGACAGTGAGAGAGTGAAAGGCTGAGTGAGAGAGTGAGAGAGTGAGAGATTGAGAGTGCATGAGAGTGAGAGAGAGAGAGAGAGAGAGTGAGAGTTTGAGAGTGAGAGAGCGAGAGAGTGAGAGAGTGAGAGAGTGTAAGAGTGTGAGTGTGAGCCAGTGCAAGAGGGAAAGACTGAGTGAGAGTGTGAGAGTGTATGAGAGTGACAGATTGAGAGAGTGTGAGCGTGAGAGAGTGAAAAACTGAGTGAGAGAGTGTAGGAGAGTGAGAGAGTGAAAGAGTGAAAGACTGAGTGAGAGAGTGAGTGAGTGAGAGAATGAGAGTGTAGGAGAGTGAGAGAGTGAGAGAGTGTGAGAGTGAGAGAGTGAGAGAGTGAAAGTGTGGAAGAGTAAGAGAGTGAGAGAGTGACAGATTGAGAGAGTGTGAGGGTGTGAGGGTGTGATAGAGTGAGAGAGTGAGAGAGTGAGAGAGAGAGAGTGTATGAGCGTGAGCGAGTGAGAGAGTGAGAGAGAGAGAGTGAGAGAGTGTGAGAGTGTGAGTGTGAGAGAGTGAGAGAGTGAGAGAGTGTGAGAGTGAGAGAGTGAAAGAGTGAGAGTGGGAGAGAGTGAGAGAGTGAGAGTGTGAGAGAGTGTGAGAGAGTGAGAGAGTGAGAGAGTGAAAGTGTGGAAGAGTGAGAGAGTGAGAGAGTGACAGATTGAGAGAGTGTGAGGGTGTGAGAGTGTGAGACAGAGAGAGTGAGAGAGTGAATGACTGAGTGAGAGAGTGAGAGAGTGAGAGATTGAGAGTGCATGAGAGTGAGACAGAGAGAGAGAGTGAGAGTTTGAGAGTGAGAGAGCGAGAGAGTGAGAGAGTGAGAGAGTGAAAGAGTGTGAGTGTGAGCCAGTGAAAGAGGGAAAGACTGAGTGAGAGAGTGAGAGTGTATGAGAGTGACAGATTGAGAGAGTGTGAGCGCGAGAGAGTGAAAGACTGAGTGAGAGAGTGTAGGAGAGTGAGAGAGTGAAAGAGTGAAAGACTGAGTGAGAGAGTGAGTGAGTGAGAGAATGAGAGTGTAGGAGAGTGAGAGAGTGAGAGAGTGTGAGAGTGAGAGAGTGAGAGAGTGAAAGAGTGTGAGTGTGAGCCAGTGAAAGAGTGAAAGACTGAGTGAGAGAGTGAGAGAGTGAGAGCGTGAGAGAGAGTGAGAGAGTGAGAGTGTAAGAGAGTGAGAGAGTGAGAGAGTGTGAGAGAGTGAGAGAGTGAGAGAGTGAAAGTGTGGAAGAGTGAGAGTGTGAGAGAGTGACAGATTGAGAGAGTGTGAGGGTGTGAGAGTGTGATAGAGTGTGAGAGTGAGAGAGTGAGAGAGAGAGTGTGAGAGTGTGAGAGAGTGAGAGAGTGAGAGAGTGAGAGAGAGTGAGAGTGTGAGAGTGAGAGAGTGAGAGAGTATGAGAGTGAGAGAGAGAGTGAGAGAGTGAAAGAGTGAGAGTGGGAGAGAGTGAGAGTGTGTGAGAGTGTGAGATAGTGTGAGTGACAGAGTGAGAGAGTGAAAGTGTGGAAGAGTGAGAGAGTGAGAGAGTGACAGATTGAGATAGTGTGAGGGTGTGAGAGTGTGAGACAGAGAGATTGAGAGAGTGAAAGACTTAGTGAGAGAGTGAGAGAGTGAGAGTGAGAGAGTGAAAGAGTGTGAGTGTGAGAGTGAAAGAGTGAAAGACGGAGTGAGAGAGTGAGAGTGTATGAGTGAGAGAGTCAGAGCGTATGAGAGTGTGAGAGTGAGAGAGTGAGAGAGTCTGAGAGTGTATGAGTGAGAGAGTGTGAGAGTGTGAGAGTGTGAGAGTGAGAGAGTTAGAGTGAGAGAGTGAGAGAGTGAGAGAGTGTGAGAGTGTGAGAGAGTGAGAGAGTGTGAGAGTGTATGAGTGAGAGAGTGTGAGAGTGTGAGAGTGAGAGAGTGAGAGAGTGAGAGAGTGTGAGAGTGTGAGAGAGTGAGAGAAAGAGAGAGTGAGAGTGTATGAGTGAGAGAGTGAGAGAGTGTGAGAGTGTGAGTGAGAGAGTGAGAGAGTGAGAGAGTGAGAGAGTGAGAGAGTGTGAGAGATTGAGAGAGTGAGAGAGTGTGAGAGTGAGAGAGTGAGAGTGTGTGAGAGTGAGAGAGAGAGTGAGAGAGTGAAAGAGTGAGAGAGTGAAAGAGTTAGAGTGTGAGAGAGTGAGAGAGTGAGAGAGTGTGAAAGAGTGAGAGAGTGAGAGAGTGAAAGTGTGAAAGAGTGAGAGAGTGAGAGAGTGACAGATTGAGAGAGTGTGAGGGTGTGAGAGTGTGACAGAGTGAGAGAGTGAGAGAGTGAGAGAGAGAGTGTGAGAGTGTGAGAGAGTGAGAGAGTGAAAGTGTGGAAGAGTGAGAGAGTGAGAGAGTTACAGATTGAGAGAGTGTGAGGGTGTGAGAGTGTGAGACAGAGAGAGTGAGAGAGTGAATGACTGAGTGAGAGAGTGAGAGAGTGAGAGATTGAGAGTGCATGAGAGTGAGAGAGAGAGAGAGAGTGAGAGGTTGAGAGTGAGAGAGCGAGAGAGTGAGAGAGTGAAAGAGTGTGAGTGTGAGCCAGTGAAAGAGGGAAAGACTGAGTGAGAGAGTGAGAGTGTATGAGAGTGACAGATTGAGAGAGTGTGAGCGTGAGAGAGTGAAAGACTGAGTGATAGAGTGTAGGAGAGTGAGAGAGTGAAAGAGTGAAAGACTGAGTGAGAGAGTGAGTGAGTGAGAGAATGAGAGTGTAGGAGAGTGAGAGAGTGAGAGAGTGTGAGAGAGTGAGAGAGTGAAAGTGTGGAAGAGTAAGAGAGTGAGAGAGTGACAGATTGAGAGAGTGTGAGGGTGTGAGAGTGTGATAGAGTGAGAGAGTGAGAGAGTGAGAGAGTGAGAGAGAGAGAGTGTATGAGCGTGAGCGAGTGAGAGAGTGAGAGAGAGAGTGAGAGAGTGTGAGTGTGTGAGTGTGAGAGAGTGAGAGAGTGAGCGAGTGTGAGAGTGAGAGTGAAAGAGTGAGAGTGGGAGAGAGTGAGAGAGTGAGAGTGTGAGAGAGTGTGAGAGAGTGAGAGAGTGAGAGAGTGAAAGTGTGGAAGAGTGAGAGAGTGAGAGAGTTACAGATTGAGAGAGTGTGAGGGTGTGAGAGTGTGAGACAGAGAGAGTGAGAGAGTGAAAGGCTGAGTGAGAGAGTGAGAGAGTGAGAGATTGAGAGTGCATGAGAGTGAGAGAGAGAGAGAGAGAGAGAGTGAGAGTTTGAGAGTGAGAGAGCGAGAGAGTGAGAGAGTGAGAGAGTGTAAGAGTGTGAGTGTGAGCCAGTGCAAGAGGGAAAGACTGAGTGAGAGTGTGAGAGTGTATGAGAGTGACAGATTGAGAGAGTGTGAGCGTGAGAGAGTGAAAAACTGAGTGAGAGAGTGTAGGAGAGTGAGAGAGTGAAAGAGTGAAAGACTGAGTGAGAGAGTGAGTGAGTGAGAGAATGAGAGTGTAGGAGAGTGAGAGAGTGAGAGAGTGTGAGAGTGAGAGAGTGAGAGAGTGAAAGTGTGGAAGAGTAAGAGAGTGAGAGAGTGACAGATTGAGAGAGTGTGAGGGTGTGAGGGTGTGATAGAGTGAGAGAGTGAGAGAGTGAGAGAGAGAGAGTGTATGAGCGTGAGCGAGTGAGAGAGTGAGAGAGAGAGAGTGAGAGAGTGTGAGAGTGTGAGTGTGAGAGAGTGAGAGAGTGAGAGAGTGTGAGAGTGAGAGAGTGAAAGAGTGAGAGTGGGAGAGAGTGAGAGAGTGAGAGTGTGAGAGAGTGTGAGAGAGTGAGAGAGTGAGAGAGTGAAAGTGTGGAAGAGTGAGAGAGTGAGAGAGTGACAGATTGAGAGAGTGTGAGGGTGTGAGAGTGTGAGACAGAGAGAGTGAGAGAGTGAATGACTGAGTGAGAGAGTGAGAGAGTGAGAGATTGAGAGTGCATGAGAGTGAGACAGAGAGAGAGAGTGAGAGTTTGAGAGTGAGAGAGCGAGAGAGTGAGAGAGTGAGAGAGTGAAAGAGTGTGAGTGTGAGCCAGTGAAAGAGGGAAAGACTGAGTGAGAGAGTGAGAGTGTATGAGAGTGACAGATTGAGAGAGTGTGAGCGCGAGAGAGTGAAAGACTGAGTGAGAGAGTGTAGGAGAGTGAGAGAGTGAAAGAGTGAAAGACTGAGTGAGAGAGTGAGTGAGTGAGAGAATGAGAGTGTAGGAGAGTGAGAGAGTGAGAGAGTGTGAGAGTGAGAGAGTGAGAGAGTGAAAGAGTGTGAGTGTGAGCCAGTGAAAGAGTGAAAGACTGAGTGAGAGAGTGAGAGAGTGAGAGCGTGAGAGAGAGTGAGAGAGTGAGAGTGTAAGAGAGTGAGAGAGTGAGAGAGTGTGAGAGAGTGAGAGAGTGAGAGAGTGAAAGTGTGGAAGAGTGAGAGTGTGAGAGAGTGACAGATTGAGAGAGTGTGAGGGTGTGAGAGTGTGATAGAGTGTGAGAGTGAGAGAGTGAGAGAGAGAGTGTGAGAGTGTGAGAGAGTGAGAGAGTGAGAGAGTGAGAGAGAGTGAGAGTGTGAGAGTGAGAGAGTGAGAGAGTGTGAGAGTGAGAGAGAGAGTGAGAGAGTGAAAGAGTGAGAGTGGGAGAGAGTGAGAGTGTGTGAGAGTGTGAGATAGTGTGAGTGACAGAGTGAGAGAGTGAAAGTGTGGAAGAGTGAGAAGTGAGAGAGTGACAGATTGAGATAGTGTGAGGGTGTGAGAGTGTGAGACAGAGAGATTGAGAGAGTGAAAGACTTAGTGAGAGAGTGAGAGAGTGAGAGTGAGAGAGTGAAAGAGTGTGAGTGTGAGAGTGAAAGAGTGAAAGACGGAGTGAGAGAGTGAGAGTGTATGAGTGAGAGAGTCAGAGCGTATGAGAGTGTGAGAGTGAGAGAGTGAGAGAGTCTGAGAGTGTATGAGTGAGAGAGTGTGAGAGTGTGAGAGTGTGAGAGTGAGAGAGTTAGAGTGAGAGAGTGAGAGAGTGAGAGAGTGTGAGAGTGTGAGAGAGTGAGAGAGTGTGAGAGTGTATGAGTGAGAGAGTGTGAGAGTGTGAGAGTGAGAGAGTGAGATAGTGAGAGAGTGTGAGAGTGTGAGAGAGTGAGAGAAAGAGAGAGTGAGAGTGTATGAGTGAGAGAGTGAGAGAGTGTGAGAGTGTGAGTGAGAGAGTGAGAGAGTGAGAGAGTGAGAGAGTGAGAGAGTGTGAGAGATTGAGAGAGTGAGAGAGTGTGAGAGTGAGAGAGTGAGAGTGTGTGAGAGTGAGAGAGAGAGTGAGAGAGTGAAAGAGTGAGAGAGTGAAAGAGTTAGAGTGTGAGAGAGTGAGAGAGTGAGAGAGTGTGAAAGAGTGAGAGAGTGAGAGAGTGAAAGTGTGAAAGAGTGAGAGAGTGAGAGAGTGACAGATTGAGAGAGTGTGAGGGTGTGAGAGTGTGACAGAGTGAGAGAGTGAGAGAGTGAGAGAGAGAGTGTGAGAGTGTGAGAGAGTGAGAGAGTGAAAGTGTGAGTGTGAGAGAGTGAGAGAGTGTGAGAGTGAGAGAGAGTGAGAGAGTGAAAGAGTGAGAGTGGGAGAGAGTGAGAGTGTGAGAGTGGGAGAGAGTGTGAGAGAGTGAGAGAGTGAGAGAGTGAAAGTGCAGAAGAGTGAGAGAGTGAGAGAGTGACAGATTGAGATAGTGTGAGGGTGTGAGAGTGTGAGACAGAGAGATTGAGAGAGTGAAATACTTAGTGAGAGAGTGAGAGAGTGTGAGAGAGTGAGAGAGAGAGAGTGTGAGAGTGTGAGAGTTTGAGAGTGAGAGAGTGACAGTGTGAGAGAGAGTGAGAGAGTGAAAGAGTGAGAGTGCGAGAGAGTGAGAGAGTATGAGAGAGGGAGAGAGTGAGAGAGTGAGAGAGTGTGAGAGTGTGAGAGTGTGAGAGAGTGAGAGAGTGAGAGAGTGAGCGAGTGAGAGAGAGAGTGAGAGAGTGAAAGAGTGAGAGAGTGAGAGAGTGAGAGAGTGAGAGAGTGAAAGTGTGGAAGAGTGAGAGAGTGAGAGAATGACAGATTGAGATAGTGTGAGGGTGTGAGAGTGTGAAACAGAGAGATTGAGAGAGTGAAAGACTTAGTGAGAGGGTGAGAGAGTGAGAGAGTGAGAGAGTGATAGAGTGTGAGTGTGAGAGTGAAAGAGTGAAAGACGGAGTGAGAGAGTGAGAGTGTATGAGTGAGAGAGTGAGGGTGTGAGAGTGTGAGAGTGAGAGAGTGAGAGAGTGAGAGAGTCTGAGAGTGTATGAGTGAGAGAGTGAGAGAGTGAGAGAGTGTGAGAGTGAGAGAGTGAGAGAGTGAGAGCGTGAGAGAGTGTGAGAGTGTGAGAGTGTGAGAGTGTGAGAGAGTGAAAGAGTGAGAGTGTATGAGTGAGAGAGTGAGAGAGTGAGAGTGAGAGAGTGTGAGAGTGTGAGAGATTGAGAGAGTGAGAGAGTGAGAGAGTGAGAGAGTGAGAGAGTGAGAGAGTGAGAGAGTGAAAGAGTTAGAGAGTGAAAGAGTTAGAGTGTGAGAGAGTGAGAGAGTGAGAGAGTGTGAGAGAGTGAGAGAGTGAGAGAGTGAAAGTGTGGAAGAGTGAGAGTGTGAGAGAGTGACAGATTGAGAGAGTGTGAGGGTGTGAGAGTGTGATAGAGTGTGAGAGTGAGAGAGTGAGAGAGAGAGAGTGTGAGAGTGTGAGAGAGTGAGAGAGTGAGAGAGTGAGTGAGTGAGAGTGAGAGAGTGTGAGAGTGTGAGTGTGAGAGAGTGAGAGAGTGAGAGAGTGTGAAAGTGAGAGAGAGAGTGAGAGAGTGAAAGAGTGAGAGTGTGAGAGAGTGAGAGAGTGAGAGTGTGAGAGAGTGTGAGAGAGTGAGAGAGTGAAAGTGTGGAAGAGTGAGAGAGTGAGAGAGTGACAGATTGAGATAGTGTGAGGGTGTGAGAGTGTGAGACAGAGAGATTGAGAGAGTGAAAGACTTAGTGAGAGAGTGAGAGAGTGAGAGTGAGAGAGTGAAAGAGTGTGAGTGTGAGAGTGAAAGAGTGAAAGACGGAGTGAGAGAGTGAGAGTGTATGAGTGAGAGAGTCAGAGCGTATGAGAGTGTGAGATTGAGAGAGTGAGAGAGTCTGAGAGTGTATGAGTGAGAGAGTGTGAGAGTGTGAGAGTGAGAGAGTTAGAGTGAGAGAGTGAGAGAGTGAGAGAGTGTGAGAGTGTGAGAGAGTGAGAGAGTGTGAGAGTGTATGAGTGAGAGAGTGTGAGAGTGTGAGAGTGAGAGAGTGAGAGAGTGAGAGAGTGAGAGAGTGAGAGAGTGTGAGAGTGTGAGAGAGTGAGAGAATGAGAGAGTGAGAGTGTATGAGTGAGAGAGTGAGAGAGTGTGAGAGTGTGAGTGAGAGAGTGAGAGAGTGAGAGAGTGAGAGAGTGTGAGATATTGAGAGAGTGAGAGAGTGAGAGAGTGAGAGTGTGTGAGAGTGAGAGAGAGAGTGAGAGAGTGAAAGAGTGAGTGCGTGAAAGAGTTAGAGTGTGAGAGAGTGAGAGAGTGAGAGAGTGTGAAAGAGTGAGAGAGTGAGAGAGTGAAAGTGTGGAAGAGAGAGAGAGTGAGAGAGTGACAGATTGAGAGAGTGTGAGGGTGTGAGAGTGTGATAGAGTGAGAGAGTGAGAGAGTGAGAGAGAGAGTGTGAGAGTGTGAGAGAGTGAGAGAGTGTGAGAGTGTGAGTGTGAGAGAGTGAGAGAGTGTGAGAGTGAGAGAGAGAGTGAGAGAGTGAAAGAGTGAGAGTGGGAGAGAGTGAGAGAGTGAGAGTGGGAGTGAGTGTGAGAGAGTGAGAGAGTGACAGAGTGAAAGTGCGGGAGAGTGAGAGAGTGACAAATTGAGATAGTGTGAGGGTGTGAGAGTGTGAGACAGAGAGATTGAGAGAGTGAAAGACTTAGTGAGAGAGTGAGAGAGTGTGAGAGAGTGAGAGAGAGAGAGTGTGAGAGTGTGAGAGTTTGAGAGTGAGAGAGTGACAGTGTGAGAGAGAGTGAGAGAGTGAAAGAGTGAGAGTGCGAGAGAGTGAGAGAGTATGAGAGAGTGAGAGAGTGAGAGAGTGGGAGAGTCTGAGAGTGTGAGAGTGTGAGAGAGTGAGAGAGTGAGAGAGTGAGCGAGTGAGAGAGAGAGTGAGAGAGTGAAAGAGTGAGAGTGTGAGAGAGTGAGAGAGTGTGAGAGTGTGAGAGAGTGAGAGAGTGTGAGAGTGTGAGAGAGTGAGAGAGTGAAAGTGTGGAAGAGTAAGAGAGTGAGAGAGTGACAGATTGAGAGAGTGTGAGTGTGTGAGAGTGTGATAGAGTGAGAGAGTGAGAGAGTGAGAGAGAGAGTGTATGAGCGTGAGCGAGTGAGAGAGTGAGAGAGAGAGTGAGAGAGTGTGAGAACGTGAGTGTGAGAGAGTGAGAGAGTGAGAGAGTGTGAGAGTGAGAGAGTGAAAGAGTGAGAGTGGGAGAGAGTGAGAGAGTGAGAGTGTGAGAGAGTGAGAGAGTGAGAGAGTGAAAGTGTGGAAGAGTGAGAGAGTGAGAGAGTGACAGATTGAGAGAGTGTGAGGGTGTGAGAGTGTGAGACAGAGAGAGTGAGAGAGTGAAAGAGTGAGTGAGAGAGTGAGAGAGTGAGAGATTGAGAGTGCATGAGAGTGAGAGAGAGAGAGAGAGTGAGAGTTTGAGAGTGAGAGAGCGAGAGAGTGAGAGAGTGAGAGAGTGAGAGAGTGAAAGAGTGTGAGTGTGAGCCAGTGAAAAAGGGAAAGACTGAGTGAGAGAGTGAGAGTGTATGAGAGTGACAGATTGAGAGAGTGTGAGCGTGAGAGAGTGAAAGACTGAGTGAGAGAGTGTAGGAGAGTGAGAGAGTGAAAGAGTGAAAGACTGAGTGAGAGAGTGAGTGAGTGAGAGAATGAGAGTGTAGGAGAGTGAGAGAGTGAGAGAGTGTGAGAGTGAGAGAGTGAGAGAGTGAAAGTGCGGAAGAGTGAGAGAGTGAGAGAGTGACAGATTGAGATAGTGTGAGGGTGTGAGAGTGTGATAGAGTGTGAGAGTGAGAGAGTGAGAGAGAGAGAGTGTGAGAGAGTGAGAGAGAGAGAGAGTGTGAGAGTGTGAGAGTTTGAGAGTGAGAGAGTGACAGTGTGAGAGAGAGTGAGAGAGTGAAAGAGTGAGAGTGCGAGAGAGTGAGAGAGTGTGAGAGAGTGAGAGAGTGAGAGAGTGAAAGTGTGGAAGAGTGAGAGAGTGAGAGAATGACAGATTGAGATAGTGTGAGGGTGTGAGAGTGTGAAACAGAGAGATTGAGAGAGTGAAAGACTTAGTGAGAGAGTGAGAGAGTGAGAGAGTGAAAGAGTGTGAGTGTGAGAGTGAAAGAGTGAAAGACGGAGTGAGAGAGTGAGAGTGTATGAGTGAGAGAGTGAGAGCGTGTGAGAGTGAGAGAGTGAGAGAGTGAGAGAGTGTGAGAGATTGAGAGAGTGAGAGAGTGTGAGAGTGAGAGAGTGAGAGTGTGTGAGAGTGAGAGAGAGAGTGAGAGAGTGAAAGAGTGAGAGCGTGAAAGAGTTAGAGTGTGAGAGAGTGAGAGAGTGAGAGAGTGTGAAAGAGTGAGAGAGTGAGAGAGTGAAAGTGTGGAAGAGAGAGAGAGTGAGAGAGTATCAGATTGAGAGAGTGTGAGGGTGTGAGAGTGTGATAGAGTGAGAGAGTGAGAGAGTGAGAGAGAGAGTGTGAGAGTGTGGGAGAGTGAGAGAGTGTGAGAGTGTGAGTGTGAGAGAGTGAGAGAGTGTGAGAGTGAGAGAGAGAGTGAGAGAGTGAAAGAGTGAGAGTGGGAGAGAGTGAGAGTGTGAGTGTGGGAGAGAGTGTGAGAGAGTGACAGAGTGACAGAGTGAAAGTGCGGGAGAGTGAGAGAGTGACAAATTGAGATAGTGTGAGGGTGTGAGAGTGTGAGACAGAGAGATTGAGAGAGTGAAAGACTTAGTGAGAGAGTGAGAGAGTGTGAGAGAGTGAGAGAGAGAGAGAGTGTGAGAGTGTGATAGTTTGAGAGTGAGAGAGTGACAGTGAGAGAGAGAGTGAGAGAGTGAAAGAGTGAGAGTGCGAGAGAGTGAGAGAGTGTGAGAGAGTGAGAGAGTGAGAGAGTGAAAGTGTGGAAGAGTGAGAGAGTGAGAGAATGACAGATTGAGATAGTGTGAGGGTGTGAGAGTGTGAAACAGAGAGATTGAGAGAGTGAAAGACTTAGTGAGAGGGTGAGAGAGTGAGAGAGTGAGAGAGTGAAAGAGTGTGAGTGTGAGAGTGAAAGAGTGAAAGACGGAGTGAGAGAGTGAGAGTTTGAGAGAGTGAGAGAGTGAGCGAGTGAGAGAGAGAGTGAGAGAGTGAAAGAGTGAGAGAGTGAGAGAGTGAGAGAGTGTGAGAGAGTGAGAGAGTGAGAGAGTGAAAGTGTGGAAGAGTGAGAGAGTGAGAGAATGACAGATTGAGATAGTGTGAGGGTGTGAGAGTGTGAAACAGAGAGATTGAGAGAGTGAAAGACTTAGTGAGAGGGTGAGAGAGTGAGAGAGTGAGAGAGTGAAAGAGTGTGAGTGTGAGAGTGAAAGAGTGAAAGACGGAGTGAGTGAGTGAGAGTGTATGAGTGAGAGAGTGAGAGCGTGTGAGAGTGTGAGAGTGAGAGAGTGAGAGAGTGAGAGAGTCTGAGAGTGTATGAGTGAGAGCGTGAGAGAGTGAGAGAGTGTGAGAGTGAGAGAGTGAGAGAGTGAGAGAGTGAGAGAGTGTGAGAGTGTGAGAGAGTGAAAGAGTGAGAGTGTATGAGTGAGAGAGTGAGAGAGTGAGAGAGTGTGAGAGTGTGAGTGAGAGAGTGAGAGAGTGAGAGAGTGAGAGAGTGTGAGAGTGTGAGAGAGTGAGAGCGTATGAGTGAGAGAGTGAGAGAGTGTGAGAGTGTGAGTGAGAGAGTGAGAGAGTGAGAGTGAGAGAGTGTGAGAGTGTGAGAGATTGAGAGAGTGAGAGAGTGAGAGAGTGAGAGAGTTTGAGAGTGAGAGAGAGATTGAGAGAGTGAAAGAGTTAGAGAGTGAAAGAGTGAGAGTGTGAGAGAGTGTGAGAGTGAGAGAGTGAAAGTGTGGAAGAGTGAGAGTGTGAGAGAGTGAGAGAGTGAGAGTGTGAGTGTGAGAGTGTGAGAGTGTGAGAGTGTGAGTGTGAGAGAGTGAGAGAGTGAGAGAGTGTGAAAGTGAGAGAGAGAGTGAGAGAGTGAAAGAGTGAG
Source organism: Chiloscyllium plagiosum (assembly GCF_037043375.1). Classification (NCBI taxonomy): domain Eukaryota; kingdom Metazoa; phylum Chordata; class Chondrichthyes; order Orectolobiformes; family Hemiscylliidae; genus Chiloscyllium; species Chiloscyllium plagiosum. The sequence continues at coordinate 72,201,217 of NW_028270175.1, read as the reverse complement.
AGTGGGAGAGAGTGAGAGAGTGAGAGTGTGAGAGAGTGTGAGAGAGTGAGAGAGTGAGAGAGTGAAAGTGTGGAAGAGTGAGAGAGTGAGAGAGTGACAGATTGAGATAGTGTGAGGGTGTGAAAGTGTGAGACAGAGAGATTGAGAGAGTGAAAGACTTAGTGAGAGAGTGAGAGAGTGAGAGTGAGAGAGTGAAAGAGTGTGAGTGTGAGAGTGAGAGAGTCAGAGCGTATGAGAGTGTGACAGTGAGAGAGTGAGAGAGTGTGAGAGTGTATGAGTGAGAGAGTGTGAGAGTGAGAGAGTGAGGGAGTGAGAGAGTGTGAGAGAGTGAGAGAATGAGAGAGTGTGAGTGTATGAGTGGGAGAGTGAGAGAGTGTGAGAGTGTGAGTGAGAGAGTGAGAGAGTGAGAGAGTGAGAGAGTGTGAGAGATTGAGAGAGTGAGAGAGTGTGAGAGTGAGTGAGTGAGAGTGTGTGAGAGTGAGAGAGTGAGAGAGTGAAAGTGTGGAAGAGTGAGAGAGTGAGAGAATGACAGATTGAGATAGTGTGAGGGTGTGAGAGTGTGAAACAGAGAGATTGAGAGAGTGAAAGACTTAGTGAGAGGGTGAGAGAGTGAGAGAGTGAAAGAGTGTGAGTGTGAGAGTGAAAGAGTGAAAGACGGAGTGAGAGAGTGAGAGTTTGAGAGAGTGAGAGAGTGAGCGAGTGAGAGAGAGAGTGAGAGAGTGAAAGAGTGAGAGAGTGAGAGAGTGAGAGAGTGTGAGAGAGTGAGAGAGTGAGAGAGTGAAAGTGTGGAAGAGGGAGAGAGTGAGAGAATGACAGATTGAGATAGTGTGAGGGTGTGAGAGTGTGAAACAGAGAGATTGAGAGAGTGAAAGACTTAGTGAGAGGGTGAGAGAGTGAGAGAGTGAGAGAGTGAAAGAGTGTGAGTGTGAGAGTGAAAGAGTGAAAGACGGAGTGAGAGAGTGAGAGTGTATGAGTGAGAGAGTGAGAGCGTGTGAGAGTGTGAGAGTGAGAGAGTGAGAGAGTCTGAGAGTGTATGAGTGAGAGAGTGAGAGAGTGAGAGAGTGTGAGAGTGAGAGAGTGAGAGAGTGAGAGAGTGAGAGAGTGTGAGAGTGTGAGAGAGTGAAAGAGTGAGAGTGTATGAGTGAAAGAGTGAGAGAGTGAGAGAGTGTGAGAGTGTGAGTGAGAGAGTGAGAGAGTGAGAGAGTGAGAGAGTGTGAGAGTGTGAGAGAGTGAGAGTGTATGAGTGAGAGAGTGAGAGAGTGTGAGAGTGTGAGTGAGAGAGTGAGAGAGTGAGAGTGAGAGAGTGTGAGAGTGTGAGAGATTGAGAGAGTGAGAGAGTGAGAGAGTGAGAGAGTTTGAGAGTGAGAGAGAGAGTGAGAGAGTGAAAGAGTTAGAGAGTGAAAGAGTGAGAGTGTGAGAGAGTGAGAGAGTGTGAGAGAGTGTGAGAGTGAGAGAGTGAAAGTGTGGAAGAGTGAGAGTGTGAGAGAGTGACAGATTGAGAGAGTGTGAGGGTGTGAGAGTGTGATAGAGTGTGAGAGTGAGAGAGTGAGAGAGAGAGAGTGTGAGAGTGTGAGAGAGTGAGAGAGTGAGAGTGTGAGTGTGAGAGTGTGAGAGTGTGAGAGTGTGAGTGTGAGAGAGTGAGAGAGTGAGAGAGTGTGAAAGTGAGAGAGAGAGTGAGAGAGTGAAAGAGTGAGAGTGGGAGAGAGTGAGAGAGTGAGAGTGTGAGAGAGTGTGAGAGAGTGAGAGAGTGAGAGAGTGAAAGTGTGGAAGAGTGAGAGAGTGAGAGAGTGACAGATTGAGATAGTGTGAGGGTGTGAAAGTGTGAGACAGAGAGATTGAGAGAGTGAAAGACTTAGTGAGAGAGTGAGAGTGAGAGAGTGAAAGAGTGTGAGTGTGAGAGTGAAAGAGTGAAAGATAGAGTGAGAGAGTGAGAGTGTATGAGTGAGAGAGTCAGAGCGTATGAGAGTGTGAGAGTGAGAGAGTGAGAGAGTGTGAGAGTGTATGAGTGAGAGAGTGTGAGAGTGAGAGAGTGAGGGAGTGAGAGAGTGTGAGAGTGTGAGAGAGTGAGAGAATGAGAGAGTGAGAGTGTATGAGTGGGAGAGTGAGAGAGTGTGAGAGTGTGAGTGAGAGAGTGAGAGAGTGAGAGAGTGAGAGAGTGTGAGAGATTGAGAGAGTGAGAGAGTGTGAGAGTGAGTGAGTGAGAGTGTGTGAGAGTGAGAGAGTGAGAGAGTGAAAGTGTGGAAGAGTGAGAGAGTGAGAGAATGACAGATTGAGATAGTGTGAGGGTGTGAGAGTGTGAAACAGAGAGATTGAGAGAGTGAAAGACTTAGTGAGAGGGTGAGAGAGTGAGAGAGTGAAAGAGTGTGAGTGTGAGAGTGAAAGAGTGAAAGACGGAGTGAGAGAGTGAGAGTTTGAGAGAGTGAGAGAGTGAGCGAGTGAGAGAGAGAGTGAGAGAGTGAAAGAGTGAGAGAGTGAGAGAGTGAGAGAGTGTGAGAGAGTGCGGAGAGTGAGAGAGTGAAAGTGTGGAAGAGTGAGAGAGTGAGAGAATGACAGATTGAGATAGTGTGAGGGTGTGAGAGTGTGAAACAGAGAGATTGAGAGAGTGAAAGACTTAGTGAGAGGGTGAGAGAGTGAGAGAGTGAGAGAGTGAAAGAGTGTGAGTGTGAGAGTGAAAGAGTGAAAGACGGAGTGAGAGAGTGAGAGTGTATGAGTGAGAGAGTGAGAGCGTGTGAGAGTGTGAGAGTGAGAGAGTGAGAGAGTCTGAGAGTGTATGAGTGAGAGAGTGAGAGAGTGAGAGAGTGAGAGAGTGAGAGAGTGAGAGAGTGAGAGAGTGTGAGAGTGTGAGAGAGTGAAAGAGTGAGAGTGTATGAGTGAGAGAGTGAGAGAGTGAGAGTGAGAGAGTGTGAGAGTGTGAGAGAGTGAGAGAGTGAGAGAGTGAGAGAGTGAGAGAGTGAGAGAGTTTGAGAGTGAGAGAGAGAGTGAGAGAGTGAAAGAGTTAGAGAGTGAAAGAGTTAGAGTGTGAGAGAGTGAGAGAGTGAGAGAGTGTGAGAGAGTGAGAGAGTGAGAGAGTGAAAGTGTGGAAGAGTGAGAGTGTGAGAGAGTGACAGATTGAGAGAGTGTGAGGGTGTGAGAGTGTGATAGAGTGTGAGAGTGAGAGTGTGAGAGAGAGAGAGTGTGAGAGTGTGAGAGAGTGAGAGAGTGAGAGAGTGAGTGAGTGAGAGTGAGAGAGTGTGAGAGTGTGAGTGTGAGAGAGTGAGAGAGTGAGAGAGTGTGAAAGTGAGAGAGAGAGTGAGAGAGTGAAAGAGTGAGAGTGTGAGAGAGTGAGAGAGTGAGAGTGTGAGAGAGTGTGAGAGAGTGAGAGAGTGAAAGTGTGGAAGAGTGAGAGAGTGAGAGAGTGACAGATTGAGATAGTGTGAGGGTGTGAGAGTGTGAGACAGAGAGATTGAGAGAGTGAAAGACTTAGTGAGAGAGTGAGAGAGTGAGAGAGTGAAAGAGTGTGAGTGTGAGAGTGAAAGAGTGAAAGACGGAGTGAGAGAGTGAGAGTATATGAGTGAGAGAGTCAGAGCGTATGAGAGTGTGAGATTGAGAGAGTGAGAGAGTCTGAGAGTGTATGAGTGAGAGAGTGTGAGAGTGTGAGAGTGAGAGAGTTAGAGTGAGAGAGTGAGAGAGTGAGAGAGTGTGAGAGTGTGAGAGAGTGAGAGAGTGTGAGAGTGTATGAGTGAGAGAGTGTGAGAGTGTGAGAGTGAGAGAGTGAGAGAGTGAGAGAGTGAGAGAGTGAGAGAGTGTGAGAGTGTGAGAGAGTGAGAGAATGAGAGAGTGAGAGTGTATGAGTGAGAGAGTGAGAGAGTGTGAGAGTGTGAGTGAGAGAGTGAGAGAGTGAGAGAGTGAGAGAGTGTGAGAGATTGAGAGAGTGAGAGTGTGAGAGTGAGAGAGTGAGAGTGTGTGAGAGTGTGTGAGAGTGAGAGAGAGAGTGAGAGAGTGAAAGAGTGAGAGCGTGAAAGAGTTAGAGTGTGAGAGAGTGAGAGAGTGAGAGAGTGTGAAAGAGTGAGAGAGTGAGAGATTGAAAGTGTGGAAGAGAGAGAGAGTGAGAGAGTGACAGAGTGAGAGAGTGTGAGGGTGTGAGAGTGTGATAGAGTGAGAGAGTGAGAGAGTGAGAGAGAGAGTGTGAGAGTGTGAGAGAGTGAGAGAGTGTGAGAGTGTGAGTGTGAGAGAGTGAGAGAGTGTGAGAGTGAGAGAGAGAGTGAGAGAGTGAAAGAGTGAGAGTGGGAGAGAGTGAGAGAGTGAGAGTGGGAGAGAGTGTGAGAGAGTGAGAGAGTGACAGAGTGAAAGTGCGGGAGAGTGAGAGAGTGACAAATTGAGATAGTGTGAGGGTGTGAGAGTGTGAGACAGAGAGATTGAGAGAGTGAAAGACTTAGTGAGAGAGTGAGAGAGTGTGAGAGAGTGAGAGAGAGAGAGAGTGTGAGAGTGTGAGAGTTTGAGAGTGAGAGAGTGACAGTGTGAGAGAGAGTGAGAGAGTGAAAGAGTGAGAGTGCGAGAGAGTGAGAGAGTATGAGAGAGTGAGAGAGTGAGAGAGTGAGAGAGTCTGAGAGTGTGAGAGTGTGAGAGAGTGAGAGAGTGAGAGAGTGAGCGAGTGAGAGAGAGAGTGAGAGAGTGAAAGAGTGAGAGTGTGAGAGAGTGAGAGAGTGTGAGAGTGTGAGAGAGTGAGAGAGTGAAAGTGTGGAAGAGTAAGAGAGTGAGAGAGTGACAGATTGAGAGAGTGTGAGTGTGTGAGAGTGTGATAGAGTGAGAGAGTGAGAGAGTGAGAGAGAGAGTGTATGAGCGTGAGCGAGTGAGTGAGTGAGAGAGAGAGTGAGAGAGTGTGAGAACGTGAGTGTGAGAGAGTGAGAGAGTGAGAGAGTGTGAGAGTGAGAGAGTGAAAGAGTGAGAGTGGGAGAGAGTGAGAGAGTGAGAGTGTGAGAGAGTGAGAGAGTGAGAGAGTGAAAGTGTGGAAGAGTGAGAGAGTGAGAGAGTGACAGATTGAGAGAGTGTGAGGGTGTGAGAGTGTGAGACAGAGAGAGTGAGAGAGTGAAAGAGTGAGTGAGAGAGTGAGAGAGTGAGAGATTGAGAGTGCATGAGAGTGAGAGAGAGAGAGAGAGTGATAGTTTGAGAGTGAGAGAGCGAGAGAGTGAGAGAGTGAGAGAGTGAGAGAGTGAAAGAGTGTGAGTGTGAGCCAGTGAAAAAGGGAAAGACTGAGTGAGAGAGTGAGAGTGTATGAGAGTGACAGATTGAGAGAGTGTGAGCGTGAGAGAGTGAAAGACTGAGTGAGAGAGTGTAGGAGAGTGAGAGAGTGAAAGAGTGAAAGACTGAGTGTGAGAGTGAGTGTGTGAGAGAATGAGAGTGTAGGAGAGTGAGAGAGTGAGAGAGTGTGAGAGTGAGAGAGTGAGAGAGTGAAAGTGCGGAAGAGTGAGAGAGTGAGAGAGTGACAGATTGAGATAGTGTGAGGGTGTGAGAGTGTGAAACAGAGAGATTGAGAGAGTGAAAGACTTAGTGAGAGGGTGAGAGAGTGAGAGAGTGAGAGAGTGAAAGAGTGTGAGTGTGAGAGTGAAAGAGTGAAAGACGGAGTGAGAGAGTGAGAGTGTATGAGTGAGAGAGTGAGAGCGTGTGAGAGTGAGAGAGTGAGAGAGTGAGAGAGTGTGAGAGATTGAGAGAGTGAGAGAGTGTGAGAGTGAGAGAGTGAGAGTGTGTGAGAGTGAGAGAGAGAGTGAGAGAGTGAAAGAGTGAGAGCGTGAAAGAGTTAGAGTGTGAGAGAGTGAGAGAGTGAGAGAGTGTGAAAGAGTGAGAGAGTGAGAGAGTGAAAGTGTGGAAGAGAGAGAGAGTGAGAGAGTGACAGATTGAGAGAGTGTGAGGGTGTGAGAGTGTGATAGAGTGAGAGAGTGAGAGAGTGAGAGAGAGAGTGTGAGAGTGTGAGAGAGTGAGAGAGTGTGAGAGTGTGAGTGTGAGAGAGTGAGAGAGTGTGAGAGTGAGAGAGAGAGTGAGAGAGTGAAAGAGTGAGAGTGGGAGAGAGTGAGAGAGTGAGTGTGGGAGAGAGTGTGAGAGAGTGACAGAGTGACAGAGTGAAAGTGCGGGAGAGTGAGAGAGTGACAAATTGAGATAGTGTGAGGGTGTGAGAGTGTGAGACAGAGAGATTGAGAGAGTGAAAGACTTAGTGAGAGAGTGAGAGAGTGTGAGAGAGTGAGAGAGAGAGAGAGTGTGAGAGTGTGATAGTTTGAGAGTGAGAGAGTGACAGTGAGAGAGAGAGTGAGAGAGTGAAAGAGTGAGAGTGCGAGAGAGTGAGAGAGTGTGAGAGAGTGAGAGAGTGAGAGAGTGAAAGTGTGGAAGAGTGAGAGAGTGAGAGAATGACAGATTGAGATAGTGTGAGGGTGTGAGAGTGTGAAACAGAGAGATTGAGAGAGTGAAAGACTTAGTGAGAGGGTGAGAGAGTGAGAGAGTGAGAGAGTGAAAGAGTGTGAGTGTGAGAGTGAAAGAGTGAAAGACGGAGTGAGAGAGTGAGAGTTTGAGAGAGTGAGAGAGTGAGCGAGTGAGAGAGAGAGTGAGAGAGTGAAAGAGTGAGAGAGTGAGAGAGTGAGAGAGTGTGAGAGAGTGAGAGAGTGAGAGAGTGAAAGTGTGGAAGAGTGAGAGAGTGAGGGAATGACAGATTGAGATAGTGTGAGGGTGTGAGAGTGTGAAACAGAGAGATTGAGAGAGTGAAAGACTTAGTGAGAGGGTGAGAGAGTGAGAGAGTGAGAGAGTGAAAGAGTGTGAGTGTGAGAGTGAAAGAGTGAAAGACGGAGTGAGAGAGTGAGAGTGTATGAGTGAGAGAGTGAGAGCGTGTGAGAGTGTGAGAGTGAGAGAGTGAGAGAGTGAGAGAGTCTGAGAGTGTATGAGTGAGAGAGTGAGAGAGTGAGAGAGTGTGAGAGTGAGAGAGTGAGAGAGTGAGAGAGTGAGAGAGTGAGAGAGTGAGAGAGTGTGAGAGAGTGAAAGAGTGAGAGTGTATGAGTGAGAGAGTGAGAGAGTGAGAGAGTGTGAGAGTGTGAGTGAGAGAGTGAGAGAGTGAGAGAGTGAGAGAGTGTGAGAGTGTGAGAGAGTGAGAGTGTATGAGTGAGAGAGTGAGAGAGTGTGAGAGTGTGAGTGAGAGAGTGAGAGAGTGAGAGTGAGAGAGTGTGAGAGTGTGAGAGATTGAGAGAGTGAGAGAGTGAGAGAGTGAGAGAGTTTGAGAGTGAGAGAGAGAGTGAGAGAGTGAAAGAGTTAGAGAGTGAAAGAGTGAGAGTGTGAGAGAGTGAGAGAGTGAGAGAGTGTGAGAGAGTGTGAGAGTGAGAGAGTGAAAGTGTGGAAGAGTGAGAGTGTGAGAGAGTGACAGATTGAGAGAGTGTGAGGGTGTGAGAGTGTGATAGAGTGTGAGAGTGAGAGAGTGAGAGAGAGAGAGTGTGAGAGTGTGAGAGAGTGAGAGAGTGAGAGTGTGAGTGTGAGAGTGTGAGAGTGTGAGAGTGTGAGTGTGAGAGAGTGAGAGAGTGAGAGAGTGTGAAAGTGAGAGAGAGAGTGAGAGAGTGAAAGAGTGAGAGTGGGAGAGAGTGAGAGAGTGAGAGTGTGAGAGAGTGTGAGAGAGTGAGAGAGTGAGTGAGTGATAGTGTGGAAGAGTGAGAGAGTGACAGATTGAGATAGTGTGAGGGTGTGAAAGTGTGAGACAGAGAGATTGAGAGAGTGAAAGACTTAGTGAGAGAGTGAGAGAGTGAGAGTGAGAGAGTGAAAGAGTGTGAGTGTGAGAGTGAAAGAGTGAAAGATAGAGTGAGAGAGTGAGAGTGTATGAGTGAGAGAGTCAGAGCGTATGAGAGTGAGAGAGTGTGAGAGTGTATGAGTGAGAGAGTGTGAGAGTGAGAGAGTGAGGGAGTGAGAGAGTGTGAGAGTGTGAGAGAGTGAGAGAATGAGAGAGTGAGAGTGTATGAGTGGGAGAGTGAGAGAGTGTGAGAGTGTGAGTGAGAGAGTGAGAGAGTGAGAGAGTGAGAGAGTGTGAGAGATTGAGAGAGTGAGAGAGTGTGAGAGTGAGTGAGTGAGAGTGTGTGAGAGTGAGAGAGTGAGAGAGTGAAAGTGTGGAAGAGTGAGAGAGTGAGAGAATGACAGATTGAGATAGTGTGAGGGTGTGAGAGTGTGAAACAGAGAGATTGAGAGAGTGAAAGACTTAGTGAGAGGGTGAGAGAGTGAGAGAGTGAAAGAGTGTGAGTGTGAGAGTGAAAGAGTGAAAGACGGAGTGAGAGAGTGAGAGTTTGAGAGAGTGAGAGAGTGAGCGAGTGAGAGAGAGAGTGAGAGAGTGAAAGAGTGAGAGAGTGAGAGAGTGAGAGAGTGTGAGAGAGTGAGAGAGTGAGAGAGTGAAAGTGTGGAAGAGTGAGAGAGTGAGGGAATGACAGATTGAGATAGTGTGAGGGTGTGAGAGTGTGAAACAGAGAGATTGAGAGAGTGAAAGACTTAGTGAGAGGGTGAGAGAGTGAGAGAGTGAGAGAGTGAAAGAGTGTGAGTGTGAGAGTGAAAGAGTGAAAGACGGAGTGAGAGAGTGAGAGTGTATGAGTGAGAGAGTGAGAGCGTGTGAGAGTGTGAGAGTGAGAGAGTGAGAGAGTCTGAGAGTGTATGAGTGAGAGAGTGAGAGAGTGAGAGAGTGTGAGAGTGAGAGAGTGAGAGAGTGAGAGAGTGAGAGAGTGAGAGAGTGTGAGAGTGTGAGAGAGTGAAACAGTGAGAGTGTATGAGTGAGAGAGTGAGAGAGTGAGAGAGTGTGAGAGTGTGAGTGAGAGAGTGAGAGAGTGAGAGAGTGAGAGAGTGTGAGAGTGTGAGAGAGTGAGAGTGTATGAGTGAGAGAGTGAGAGAGTGTGAGAGTGTGAGTGAGAGAGTGAGAGAGTGAGAGTGAGAGAGTGTGAGAGTGTGAGAGATTGAGAGAGTGAGAGAGTGAGAGAGTGAGAGAGTTTGAGAGTGAGAGAGAGAGTGAGAGAGTGAAAGAGTTAGAGAGTGAAAGAGTGAGAGTGTGAGAGAGTGAGAGAGTGAGAGGGTGTGAGAGAGTGTGAGAGTGAGAGAGTGAAAGTGTGGAAGAGTGAGAGTGTGAGAGAGTGACAGATTGAGAGAGTGTGAGGGTGTGAGAGTGTGATAGAGTGAGAGAATGAGAGAGTGAGAGTGTATGAGTGGGAGAGTTTGAGAGTGTGAGAGTGTATGAGTGAGAGAGTGTGAGAGTGAGAGAGTGAGGGAGTGAGAGAGTGTGAGAGAGTGAGAGAATGAGAGAGTGAGAGTGTATGAGTGGGAGAGTTTGAGAGTGTGAGAGTGTGAGTGAGAGAGTGAGAGAGTGAGAGAGTGAGAGAGTGAGAGAGTGTGAGAGATTGAGAGAGTGAGAGAGTGTGAGAGTGAGTGAGTGAGAGTGTGTGAGAGTGAGAGAGTGAGAGAGTGAAAGTGTGGAAGAGTGAGAGAGTGAGAGAATGACAGATTGAGATAGTGTGAGGGTGTGAGAGTGTGAAACAGAGAGATTGAGAGAGTGAAAGACTTAGTGAGAGGGTGAGAGAGTGAGAGAGTGAAAGAGTGTGAGTGTGAGAGTGAAAGAGTGAAAGACGGAGTGAGAGAGTGAGAGTTTGAGAGAGTGAGAGAGTGAGCGAGTGAGAGAGAGAGTGAGAGAGTGCAAGAGTGAGAGAGTGAGAGAGTGTGAGAGAGTGCGGAGAGTGAGAGAGTGAAAGTGTGGAAGAGTGAGAGAGTGAGAGAATGACAGATTGAGATAGTGTGAGGGTGTGAGAGTGTGAAACAGAGAGATTGAGAGAGTGAAAGACTTAGTGAGAGGGTGAGAGAGTGAGAGAGTGAGAGAGTGAAAGAGTGTGAGTGTGAGAGTGAAAGAGTGAAAGACGGAGTGAGAGAGTGAGAGTGTATGAGTGAGAGAGTGAGAGCGTGTGAGAGTGTGAGAGTGAGAGAGTGAGAGAGTCTGAGAGTGTATGAGTGAGAGAGTGAGAGAGTGAGAGAGTGAGAGAGTGAGAGAGTGAGAGAGTGAGAGAGTGTGAGAGTGTGAGAGAGTGAAAGAGTGAGAGTGTATGAGTGAGAGAGTGAGAGAGTGAGAGAGTGTGAGAGTGTGAGTGAGAGAGTGAGAGAGTGAGAGAGTGTGAGAGTGTGAGAGAGTGTGAGTGTATGAGTGAGAGAGTGAGAGAGTGTGAGAGTGTGAGTGAGAGAGTGAGAGAGTGAGAGTGAGAGAGTGTGAGAGTGTGAGAGATTGAGAGAGTGAGAGAGTGAGAGAGTGAGAGAGTTTGAGAGTGAGAGATAGAGTGAGAGAGTGAAAGAGTTAGAGAGTGAAAGAGTGAGAGTGTGAGAGAGTGAGAGAGTGAGAGAGTGTGAGAGAGTGTGAGAGTGAGAGAGTGAAAGTGTGGAAGAGTGAGAGTGTGAGAGAATGACAGATTGAGAGAGTGTGAGGGTGTGAGAGTGTGATAGAGTGTGAGAGTGAGAGAGTGAGAGAGAGAGTGTGAGAGTGTGAGAGAGTGAGAGAGTGAGAGTGTGAGTGTGAGAGTGTGAGAGTGTGAGAGTGTGAGTGTGAGAGAGTGAGAGAGTGAGAGAGTGTGAAAGTGAGAGAGAGAGTGAGAGAGTGAAAGAGTGAGAGTGGGAGAGAGTGAGAGAGTGAGAGTGTGAGAGAGTGTGAGAGAGTGAGAGAGTGAGAGAGTGAAAGTGTGGAAGAGTGAGAGAGTGAGAGAGTGACAGATTGAGATAGTGTGAGGGTGTGAAAGTGTGAGACAGAGAGATTGAGAGAGTGAAAGACTTAGTGAGAGAGTGAGAGAGTGAGAGTGAGAGAGTGAAAGAGTGTGAGTGTGAGAGTGAAAGAGTGAAAGATAGAGTGAGAGAGTGAGAGTGTATGAGTGAGAGAGTCAGAGCGTATGAGAGTGTGAGAGTGAGAGAGTGAGAGAGTGTGAGAGTGTATGAGTGAGAGAGTGTGAGAGTGAGAGAGTGAGGGAGTGAGAGAGTGTGAGAGTGTGAGAGAGTGAGAGAATGAGAGAGTGAGAGTGTATGAGTGGGAGAGTGAGAGAGTGTGAGAGTGTGAGTGAGAGAGTGAGAGAGTGAGAGAGTGAGAGAGTGTGAGAGATTGAGAGAGTGAGAGAGTGTGAGAGTGAGTGAGTGAGAGTGTGTGAGAGTGAGAGAGAGAGTGAGAGAGTGAAAGAGTGAGAGAGTGAAAGAGTGAGAGTGTGAGAGAGTGAGAGAGTGTGAAAGAGTGAGAGAGTGAGAGAGTGAAAGTGTGGAAGAGTGAGAGAGTGAGAGAGTGACAGATTGAGAGAGTGTGAGGGTGTGAGAGTGTGATAGAGAGAGAGAGTGAGAGAGTGAGAGAGAGAGAGAGTGTGAGAGTGTGAGAGAGTGAGAGAGTGAAAGTGTGAGTGTGAGAGAGTGAGAGAGTGTGAGAGTGAGAGAGAGAGTGAGAGAGTGAAAGAGTGAGAGTGGGAGAGAGTGAGAGAGTGAGAGTGTGAGAGAGTGTGAGAGAGTGAGAGAGTGAGAGAGTGACAGATTGAGAGAGTGTGAGGGTGTGAGAGTGTGAGACAGAGAGAGTGAGAGAGTGAATGACTGAGTGAGAGAGTGAGAGAGTGAGAGATTGAGAGTGCATGAGAGTGAGAGAGAGAGAGAAAGTGAGAGTTTGAGAGTGAGAGAGTGAGAGAGTGAAAGAGTGTGAGTGTGAGCCAGTGAAAAAGGGAAAGACTGAGTGAGAGAGTGAGAGTGTATGAGAGTGACAGATTGAGAGAGTGTGAGCGTGAGAGAGTGAAAGACTGAGTGAGAGAGTGTAGGAGAGTGAGAGAGTGAAAGAGTGAAAGACTGAGTGAGAGAGTGAGTGAGTGAGAGAATGAGAGTGTAGGAGAGTGAGAGAGTGAGAGAGTGTGAGAGTGAGAGAGTGAGAGAGTGAAAGTGTGGAAGAGTAAGAGAGTGAGAGTGAAAGACTGAGTGAGAGAGTGAGAGAGTGTGAGAGAGTGAGAGAGTGAGAGAGTGAAAGTGTAGAAGAGTGAGAGTGTGAGATAGTGACAGATTGAGAGAGTGTGAGGGTGTGAGAGTGTGATAGAGTGTGAGAGTGAGAGAGTGAGAGAGAGAGAGTGTGAGAGTGTGAGAGAGTGAGAGACTGTGAGAGTGTGAGTGTGTGAGAGTGAGAGAGTGAGAGAGTGTGAGAGTGAGAGAGAGAGTGAGAGAGTGAAAGAGTGAGAGTGGGAGAGAGTGAGAGAGTGAGAGTGTGAGAGAGTGTGAGTGAGAGAGTGAGAGAGTGAAAGTGTGGAAGAGTGAGAGAGTGAGAGAGTGACAGATTGAGATAGTGTGAGGGTGTGAGAGTGTGAGACAGAGAGATTGAGAGAGTCAAAGACTTAGTGAGAGAGTGAGAGAGTGAGAGTGAGAGAGTGAAAGAGTGTGAGTGTGAGAGTGAAAGAGTGAAAGACGGAGTGAGAGAGTGAGAGTGTATGAGTGAGAGAGTGAGAGTGTATGAGAGTGTGAGAGTGAGAGAGTGAGAGAGTCTGAGAGTGTATGAGTGAGAGAGTGAGAGAGTGAGAGAGTGAGAGAGTAAGAGAGTGAGAGAGTGTGAGAGTGTGAGAGAGTGAGAGAGTGAGAGAGTGTGAGAGTGTATGAATGAGAGAGTGTGAGAGTGTGAGTGTGAGAGAGTGAGAGAGTGAGAGAGTGAGAGAGTGTGAGAGTGCGAGAAAATGAGAGAGTGAGAGAGTGAGAGTGAGAGAGTGAAAGAGTGTGAGTGTGAGAGTGAAAGAGTGAAAGACGGAGTGAGAGAGTGAGAGTGTATGAGTGAGAGAGTGAGAGTGTATGAGAGTGTGAGAGTGAGAGAGTGAGAGAGTCTGAGAGTGTATGAGTGAGAGAGTGAGAGAGTGAGAGAGTGAGAGAGTGAGACAGTAAGAGAGTGAGAGAGTGTGAGAGTGTGAGAGAGTGAGAGAGTGAGAGAGTGTGAGAGTGTATGAATGAGAGAGTGTGAGAGTGTGAGTGTGAGAGAGTGAGAGAGTGAGAGAGTGAGAGAGTGTGAGAGTGCGAGAAAATGAGAGAGTGAGAGAGTGAGAGTGTATGAGTGAGAGAGAGAGAGTGTGAGAGTGTGAGTGAGAGAGTGAGAGAGTGAGAGAGTGAGAGAGATTGAGAGAGTGAGAGAGTGAGAATGTGTGAGAGTGAGAGAGAGAGTGAGAGAGTGAAAGAGTGAGAGAGTGAAAGAGTTAGAGTGTGAGAGAGTGAGAGAGTGTGAAAGAGTGAGAGAGTGAGAGAGTGAAAGCGTGGAAGAGTGAGAGAGTGAGAGAGTGACAGATTGAGAGAGTGTGAGGGTGTGAGAGTGTGAATGAGTGAGAGAGTGAGACAGAGAGAGTGTGAGAGTGTGAGAGAGTGAGAGAGTGAAAGTGTGAGTGTGAGAGAGTGAGAGAGTGAGAGAGTGTGAGAGTGAGAGAGAGAGTGAGAGAGTGAAAGTGCGGAAGAGTGAGAGAGTGAGAGAGTGACAGATTGAGATAGTGTGAGGGTGTGAGAGAGTGAGACAGAGAGATTGAGAGAGTGAAAGACTTAGTGAGAGAGTGAGAGAGTGAGAGAGTGTGAGAAAGTGAGAGAGAGAGAGTGTGAGAGTGTGAGAGTGTGAGAGTTTGAGAGTGAGAGAGTGACAGTGTGAGAGAGAGTGAGAGAGTGAAACAGTGAGAGTGCGAGAGAGTGAGAGAGTGTGAGAGAGTGAGAGAGTGAGAGAGTGAGAGAGTGTGAGAGTGTGAGAGCGTGAGAGAGTAAGACAGTGAGAGAGTGAGAGAGAGAGTGAGAAAGTGAAAGAGTGAGAGTGTGAGAGAGTGAGAGTGTGTGAGAGTGCGAGAGAGTGAGAGAGTGAAAGTGTGGAAGAGTAAGAGAGTGAGAGAGTGACAGATTGAGAGAGTGTGAGGGTGTGAGTGTGAGAGAGTGAGAGAGTGAGAGAGTGAAAGAGTGAAAGACTGAGTGAGAGAGTGAGAGCGTGAGAGAGAGAGTGAGAGAGTGAGAGTGTAAGAGAGTGAGAGAGTGAGAGACTGTGAGAGAGTGAGAGAGTGAAAGTGTGGAAGAGTGAGAGTGTGAGAGAGTGACAGATTGAGAGAGTGTGAGGGTGTGAGAGTGTGATAGAGTGTGAGAGTGTGAGAGTGAGAGAGAGAGTGTGAGAGTGTGAGAGAGTGAGAGAGTGAGAGAGTGAGTGTGAGAGAGTGAGAGAGTGAGAGAGAGAGTGAGAGAGTGAAAGAGTGAGAGTGGGAGAGAGTGAGAGAGTGCGAGTGTGAGAGAGAGTGAGAGAGTGAGAGAGTGAAAGTGTGGAAGAGTGAGAGAGTGACAGATTGAGAGAGTGTGAGGGTGTGAGAGTGTGAGACAGAGAGATTGAGAGAGTGAAAGACTTAGTGAGAGAGTGAGAGAGTGAGAGTGAGAGAGTGAAAGAGTGTGAGTGTGAGAGTGAAAGAGTGAAAGACGGAGTGAGAGTGTATGAGTGAGAGTGAGAGCGTATGAGAGTGTGAGAGTGAGAGAGTGAGAGAGACTGAGAGTGTATGAGTGAGAGAGTGAGAGAGTGTGAGAGTGTGAGAGTGAGAGAGTGAGAGAGTGAGAGAGTGAGAGAGTGAGAGAGTGTGAGAGTGTGAGAGAGTGAGAGAGTGAGAGAGTGTGAGACTGTATGAGTGAGAGAGTGTGAAAGTGTGAGAGTGAGAGAGTGAGAGAGTGTGAGAGTGCGAGAGAGTGAGAGAGAGTGAGAGTGTATGAGTGAGAGAGTGTGAAAGTGTGAGAGTGAGAGAGTGAGAGAGTGAGAGAGTGTGAGAGTGCGAGAGAGTGAGAGAGCGAGAGAGTGAGAGAGTGAGAGAGTGAAAGAGTGTGAGTGTGAGCCAGTGAAAGAGGGAAAGACTGAGTGAGAGAGTGAGAGTGTATGAGAGTGACAGATTGAGAGAGTGTGAGCGTGAGAGAGTGAAAGACTGAGTGAGAGAGTGTAGGAGAGTGAGAGAGTGAAAGAGTGAAAGACTGAGTGAGAGAGTGAGTGATTGAGAGAATGAGAGTGTAGGAGAGTGAGAGAGTGAGAGAGTGTGAGAGTGAGAGAGTGAGAGAGTGAAAGAGTGTGAGTATGAGCCAGTGAAAGAGTGAAAGACTGAGTGAGAGAGTGAGAGCGTGAGCGAGAGTGAGAGAGTGAGAGTGTAAGAGAGTGAGAGAGTGAGAGAGTGTGAGAGAGTGAGAGAGTGAGAGAGTGAAAGTGTGGAAGAGTGAGAGTGTGAGATAGTGACAGATTGAGAGAGTGTGAGGGTGTGAGAGTGTGATAGAGTGTGAGAGTGAGAGAGTGAGAGAGAGAGTGTGAGAGTGTGAGAGTGTGTGAGAGTGAGAGAGTGAGAGAGAGAGAGTGAGAGAGTGTGAGAGTGTGAGTGTGTGAGAGTGAGAGAGTGAGAGGGTGTGAGAGTGAGAGAGAGAGTGAGAGAGTGAAAGAGTGAGAGTGGGAGAGAGTGAGAGAGTGAGAGTGTTAGAGAGTGTGAGAGAGTGAGAGAGTGAGAGAGTGAAAGTGTGGAAGAGTGAGAGAGTGAGAGAGTGACAGATTGAGATATTGTGAGGGTGTGAGAGTGTGAGACAGAGAGATTGAGAGAGTGAAAGACTTAGTGAGAGAGTGAGAGAGTGAGAGTGAGAGAGTGAAAGAGTGTGAGTGTGAGAGTGAAAGAGTGAAAGACGGAGTGAGAGAGTGAGAGTGTATGAGTGAGAGAGTGAGAGCGTATGAGAGTGTGATAGTGAGAGAGAGAGTCTGAGAGTGTATGAGTGAGAGAGTGAGAGAGTGTGAGAGTGTGAGAGTGTGAGAGAGTGAGAGAGTGAGAGAGTGTGAGAGTGTATGAGTGAGAGAGTGTGAGAGTGTGAGAGTGAGAGAGTGAGAGAGTGTGAGAGTGTGAGAGAGTGAGAGACTGAGAGAGTGTGAGAGTGAGAGAGTGAGAGAGTGAGAGAGTGAGAGAGTGAGAGAGTGTGAGAGTGTGAGAGTGCGAGAGTGCGAGAGAGTGAGAGAGTGAGAGTGTGAGAGTGTATGAGTGAGAGAGTGAGAGAGTGTGAGAGTGTGAGTGAGAGAGTGAGAGAGATTGAGAGAGTGAGAGAGTGAGAGAGATTGAGAGAGTGAGAGAGTGAGAGTGTGTGAGAGTGAGAGAGAGAGTGAGAGAGTGAAAGAGTGAGAGAGTGAGAGAGTGAGAGAGTGTGAAAGAGTGAGAGAGTGAGAGAGTGAAAGTGTGGAAGAGTGAGAGAGTGAGAGAGTGACAGATTGAGACAGTGTGAGGGTGTGAGAGTGTGATAGAGTGAGAGAGTGAGAGAGTGAGAGAGAGAGAGAGTGTGAGAGTGTGAGAGAGTGAGAGAGTGAGAGTGTGAGTGTGAGAGAGTGAGAGAGTGAGAGAGTGTGAGAGTGAGAGAGAGTGAGAGAGTGAAAGAGTGAGAGTGGGAGAGAGTGAGAGAGTGAGAGTGTGAGAGAGTGTGAGAGAGTGAGAGAGTGAAAGTGCGGAAGAGTGAGAGAGTGAGAGAGTGACAGATTGAGATAGTGTGAGGGTGTGAGAGTGTGAGACAGAGAGATTGAGAGAGTGAAAGACTTAGTGAGAGAGTGAGAGAGTGAGAGAGTGTGAGAGAGCGCGAGAGAGTGAGTGTGAGAGTGTGAGAGTTTGAGAGTGAGAGAGTGACAGTGTGAGAGAGAGTGAGAGAGTGAAAGAGTGAGAGTGCGAGAGAGTGAGAGAGTGTGAGAGTGTGAGAGAGTGAGTGAGTGTGAGAGTGTATGAGTGAGAGAGTGAAAGCGCATGAGAGTGTGAGAGTGAGAGAGTGAGAGAATCTGAGAGTGTATGAGTGAGAGAGAGAGAGAGAGTGAGAGTTTGAGAGTGAGAGAGCGAGAGAGTGAGAGAGTGTGAGAGTGAGAGAGAGAGTGAGAGAGTGAAAGAGTGAGAGTGGGAGAGAGTGAGAGAGTGAATGTGTGAGAGAGAGTGAGAGAGTGAGAGAGTGAAAGTGTGGAAGAGTGAGAGAGTGAGAGAGTGACAGATTGAGAGAGTGTGAGGGTGTGAGTGTGTGAGACAGAGAGAGTGAGAGAATGAACGACTGAGTAAGAGAGTGAGAGAGTGAGAGAGTGAGAGAGTGAGAGAGTGAAAGCGTGTGAGTGTGAGCCAGTGAAAGAGTGGAAGACTGAGTGAGAGAGTGAGAGAGTGTGAGAGTGTGAGTGTGAGAGAGTGAGAGAGTGAGAGAGTGTGAGAGTGAGAGAGAGAGTGAGAGTGTGAGAGAGTGAGAGTGTGAGAGAGTGTGAGAGAGTGAGAAAGTGAGAGAGTGAAAGTGTGGAAGAGTGAGAGAGTGAGAGAGTGACAGATTGAGATAGTGTGAGGGTGTGAGAGTGTGAGACAGAGAGATTGAGAGAGTGAAAGACTTAGTGAGAGAGTGAGAGAGTGAGAGTGAGAGAGTGAAAGAGTGTGAGTGTGAGAGTGAAAGAGTGAAAGACGGAGTGAGAGAGTGAGAGTGTATGAGTGAGAGAGTGAAAGCGCATGAGAGTGTGAGAGTGACAGAGTGAGAGAATCTGAGAGTGTATGAGTGAGAGAGTGAGAGAGTGTGAGAGTGTGAGAGTGAGTGAGTGAGAGATTGAGAGAGTGTGAAAGTGTGAGAGAGTGAGAGAGTGAGAGAGTGTGAGAGTGTATGAGTGAGAGAGTGAGAGAGTGTGAGAGTGTGAGTGAGAGAGTGAGAGAGTGAGAGAGTGTGAGAGATTGAGAGAGTGTGAGAGTGAGAGAGTGAGAGTCTGTGAGAGTGAGAGAGAGAGTGAGAGAGTGAAAGAGTGAGAGAGTGAAAGAGTTAGAGTGTGAGAGAGTGAGAGAGTGTGAAAGAGTGAGAGAGTGAGAGAGTGAAAGTGTGGAAGAGTGAGAGAGTGAGAGAGTGACAGATTGAGAGAGTGTGAGGGTGTGAGAGTGTGATAGATTGAGAGAGTGAGAGAGTGAGAGAGAGAGAGTGTGAAAGTGTGAGAGAGTGAGAGAGTGAGAGTGTGAGTGTGAGAGAGTGAGAAAGTGAGAGAGTGTGAGAGTGAGAGAGAGAATGAGAGAGTGAAAGAGTGAGAGTGGGAGAGAGTGAGAGAGTGAGAGTGTGAGAGACTGTTGGAGAGTGAGAGAGTGAGAGAGTGAAAGTGTGGAAGAGTGAGAGAGTGAGAGAGTGACAGATTGAGATAGTGTGAGGGTGTGAGAGTGTGAGACAGAGAGATTGAGAGAGTGAAAGACTTAGTGAGAGAGTGAGAGAGAGAGAGGGTGTGAGAGAGTGAGACAGAGAGAGTGAGAGAGTTTGAGAGTGAGAGAGTGACAGTGTGAGAGAGAGTGAGAGAGTGAAAGAGTGAGAGTGCGAGAGAGTGAGAGAGTGTGAGAGAGTGAGAGAGTGAGAGAGTGTGAGAGTGTGAGAGAGTGAGAGAGTAAGAGAGTGAGAGAGTGAGAGAGAGAGTGAGAGAGTGAAAGAGTGAGAGTGTGAGAGAGTGATAGAGTGAGAGAGTGAGAGAGAGAGAGTGTGAGAGTGTGAGAGAGTGAGAGAGTGTGAGTGTGAGTGTGAGAGAGTGAGAGAGTGAGAGAGTGTGAGAGTGAGAGAGAGAGTGAGAGAGTGAAAGAGTGAGAGTGGGAGAGAGTGAGAGAGTGAGAGTGTGAGAGAGAGTGAGAGAGTGAGAGAGTGAAAGTGCGGAAGAGTGAGAGTGTGAGAGAGTGACAGATTGAGATAGTGTGAGGGTGTGAGAGTGTGAGACAGAGAGATTGAGAGAGTGAAAGACTTAGTGAGAGAGTGAGTGAGTGAGAGAGTGTGAGAGAGTGAGAGAGAGAGAGTGTGAGAGTGTGAGAGTTTGAGAGTGAGAGAGTGACAGTGTGAGAGAGAGTGAGAGAGTGAAAGTGTGAGAGTGCGAGAGAGTGAGAGAGTGTGAGAGAGTGAGAGAGTGAGAGAGTGTGAGAGTGTGAGAGTTTGAGAGTGAGAGTGTAAGAGAGTGAGAGAGTGAGAGAGAGAGTGAGAGAGTGAAAGAGTGAGAGACTGAGAGAGTGAGAGAGTGTGAGAGTGTGAGAGAGTGAGAGAGTGAAAGTGTGGAAGAGTAAGAGAGTGAGAGAGTGACAGATTGAGAGAGTGTGAGGGTGTGAGAGTGTGACAGAGTGACAGATTGAGAGAGTGTGAGAGTGTGATAGAGTGAGAGAGTGAGAGACTGAGAGAGAGAGTTAGTGTGAGGGTGTGAGAGTGTGAGACAGAGAGATTGAGAGAGTGAAAGACTTAGTGAGAGATTGAGAGAGTGAGAGAGTGTGAGAGAGTGAGAGAGAGAGAGTGTGAGAGTGTGAGAGTTTGAGAGTGAGAGAGGGACAGTGTGAGAGAGAGTGAGAGAGTGAAAGAGTGAGAGTGCGAGAGAGTGAGAGAGCGTGAGAGGGTGAGAGAGTGAGAGAGTGAGAGAGTGTGAGAGTGTGAGAGAGTGAGAGTGTAAGAGAGTGAGAGAGTGAGAGAGAGAGTGAGAGAGTGAAAGAGTGAGAGTGTGAGAGAGTGAGAGAGTGTGAGAGTGTGAGAGAGTGAGAGAGTGAAAGTGTGGAAGAGTAAGAGAGTGAGAGAGTGACAGATTGAGGGAGTGTGAGGGTGTGAGAGTGTGATAGAGTGAGAGAGTGAGAGAGTGAGAGAGTGTGAAAGAGTGAGAGAGTGAGAGAGTGAAAGTGTGGAAGAGTGAGAGAGTGAGAGAGTGACAGATTGAGAGAGTGTGAGGGTGTGAGAGTGTGATAGAGTGAGAGAGAGAGAGTGAGAGAGAGAGAGTGTGAGAGTGTGAGAGAGTGAGAGAGTGTGAGAGAGTGAGAGAGTGAGAGAGTGTGAGAGTGTGAGAGAGTGAGAGAGTAAGAGAGTGAGAGAGTGAGAGAGAGAGTGAGAGAGTGAAAGAGTGAGAGTGTGAGAGAGTGAGAGAGTGTGAGAGTGCGAGAGAGTGAGAGAGTGAGAGAGTGTGAGAGTGTGAGAGAGTGAGAGTGTAAGAGAGTGAGAGAGTGAGAGAGAGAGTGAGAGAGTGAAAGAGTGAGAGTGTGAGAGAGTGTGAGAGTGTGAGAGAGTGAGAGAGTGAAAGTGTGGAAGAGTAAGAGAGTGAGAGAGTGACAGATTGAGGGAGTGTGAGAGTGTGAGAGTGTGATAGAGTGAGAGAGTGAGAGAGTGAGAGAGTGTGAAAGAGTGAGAGAGTGAGAGAGTGAAAGTGTGGAAGAGTGAGAGAGTGAGAGAGTGACAGATTGAGAGAGTGTGAGGGTGTGAGAGTGTGATAGAGTGAGAGAGAGAGAGTGAGAGAGAGAGAGTGTGAGAGTGTGAGAGAGTGAGAGAGTGTGAGAGAGTGAGAGAGTGAGAGAGTGTGAGAGTGTGAGAGAGTGAGAGAGTAAGAGAGTGAGAGAGTGAGAGAGAGAGTGAGAGAGTGAAAGAGTGAGAGTGTGAGAGAGTGAGAGAGTGTGAGAGTGCGAGAGAGTGAGAGAGTGAAAGTGTGGAAGAGTAAGAGAGTGAGAGAGTGACAGATTGAGAGAGTGTGAGGGTGTGAGAGTGTGCTACAGTGAGAGAGTGAGAGAGAGAGAGTGAGAGAGTGTGAGAGTGTGAGTGTGAGAGAGTGAGAGAGTGAGCCAGTGAAAGAGTGAAAGAGTGAGAGAGTGAGAGAGTGTGAGAGTGAGAGAGAGAGTGAGAGAGTGAAAGAGTGAGAGTGGGAGAGAGTGAGAGAGTGAGAGTGTGAGAGAGAGTGAGAGAGTGAGAGAGTGAAAGTGTGGAAGAGTGAGAGAGTGAGAGAGTGACAGATTGAGAGAGTGTGAGGGTGTGAGAGTGTGAGACAGAGAGATTGAGAGAGTGAAAGACTTAGTGAGAGAGTGAGTGAGAGAGTGAAAGAGTGTGAGTGTGAGAGTGAAAGAGTGAAAGACGGAGTGAGAGTGTATGAGTGAGAGAGTGAGAGCGTGTGAGAGTGAGAGAGTGAGAGAGTGCGAGAGAGTGAGGGAGTGTGAGAGTGTATGAGTGCGAGAGTGTGAAAGTGTGAGAGTGCGAGAGTGAGAGAGTGAGAGAGTGAGAGAGTGTTAGAGTGCGAGAGAGTGAGAGAGCGAGAGATTGAGAGAGTGAGAGAGTGAAAGAGTGTGAGTGTGAGCCAGTGAAAGAGGGAAAGACTGAGTGAGAGAGTGAGTGAGTGAGAGAATGAGAGTGTAGGAGAGTGAGAGAGTGAGAGAGTGTGAGAGTGAGAGAGTGAGAGAGTGAAAGTGTGGAAGAGTAAGAGAGTGAGAGAGTGAAAGACTGAGTGAGAGAGTGAGAGCGTGAGAGAGAGTGCGAGAGTGAGAGTGTAAGAGAGTGAGAGAGTGAGAGTGTGTGAGAGTGTGAGAGAGTGAGAGAGTGAAAGTGTGGAAGAGTGAGAGTGTGAGATAGTGACATATTGAGAGAGTGTGAGGGTGTGAAAGTGTGATGGAGTGTGCGAGTGAGAGAATGAGAGAGAGAGAGTGTGAGAGTGTGAGAGAGTGAGAGAGTGAGAGAGAGAGAGTGAGAGAGTGTGAGAGTGTGAGTGTGTGAGAGTGAGAGAGTGAGCAAGTGTGAGAGTGCGAGAGAGAGTGAGAAAGTGAAAGAGTGAGAGTGGGAGAGAGTGAGAGAGTGAGAGTGTGAGAGAGTGTGAGAGAGTGAGAGAGTGAGAGAGTGAAAGTGTGGAAGAGTGAGAGAGTGAGAGAGTGACAGATTGAGATAGTGTGAGGGTGTAAGAGTGTGAGACAGAGAGATTGAGAGAGTGAAAGACTGAGTGAGAGAGTGAGAGTGAGAGAGTGAAAGAGTGTGAGTGTGAGAGTGAAAGAGTGAAAGACGGAGTGAGAGAGTGAGAGTGTATGAGTGAGAGAGTGAGAGCGTATGAGAGTGTGATAGTGAGAGAGAGAGAGTCTGAGAGTGTATGAGTGAGAGAGTGAGAGAGTGTGAGAGAGTGAGCGAGTGAGAGAGTGTGAGAGTGTATGAGTGAGAGAGTGTGAGAGTGTGAGAGTGAGAGAGTGAGAGAGTGTGAGAGTGTGAGAGAGTGAGAGACTGAGAGAGTGTGAGAGTGTATGAGTGAGAGAGTGTGAGAGTGAGAGAGTGAGAGAGTGTGAGAGTGCGAGAGAGTGAGAGTGTATGAGTGAGAGAGTGAGAGATTGTGAGAGTGTGAGTGAGAGAGTGAGAGAGTGAGAGAGTGAGAGAGTGAGAGAGATTGAGGGAGTGAGAGAGTGAGAGTGTGCGAGAGTGAGAGAGAGAGTGAGAGAGTGAAAGAGTGAGAGAGTGAGAGAGTGTGAAAGAGTGAGAGAGTGAGAGAGTGAAAGTGTGGAAGAGTGAGAGAGTGAGAGAGTGAAAGATTGAGAGAGTGTGAGGGTGAGAGAGTGTGATAGAGTGACAGAGTGAGAGAGAGAGAGTGTGAGTGTGAGAGAGTGAGAGAGTGAGAGAGTGTGAGAGTGAGAGAGAGTGAGAGAGTGAAAGAGTGAGAGTGGGAGAGAGTGAGAGAGTGAGAGTGTGAGAGAGTGTGAGAGAGTGAGAGAGTGAGAGAGTGAAAGTGTGGAAGAGTGAGAGAGTGAGAGATTGACAGATTGAGATAGTGTGAGGGTGTGAGAGTGTGAGACAGAGAGATTGAGAGAGTGAAAGACTTAGTGAGAGAGTGAGAGAGTGAGAGAGTGTGAGAGAGTGAGAGAGAGAGTGTGAGAGTGTGAGAGTTTGCGAGTGAGAGAGTGACAGTGTGAGAGAGAGTGAGAGAGTGAAAGTGTGAGAGTGCGAGACAGTGAGAGAGTGTGAGAAAGTGAGTGAGTGTGAGAGTGTGCGAGTGTGAGAGAGTGAGAAAGTAAGAGAGTGAGAGAGTGAGAGAGAGAGTGAGAGAGTGAAAGAGTGAGTGTGTGAGAGAGTGAGAGAGTGTGAGAGTGCGAGAGAGTGAGAGAGTGAAAGTGTGATAGAGTGAGAGAGTGAGAGTGGGAGAGAGTGAGAGAGTGAGAGTGTGAGAGAGTGTGAGAGAGTGATAGAGTGAAAGTGTGGAAGAGTGAGAGAGTGAGAGAGTGACAGATTGAGAGAGTGTGAGGGTGTGAGAGTGTGAGACAGAGAGAGTGAGAGAGTGAAAGACTGAGTGAGAGAGTGAGAGAGTGAGAGTGTATGAGAGTGAGAGAGAGAGAGAGTGAGAGTTTGAGAGTGAGAGAGCGAGAGAGTGAGAGAGTGAAAGAGTGTGAGTGTGAGCCAGTGAAAGAGGGAAAGTCTGAGTGAGAGAGTGAGAGTGTATGAGAGTGATAGATTGAGAGAGTGTGAGCGTGAGAGAGTGAAAGACAGAGTGAGAGAGTGTAGGAGAGTGAGAGAGTGAAAGTGAGAAAGACTGAGTGAGAGAGTGAGAGAGTGAGAGAGTGTGAGAGTGAGAGAGTGAGAGAGTGAAAGAGTGTGAGTGTGAGCCAGTGAAAGAGTGGAAGACTTAGTGAGAGAGTGAGAGAGTGTGAGAGTGTGAGAGTGAGAGAGTGTGAGAGTGAGAGAGTGAGAGAGTGAGAGATAGAGTGAGAGAGTGTGAGAGTGTGAGTGTGAGAGAGTGAGAGAGTGAGAGAGTGAGAGTGTGAGAGAGTGTGAGAGAGTGAGAGAGTGAGAGAGTGAAAGTGTGGAAGAGTGAGAGAATGAGAGAGTGACAGATTGAGATAGTGTGAGGGTGTGAGAGTGTGAGACAGAGAGATTGAGAGAGTGAAAGACTTAGTGAGAGAGTGAGAGAGTGAGAGTGAGAGAGTGAAAGAGTGTGAGTGTGAGCGTGAAAGAGTGAAAGACGGAGTGAGAGAGTGAGAGTGTATGAGTGAGAGAGTGAAAGCGTACGAGAGTGTGTGAGTGAGAGAGTGAGAGAATCTGAGAGTGTATGAGTGAGAGAGTGAGAGAGTGTGAAAGTGTGAGAGTGAGAGAGTGAGAGAGTGAGAGAGTGAGAGAGTGTGAAAGTGTGAGAGAGTGAGAGAGTGAGAGAGTGTGAGAGTGTATGAGTGAGAGAGTGAGAGAGTGTGAGAGTGTATGAGTGAGAGTGTGAGAGAGTGAGAGAGTGTGAGAGATTGAGAGAGTGAGAGAGTGTGAGAGTGAGAGAGTGAGAGTGTGTGAGAGTGAGAGAGAGAGTGAGAGAGTGAAAGAGTGAGAGAGTGAGAGAGTGAAAGTGTGGAAGAGTGAGAGAGTGAGAGAGTGACAGATTGAGAGAGTGTGAGGGTGTGAGAGTGTGATAGAGTGAGAGAGTGAGAGAGTGAGAGAGAGAGTGTGAGAGTGTGAGAGAGTGAGAGAGTGAGAGTGTGAGTGTGAGAGAGTGAGAGAGTGAGAGAGAGAGTGTGAGAGTGAGAGAGAGAGTGAGAGAGTGAAAGAGTGAGAGTGGGAGAGAGTGAGAGAGTGAGAGTGTGAGAGAGAGTGAGAGAGTGAAAGTGCGGAAGAGTGAGAGAGTGAGAGAGTGACAGATTGAGATAGTGTGAGGGTGTGAGAGTGTGAGACAGAGAGATTGAGAGAGTGAAAGACTTAGTGAGAGATTGAGAGAGTGAGAGAGTGTGAGAGAGTGAGAGAGAGAGAGTGTGAGAGTGTGAGAGTTTGAGAGTGAGAGAGTGACAGTGTGAGAGAGAGTGAGAGAGTGAAAGTGTGAGAGTGCGAGAGAGTGAGAGAGTGTGAGTGAGAGGGTGAGAGAGTGAGAGAGTGAGAGTGTGAGAGTGTGAGAGAGTTAGAGAGTAAGAGAGTGAGAGAGTGAGAGAGAGAGTGAGGGAGTGAAAGAGTGAGAGTGTGAGAGAGTGAGAGAGTGTGAGAGTGTGAGAGAGTGAGAGAGTGAAAGTGTGGAAGAGTAAGAGAGTGAGAGAGCGACAGATTGAGAGAGTGTGAGGGTGTGAGAGTGTGATAGAGTGAGAGAGCGAGAGAGTGTGAAAGAGTGAGAGAGTGAGAGAGTGAAAGTGTGGAAGAGTGAGAGAGTGAGAGAGTGACAGATTGAGAGAGTGTGAGGGTGTGAGAGTGTGATAGAGTGAGAGAGTGAGAGAGTGAGAGAGAGAGATAGTGTTAGGGTGTGAGAGTGTGAGACAGAGAGATTGAGAGAGTGAAAGACTTAGTGAGAGAGTGAGAGAGAGAGAGGGTGTGAGAGAGTGAGAGAGTGTGAGAGTGTGAGAGTTTGAGAGTGAGAGAGTGACAGTGTGAGAGAGAGTGAGAGAGTGATAGAGTGAGAGTGCGAGAGAGTGAGAGAGTGTGAGAGAGTGAGAGAGTGAGAGAGTGAGAGAGTGTGAGAGTGTGAGAGAGTGAGAGAGTGAGAGAGTGAGAGAGTGAGAGAGAGAGTGAGAGAGTGAAAGAGTGAGAGTGTGAGAGAGTGAGAGAGTGTGAGAGTGTGAGAGAGTGAGAGAGTGAAAGTGTGGAAGAGTAAGAGAGTGAGAGAGTGACAGATTGAGAGAGTGTGAGGGTGTGAGAGTGTGATAGAGTGAGAGAGTGAGAGAGTGAGAGAGTGTGAAAGAGTGAGAGAGTGAGAGAGTGAAAGTGTGGAAGAGTGAGAGAGTGAGAGAGTGACAGATTGAGAGATTGTGAGGGTGTGAGAGTGTGATAGAGTGAGAGAGTGAGAGAGTGAGAGAGAGAGAGTGTGAGAGTGTGAGAGAGTGAGAGAGTGAGAGTGTGAGTGTGAGAGAGTGAGAGAGTGAGAGAGTGTGAGAGTGAGAGAGAGAGTGAGAGAGTGAAAGAGTGAGAGTGGGAGAGAGTGAGAGAGTGAGAGTGTGAGAGAGTGTGAGACAGTGAGAGAGTGAAAGTGCGGAAGAGTGAGACAGTGTGAGAGTGACAGATTGAGATAGTGTGAGGGTGTGAGAGTGTGAGACAGAGAGATTGAGAGAGTGAAAGACTTAGTGAGAGATTGAGAGAGTGAGAGAGTGTGAGAGAGTGAGAGAGAGAGAGTGTGAGAGTGTGAGAGTTTGAGAGTGAGAGAGTGACAGTGTGAGAGAGAGTGAGAGAGTGAAAGTGTGAGAGTGCGAGAGAGTGAGAGAGTGTGAGAGAGTGAGAGAGTGAGAGAGTGAGAGAGTGTGAGAGTGTGAGAGTGTGAGAGAGTGAGAGAGTAAGAGAGTCAGAGAGTGAGAGAGAGAGTGAGAGAGTGAAAGAGTGAGAGTGTGAGAGAGTGAGAGAGTGTGAGAGTGTGAGAGAGTGAGAGAGTGAACGTGTGGAAGAGTAAGAGAGTTAGAGAGTGACAGATTGAGAGAGTGTGAGGGTGTGAGAGTGTGATAGAGTGAGAGAGTGAGAGAGTGTGAAAGAGTGAGAGAGTGAGAGAGTGAAAGTGTGGAAGAGTAAGAGAGTGAGAGAGTGACAGATTGAGAGAGTGTGAGGGTGCGAGAGTGTGAGAGAGTGAGAGAGTGTGAAAGAGTGAGAGAGTGAGAGAGTGAAAGTGTGGAAGAGTGAGAGAGTGAGTGAGTGACAGATTGAGAGAGTGTGAGGGTGTGAGAGTGTGATAGAGTGAGAGAGTGAGAGAGTGAGAGAGAGAGAGTGTGAGTGTGAGAGAGTGAGAGAGTGAGAGTGTGAGTGTGAGAGAGTGAGAGAGTGAGAGAGTGAGAGAGTGAGAGTGTGAGAGAGTGTGAGAGTGAGAGTGTGAGAGAGTGTGAGAGAGTGAGAGAGTGAGAGATGAAAGTGCGGAAGAGTGAGAGAGAGAGAGAGTGACAGATTGAGATAGTGTGAGGGTGTGAGAGTGTGAGACAGAGAGATTGAGAGAGTGAAAGACTTAGTGAGAGAGTGAGAGAGTGAGAGAGTGTGAGAGAGTGAGAGAGAGAGAGTGAGAGAGTGAGAGAGAGAGTGAGAGAGTGAAACAGTGAGAGTGTGAGAGAGTGTGAGAGTGTGAGAGAGTGAGAGAGTGAAAGTGCGGAAGAGTGAGAGAGAGAGAGAGTGACAGATTGAGATAGTGTGAGGGTGTGAGAGTGTGAGAGAGTGAGAGAGAGAATGAGAGAGTGAAAGAGTGAGAGTGGGAGAGAGTGAGAGAGTGAGAGTGTGAGAGACTGTGAGAGAGTGAGAGAGTGAGAGAGTGAAAGTGTGGAAGAGTGGGAGAGTGAGAGAGTGACAGATTGAGATAGTGTGAGAGAGAGTGAGAGTGTGAGACAGAGAGATTGAGAGAGTGAAAGACTTAGTGAGAGAGTGAGAGAGAGAGAGGGTGTGAGAGAGTGAGAGAGAGAGAGTGAGAGAATTTGAGAGTGAGAGAGTGACAGTGTGAGAGAGAGTGAGAGAGTGAAAGAGTGAGAGTGCGAGAGAGTGAGAGAGTGTGAGAGAGTGAGAGAGTGAGAGAGTGAGAGAGTGTGAGAGTGTGAGAGTGTGAGAGAGTGAGAGAGTAAGAGAGTGAGAGAGAGAGGTAGAGAGTGAGAGAGTGAAAGAGTGAGAGTGTGAGAGAGTGAGAGAGTTTGAGAGTGTGAGAGAGTGAGAGATTGAAAGTGTGGAAGAGTAAGAGAGTGAGAGAGTGACAGACTGAGATTGTGTGAGGGTGTGATAGAGTGAGAGAGTGAGAGAGTGTGAAAGAGTGAGAGAGTGAGAGTGAAAGTGTGGAAGAGTGAGAGAGTGAGAGAGTGACAGTTTGAGAGAGTGTGAGGGTGTGAGAGTGTGATAGAGTGAGAGAGTGAGAGAGTGAGAGAGAGAGTGTGAGAGTGTGAGAGAGTGAGAGAGTGAGAGTGTGAGTGTGAGAGAGTGAGAGAGTGAGAGAGTGTGAGAGTGAGAGAGAGAGTGAGAGAGTGAAAGAGTGAGAGTGGGAGAGAGTGAGAGAGTGAGAGTGTGAGAGAGAGTGAGAGAGTGAGAGAGTGAAAGTGCGGAAGAGTGAGAGAGTGAGAGAGTGACAGATTGAGATAGTGTGAGGGTGTGAGAGTGTGAGACAGAGAGATTGAGAGAGTGAAAGACTTAGTGAGAGAGTGAG
This sequence comes from Chiloscyllium plagiosum, assembly GCF_037043375.1. NCBI lineage: Eukaryota > Metazoa > Chordata > Chondrichthyes > Orectolobiformes > Hemiscylliidae > Chiloscyllium > Chiloscyllium plagiosum. The sequence continues at coordinate 72,173,454 of NW_028270175.1, read as the reverse complement.
AGATTGAGAGAGTGAGAGAGTGTGAGAGTGTGAGAGAGTGAGAGAGAGAGAGTGTGAGAGTGTGAGAGTTTGAGAGTGAGAGAGTGACAGTGTGAGAGAGAGTGAGAGAGTGAGAGTGTGAGAGTGTGAGAGAGTTAGAGAGTAAGACAGTGAGAGAGTGAGAGAGAGAGTGAGAGAATGAAAGAGTGAGAGTGTGAGAGAGTGAGAGAGTGTGAGAGTGTGAGAGAGTGAGAGAGTGAAAGTGTGGAAGAGTAAGAGAGTGAGAGAGTGACAGATTGAGAGAGTGTGAGGGTGTGAGAGTGTGATAGAGTGAGAGAGCGAGAGAGTGTGAAAGAGTGAGAGAGTGAGAGAGTGAAAGTGTGGAAGAGTGAGAGAGTGAGAGAGTGACAGATTGAGAGAGTGTGAGGGTGTGAGAGTGTGATAGAGTGAGAGAGAGAGAGAGTGTGAGAGTGTGAGAGAGTGAGAGTTTGAGAGTGAGAGAGTGACAGTGTGAGAGAGAGTGAGAGAGTGTAAGTGTGAGAGTGCGAGAGAGTGAGAGAGTGTGAGTGAGAGAGTGAGAGTGTGAGAGTGTGAGAGAGTTAGAGAGTAAGACAGTGAGAGAGTGAGAGAGAGAGTGAGAGAGTGAAAGAGTGAGAGTGTGAGAGAGTGAGAGAGTGTGAGAGTGTGAGAGAGTGAGAGAGTGAAAGTGTGGAAGGGTAAGAGAGTGAGAGAGTGACAGATTGAGAGAGTGTGAGGGTGTGAGAGTGTGATAGAGTGAGAGAGCGAGAGAGTGTGAAAGAGTGAGAGAGTGAGAGAGTGAAAGTGTGGAAGAGTGAGAGAGTGAGAGAGTGACAGATTGAGAGAGTGTGAGGGTGTGAGAGTGTGATAGAGTGAGAGAGTGAGAGAGTGAGAGAGAGAGATAGTGTGAGGGTGTGAGAGTGTGAGACAGAGAGATTGAGAGAGTGAAAGACTTAGTGAGAGAGTGAGAGAGAGAGAGGGTGTGAGAGAGTGAGAGAGAGAGTGTGAGAGTGTGAGAGTTTGAGAGTGAGAGAGTGACAGTGTGAGAGAGAGTGAGAGAGTGATAGAGTGAGAGTGCGAGAGAGTGAGAGAGTGTGAGAGAGTGAGAGAGTGAGAGAGTGAGAGAGTGTGAGAGTGTGAGAGAGTGAGAGAGTGAGAGAGTGAGAGAGAGAGTGAGAGAGTGACAGATTGAGAGATTGTGAGGGTGTGAGAGTGTGATAGAGTGAGAGAGTGAGAGTGTGAGAGAGTGAGAGAGTGAGAGTGTGAGTGTGAGAGAGTGAGAGAGTGAGAGAGTGAGAGAGTGAGAGAGTGTGAAAGAGTGAGAGAGTGAGAGAGTGAAAGTGTGGAAGAGTAAGAGAGTGAGAGAGTGACAGATTGAGAGAGTGTGAGGGTGTGAGGGTGTGTTAGAGTGAGAGAGTGAGAGAGTGAGAGAGTGTGAAAGAGTGAGAGAGTGAGAGAGTGAAAGTGTGGAAGAGTGAGAGAGTGAGAGAGTGACAGATTGAGAGATTGTGAGGGTGTGAGAGTGTGATAGAGTGAGAGAGTGAGAGAGAGAGAGTGTGAGAGTGTGAGAGAGTGAGAGAGTGAGAGTGTGAGTGTGAGAGAGTGAGAGAGTGAGAGAGTGTGAGAGTGAGAGAGAGAGTGAGAGAGTGAAAGAGTGAGAGTGGGAGAGAGTGAGAGAGTGAGAGTGTGAGAGAGTGTGAGACAGTGAGAGAGTGAAAGTGCGGAAGAGTGAGACAGTGAGAGAGTGACAGATTGAGATAGTGTGAGGGTGCGAGAGTGTGAGACAGAGAGATTGAGAGAGTGAAAGACTTAGTGAGAGAGTGAGAGAGTGTGAGAGAGTGAGAGAGAGAGAGTGTGAGAGTGTGAGAGTTTGAGAGTGAGAGAGTGACAGTGTGAGAGAGAGTGAGAGAGTGAAAGTGTGAGAGTGCGAGAGAGTGAGAGAGTGTGAGAGAGTGAGAGAGTGAGAGAGTGTGAGAGTGTGAGAGTGTGAGAGAGTGAGAGAGTAAGAGAGTGAGAGAGTGAGAGAGAGAGTGAGAGAGTGAAAGAGTGAGAGTGTGAGAGAGTGAGAGAGTGTGAGAGTGTGAGAGAGTGAGAGAGTGAACGTGTGGAAGAGTAAGAGAGTGAGAGAGTGACAGATTGAGAGAGTGTGAGGGTGTGAGAGTGTGATAGAGTGAGAGAGTGAGAGAGTGTGAAAGAGTGAGAGAGTGAGAGAGTGAAAGTGTGGAAGAGTGAGAGAGTGAGTGAGTGACAGATTGAGAGAGTGTGAGGGTGTGAGAGTGTGATAGAGTGAGAGAGTGAGAGAGTGAGAGAGAGAGAGTGTGAGAGTGTGAGAGAGTGAGAGAGTGTGAGTGTGAGAGAGTGAGAGAGTGAGAGAGTGTGAGAGTGAGAGAGAGAATGAGAGAGTGAAAGAGTGAGAGTGTGAGAGAGTGAGAGAGTGAGAGTGTGAGAGAGTGAAAGTGCGGAAGAGTGAGAGAGAGAGAGAGTGACAGGTTGAGATAGTGTGAGGGTGTGAGAGTGTGAGACAGAGAGATTGAGAGAGTGAAAGACTTAGTGAGAGAGTGAGAGAGTGAGAGAGTGTGAGAGAGTGAGAGAGTGAGAGAGTGAGAGAGTGTGAGAGTGTGAGAGAGTGAGAGAGTGAGAGAGTGAGAGAGTGAGAGAGAGAGTGAGAGAGTGAAAGAGTGAGAGTGTGAGAGAGTGAGAGAGTGTGAGAGTGTGAGAGAGTGAGAGAGTGAAAGTGTGGAAGAGTAAGAGAGTGAGAGAGTGACAGATTGAGAGATTGTGAGGGTGTGAGAGTGTGATAGAGTGAGAGAGTGAGAGAGTGAGAGAGAGAGAGTGTGAGAGTGTGAGAGAGTGAGAGAGTGAGAGTGTGAGTGTGAGAGAGTGAGAGAGTGTGAGAGTGAGAGAGAGAGTGAGAGAGTGAAAGAGTGAGAGTGGGAGAGAGTGAGAGAGTGAGAGTGTGAGAGAGTGTGAGACAGTGAGAGAGTGAAAGTGCGGAAGAGTGAGACAGTGAGAGAGTGACAGATTGAGATAGTGTGAGGGTGTGAGAGTGTGATAGAGTGAGAGAGTGAGAGAGTGAGAGAGTGTGAAAGAGTGAGAGAGTGAGAGAGTGAAAGTGTGGAAGAGTGAGAGAGTGACAGATTGAGAGATTGTGAGGGTGTGAGAGTGTGATAGAGTGAGAGAGTGAGAGAGTGAGAGAGAGAGAGTGTGAGAGTGTGAGAGAGTGAGAGAGTGAGAGTGTGAGTGTGAGAGAGTGAGAGAGTGTGAGAGTGAGAGAGAGAGTGAGAGAGTGAAAGAGTGAGAGTGGGAGAGAGTGAGAGAGTGAGAGTGTGAGAGAGTGTGAGACAGTGAGAGAGTGAAAGTGCGGAAGAGTGAGACAGTGAGAGAGTGACAGATTGAGATAGTGTGAGGGTGTGAGAGTGTGAGACAGAGAGATTGAGAGAGTGAAAGACTTAGTGAGAGAGTGAGAGATTGAGAGAGTGAGAGAGTGTGAGAGTGTGAGAGAGTGAGAGAGAGAGAGTGTGAGAGTGTGAGAGTTTGAGAGTGAGAGAGTGACAGTGTGAGAGAGAGTGAGAGAGTGTAAGTGTGAGAGTGCGAGAGAGTGAGAGAGTGTGAGTGAGAGAGTGAGAGTGTGAGAGTGTGAGAGAGTTAGAGAGTAAGACAGTGAGAGAGTGAGAGAGAGAGTGAGAGAATGAAAGAGTGAGAGTGTGAGAGAGTGAGAGAGTGTGAGAGTGTGAGAGAGTGAGAGAGTGAAAGTGTGGAAGAGTAAGAGAGTGAGAGAGTGACAGATTGAGAGAGTGTGAGGGTGTGAGAGTGTGATAGAGTGAGAGAGCGAGAGAGTGTGAAAGAGTGAGAGAGTGAGAGAGTGAAAGTGTGGAAGAGTGAGAGAGTGAGAGAGTGACAGATTGAGAGAGTGTGAGGGTGTGAGAGTGTGATAGAGTGAGAGAGTGAGAGAGTGAGAGAGAGAGAGTGTGAGAGTGTGAGAGTGTGAGAGTTTGAGAGTGAGAGAGTGACAGTGTGAGAGAGAGTGAGAGAGTGTAAGTGTGAGAGTGCGAGAGAGTGAGAGAGTGTGAGTGAGAGAGTGAGAGTGTGAGAGTGTGAGAGAGTTAGAGAGTAAGACAGTGAGAGAGTGAGAGAGAGAGTGAGAGAGTGAAAGAGTGAGAGTGTGAGAGAGTGAGAGAGTGTGAGAGTGTGAGAGAGTGAGAGAGTGAAAGTGTGGAAGAGTAAGAGAGTGAGAGAGTGACAGATTGAGAGAGTGTGAGGGTGTGAGAGTGTGATAGAGTGAGAGAGCGAGAGAGTGTGAAAGAGTGAGAGAGTGAGAGAGTGAAAGTGTGGAAGAGTGAGAGAGTGAGAGAGTGACAGATTGAGAGAGTGTGAGGGTGTGAGAGTGTGATAGAGTGAGAGAGTGAGAGAGTGAGAGAGAGAGATAGTGTGAGGGTGTGAGAGTGTGAGACAGAGAGATTGAGAGAGTGAAAGACTTAGTGAGAGAGTGAGAGAGAGAGAGGGTGTGAGAGAGTGAGAGAGAGAGTGTGAGAGTGTGAGAGTTTGAGAGTGAGAGAGTGACAGTGTGAGAGAGAGTGAGAGAGTGATAGAGTGAGAGTGCGAGAGAGTGAGAGAGTGTGAGAGAGTGAGAGAGTGAGAGAGTGAGAGAGTGTGAGAGTGTGAGAGAGTGAGAGAGTGAGAGAGTGAGAGAGTGAGAGAGAGAGTGAGAGAGTGACATATTGAGAGATTGTGAGGGTGTGAGAGTGTGATAGAGTGAGAGAGTGAGAGAGTGAGAGAGTGAAAGAGTGAGAGTGTGAGAGAGTGAGAGAGTGAGAGTGTGAGTGTGAGAGAGTGAGAGAGTGAGAGAGTGTGAAAGAGTGAGAGAGTGAGAGAGTGAAAGTGTGGAAGAGTAAGAGAGTGAGAGAGTGACAGATTGAGAGAGTGTGAGGGTGTGAGGGTGTGTTAGAGTGAGAGATTGAGAGAGTGAGAGAGTGTGAAAGAGTGAGAGAGTGAGAGAGTGAAAGTGTGGAAGAGTGAGAGAGTGAGAGAGTGACAGATTGAGAGATTGTGAGGGTGTGAGAGTGTGATAGAGTGAGAGAGTGAGAGAGTGAGAGAGAGAGAGTGTGAGAGTGTGAGAGAGTGAGAGAGTGAGAGTGTGAGTGTGAGAGAGTGAGAGAGTGAGAGAGTGTGAGAGTGAGAGAGAGAGTGAGAGAGTGAAAGAGTGAGAGTGGGAGAGAGTGAGAGAGTGAGAGTGTGAGAGAGTGTGAGACAGTGAGAGAGTGAAAGTGCGGAAGAGTGAGACAGTGAGAGAGTGACAGATTGAGATAGTGTGAGGGTGCAAGAGTGTGAGACAGAGAGATTGAAAGAGTGAAAGACTTAGTGAGAGAGTGAGAGAGTGAGAGAGTGTGAGAGAGTGAGAGAGAGAGCGTGTGAGAGTGTGAGAGTTTGAGAGTGAGAGAGTGACAGTGTGAGAGAGAGTGAGAGAGTGAAAGTGTGAGAGTGCGAGAGAGTGAGAGAGTGTGAGAGAGTGAGAGAGTGAGAGAGTGTGAGAGTGTGAGAGTGTGAGAGAGTGAGAGAGTAAGAGAGTGAGAGAGTGAGAGAGAGAGTGAGAGAGTGAAAGAGTGAGAGTGTGAGAGAGTGAGAGAGTGTGAGAGTGTGAGAGAGTGAGAGAGTGAACGTGTGGAAGAGTAAGAGAGTGAGAGAGTGACAGATTGAGAGAGTGTGAGGGTGTGAGAGTGTGATAGAGTGAGAGAGTGAGAGAGTGTGAAAGAGTGAGAGAGTGAGAGAGTGAAAGTGTGGAAGAGTGAGAGAGTGAGTGAGTGACAGATTGAGAGAGTGTGAGGGTGTGAGAGTGTGATAGAGTGAGAGAGTGAGAGAGTGAGAGAGAGAGAGTGTGAGAGTGTGAGAGAGTGAGAGAGTGTGAGTGTGAGAGAGTGAGAGAGTGAGAGAGTGTGAGAGTGAGAGAGAGAGTGAGAGAGTGAAAGAGTGAGAGTGTGAGAGAGTGAGAGAGTGAGAGTGTGAGAGAGTGAAAGTGCGGAAGAGTGAGAGAGAGAGAGAGTGACAGATTGAGATAGTGTGAGGGTGTGAGAGTGTGAGACAGAGAGATTGAGAGAGTGAAAGACTTAGTGAGAGAGTGAGAGAGTGAGAGAGTGTGAGAGAGTGAGAGAGAGAGTGAGAGAGTGAGAGAGAGAGTGAGAGAGTGACAGTGTGAGAGAGAGTGAGAGAGTGATAGAGTGAGAGTGCGAGAGAGTGAGAGAGTGTGAGAGAGTGAGAGAGTGAGAGAGTGAGAGAGTGTGAGAGTGTGAGAGAGTGAGAGAGTGAGAGAGTGAGAGAGTGAGAGAGAGAGTGAGAGAGTGAAAGAGTGAGAGTGTGAGAGAGTGAGAGAGTGTGAGAGTGTGAGAGAGTGAGAGAGTGAAAGTGTGGAAGAGTAAGAGAGTGAGAGAGTGACAGATTGAGAGATTGTGAGGGTGTGAGAGTGTGATAGAGTGAGAGAGTGAGAGTGTGAGTGTGAGAGAGTGAGAGAGTGTGAGAGTGAGAGAGAGAGTGAGAGAGTGAAAGAGTGAGAGTGGGAGAGAGTGAGAGTGTGAGAGAGTGACAGATTGAGAGAGTGTGAGGGTGTGAGAGTGTGATAGTGTGTGAGAGTGTGAGAGTGAGAGAGAGAGTGTGAGAGTGTGAGAGAGTGAGAGAGAGAGTGAGAGAGTGAAAGAGTGAGAGTGGGAGAGAGTGAGAGAGTGAATGTGTGAGAGAGAGTGAGAGAGTGAGAGAGTGAAAGTGTGGAAGAGTGAGAGAGTGAGAGAGTGACAGATTGAGAGAGTGTGAGGGTGTGAGAGTGTGAGACAGAGAGACTAAGAGAGTGAAAGACTTAGTGAGAGAGTGAGAGAGTGAGAGAGTGAAAGAGTGTGAGTGTGAGAGTGAAAGAGTGAAAGACGGAGTGAGAGTGTATGAGTGAGAGAGTTGGAGCGTATGAGAGTGTGAGAGTGAGAGAGTGAGAGAGACTGAGAGTGTATGAGTGAGAGAGTGAGAGAGTGTGAGAGTGTGAGAGTGAGAGAGTGAGAGAGTGAGAGAGTGAGAGAGTGTGAGAGAGTGAGAGAGTGAGAGAGCGAGAGAGTGAGAGAGTGAGAGAGTGAAAGAGTGTGAGTGTGAGCCAGTGAAAGAGGGAAAGACTGAGTGAGAGATTGAGAGTGTATGAGAGTGACAGATTGAGAGAGTGTGAGCGTGAGAGAGTGAAAGACTGAGTGAGAGAGTGTAGGAGAGTGAGAGAGTGAAAGAGTGAAAGACTGAGTGAGAGAGTGAGTGAGTGAGAGAATGAGAGTGTAGGAGAGTGAGAGAGTGAGAGAGTGTGAGAGTGAGAGAGTGAGAGAGTGAAAGAGTGTGAGTGTGAGCCAGTGAAAGAGTGAAAGACTGAGTGAGAGTGAGAGCGTGAGAGAGAGTGAGAGAGTGAGAGTGTAAGAGAGTGAGAGAGTGAGAGAGTGTGAGAGAGTGAGAGAGTGAATGTGTGGAAGAGTGAGAGTGTGAGATAGTGACAGATTGAGAGAGTGTGAGGGTGTGAGTGTGTGATAGAGTGAGAGAGTGTGAGAGGGTGAGAGTGTGAGAGTGTGAGAGTGTGAGAGAGTGAGAGAGTGAGAGGGAGAGAGTAAGAGAGTGTGAGAGTGTGAGTGTGTGAGAGTGAGAGAGTGAGAGAGTGTGAGAGTGAGAGAGAGAGTGAGAGAGTGAAAGAGTGAGAGTGGGAGAGAGTGAGAGAGTGAGAGTGTGAGAGAGTGTGAGAGAGTGAGAGAGTGAGATAGTGAAAGTGTGGAAGAGTGAGAGAGTGAGAGAGTGACAGATTGAGATAGTGTGAGGGTGTGAGAGTGTGAGACAGAGAGATTGAGAGAGTGAAAGCCTTAGTGAGAGAGTGAGAGAGTGAGAGTGAGAGAGTGAAAGAGTGTGAGTGTGAGAGTGGAAGAGTAAAAGACGGAGTGAGAGAGTGAGAGTGTATGAGTGAGAGAGTGAGAGCGTATGAGAATGTGATAGTGAGAGAGAGAGGGTCTGAGAGTGTATGAGTGAGAGAGTGAGAGAGTGTGAGAGTGCGAGAGAGTGAGAGAGTGAGAGCGTGAGAGAGTGTGAGAGTGTATGAGTGAGAGAGTGTGAGAGTGTGAGAGTGAGAGAGTGAGAGAGTGTGAGAGTGTGAGAGTGTGAGAGACTGAGAGAGTGTGAGAGTGTATGAGTGAGAGAGTGTGAGAGTGAGAGAGTGAGAGAGTGTGAGAGTGCGAGAGAGTGAGAGAGTGAGAGTGAGAGTGTATGAGTGAGAGAGTGAGAGAGTGAGAGAGTGAGAGAGTGAGAGAGATTGAGAGAGTGAGAGAGTGAGAGTGTGTGAGAGTGAGAGAGAGAGTGAGAGAGTGAAAGAGTGAGAGAGTGAGAGAGTGAGAGAGTGTGAAAGAGTGAGAGAGTGAGAGAGTGAAAGTGTGGAAGAGTGAGAGAGCGAGAGAGTGACAGATTGAGAGAGTGTGAGGGTGTGAGAGTGTGATAGAGTGAGAGAGTGAGAGAGTGAGAGTGAGAGAGTGTGAGAGTGTGAGAGAGTGAGAGAGTGAGAGTGTGAGTGTGAGAGAGTGAGAGAGTGAGAGAGTGTGAGAGTGTGAGAGAGAGTGAGAGAGTGAAAGAGTGAGAGTGGGAGAGAGTGAGAAAATGAGAGTGTGAGAGAGTGTGAGAGAGTGAGAGAGTGAGAGAGTGAAAGTGCGGAAGAGTGAGAGAGTGAGAGAGTGACAGATTGAGATAGTGTGAGGGTGTGAGAGTGTGAGACAGAGAGATTGAGAGAATGAAAGACTTAGTGAGAGAGTGAGAGAGTGTGAGAGTGTATGAGTGAGAGAGTGTGAGAGTGTGAGAGTGAGAGAGTGAGAGAGTGTGAGAGAGTGAGAGAGAGAGAGTGTGAGACTGTGAGCGTTTGAGAGTGAGAGAGTGACAGTGTGAGAGAGAGTGAGAGAGTGAAAGAGTGAGAGTGCGAGAGAGTGAGAGAGTGTGAGAGAGTGAGAGAGTGAGTGAGTGTGAGAGTGTGAGAGTGTGAGAGAGTGAGAGAGTAAGAGAGTGAGAGAGTGAGAGAGAGAGTGAGAGAGTGAAAGAGTGAGTGTGTGAGAGAGTGAGAGAGTGTGAGAGTGCGAGAGAGTGAGAGAGTGAAAGTGTGATAGAGTGAGAGAGTGAGAGAGTGAGAGTGGGAGAGAGTGAGAGAGTGAGAGTGTGAGAGAGTGTGAGAGAGTGAGAGAGTGAAAGTGTGGAAGAGTGAGAGAGAGAGAGAGAGACAGATTGAGAGAGTGTGAGGGTGTGAGAGTGTGAGTCAGAGAGAGTGGGAGAGTGAAAGACTGAGTGAGAGAGTGAGAGTGTATGAGAGTGAGAGAGAGAGAGAGTGAGAGTTTGAGAGTGAGAGAGCGAGAGAGTGAGAGAGTGAGAGAGTGAAAGAGTGTGAGTGTGAGCCAGTGAAAGAGTGGAAGACTGAGTGAGAGAGTGTGAGAGTGTGAGAGTGTGAGAGTGAGAGAGTGTGAGAGTGAGAGAGTGTGAGAGTGAGAGAGAGAGTGAGAGAGTGAGAGAGTGAGAGTGTGAGAGAGTGTGAGAGAGTGAGAGAGTGAAAGTGTGGAAGAGTGAGAGAGTGAGAGAGTGACAGATTGAGAGAGTGTGAGGGTGTGAGAGTGAGAGAGTGAGAGTGTATGAGAGTGAGAGAGAGAGAGAGAGTGAGAGTTTGAGAGTGAGAGAGCGAGAGGGTGAGAGAGTGAGAGAGTGAAAGAGTGTGAGTGTGAGCCAGTGAAAGAGTGGAAGACTGAGTGAGAGAGTGAGAGAGTGTGAGAGTGTGAGGGTGAGAGAGTGTGAGAGTGAGAGAGTGAGAGAGTGAGAGAGAGAGTGAGAGAGTGTGAGAGTGTGAGTGTGAGAGAGTGAGAGAGTGAGAGAGTGTGAGAGTGAGAGAGAGAGTGAGTGAGTGAGAGAGTGAGAGTGTGAGAGAGTGTGAGACAGAGAGATTGAGAGAGTGAAAGACCTAGTGAGAGAGTGAGAGAGTGAGAGTGAGAGAGTGAAAGAGTGTGAGTGTGAGAGTGAAAGAGTGAAAGACGGAGTGAGAGCGTGAGAGTGTATGAGTGAGAGAGTGAAAGCGTATGAGAGTGTGAGAGTGAGAGAGTGAGAGAATCTGAGAGTGTATGAGTGAGAGAGTGAGAGAGTGTGAGAGTGTGAGAGTGAGAGAGTGAGAGAGTGAGAGAGTGAGAGAGTGTGAAAGTGTGAGAGAGTGAGAGAGTGAGAGAGTGTGAGAGTGTATGAGTGAGATAGTGAGAGAGTGTGAGAGTGTGAGTGAGAGAGTGAGAGAGTGAGAGAGTGAGAGAGTGAGAGAGTGTGAGAGATTGAGAGTGTGAGAGAGTGTGAGAGTGAGAGAGTGAGAGTGTGTGAGAGTGAGAGAGAGAGTGAGAGAGTGAAAGAGTGAGAGAGTGAAAGAGTAAGAGTGTGAGAGAGTGAGAGAGTGTGAAAGAGTGAGAGAGTGAGAGAGTGAAAGTGCGGAAGAGTGAGAGAGTGAGAGAGTGACAGATTGAGAGAGTGTGAGGGTGTGAGAGTGTGATATTTTGAGAGAGTGAGAGAGAGAGATTGTGAAAGTGTGAGAGAGTGAGAGTGTGAGTTTGAGAGAGTGAGAAAGTGAGAGAGTGTGAGAGTGAGAGAGATAATGAGAGAGTGAAAGAGTGAGAGTGGGAGAGAGTGAGAGAGTGAGAGTGTGAGAGACTGTGAGAGAGTGAGAGAGTGAGAGAGTGAAAGTGTGGAAGAGTGAGAGAGTGAGAGAGTGACAGATTGAGATAGTGTGAGGGTGTGAGAGTGTGAGACAGAGAGATTAAGAGAGTGAAACACTTAGTGAGAGAGTGAGAGAGAGAGAGGGTGTGAGAGAGTGAGAGAGAGAGAGTGAGAGAGTTTGAGAGTGAGAGAGTGACAGTGTGAGAGAGAGTGAGAGAGTGAAAGAGTGAGAGTGCGAGAGAGTGAGAGAGTGTGAGAGAGTGAGAGAGTGAGAGAGTGAGTGAGTGCGAGAGTGTGAGAGTGTGAGAGCGTGAGAGAGTCAGAGAGTGAGAGAGTGAGAGAGAGAGTGAGAGAGTGAAAGAGTGAGAGTGTGAGAGAGTGAGAGAGTGAGAGAGTGTGCAAGAGTGAGAGAGTGAAAGTGTGGAAGAGTAAGAGAGTGAGAGAGTGACAGATTGAGAGTGTGTGAGGGTGTGAGAGTGTGATAGAGTGAGAGAGTGAGAGAGTGAGAGAGTGTGAAAGAGTGAGAGAGTGAGAGAGTGAAAGTGTGGAAGAGTGAGAGAGTGAGAGAGTGACAGATTGAGAGAGAGTGAGGGTGTGAGAGTGTGATAGAGTGAGAGAGTGAGAGAGTGAGAGAGTGAGAGTGTGAGTGTGAGAGAGTGAGAGAGTGAGAGAGTGTGAGTGTGAGAGAGAGAGTGAGAGAGTGAAAGAGTGAGAGTGGGAGAGAGTGAGAGAGTGAGAGTGTGAGAGAGAGTGAGAGAGTGTGAGAGTGAAAGTGCGGAAGTGTGAGAGAGTGAGAGAGTGACAGATTGAGATAGTGTGAGGGTGTGAGAGGGTGAGACAGAGAGAGGAAGAGAGAGGGAAAGACTTAGTGAGAGAGTGAGAGATTGAGAGAGTGTGAGAGAGTGAGAGAGAGAGAGTGTGAGAGTGTGAGAGTTTGAGAGTGAGAGAGTGACAGTGTGAGAGAGAGTGAGAGAGTGAAAGTGTGAGAGTGCGAGAGAGTGAGAGAGTGTGAGAGAGTGAGAGAGTGAGAGAGTGAGAGAGTGAGAGAGTGTGAGAGTGTGAGAGTGTTAGAGAGTGAGAGAGTGAGAGAGTGAGAGAGAGAGTGAGAGAGTGAAAGAGTGAGAGTGTGAGAGAGTGAGAGAGTGTGAGAGTGTGAGAGAGTGAGAGAGTGAAAGTGTGGAAGAGTAAGAGAGTGACAGATTGAGAGAGTGTGAGGGTGTGAGAGTGTGATACAGTGAGAGAGTGAGAGAGTGAGAGAGTGTGAAAGAGTGAGAGAGTGAGAGAGTGAAAGTGTGGAATAGTGAGAGAGTGAGAGAGTGACAGATTGAGAGAGTGTGAGGGTGTGAGAGTGTGATAGAGTGAGAGAGTGAGAGAGTGAGAGAGCGAGATAGTGTGAGGGTGTGAGAGTGTGAGACAGAGAGATTGAGAGAGTGAAAGACTTAGTGAGAGAGTGAGAGAGAGAGTGAGAGAGTGAAAGAGTGAGAGTGCGAGAGAGTGAGAGAGTGTGAGAGAGTGAGAGAGTGAGAGAGTGTGAGAGTGTGGGAGAGTGAGAGTGTAAAAGAGTGAGAGAGCGAGAGAGAGAGTGAGAGAGTGAAAGAGTGAAAGTGTGGAAGAGTAAGAGAGTGAGAGAGTGACAGATTGAGAGAGTGTGAGGGTGTGAGAGTGTGATAGAGTGAGAGAGTGAGAGAGTGTGAAAGAGTGAGAGAGTGAGAGAGTGAAAGTGTGGAAGAGTGAGAGAGTGAGAGAGTGACAGATTGACAGAGTGTGAGGGTGTGAGAGTGTGATAGAGTGAGAGAGTGAGAGTGAGACAGTGAGAGAGTGTGAGAGAGTGAGAGAGTGTGAGAGTGAGAGAGAGAGTGAGAGAGTGAAAGAGTGAGACTGGGAGAGAGTGAGAGAGCGAGAGTGTGAGTGAGTGTGAGAGAGTGAGAGAGTGAAAGTGCAGAAGAGTGAGAGAGAGAGAGAGTGACAGATTGAGATAGTGTGAGGGTGTGAGAGTGTGAGACAGAGAGATTGAGAGAGTGAAAGACTTAGTGAGAGAGTGAGAGAGTGAGAGAGTGTGAGAGAGTGAGAGAGAGAGAGTGTGAGAGTGTGAGAGTTTGAGTGCGAGAGAGTGAGAGAGTGTGAGAGAGTGAAAGAGTGAGAGTGCGAGAGAGTGAGAGAGTGTGAGAGAGTGAGAGAGTGAGAGAGTGAGAGAGTGTGTGAGTGTGAGAGTGTGAGAGAGTGAGAGAGTAAGAGAGTGAGAGAGTGAGAGAGAGAGTGAGAGAGTGAAAGAGTGAGAGTGTGAGAGAGTGTGAGAGTGTGAGAGAGTGAGAGAGTGAAAGTGTGGAAGAGTAAGAGAGTGAGAGAGTGAGAGAGTGAAAGTGTGGAAGAGTGAGAGAGTGAGTGAGTGACAGATTGAGAGAGTGTGAGGGTGTGAGAGTGTGATAGAGTGAGAGAGTGAGAGAGAGAGAGTGTATGAGCGTGAGAGAGTGAGAGAGAGAGTGAGAGAGTGTGAGAGTGTGAGTGTGAGAGAGTGAGAGAGTGAGAGAGTGTGAGAGTGAGAGAGAGAGTGAGAGAGTGAAAGAGTGAGAGTGGGAGAGAGTGAGAGAGTGAGAGTGTGAGAAAGTGCGGGAGAGTGAGAGAGTGAGAGAGTGAAAGTGTGGAAGAGTGAGAGAGTGAGAGAGTGACAGATTGAGAGAGTGTGAGGGTGTGAGAGTGTGAGACAGAGAGAGTGAGCGAGTGAAAGACTGAGTGAGAGAGTGAGAGAGTGAGAGAGTGAGAGTGTATGAGAGTGAGAGGGCGAGAGAGTGAGAGAGTGAGAGAGTGAAAGAGTGTGAGTGTGAGCCAGTGAAAGAGGGAAAGACTGAGTGAGAGAGAGAGAGTTTATGAGATTGACAGATTGAGGGAGTGTGAGCGTGAGAGAGTGAAAGACTGAGTGAGAGAGTGTAGGAGAGTGAGAGAGTGAAAGAGTGAAAGACTGAGTGAGAGAGTGAGAGAATGAAGTGTAGGAGAGTGAGAGAGTGAGAGAGTGTGAGAGTGAGAGAGTGAGAGAGTGAAAGAGTGTGAGTGTGAGCCAGTGAAAGAGTGAAAGACTGAGTGAGAGAGTAAGAGCGTGAGAGAGAGTGAGAGAGTGAGAGTGTAAGAGAGTGAGAGAGTGAGAGAGTGTGAGAGAGTGAGAGAGTGAGAGAGTGAAAGTGTGGAAGAGTGAGAGTGTGAGAGAGTGACAGATTGAGAGAGTGTGAGGGTGTGAGAGTGTGATAGAGTGTGAGAGTGAGAGAGTGAGAGAGAGAGAGTGTGAGAGTCTGAGTGTGCGAGAGTGAGAGAGTGAGAGAGTGTGAGAGTGAGAGAGAGAGTGAGAGAGTGAAAGAGTGAGAGTGGGAGAGAGTGAGAGAATGAGAGTGTGAGAGAGTGAAAGTGTGGAAGAGTGAGAGAGTGAGAGAGTGACAGATTGAGATAGTGTGAGGGTGTGAGGTTGTGAGACAGAGAGATTGAGAGAGTGAAAGTCTTAGTGAGAGAGTGAGAGAGTGAGAGTGGGAGAGTGAAAGAGTGTGAGTGTGAGAGTGAAAGAGTGAAAGACGGAGTGAGAGAGTGAGAGTGTATGAGTGAGAGAGTGAGAGCGTATGAGAGTGAGAGAGTGAGAGAGTGAGAGAGTCTGAGAGTGTATGAGTGCGAGAGTGAGAGAGTGTGAGAGTGAGAGTTAGAGAGTGAGAGAGTGAGAGAGTGAGAGAGTGAGAGAGTGTGAGAGTGTGAGAGAGTGAGAGAGTGAGAGAGTGTGAGAGTGTATGAGTGAGAGAGTGAGAGAGTGTGAGAGTGAGAGAGTGAGAGAGTGAGAGAGTGAGAGAGTGAGAGAGTGTGAGAGTGTGAGAGAGTGAGAGAGTGAGAGAGTGAGAGTGTATGAGTGAGAGAGTGAGAGAGTGTGAAAGTGTGAGTGAGAGAGCGAGAGAGTGAGAGAGTGAGAGAGTGTGAGAGATTGAGAGAGTGAGAGAGTGAGAGAGTGTGTGAGAGTGAGAGAGAGAGTGAGAGAGTGAAAGAGTGAGAGAGTGAAAGAGTTAGAGTGTGAGAGAGTGACAGAGTGAGAGAGTGTGAAAAAGTGAGAGAGTGAGAGTGTGGAAGAGTGAGAGAGTGAGAGAGTGACAGATTGAGAGAGTGTGAGGGTGTGAGAGTGTGATAGAGTGAGAGAGTGAGAGAGTGAGAAAGAGAGAGTGTGAGAGAGTGAGAGAGTGAGAGAGTAAGAGTGTGAGTGTGAGAGAGTGAGAGAGTGAGAGGGTGTGAGAGTGAGAGAGAGAGTGAGAGAGTGAAAGAGTGAGAGTGGGAGAGAGTGAAAGAGTGAGAGTGTGAGAGAGTGTGAGAGAGTGAGAGAGTGAGAGAGTGAAAGTGCGGAAGAGTGAGAGAGTGAGAGAGTGACAGATTGAGATAGTGTGAGGGTGTATGTGTGTGAGACAGAGAGATTGAGAGTGTGAAAGACTTAGTGAGAGAGTGAGAGATTGTGAGAGAGTGAGAGAGAGAGAGTGTGAGAGTGTGAGCGTTTGAGAGTGAGAGAGTGACAGTGTGAGAGTGAGTGAGAGAGTGAAAGAGTGAGAGTGCGAGAGAGTGAGAGAGTGTGAGATAGTGAGAGAGTGAGAGAGTGTGAGAGTGTCGGAGAGTGAGAGAGTAAGAGAGTGAGAGAGTGAGAGAGAGAGTGAGAGAGTGAAAGAGTGAGAGTGTGAGAGAGTGAGAGAGTGTGAGAGTGCGAGAGAGTGTGAGAGTGAGAGTGTAGAAGAGTAAGAGAGTGAGAGAGTGACAGATTGAGAGAGTGTGAGGGTGTGAGAGTGTGATAGAGTTTGAGAGTGAGAGAGTGTATGAGCGTGAGAGAGTGAGAGAGTGAGAGAGAGAGTGAGAGAGTGTGAGAGTGTGAGTGTGAGAGAGTGAGAGAGTGAGGGAGTGTGAGTGTGAGAGAGAGAGTGACAGAGTGAAAGAGTGAGAGTGGGAGAGAGTGAGAGAGTGAGAGCGTGAGAGAGTGTGAGAGAGTGAGAGAGTGAGAGAGTGAAAGTGTGGAAGAGTGAGAGAGTGAGAGAGTGACAGATTGAGAGAGTGTGAGGGTGTGAGAGTGTGAGACAGAGAGAGTGAGCGAGTGAAAGACTGAGTGAGGGAGTGAGAGAGTGAGAGAGTGAGAGTGTATGAGAGTGAGAGAGAGAGAGTGAGAGTTTGAGAGTGAGAGAGCGAGAGAGTGAGAGAGTGTGAGAGTGAAAGAGTGTGAGTGTGAGCCAGTGAAAGAGGGAAAGACTGAGTGAGAGAGTGAGAGTTTGTGAGAGTGACAGATTGAGGGAGTGTGAGCGTGAGAGAGTGAAAGACTGAGTGAGAGAGTGTAGGGGAGTGAGAGAGTGAAAGAGTGAAAGACTGAGTGAGAGAGTGAGAGAATGAAGTGTAGGAGAGTGAGAGAGTGAGAGAGTGTGAGAGTGAGAGAGTGAGAGAGTGAAAGAGTGTGAGTGTGAGCCAGTGAAAGAGTGAAAGACTGAGTGAGAGAGTAAGAGCGTGAGAGACAGTGAGAGAGTGAGAGGGTAAGAGAGTGAGAGAGTGAGAGAGTGTGAGACAGTGAGAGAGTGAGAGAGTGAAAGTGTGGAAGAGTGAGAGTGTGAGAGAGTGACAGATTGAGAGAGTGTGAGGGTGTGAGAGTGTGATAGAGTGTGAGAGTGAGAGAGTGAGAGAGAGAGTGTGTGAGAGTGTGAGTGTGAGAGAGTGAGAGAGTGAGAGAGTGTGAGAGTGAGAGAGAGAGTGAGAGAGTGAAAGAGTGAGAGTGGGAGAGAGTGAGAGAATGAGAGAGTGAGAGAGTGAAAGTGTGGAAGAGTGAGAGAGTGAGAGAGTGACAGATTGAGATAGTGTGAGGGTGTGAGGTTGTGAGACAGAGAGATTGAGAGAGTGAAAGACTTAGTGAGTGAGTGAGAGTGGGAGAGTGAAAGAGTGTGAGTGTGAGAGTGAAAGAGTGAAAGACGGAGTGAGAGAGTGACAGTGTATGAGTGAGAGAGTGAGAGCGTATGAGAGTGTGAGAGTGAGAGAGTGAGAGTGTCTGAGAGTGTATGAGTGCGAGACTGAGAGAGTGTGAGAGTGTGAGAGTAAGAGAGTGAGAGAGTGAGAGAGTGAGAGAGTGAGAGAGTGTGAGAGTGTGAGAGAGTGAGAGAGTGAGAGAGTGTGAGAGTGTATGAGTGAGAGAGTGAGAGAGTGAGAGAGTGAGAGAGTGTGAGAGTGTGAGAGAGTGAGAGAGTGAGAGAGTGAGAGAGTGAGAGTGTATGAGTGAGAGAGTGTGAGAGTGTGAGTGAGAGAGTGAGAGAGTGAGAGAGTGAGAGAGTGTGAGAGATTGAGAGAGTGAGAGAGTGAGAGAGTGAGAGAGTGAAAGAGTTAGAGTGTGAGAGAGTGAGAGAGTGAGAGAGTGTGAAAGAGTGAGAGAGTGAAAGTGTGGAAGAGTGAGAGAGTGAGAGAGTGACAGATTGAGAGAGTGTGAGGGTGTGAGAGTGTGATAGAGTGAGAGAGTGAGAGAGTGAGAGAGTGAGAGAGTGAGAGAGTGAGAGAGTGTGAGAGTGTGAGAGAGTGAGAGAGTGAGAGAGTGAGAGAGTGAGAGAGTGTGAGAGTGTGAGAGAGTGAGAGAGTGTGAGAGTGCGAGAGAGTGAGAGAGTGAGAAAGAGAGAGTGTATGAGTGAGAGAGTGAGAGAGTGAGAGAGTGTGAGAGTGTGAGAGAGTGTGAGAGTGAGAGAGTGAGAGAGTGAGAGAGTGAGAGAGTGTGAGAGAGTGAGAGAGTGAGAGAGTGAGAGAGTGAGAAAGTGAGAGAGTGTGAGAGTGTGAGAGAGTGAGAGAGTGAGAGAGTGAGAGTGTGAGAGAGTGAGAGAGTAAGAGTGTGAGTGTGAGAGAGTGAGAGAGTGAGAGGGTGTGAGAGTGAGAGAGAGAGTGAGAGAGTGAAAGAGTGAGAGTGGGAGAGAGCGAAAGAGTGAGAGTGTGAGAGAGTGTGAGAGAGTGAGAGAGTGAGAGAGTGAAAGTGCGGAAGAGTGAGAGAGTGAGAGAGTGACAGAGTGACAGAGTGTGAGAGTGTGAGAGAGTGTGAGAATGAGAGAGTGAAAGAGAGGAAGATTGAAAGAGTGAGAGAGTGAGCGTGTGATAGTTTGCGAGTGAGAGAGTGAGAGAGTGAAAGAGTGTGAGTGTGAGAGAGTGAAAGAGTGAAAGACGGAGTGAGAGAGTGAGAGAGTGAGAGAGAGTGAGAGAGTGAGAGAGTGTGAGAGTGTGAGAGAGTGAGAGTGAGAGAGTGAAAGAGTGAGAGTGTGAGAGACTGAGAGAGTGTGAGAGAGTGAGAGAGTGAGAGAGTGTGAGAGTGTGAGTTTGAGAGAGAGAGAGTGAGAGAGAGAGTGAGAGAGTGAAAGAGTGAGAGTGTGAGAGAGTGAGAGAGTGTGAGAGAGTGAGAGAGTGAGAGAGTGAGAGAGTGTGAGAATGTGAGAGTGTGAGAGAGTGAGAGAGTGAGTGAGAGAGTGAGAGAGAGTGAGAGAGTGAAAGAGTGAGAGTGTGAGAGAGTGAGAGAGTGTGAGAGTGTGAGAGAGTGAGAGATTGAGAGAGTGGAAGAGTGACAGAGTGAGAGAGTGACAGTGTGAGAGAGAGTGAGAGAGTGAAAGAGTGAGAGTGCGAGAGAGTGAGAGAGTGTGAGAGAGTGAGAGAGTGAGAGAGTGTGAGAGTGTGAGAGAGTGAGAGAGTAAGAGAATGAGAGAGTGAGAGAGAGAGTGAGAGAGTGAAAGAGTGAGAGTGTGAGAGAGTGAGAGAGTGTGAGAGTGTGAGAGAGTGAGAGAGTGAAAGTGTGGAAGAGTAAGAGAGTGAGAGAGTGACAGATTGAGAGAGTGTGAGGGTGTGAGAGTGTGATAGAGTGAGAGAGTGAGAGAGTGAGAGAGTGTGAAAGAGTGAGAGAGTGAGAGAGTGAAAGTGTGGAAGAGTGAGAGAGTGAGAGAGTGACAGATTGAGAGAGTGTGAGGGTGTGAGAGTGTGATAGAGTGAGAGAGTGAGAGAGAGAGAGTGTGAGAGTGTGAGAGAGTGAGAGAGTGAGAGTGTGAGTGTGAGAGAGTGAGAGAGTGAGAGAGTGTGAGAGTGAGAGAGAGAGTGAGAGAGTGAAAGAGTGAGAGTGGGAGAGAGTGAGAGAGTGAGAGTGTGAGAGAGTGTGAGGGAGTGAGAGAGTGAAAGTGCGGAAGAGTGAGACAGTGAGAGAGTGACAGATTGAGATAGTGTGAGGGTGTGAGAGTGTGAGACAGAGAGATTGAGAGAGTGAAAGACTTAGTGAGAGAGTGAGAGAGTGAGAGAGTGTGAGGGAGTGAGAGTGTGAGAGTTTGAGAGTGAGAGAGTGACAGTGTGAGAGAGAGTGAGAGAGTGAAAGTGTGAGAGTGCGAGAGAGTGAGAGAGTGAGAGTGAGAGAGTGAAAGAGTGAGAGTGTGAGAGACTGAGAGAGTGTGAGAGAGTGAGAGAGTGTGAGAGTGTGAGAGAGTGAGAGAGTGAGAGAGTGTGAGAGTGTGAGAGTGTGAGAGAGTGAGAGAGTGAGAGAGTGAGAGAGAGTGAGAGAGTGAAAGAGTGAGAGTGTGAGAGTGTGAGAGAGTGAGAGAGTGTGAGAGTGTGAGAGAGTGAGAGATTGAGAGAGTGGAAGAGTGACAGAGTGAGAGAGTGACAGTGTGAGAGAGAGTGAGAGAGTGAAAGAGTGAGAGTGCGAGAGAGTGAGAGAGTGTGAGAGAGTGAGAGAGTGTGAGAGTGTGAGAGAGTGAGAGTGTAAGAGAGTGAGAGAGTGAGAGAGAGAGTGAGAGAGTGAAAGAGTGAGAGTGTGAGAGAGTGAGAGAGTGTGAGAGTGTGAGAGAGTGAGAGAGTGAAAGTGTGGAAGAGTGAGAGAGTGAGAGAGTGACAGATTGAGATAGTGTGAGGGTGTAAGTGTGTGAGACAGAGAGATTGAGAGTGTGAAAGACTTAGTGAGAGAGTGAGAGATTGTGAGAGAGTGAGAGAGAGAGAGTGTGAGAGTGTGAGCGTTTGAGAGTGAGAGAGTGACAGTGTGAGAGTGAGTGAGAGAGTGAAAGAGTGAGAGTGCGAGAGAGTGAGAGAGTGTGAGATAGTGAGAGAGTGAGAGAGTGTGAGAGTGTCGGAGAGTGAGAGAGTAAGAGAGTGAGAGAGTGAGAGAGAGAGTGAGAGAGTGAAAGAGTGAGAGTGTGAGAGAGTGAGAGAGTGTGAGAGTGCGAGAGAGTGTGAGAGTGAAAGTGTAGAAGAGTAAGAGAGTGAGAGAGTGACAGATTGAGAGAGTGTGAGGGTGTGAGAGTGTGATAGAGTTTGAGAGTGAGAGAGTGTATGAGCGTGAGAGAGTGAGAGAGTGAGAGAGAGAGTGAGAGAGTGTGAGAGTGTGAGTGTGAGAGAGTGAGAGAGTGAGGGAGTGTGAGTGTGAGAGAGAGAGTGACAGAGTGAAAGAGTGAGAGTGGGAGAGAGTGAGAGAGTGAGAGCGTGAGAGAGTGTGAGAGAGTGAGAGAGTGAGAGAGTGAAAGTGTGGAAGAGTGAGAGAGTGAGAGAGTGACAGATTGAGAGAGTGTGAGGGTGTGAGAGTGTGAGACAGAGAGAGTGAGCGAGTGAAAGACTGAGTGAGGGAGTGAGAGAGTGAGAGAGTGAGAGTGTATGAGAGTGAGAGAGAGAGAGTGAGAGTTTGAGAGTGAGAGAGCGAGAGAGTGAGAGAGTGTGAGAGTGAAAGAGTGTGAGTGTGAGCCAGTGAAAGAGGGAAAGACTGAGTGAGAGAGTGAGAGTTTGTGAGAGTGACAGATTGAGGGAGTGTGAGCGTGAGAGAGTGAAAGACTGAGTGAGAGAGTGTAGGGGAGTGAGAGAGTGAAAGAGTGAAAGACTGAGTGAGAGAGTGAGAGAATGAAGTGTAGGAGAGTGAGAGAGTGAGAGAGTGTGAGAGTGAGAGAGTGAGAGAGTGAAAGAGTGTGAGTGTGAGCCAGTGAAAGAGTGAAAGACTGAGTGAGAGAGTAAGAGCGTGAGAGACAGTGAGAGAGTGAGAGTGTAAGAGAGTGAGAGAGTGAGAGAGTGTGAGAGAGTGAGAGAGTGAGAGAGTGAAAGTGTGGAAGAGTGAGAGTGTGAGAGAGTGACAGATTGAGAGAGTGTGAGGGTGTGAGAGTGTGATAGAGTGTGAGAGTGAGAGAGTGAGAGAGAGAGTGTGTGAGAGTGTGAGTGTGAGAGAGTGAGAGAGTGAGAGAGTGTGAGAGTGAGAGAGAGAGTGAGAGAGTGAAAGAGTGAGAGTGGGAGAGAGTGAGAGAATGAGAGAGTGAGAGAGTGAACGTGTGGAAGAGTGAGAGAGTGAGAGAGTGACAGATTGAGATAGTGTGAGGGTGTGAGGTTGTGAGACAGAGAGATTGAGAGAGTGAAAGACTTAGTGAGTGAGTGAGAGTGGGAGAGTGAAAGAGTGTGAGTGTGAGAGTGAAAGAGTGAAAGACGGAGTGAGAGAGTGACAGTGTATGAGTGAGAGAGTGAGAGCGTATGAGAGTGTGAGAGTGAGAGAGTGAGAGAGTCTGAGAGTGTATGAGTGCGAGACTGAGAGAGTGTGAGAGTGTGAGAGTAAGAGAGTGAGAGAGTGAGGGAGTGAGAGAGTGAGAGAGTGTGAGAGTGTGAGAGAGTGAGAGAGTGAGAGAGTGTGAGAGTGTATGAGTGAGAGAGTGAGAGAGTGAGAGAGTGAGAGAGTGAGAGAGTGTGAGAGTGTGAGAGAGTGAGAGAGTGAGAGAGTGAGAGAGTGAGAGAGTGAGAGTGTATGAGTGAGAGAGTGTGAGAGTGTGAGTGAGAGAGTGAGAGAGTGAGAGAGTGAGAGAGTGTGAGAGATTGAGAGAGTGAGAGAGTGAGAGAGTGAGAGAGTGAAAGAGTTAGAGTGTGAGAGAGTGAGAGAGTGAGAGAGTGTGAAAGAGTGAGAGAGTGAAAGTGTGGAAGAGTGAGAGAGTGAGAGAGTGACAGATTGAGAGAGTGTGAGGGTGTGAGAGTGTGATAGAGTGAGAGAGTGAGAGAGTGAGAGAGTGAGAGAGTGAGAGAGTGTGAGAGAGTGAGAGAGTGAGAGAGTGAGAGAGTGAGAGAGTGAGAGAGTGTGAGAGTGTGAGAGAGTGAGAGAGTGTGAGAGTGCGAGAGAGTGAGAGAGTGAGAAAGAGAGAGTGTATGAGTGAGAGAGTGAGAGAGTGAGAGAGTGTGAGAGTGTGAGAGAGTGAGAGAGTGTGAGAGTGAGAGAGTGAGAGAGTGAGAGAGTGAGAGAGTGAGAGAGTGTGAGAGTGTGAGAGAGTGAGAGAGTGAGAGAGTGAGAGAGTGAGAGAGTGAGAGAGTGTGAGAGTGTGAGAGAGTGAGAGAGTGAGAGAGTGAGAGTGTGAGAGAGTGAGAGAGTAAGAGTGTGAGTGTGAGAGAGTGAGAGAGTGAGAGGGTGTGAGAGTGAGAGAGAGAGTGAGAGAGTGAAAGAGTGAGAGTGGGAGAGAGCGAAAGAGTGAGAGTGTGAGAGAGTGTGAGAGAGTGAGAGAGTGAGAGAGTGAAAGTGCGGAAGAGTGAGAGAGTGAGAGAGTGACAGAGTGACAGAGTGTGAGAGTGTGAGAGAGTGTGAGAATGAGAGAGTGAAAGAGAGGAAGATTGAAAGAGTGAGAGAGTGAGCGTGTGATAGTTTGCGAGTGAGAGAGTGAGAGAGTGAAAGAGTGTGAGTGTGAGAGAGTGAAAGAGTGAAAGACGGAGTGAGAGAGTGAGAGAGTGAGAGAGAGTGAGAGAGTATGAGAGTGAAAGAGTGAAAGAGTGAGAGAGTGTGAGAGAGAGTAAGAGAGTATGAGAGTCAAAGAGTGAGAGTGTGAGAGTGTGAGAGAGTGAGAGTGAGAGAGTGAAAGAGTGAGAGTGTGAGAGACTGAGAGAGTGTGAGAGAGTGAGAGAGTGAGAGAGTGTGAGAGTGTGAGTTTGAGAGAGAGAGAGTGAGAGAGAGAGTGAGAGAGTGAAAGAGTGAGAGTGTGAGAGAGTGAGAGAGTGTGAGAGAGTGAGAGAGTGAGAGAGTGAGAGAGTGTGAGAATGTGAGAGTGTGAGAGAGTGAGAGAGTGAGTGAGAGAGTGAGAGAGAGTGAGAGAGTGAAAGAGTGAGAGTGTGAGAGAGTGAGAGAGTGTGAGAGTGTGAGAGAGTGAGAGATTGAGAGAGTGGAAGAGTGACAGAGTGAGAGAGTGACAGTGTGAGAGAGAGTGAGAGAGTGAAAGAGTGAGAGTGCGAGAGAGTGAGAGAGTGTGAGAGAGTGAGAGAGTGAGAGAGAGTGAGAGTGTGAGAGAGTGAGAGAGTAAGAGAATGAGAGAGTGAGAGAGAGAGTGAGAGAGTGAAAGAGTGAGAGTGTGAGAGAGTGAGAGAGTGTGAGAGTGTGAGAGAGTGAGAGAGTGAAAGTGTGGAAGAGTAAGAGAGTGAGAGAGTGACAGATTGAGAGTGTGAGGGTGTGAGAGTGTGATAGAGTGAGAGAGTGAGAGAGTGAGAGAGTGTGAAAGAGTGAGAGAGTGAGAGAGTGAAAGTGTGGAAGAGTGAGAGAGTGAGAGAGTGACAGATTGAGAGAGTGTGAGGGTGTGAGAGTGTGATAGAGTGAGAGAGTGAGAGAGAGAGAGTGTGAGAGTGTGAGAGAGTGAGAGAGTGAGAGTGTGAGTGTGAGAGAGTGAGAGAGTGAGAGAGTGTGAGAGTGAGAGAGAGAGTGAGAGAGTGAAAGAGTGAGAGTGGGAGAGAGTGAGAGAGTGAGAGTGTGAGAGAGTGTGAGGGAGTGAGAGAGTGAAAGTGCGGAAGAGTGAGACAGTGAGAGAGTGACAGATTGAGATAGTGTGAGGGTGTGAGAGTGTGAGACAGAGAGATTGAGAGAGTGAAAGACTTAGTGAGAGAGTGAGAGAGTGAGAGAGTGTGAGGGAGTGAGCGTGTGAGAGTGTGAGAGTTTGAGAGTGAGAGAGTGACAGTGTGAGAGAGAGTGAGAGAGTGAAAGTGTGAGAGTGCGAGAGAGTGAGAGAGTGAGAGTGAGAGAGTGAAAGAGTGAGAGTGTGAGAGACTGAGAGAGTGTGAGAGAGTGAGAGAGTGTGAGAGTGTGAGAGAGTGAGAGAGTGAGAGAGTGTGAGGGTGTGAGAGTGTGAGAGAGTGAGAGAGTGAGAGAGTGAGAGAGAGTGAGAGAGTGAAAGAGTGAGAGTGTGAGAGTGTGAGAGAGTGAGAGAGTGTGAGAGTGTGAGAGAGTGAGAGATTGAGAGAGTGGAAGAGTGACAGAGTGAGAGAGTGACAGTGTGAGAGAGAGTGAGAGAGTGAAAGAGTGAGAGTGCGAGAGAGTGAGAGAGTGTGAGAGAGTGAGAGAGTGTGAGAGTGTGAGAGAGTGAGAGTGTAAGAGAGTGAGAGAGTGAGAGAGAGAGTGAGAGAGTGAAAGAGTGAGAGTGTGAGAGAGTGAGAGAGTGTGAGAGTGTGAGAGAGTGAGAGAGTGAAAGTGTGGAAGAGTAAGAGAGTGAGAGAGTGACAGATTGAGAGAGTGTGAGGGTGTGAGAGTGTGATAGAGTGAGAGAGTGAGAGAGTGAGAGAGTGTGAAAGAGTGAGAGAGTGAGAGAGTGAAAGTGTGGAAGAGTGAGAGAGTGAGAGAGTGAGAGATTGAGAGAGTGTGAGGGTGTGAGAGTGTGATAGAGTGAGAGAGTGAGAGAGTGAGAGACAGAGAGTGTGAGAGTGTGAGAGAGTGAGAGAGTGAGAGTGTGAGTGTGAGAGAGTGAGAGAGTGTGAGAGTGAGAGAGAGAGTGAGAGAGTGAAAGAGTGAGAGTGGGAGAGAGTGAGAGAGTGAGAGTGTGAGAGAGTGTGAGAGAGTGAGAGAGTGAAAGTGCGGAAGAGTGAGACAGTGAGAGAGTGACAGATTGAGATAGTGTGAGGGTGTGAGAGTGTGAGACAGAGAGATTGAGAGAGTGAAAGACTTAGTGAGAGAGTGAGAGAGTGAGAGAGTGTGAGAGAGTGAGAGAGAGAGAGTGTGAGAGTGTGAGAGTTTGAGAGTGAGAGAGTGACAGTGTGAGAGAGAGTGAGAGAGTGAAAGTGTGAGAGTGCGAGAGAGTGAGAGAGTGTGAGAGAGTGAGAGAGTGAGAGAGTGAGAGAGTGTGAGAGTGTGAGAGTGAGAGAGAGAGTGAGAGAGTGAAAGAGTGAGAGTGGGAGAGAGTGAGAGAGTGAGAGTGTGAGAGAGTGTGAGGGAGTGAGAGAGTGAAAGTGCGGAAGAGTGAGACAGTGAGAGAGTGACAGATTGAGATAGTGTGAGGGTGTGAGAGTGTGAGACAGAGAGATTGAGAGAGTGAAAGACTTAGTGAGAGAGTGAGAGAGTGAGAGAGTGTGAGAGAGTGAGAGAGAGAGAGGGTGAGAGTGTGAGAGTTTGAGAGTGAGAGAGTGACAGTGTGAGAGAGAGTGAGAGAGTGAAAGTGGGAGAGTGCGAGAGAGTGAGAGAGTGAGAGTGAGAGAGTGAAAGAGTGAGAGTGTGAGAGACTGAGAGAGTGTGAGAGAGTGAGAGAGTGAGAGAGTGAGAGAGTGTGAGAGTGTGAGTTTGAGAGTGAGAGAGTGAGAGAGAGAGAGTGAGAGAGTGAAAGAGTGAGAGTGTGAGAGAGTGAGAGAGTGTGAGAGAGTGAGAGAGTGAGAGAGTGAGAGAGTGTGAGAGTGTGAGAGTGTGAGAGAGTGAGAGAGTGAGAGAGTGAGAGAGAGTGAGAGAGTGAAAGAGTGAGAGTGTGAGAGTGTGAGAGAGTGAGAGAGTGTGAGAGTGTGAGAGAGTGAGAGATTGAGCGAGTGGAAGAGTGACAGAGTGAGAGAGTGACAGTGTGAGAGAGAGTGAGAGAGTGAAAGAGTGAGCGTGCGAGAGAGTGAGAGAGTGTGAGAGAGTGAGAGAGTGTGAGAGTGTGAGAGAGTGAGAGTGTAAGAGAGTGAGAGAGTGAGAGAGAGAGTGAGAGAGTGAAAGAGTGAGAGTGTGAGAGAGTGAGAGAGTGTGAGAGTGTGAGAGATTGAGAGAGTGAAAGTGTGGAAGAGTAAGAGAGTGAGAGAGTGACAGATTGAGAGAGTGTGAGGGTGTGAGAGTGTGATAGAGTGAGAGAGTGAGAGAGTGAGAGAGTGTGAAAGAGTGAGAGAGTGAGAGAGTGAAAGTGTGGAAGAGTGAGAGAGTGAGAGAGTGAGAGATTGAGAGAGTGTGAGGGTGTGAGAGTGTGATAGAGTGAGAGAGTGAGAGAGTGAGAGACAGAGAGTGTGAGAGTGTGAGAGAGTGAGAGAGTGAGAGTGTGAGTGCGAGAGAGTGAGAGAGTGTGAGAGTGAGAGAGAGAGAGAGTGAGAGAGTGAAAGAGTGAGAGTGGGAGAAAGTGAGAGAATGAGAGTGTGAGAGAGTGTGAGAGTGTGAGAGTGTGAGAGAGTGAGAGAGTAAGAGAGTGAGAGAGTGAGAGAGAGAGTGAGAGAGTGAAAGAGTGAGAGTGTGAGAGAGTGAGAGAGTGTGAAAGAGTGAGAGAGTGAGAGATTGAGAGAGTGTGAGGGTGTGAGAGTGTGATAGAGTGAGAGAGTGAGAGAGTGAGAGACAGAGAGTGTGAGAGTGTGAGAGAGTGAGAGAGTGAGAGTGTGAGTGTGAGAGAGTGAGAGAGTGTGAGAGTGAGAGAGAGAGTGAGAGAGTGAAAGAGTGAGAGTGGGAGAGAGTGAGAGAGTGAGAGTGTGAGAGAGTGTGAGAGAGTGAGAGAGTGAAAGTGCGGAAGAGTGAGACAGTGAGAGAGTGACAGATTGAGATAGTGTGAGGGTGTGAGAGTGTGAGACAGAGAGATTGAGAGAGTGAAAGACTTAGTGAGAGAGTGAGAGAGTGAGAGAGTGTGAGAGAGTGAGAGAGAGAGAGTGTGAGAGTGTGAGAGTTTGAGAGTGAGAGAGTGACAGTGTGAGAGAGAGTGAGAGAGTGAAAGTGTGAGAGTGCGAGAGAGTGAGAGAGTGTGAGAGAGTGAGAGAGTGAGAGAGTGAGAGAGTCTGAGAGTGTGAGAGTGAGAGAGAGAGTGAGAGAGTGAAAGAGTGAGAGTGGGAGAGAGTGAGAGAGTGAGAGTGTGAGAGAGTGTGAGGGAGTGAGAGAGTGAAAGTGCGGAAGAGTGAGACAGTAAGAGAGTGACAGATTGAGATAGTGTGAGGGTGTGAGAGTGTGAGACAGAGAGATTGAGAGAGTGAAAGACTTAGTGAGAGAGTGAGAGAGTGAGAGAGTGTGAGAGAGTGAGAGAGAGAGAGGGTGAGAGTGTGAGAGTTTGAGAGTGAGAGAGTGACAGTGTGAGAGAGAGTGAGAGAGTGAAAGTGTGAGAGTGCGAGAGAGTGAGAGAGTGAGAGTGAGAGAGTGAAAGAGTGAGAGTGTGAGAGACTGAGAGAGTGTGAGAGAGTGAGAGAGTGAGAGAGTGAGAGAGTGTGAGAGTGTGAGTTTGAGAGTGAGAGAGTGAGAGAGAGAGAGTGAGAGAGTGAAAGAGTGAGAGTGTGAGAGAGTGAGAGAGTGTGAGAGAGTGAGAGAGTGAGAGAGTGAGAGAGTGTGAGAGTGTGAGAGTGTGAGAGAGTGAGAGAGTGAGAGAGTGAGAGAGAGTGAGAGAGTGAAAGAGTGAGAGTGTGAGAGTGTGAGAGAGTGAGAGAGTGTGAGAGTGTGAGAGAGTGAGAGATTGAGCGAGTGGAAGAGTGACAGAGTGAGAGAGTGACAGTGTGAGAGAGAGTGAGAGAGTGAAAGAGTGAGAGTGCGAGAGAGTGAGAGAGTGTGAGAGAGTGAGAGAGTGTGAGAGTGTGAGAGAGTGAGAGTGTAAGAGAGTGAGAGAGTGAGAGAGAGAGTGAGAGAGTGAAAGAGTGAGAGTGTGAGAGAGTGAGAGAGTGTGAGAGTGTGAGAGATTGAGAGAGTGAAAGTGTGGAAGAGTCAGAGAGTGAGAGAGTGACAGATTGAGAGAGTGTGAGGGTGTGAGAGTGTGATAGAGTGAGAGAGTGAGAGAGTGAGAGAGTGTGAAAGAGTGAGAGAGTGAGAGAGTGAAAGTGTGGAAGAGTGAGAGAGTGAGAGAGTGAGAGATTGAGAGAGTGTGAGGGTGTGAGAGTGTGATAGAGTGAGAGAGTGAGAGAGTGAGAGACAGAGAGTGTGAGAGTGTGAGAGAGTGAGAGAGTGAGAGTGTGAGTGCGAGAGAGTGAGAGAGTGTGAGAGTGAGAGAGAGAGAGTGAGAGAGTGAAAGAGTGAGAGTGGGAGAGAGTGAGAGAATGAGAGTGTGAGATAGTGTGAGAGTGTGAGAGTGTGAGAGAGTGAGAGAGTAAGAGAGTGAGAGAGTGAGAGAGAGAGTGAGAGAGTGAAAGAGTGAGAGTGTGAGAGAGTGAGAGAGTGTGAGAGTGTGAGAGAGTGAGAGAGTGAACGTGTGGAAGAGTAAGAGAGTGAGAGAGTGACAGATTGAGAGAGTGTGAGGGTGTGAGAGTGTGATAGAGTGAGAGAGTGAGAGAGTGTGAAAGAGTGAGAGAGTGAGAGAGTGAAAGTGTGGAAGAGTGAGAGAGTGAGAGAGTGACAGATTGAGAGAGTGTGAGGGTGTGAGAGTGTGATAGAGTGAGAGAGTGAGAGTGAGAGAGTGAGAGAGTGTGAGAGAGTGAGAGAGTGTGAGAGTGAGAGAGAGTGAGAGAGTGAAAGAGTGAGAGTGGGAGAGAGTGAGAGAGTGAGAGTGTGAGAGAGTGTGAGAGAGTGAGAGAGTGAAAGTGCGGAAGAGTGAGAGAGAGAGTGACAGATTGAGATAGTGGGAGGGTGTGAGAGTGTGAGACAGAGAGATTGAGAGAGTGAAAGACTTAGTGAGAGAGAGAGAGAGTGTGAGAGTGTGAGAGTTTGAGAGTGAGAGAGTGACAGTGTGAGAGAGTGTGAGAGTGAAAGAGTGAGAGTGCGAGAGAGTGAGAGAGTGTGAGAGAGTGAGAGAGTGAGAGAGTGAGAGAGTGTGTGAGTGTGAGAGTGTGAGAGAGTGAGAGAGTAAGAGAGTGAGAGAGTGAGAGAGAGAGTGAGAGAGTGAAAGAGTGAGAGTGTGAGAGAGTGTGAGAGTGTGAGAGAGTGAGAGAGTGAGAGAGTGAAAGTGTGGAAGAGTAAGAGAGTGAGAGAGTGACAGATTGAGAGAGTGTGAGGGTGTGAGAGTGTGATAGAGTGAGAGAGTGAGAGAGTGAGAGAGAGAGAGTGTATGAGCGTGAGAGAGTGAGAGAGAGAGTGAGAGAGTGTGAGAGTGTGAGTGTGAGAGAGTGAGAGAGTGAGAGAGTGTGAGAGTGAGAGAGTGAGTGAGAGAGTGAAAGAGTGAGAGTGGGAGAGAGTGAGAGAGTGAGAGTGTGAGAGAGTGTGAGAGAGTGAGAGAGTGAGAGAGTGAAAGTGTGGAAGAGTGAGAGAGTGAGAGAGTGACAGATTGAGAGAGTGTGAGGGTGTGAGAGTGTGAGACAGAGAGAGTGAGCGAGTGAAAGACTGAGTGAGAGAGTGAGAGAGTGAGAGAGTGAGAGTGTATGAGAGTGAGAGAGAGAGAGAGTGAGAGTTTGAGAGTGAGAGAGCGAGAGAGTGAGAGAGTGAGAGAGTGAGAAAGTGAAAGAGTGTGAGTGTGAGCCAGTGAAAGAGGGAAAGACTGAGTGAGAGAGTGAGAGTTTATGAGAGTGACAGATTGAGGGAGTGTGAACGTGAGAGAGTGAAAGACTGAGTGAGAGAGTGTAGGAGAGTGAGAGAGTGAAAGAGTGAAAGACTGAGTGAGAGAGTGAGAGAATGAAGTGTAGGGGAGTGAGAGAGTGAGAGAGTGTGAGAGTGAGAGAGTGAGAGAGTGAAAGAGTGTGAGTGTGAGCCAGTGAAAGTGTGAAAGACTGAGTGAGAGAGTAAGAGCGTGAGAGAGAGTGAGAGAGTGAGAGTGTAAGAGAGTGAGAGAGTGAGAGAGTGTGAGAGAGTGAGAGAGTGAGAGAGTGAAAGTGTGGAAGAGTGAGAGTGTGAGAGAGTGACAGATTGAGAGAGTGTGAGGGTGTGAGAGTGTGATAGAGTGTGAGAGTGAGAGAGTGAGAGAGAGAGAGAGTGTGAGAGTGAGAGAGAGAGTGAGAGAGTGAAAGAGTGAGAGTGGGAGAGAGTGAGAGAATGAGAGAGTGAGAGAGTGAAAGTGTGGAAGAGTGAGAGAGTGAGAGAGTGACAGATTGAGATAGTGTGAGGGTGTAGGTTGTGAGACAGAGAGAGTGAGTGAGTGAAAGACTTAGTGAGAGAGTGAGAGAGTGAGAGTGGGAGAGTGAAAGAGTGTGAGTGTGAGAGTGAAAGAGTGAAAGACGGAGTGAGAGAGTGAGAGTGTATGAGTGAGAGAGTGAGAGCGTATGAGAGTGTGAGAGTGAGAGAGTGAGAGAGTCTGAGAGTGTATGAGTGCGAGAGTGAGAGAGTGTGAGAGTGTGAGAGTTAGAGAGTGAGAGAGTCAGAGAGTGAGAGAGTGAGAGAGTGTGAGAGAGTGAGAGAGTGAGAGAGTGTGAGAGTGTATGAGTGAGAGAGTGAGAGAGTGTGAGAGTGAGAGAGTGAGAGAGTGAGAGAGTGAGAGAGTGTGAGAGTGTGAGAGAGTGAGAGAGTGAGAGAGTGAGAGTGTATGAGTGAGAGAGTGAGAGAGTGAGAGAGTGAGAGAGTGTGAGAGTGTGAGAGAGTGAGAGAGTGAGAGAGTGAGAGTGTGAGTGAGAGAGTGAGAGAGTGAGAGAGTGTGAGAGATTGAGAGAGTGAGAGAGTGAGAGAGTGAGAGAGTGAGAGTGTGTGAGAGTGAGAGAGAGAGTGAGAGAGTGAAAGAGTGAGAGAGTGAAAGAGTTAGAGTGTGAGAGAGTGAGAGAGTGTGAAAGAGTGAGAGAGTGAAAGTGTGGAAGAGTGAGAGAGTGAGAGAGTGACAGATTGAGAGAGTGTGAGGGTGTGAGAGTGTGATAGAGTGAGAGAGTGAGAGAGTGGGAGAGAGAGAGTGTGAGAGTGTGAGAGAGTGAGAGAGTAAGAGTGTGAGTGTGAGAGAGTGAGAGAGTGAGAGAGTGTGAGAGTGTAGGAGAGTGAGAGAGTAAGAGAGTGAGAGAGTGCGAGAGAGTGAGAGAGTGAAAGAGTGAGAGTGTGAGAGAGTGAGAGAGTGTGAGAGTGCGAGAGAGTGAGAGAGTGAAAGTGTGGAAGAGTAAGAGAATGAGAGAGTGACAGACTGAGAGAATGTGAGGGTGTGAGAGTGTGATAGAGTGAGAGAGTAAGAGAGTGGGAGAGAGAGTGTATGAGCGTGAGAGAGTGAGAGAGTGAGAGAGAGAGAGTGAGAGAGAGTGAGAGTGTGAGTGTGAGAGAGTGAGAAAGTGAGAGAGTGTGAGAGTGAGAGAGAGAGTGAGAGAGTGAAAGAGTGAGAGTGGGAGAGAGTGAGAGAGTGAGAGTGTGAGAGAGTGTGAGAGAGTGAGAGAGTGAGAGAGTGAAAGTGTGGAAGAGTGAGAGAGTGAGGGAGTGACAGATTGAGAGAGTGTGAGGGTGTGAGAGTGTGAGACAGAGAGAGTGAGAGAGTGAAAGACTGAGTGAGAGAGTGAGAGAGTGAGAGAGTGAGAGTGTATGTGAGTGAGAGAGAGAGAGAGTGTGAGAGTTTGAGAGTGAGGGAGCGAGAGAGTGAGAGAGTGAGAGAGTGAAAGAGTGTGAGTGTGAGCCAGTGAAAGAGGGAAAGACTGAGTGAGAGAGTGAGAGTGTATGAGAGTGACAGATTGACAGAGTGTGAGCGTGAGAGAGTGAAAGACAGAGTGAGAGAGTGTAGGAGAGTGAGAGAGTGAAAGAGTGAAAGACTGAGTGAGAGAGTGAGAGAGTGAGAGAATGAGAGTGTAGGAGAGTGAGAGAAAGAGAGAGTGTGAGAGTGAGAGAGTGAGAGAGTGAAAGAGTGTGAGTGTGAGCCAATGAAAGAGTGAAATACTGAGTGAGAGAGTGAGAGCGTGAGAGAGAGTGAGAGAGTGAGAGTGTCAGAGAGTGAGAGAGTGAGAGAGTATGAGAGTGTGATTGTGAGAGTGTGAGAGTGAGAGAGTGAGAGAGTGTGAGAGTGTGAGAGTGTGAAAGTGTGAGAGAGTGTGAGAGTGTGGAAGTGTGAGTGAGTGTGAGAGTGTGAGAGAGTGAGAGAGTGAAAGAGTGGAAGAGTGAAAGAGTGATAGAGTGAGAGTGTGATAGTGTGAGAGAGTGAGAGAGAGACTGAGAGAGTGAGAGAGTGAGAGAGTGAAAGAGTGTGAGTGTGAGAGAGTGTAAGAGTGAAAGACTGAGTGATAGAGTGAGAGTGTGAGAGTGTGAAAGTGTGGGAGTGTGAGAGTGTGTGAGTGAGAGAGTGAAAGAGTGAAAGACTGAGAGAGTGAGAGTGTATGAGAGTGAGAGCGTGAGAGAGTGTGAGAGTGTGAGAGTGCGAGAGTGTGAGAGTGAGAGAGTGAAAGAGTGAAAGAGTGAGAGAGTGAGAGAGTGTGAGAGTGTGAGAGTGTGAGAGAGTGAGAGTGTGAGAGTGTGGGAGTGTGAGAGTGTGGGAGTGTGAGAGTGTGTGAGTGAGAGAGTGAAAGGGTGAAAGAGTGAGAGAGTGAGAGTGTATGAGAGTGAGAGCGTGAGAGAGTGTGAGAGTGTGAGAGAGTGAGAGAGTGAGAGTGTATGAGTGAGAGAGTGAGAGAGTGTGAGAGTGTGAGTGAGAGAGTGAGAGAGTGAGAGAGTGAGAGAGTGTGAGAGAGTGAGAGAGTGAGAGAGTGAGAGAGTGAGAGTGTGTGAGAGTGAGAGAGAGAGTGAGAGAGTGAAAGAGTGAGAGATTGAAAGAGTTAGAGTGTGAGAGAGTGAGAGAGTGAGAGAGTGTGAAAGAGTGAGAGAGTGAAAGTGTGGAAGAGTGAGAGAGTGAGAGAGTGACAGAATGAGAGAGTGTGAGGGTGTGAGAGTGTGATAGAGTGAGAGTGTGAGAGAGTGAGAGAGAGAGTGTGAGAGTGTGAGAGAGTGAGAGAGTAAGAGTGTGAGTGTGAGAGAGTGAGAGAGTGAGAGAGTGTGAGAGTGAGAGAGAGAGTGAGAGAGTGAAAGAGTGAGAGTGGGAGAGAGTGAGAGAGTGAGAGTGTGAGAGACTGTGAGAGAGTGAGAGAGTGAGAGAGTGAAAGTGCAGAAGAGTGAGAGATTGAGAGAGTGACAGATTGAGATAGTGTGAGGGTGTGAGAGTGTGAGACAGAGAGATTGAGAGTGTGAAAGACTTAGTGAGAGAGTGAGAGAGTGAGAGATTGTGAGAGAGTGAGAGAGAGAGTGTGAGAGTGTGAAAGTTTGAGAGTGAGAGAGTGACAGTGTGAGAGAGAGTGAGAGAGTGAAAGAGAGAGAGTGCGAGAGAGTGAGAGAGTGTGAGAGAGTGAGAGAGTGAGAGAGTGTGAGAGTGTGAGAGTGTAGGAGAGTGAGAGAGTAAGAGAGTGAGAGATTGAGAGAGAGAGTGAGAGAGTGAAAGAGTGAGAGTGTGAGAGAGTGAGAGAGTGTGAGAGTGCGAGAGAGTGAGAGAGTGAAAGTGTGGAAGAGTAAGAGAGTGAGAGAGTGACAGATTGAGAGAATGTGTGGGTGTGAGAGTGTGATAGAGTGAGAGAGTGAGAGAGTGAGAGAGTGAAAGAGTTAGAGTGTGAGAGAGTGAGAGAGTGAGAGAGTGTGAAAGAGTGAGAGAGTGAAAGTGTGGAAGAGTGAGAGAGTGACAGAGTGAGAGAGTGACAGATTGAGAGAGATTGAGGGTGTGAGAGTGTGATAGAGTGAGAGAGTGAGAGAGTGGGAGAGAGAGAGTGAGAGTGTGAGAGAGTGAGAGAGTAAGAGTGTGAGTGTGAGAGAGTGAGAGAGTGAGAGAGTGTGAGAGTGAGAGAGAGAGTGAGAGAGAGTGAAAGAGTGAGAGTGGGAGAGAGTGAGAGAGTGAGAGTGTGAGAGAGTGAGAGAGTGAGAGAGTGAAAGTGCGGAAGAGTGAGAGAGTGAGAGAGTGACAGATTGAGATAGTGTGAGGGTGTGAGAGTGTGAGACAGAGAGATTGAGAGTGTGAAAGACTTAGTGAGAGAGTGAGAGAGTGAGAGATTGTGAGAGAGTGAGAGAGAGAGAGTGTGAGAGTGTGAGAGTTTGAGAGTGAGAGAGTGACAGTGTGAGAGAGAGTGAGAGAGTGAAAGAGTGAGAGTACGAGAGAGTGAGAGAGTGTGAGAGAGTGAGAGAGTGAGAGAGTGTGAGAGTGTGAGAGTGTAGGAGAGTGAGAGAGTAAGAGAGTGAGAGTGTGAGAGAGAGAGTGAGAGAGTGAAAGAGTGAGAGTGTGAGAGAGTGAGAGAGTGTGAGAGTGCGAGAGAGTGAGAGAGTGAAAGTGTGGAAGAGTAAGAGAGTGAGAGAGTGACAGACTGAGAGAATGTGAGGGTGTGAGAGTGTGATAGAGTGAGAGAGTGAGAGAGTGAGAGAGAGAGTGTATGAGCGTGAGAGAGTGAGAGAGTGAGAGAGAGAGAGTGAGAGAGTGTGAGAGTGTGAGTGTGAGAGAGTGAGAGAGTGAGAGAGTGTGAGAGTGAGAGAGAGAGTGAGAGAGTGAAAGAGTGAGAGTGGGAGAGAGTGAGAGAGTGAGAGTGTGAGAGAGTGTGAGAGAGTGAGAGAGTGAGAGAGTGAAAGTGTGGAAGAGTGAGAGAGTGAGAGAGTGACAGATTGAGAGAGTGTGAGGATGTGAGAATGTGAGACAGAGAGAGTGAGAGAGTGAAAGACTGAGTGAGAGAGTGAGAGAGTGAGAGAGTGAGAGTGTATGTGAGTGTGAGAGAGAGAGAGTGAGAGTTTAAGAGTGAGAGAGCGAGAGAGTGAGAGAGTGAGAGAGTGAAAGAGTGTGAGTGTGAGCCAGTGAATGAGGGAAAGACTGAGTGAGAGAGTGAGAGTGTATGAGAGTGACAGATTGACAGAGTGTGAGCGTGAGAGAGTGAAAGACCGAGTGAGAGAGTGTAGGAGAGTGAGAGAGTGAAAGAGTGAAAGACTGAGTGAGAGAGTGAGAGAGTGAGAGAATGAGAGTGTAGGAGAGTGAGAGAGTGAGAGAGTGTGAGAGTGAGAGAGTGAGAGAGTGAAAGAGTGTGAGTGTGAGCCAATGAAAGAGTGAAATACTGAGTGAGAGAGTGAGAGCGTGAGAGAGAGTGAGAGAGTGAGAGTGTAAGAGAGTGAGAGAGTGTGAGAGTGTGAGATCGTGAGAGTGTGAGAGTGAGAGAGTGAGAGAGTGAGAGAGTGTGAGAGTGTGAAAGTGTGAGAGAGTGTGAGAGTGTGGAAGTGTGAGTGAGTGTGAGAGAGTGAGAGAGTGAAAGAGTGGAAGAGTGAAAGAGTGATAGAGTGAGAGTGTGATCGTGTGAGAGAGTGAGAGAGAGAGACTGAGAGAGTGAGAGAGTGAGAGAGTGAAAGAGTGTGAGTGTGAGAGAGTGTAAGAGTGAAAGACTGAGTGATAGAATGAGAGTGTGAGAGTGTGAGAGTGTGAGAGTGTGAGAGTGTGGGAGTGTGAGAGTGTGTGAGTGAGAGAGTGAAAGAGTGAAAGAGTGAGAGAGTGAGAGTGTATGAGAGTGAGAGCGTGAGAGAGTGTGAGAGTGTGAGAGTGCGAGAGTGTGAGAGTGAGAGAGTGAAAGAGTGAAAGAGTGAGAGAGTGAGACAGTGTGAGAGTGTGAGAGTGTGAGAGAGTGAGAGAGTGACAGAGTGTGAGAGTGTGAGAGAGTGAGAGAGTGAGAGAGTGAAAGCGAGGAAGAGTGAAAGAGTGAGAGAGTGAGCGTGTGATAGTTTGAGAGTGAGAGAGTGAAAGTGTGTGAGTGTGAGAGAGTGAAAGAGTGAAAGACGGAGTGAGAGAGTGAGAGAGTGAGAGAGTGAGAGAGAGTGAGAGAGTATGAGAGTGAAAGAGTGAAAGAGTGAGAGAGTGTGAGAGAGAGTAAGAGAGTATGAGAGTCAAAGAGTGAGAGTGTGAGAGTGTGAGAGAGTGAGAGTGAGAGAGTGAAAGTGTGAGAGTGTGAGAGACTGAGAGAGTGTGAGAGAGTGAGAGAGTGAGAGAGTGAGAGAGTGTGAGAGTGTGAGAGTGTGAGTTTGAGAGTGAGAGAGTGAGAGAGAGAGTGAGAGAGTGAAAGAGTGAGAGTGTGAGAGAGTGAGAGAGTGTGAGAGAGTGAGAGAGTGAGAGAGTGAGAGAGTGGGGGAGTGTGAGAGTGTGAGAGAGTAAGAGAGTGAGAGAGTGAGAGAGAGAGTGAGAGAGTGAAAGAGTGAGAGTGTGAGAGAGTGAGAGAGTGTGAGAGTGTGAGAGAGTGAGAGAGTGAGAGAGTGGAAGAGTGACAGAGTGAGAGAGTGACAGAGTGGAAGAGTGAGAGAGTGGGAGAGTATGAGAGTGGGAGAGTGAAAGAGTGAGAGTGTGAGAGAGTGTGAGAGTGTGAGAGTGAGATAGTGTGAGAGTGTCAGATTGTGAGATTGTGTGAAAATGAAAGAGTGAGAGATTGAGAGAGTGAAAGAATGAAAGAGTGAGAGAGTGTGAGAGTGAGAGTGTGAGAGAGTGAGAGTGTGAGAGACTGAAAGAGTGTGAGAGAGTGAGAGAGTGAGAGAGTGAGAGAGTGTGAGAGTGTGAGAGTGTGAGAGAGTGAGAGAGAGTGAGAGAGTGAAAGAGAGTAAGAGTGAGAGTGGAAGAGTGAGAGAGTGACAGAATAAGAGAGTGTGAGAGCATGGGAGTCAAAGATTGAGAGAGTGAGAGTGCGTGGGAGTGAGAGTGTGAGAGAGTGAGAGAGTGATTGAGAGAGTGAGAGAGTGAGAAAGTATGAGTCAAAGAGTGAGAGAGTGAAAGCGTGAGAGAGTGAGAGAGTGAGAGAGTGAGAGAGAGTGAGAGAGTATGAGAGTCAAAGATTGAGAGAGTGAGAGAGTGTGAGAGAGTGAGAGAGAGTGAGAGAGAGAGTTTGAGAGTGTGAGAGAGTGAGTGAGAGAGTGAAAGAGTGAGAGAGTGAGAGTGTGTGAGAGTGTGAGAGTGTGAGAGTGTGAGAGTGAGAGTGAGAGAATGAAAGAGTGAAAGAGTGAGAGAGTGAGAGAGAGTGAGTGAAAGAGTGAGAGAGTGAGAGAGTGAGAGAGAGAGTGAGAGAGTGAGAGAGAGTGAGAGAGTGAGAGTGTATGAGAGTCAAAGAGTGGGAGAGTGAAAGAGTGAGAGAGTCAGAGAGAGTGAGAGAGTGAGAGAGTATGAGAGTCAAAGAGTGAAAGAGTGAAAGAGTGAGAGAGTGAGAGAGTGAGAGAGTGTGAGAGAGAGTGAGAGAGTATGAGAGTCAAAGAGTGAGAGAGTGTGAGAGTATGAGAGAGTGAGAGAGAGAGAGTGTGAGAGTGTGAGACAGTGAGAGTGAGAGAATGAGAGAGTGAAAGGGTGAAAGAGTGAGAGAGTGAGAGAGTGAGAGTGTGAGAGACTGTGAGAGAGTGTGAGAGAGTGAAAGAGTGAAAGACTGAATGAGAGAGTGAGAGAGTGAGAGTGTATGAGAGTGAGAGAGTGAGAGAGTGTGAGTGTGTGAGAGTGTGAGAGAGTGAGAGAGTGAGAGAGTGAAAGAGTGAGAGAGTGAGAGAGTGAGAGTGTGAGAGACCGTGAGAGAGAGTGAGAGAGTGAGAGAGTATGAGATTCAAAGATTGGAAGAGTGAGAGAGTGAGAGGTGAGAGAGTGTGAGAGAGAGTGAGAAAGTATGAGGGTCAAAGAGTGAGAGAGTGTGAGAGTGTGAGAGAGTGAGAGAGAGAATGTCACAGTGTGAGAGTGTGAGAGTGTGAGAGAGTGAGAGAGTGAGAGAGTGAGAGAGTGAGAGAGTGAAAGAGTGTGAGTGTGAGAGAGTGTGAGTGAGTGATAGAGTGAAAGACTGAGTGAGAGAGTTAGAGTGTATGAGAGTGAGGGAGTGAGAGAGTGTGAGAGTGTGAGCGAGTGAGAGAGTGTGAGAGTGAGAGAATGAAAGAGTGGAAGTGTGAAAGAGTGAAAGAGTGAGAGTGTGAGAGAGTGAGAGAGTGAGAGAGTGGAAGAGTGAGAGAGTGAGAGAGTGAGAGAGTGTGAGAGTGTGAGAGAGCGAGAGAGTGAGAGAGTGAGTGAGAGAGTGGGAGAGTGAGAGTGTGTGAGAGAGTGAGAGAGAGAGTGTAAGAGTGTGAGAGTGTGAGAGAGTGAGAGAGTGAGAGAGTGGAAGAGTGACAGAGTGAGAGAGTGACAGAGTGGAAGAGTGAGAGAGTGGGAGAGTATGAGAGTGGGAGAGTGAAAGAGTGAGAGAGTGAGAGAGTGAGAGAGTGTGAGAGTGTGAAAGTGAGATAGTGTGAGAGTGTCAGATTGTGAGATTGTGAGAGAATGAAAGAGTGAGAGATTGAGAGAGTGAAAGAATGAAACAGTGAGAGAGTGAGAGAGTGAGAGTGTGAGAGAGTGAAAGAGTGTGAGAGAGTGAGAGAGTGAGAGAGTGAGAGAGTGAGAGAGTGTGAGAGTGTGAGAGAGTGAGAGAGAGTATGAGAGTCAAAGATTGAGAGAGTGAGAGAGTGTGAGAGAGTGAGAGAGAGTGAGAGAGAGAGTTGAGAGTGTGAGAGAGTGAGAGAATGAGTGAGAGAGTGAGAGAGTGAGAGTGTGTGAGAGTGAGAGAGAGTGAGAGTGTGAGAGTGAGAGTGAGAGAATGAAAGAGTGAAAGAGTGAGAGAGTGAGAGAGAGTGAGTGAAAGAGTGAGAGAGTGAGAGAGTGAGAGAGAGAGTGAGAGAGTGAGAGAGAGATTGCGAGAGTATGAGAGTCAAAGAGTAGAAGAGTGATAGAGTGAGAGGTTGAGAGTGTGAGAGAGTGTGAGTGAGAGTGAGAGAGTGAGAGAATATGAGAGTCAAAGAGCGAAAGAGTGAAAGAGTGAGAGAGTGAGAGAGAGTGAGAGAGTGAGAGAGTATGAGAGTCAAAGAGTGAAAGAGTGAAAGAGTGAGAGAGTGAGAGAGTGAGAGAGTGTGAGAGAGAGTGAGAGAGTATGAGAGTCAAAGAGTGAGAGAGTGTGAGAGTATGAGAGAGTGAGAGAGAGAGAGAGTGTGAGAGTGTGAGAGTGTGAGAGAGTGAGAGAGTGAGAGAGTGAAAGAGAGAAAGAGTGAGAGAGTGAGAGTGTGAGAGACTGTGAGAGAGTGTGAGAGAGTGAAAGAGTGAAAGACTGAATGAGAGAGTGAGAGAGTGAGAGTGTATGAGAGTGAGGGAGTGAGAGTGTGAGCGATGGAGAGAGTGAGAGAGTGGAAGAGTGAGAGAGTGAGAGAGTGTGAGAGTGTGAGAGAGTGAGAGAGTGAGAGAGTGAGTGAGAGAGTGAGAGAGTGAGAAAGTATGAGAGTCAAAGAGTGAGAGAGTGAAAGCGTGAGAGAGTGAGAGAGTGAGAGTGTGTGAGAGAGTGAGAGAGAGAGTGTGAGAGTGTGAGAGTGTGAGAGAGTGAGAGAGTGAGAGAGTGAGAGAGTGGAAGCGTGACAGAGTGAGAGAGTGACAGAGTGGAAGAGTGAGAGAGTGGGAGAGTATGAGAGTGGGAGAGTGAAAGAGTGAGAGAGTGAGAGAGTGAGAGAGTGTGAGAGTGTGAAAGTGAGATAGTGTGAGAGTGTCAGATTGTGAGATTGTGAGAGAATGAAAGAGTGAGAGATTGAGAGAGTGAAAGAATGAAAGAATGAGAGAGTGTGAGAGTGAGAGAGTGAGAGAGTGAGAGTGTGAGAGAGTGAAAGAGTGTGAGAGAGTGAGAGAGTGAGAGAGTGAGAGAGTGAGAGAGTGAGAGAGTGTGAGAGTGTGAGAGAGTGAGAGAGTGTGTGAGTGTGAGAGAGTGAGAGAGAGAGAGTGAGAGAGTGTGAGAGTTTGAGAGTGAGAGCGTGAGAGAGTGAGAGAGAGTGAGAGAGAGAAAGAGTGAGAGTGTGAGAGAGTGAGAGAGTGTGAGAGAGTGTGAGAGTGAGAGAGTGAGAGAGTGTGAGAGTGTGAGAGTGTGAGAGAGTGAGAGAGTGAGAGAGTGAGAGAGAGAGTGAGAGAGTGAGAGAGTGTGAGAGTGTGAGAGAGTGAGAGAGTGTGAGAGTGTGAGAGAGTGAGAAAGTGAGAGAGTGGAAGAGTGACAGAGTGAGAGAATGACAGAGTGGAAGAGTGAGAGAGTGGGAGAGTATGAGAGTGGTAGAGTGAAAGAGTGAGAGAGTGTGAGAGTGTCAGATTGTGAGATTGTGAGAGAATGAAAGAGTGAGAGATTGAGAGAGTGGAAGTATGAAAGAGTGAGAGAGTGTGAGAGTGAGAGTGTGAGAGAGTGAGAGTGTGAGAGAGTGAAAGAGTGTGAGAGAGTGAGAGAGTGAGAAAGTGAGAGAGTGAGAGAGTGAGAGAGTGTGAGAGTGTGAGAGTGAGAGAGAGAGTGAGAGAGTGAAAGAGAGTAAGAGTGAGAGTGGAAGAGTGAGAGAGTGAGAGAGTGACAGAGTAAGAGAGTGTGAGAGTGTGAGAGAGTGAGAGAGCATGGGAGTCAAAGATTGAGAGAGTGAGAGTGTGTGGGAGTGAGAGTGTGAGAGAGTGAGAGAGTGATTGAGAGAGTGAGAGAGTGAGAAAGTATGAGAGTCAAAGAGTGAGAGAGTGAAAGCGTGAGAGAGTGAGAGAGTGAGACAGTGAAAGAGTGAAAGAGTGAGACAGTGAGAGAGTGAGAGAGAGTGAGAGAGTATGAGAGTCAAAGATTGAGAGAGTGAGAGAGTGTGAGAGAGTGAGAGAGAGTGAGAGAGAGGGTTTGAGAGTGTGAGAGTGTGAGAGTGAGAGTGAGAGAATGCAAGAGTGAAAGAGTGAGAGAGTGAGAGAGAGAGTGAAAGAGTGAGAGAGTGAGAGCGTGAGAGAGAGAGATTGAGAGAGTATGAGAGTCAAAGAGTGGGAGAGTGAAAGAGTGAGAGGTTGAGAGTGTGAGAGAGTGTGAGTGAGAGTGAGAGAGTGAGAGAATATGAGAGTCAAAGAGCGAAAGAGTGAAAGAGTGAGAGATTGAGAGAGAGTGAGAGAGTGAGAGAGTACGAGAGTCAAAGAGTGAAAGAGTGAAAGAGTGAGAGAGTGAGAGAGTGAGAGAGTGTGAGAGAGAGTGAGAGAGTATGAGAGTCAAAGAGTGAGAGAGTGTGAGAGTATGAGAGAGTGAGAGAGAGAGAGAGAGAGAGAGTGTGGGAGTGTGAGAGTGTGAGAAAGTGAGAGAGTGAAAGAGTGAAAGTGCGAGAGAGTGAGAGAGTGAGAGCGTGAGAGACTGTGAGAGAGTGAAAGAGTGAAAGACTGAATGAGAGAGTGAGAGAGTGAGAGTGTATGAGAGTGAGAGAGTGAGAGAGTGTGAGAGTGTGAGAGTGTGAGAGAGTGAGAGAGTGAGAGAGTGAAAGAGTGAGAGAGTGAGAGAGTGAGAGTGTGAGAGACCGTGAGAGAGAGTGAGAGAGTATGAGAGTCAAAGAGTGGAAGAGTGAGAGAGTGAGAGGTGAGAGAGTGTGAGAGAGAGTGAGATAGTATGAGAGTCAAAGATTGAGAGAGTGTGAGAGAGTGAGAGAGTGAGAGAGAGAATGTGAGAGTGTGAGAGTGTGAGAGAGTGAGAGAGTGAGAGAGTGAGAGAGTGAAAGAGTGTGAGTGTGAGAGAGTGTGAGTGAGTGATAGAGTGAAAGACTGAGTGAGAGAGTTAGAGTGTATGAGAGTGAGGGAGTGAGAGAGTGTGAGAGTGTGAGAGAGTGAAAGAGTGAGAGAGTGTGAGAGTGTGAGCGAGTGAGAGAGTGGAAGAGTGAGAGAGTGAGAGAGTGAGAGTGTGAGAGTGTGAGAGAGTGAGAGAGTGAGAGAGTGAGTGAGAGAGTGAGAGAGTGAGAAAGTATGAGAGTCAAAGAGTGAGAGAGTGAATGCGTGAGAGAGTGAGAGTGAGAGTGTGTGAGAGAGTGAGAGAGAGAGTGTGAGAGTGTGAGAGAGTGAGAGAGTGAGAGAGTGAGTGAGAGAGTGAGAGAGTGAGAAAGTATGAGAGTCAAAGAGTGAGAGAGTGAAAGCGTGAGAGAGTGAGAGAGTGAGAGAGAGTGAGAGAGTATGAGAGTCAAAGATTGAGAGAGTGTGAGAGAGTGAGAGAGAGAGAGTTTGAGAGTGTGAGAGAGTGAGAGAGTGAGAGAGTGAGTGAGAGAAAAAAGTGAGTGAGAGTGTGTGAGAGTGTGAAGTGTGAGAGTGTGAGAGTGAGAGTGAGAGAATGAAAGAGTGAAAGAGTGAGAGAGTGAGAGAGTGAGAGAGAGAGAGTGAGAGAGTATGAGAGTCAAAGAGTGAGAGAGTGAAAGAGTGAGAGAGTGAGAGTGTGAGAGAGTGTGAGAGAGAGTGAGAGAGTGAGAGAATATGAGAGTCAAAGAGCGAAAGAGTGAAAGAGTGAGAGAGTGAGAGAAAGTAGAGAGTGAGAGAGTATGAGAGTCAAAGAGTGAAAGAGTGAAAGAGTGAGAGAGTGTGAGAGAGAGTGAGAGAGTATGAGAGTCAAAGAGTGAGAGAGTGTGAGAGTATGAGAGATTGAGATAGAGAGAGTGTGAGAGTGTGAGAGAGTGAGAGACTGTGAAAGAGTAAAAGAGTGAGAGAGTGAGAGAGTGAGAGTGTGAGAGACTGTGAGAGAGTGTGAGAGAGTGAAAGAGTGAAAGACTGTGTGAGAGAGTGAGTGTAAGAGAGTGAGAGAGTGAGAGAGTGTGAGAGTGTGAGAGTGTGAGAGAGTGAGAGAGAGAGAGTGAAAGAGTGAGAGAGTGAGAGAGTGAGAGTGTGTGAGACTGTGAGAGAGAGTGAGAGAGTGAGAGAATATGAGAGTCAAAGAGTGAAAGAGTGAGAGGTGAGAGCGTGTGAGAGAGAGTGAGAGAGTATGAGAGTCAAAGAGTGAAAGAGTGAAAGAGTGAGAGGTGTGTGAGTGTGAGAGTGTGAGAGAGAGTGTGAGAGTGTGAGAGAGTGAAAGTGAGAGAGTGAAAGAGCGTGAGTGTGAGAGAGTGTGAGTGAGTGAAAGAGTGAAAGCCTGAGTGAGAGAGTGAGAGTGTATGAGAGTGAGGGAGTGAGAGAGTGTGAGAGTGTGAGAGAGTGAGAGAGTGAGAGAGTGAAAGAGTGTGAGTGTGAGAGAGTGTGAGAGAGTGAAAGAGTGATAGACTGAGTGAGAGAGTGAGAGTGTATGAGTGTGTGACAGTGAGAGAGTGGAAGAGTGTGAGAGTGTGAGAGTGTGAGAGTTTGAGAGTGAGAGAGTGAGAGAGTGAGAGAGAGAGTGAGAGAGTATGAGATTCAAAGAGTGAGAGAGTGAGAGAGTGTGAGAGAGTGAGAGAGAGTGAGAGTGTGAGAGAGTGAGAGAGTGAGACTGTGAGTGAGAGTGTGAGAGAGTGAGAGATTGTGAGAGTGTGAGAGTGACAGAGTGAGAGAGTGGAAGAGTGAGAGAGTGGGAGAGTGAGAGAGTGGGAGAGTGAGAGGGTGTGAGAGTGTGAGAGAGTGAGAGAGTGAGATAGAGAGAGTGAGAGAGTGAGAGAGTGTGAGAGTGTGAGAGTGTGATAGAGTGAGAGAGTGAAAGAGTAGAAGAGTGAGAGAGTGACAGAGTGAGAGAGTGAGAGAGAGTGAGAGAGTGAATGAGTGAGAGGGTGAGAGAGTGAGAGAGTGAGAGAGTGTGAGAGTGTGGGAGAGTGAGAGAGTGAGACAGTGAAAGAGTGGAGGAGTGAGAGAGTGAGAGAGTGTGAGAGTCAGAGAGTGAGAGAGTGAGAGAGAGAGAGTGAGAGAGTGAGAGATTGTGAGAGCGTGATAGAGTGAGAGAGTGAAAGAGTGGAAGAGTGAGAGTGAGAAAGTGAGAGAGTGTGAGAGTGTGATAGAATGTGAGTGTGTGAGAGTAAGAGAGCAAGAGAGTGAGAGAGTGAGAGTGTGAGAGAGTGAGAGAGTGAAAGAGTGGAAGAGTGGAAGAGTGAAAGAGTGCGAGTGTGTGAGAGAGAGAGTGAGAGAGTGAGAAAGTATGACAGTCAAAGAGTGAAAGAGTGAAAGA
The DNA here is from genome assembly GCF_037043375.1 of Chiloscyllium plagiosum. Lineage (NCBI taxonomy): Eukaryota > Metazoa > Chordata > Chondrichthyes > Orectolobiformes > Hemiscylliidae > Chiloscyllium > Chiloscyllium plagiosum. The sequence continues at coordinate 72,129,942 of NW_028270175.1, read as the reverse complement.
GTGAAAGAGTGAGAGTGAGAGAGAGAGAGTGAGAGAGTATGAGAGTCAAAGAGTGAGAGAGTGAGAGAGTGTGAGAGAGTGTGAGAGTGTGTGAGTGTGAGAGAGTGAGAGAGTGAGAGAGTGTGAGAGTGAGGGAGTGAGAGAGTGAAAGAGTGAATGAGTGAGAGAGTGAGAGAGAGAGTGAGTGAAAGAGTGAAAGAGTGAGAGAGTGAGAGAGAGTGAGTGAGAGAGTGAAAGTGAGTGAGTGAGTGAGAGAGAGAGTGAGAGAGTGAGAGAGACAGTGAGAGAGTATGAGAGTCAAAGAGTGAGAGGGTGGAAGAGTGAGAGAGTGAGAGAGTGTGTGAGAGAGTGAGAGAGTATGAGAGTCAACGAGTGAGAGAGTGTGAGAGGGTGAGTGAGAGAGTGTGAGAGTGTGTGATTGTGTGAGTGTGAGAATGTGAGTGAGAGAGTGAGAGAGTGAGAGTGAAAGAGTGAAAGAGTGAGAGTGAGAGTGAGAGAGTGAGAGAGTGAGAGAGAGAGTGAGAGAGTATGAGAGTCAAAGAGTGAGAGAGTGAAAGAGTGAGAGGTTGAGAGTGTGAGAGAGTGTGTGAGAGAGTGAGAGAGTGAGAGAATATGAGAGTCAAAGAGCGAAAGAGTGAGAGAGTGAGAGAGAGTGAGAGAGTGAGAGAGCATGAGAGTCAAAGAGTGAAAGAGTGAGAGAGTGAGAGAGTGAGAGAGTGTGAGAAAGAGTGAGAGAGTATGAGAGTCAAAGAGAGAGAGTGTGAGACTATGAGAGAGTGAGAGAGAGACTGTGAGAGTGTGAGAGTGTGAGAGAGTGAGGGAGTGAGAGAGTGAAAGAGTGAAAGAGTGTGAGAGTGAAAGAGTGTGAGTGTGAGAGAGTGTGAGTGAGTGAAAGAGTGAAAGACTGAGTGAGAGAGTGAGAGTGTATGAGAGTGAGGGAGTGAGAGAGTGTGAGAGTGAGAGTGTGAGAGAGTGAAAGATTGAGAGAGTGCGTGAGAGAGAGTGAGAGAGTGTGAGAGATGAAAGATAGAGGGCTGAAGTTTAAATCTTTGCCCATCAAACTACTTCACCACTCAATTAATTTAGAACTGATTCCTCTCCAAGTCATGCTGATATGTGCCTCAGAGGGTAATTTGCAAATGGTGAAGGTTCAGTGCATCTTCAAACTTGTCTTATCGTCAGTTCAATTGTTGAGCTTTGAAGGTTCTGTCAACAAAGCCTGGATGACTTACTTCAGTGAATCTTCTATGTGGTGCACTCTGCTGCAATTGTGCCTTAGCAGTTAAGGGAATAAATATTCAGGTGTTGAACAATATACAGTTAAGTGACTGCATTGTCGTGGAGGGTGCCCAGTTCCTTCAGTGGCATTGAAGCTGCACGCACCTCGACAAATGGAGAGAGTTCTGTTAAACATCTAATTTGTGCGTTGCGGACGATGTAGGCTTCACGGAGACAAGAGTTGAGTTCATAATCAAACAAAGTCGACCCACGGACAGGTTTTTGTCGTCAACTTCTTTATAAGGGCGGTCAGGTTCCATTGCTCCTAAATACGAGCTCCCAGGACGATTACACGGAGTAATTCAGTTACATTGAAGCCATTGAATGTCAATCGAATGTGACTATATTCTCATTTGTCAGAGTTATCTTCGCTGTATTTGGTCCTTCAGTGGGTCAATCCGATTCTAATCGCTTTCTGATTTCAAGTTCCATATCCCGTATGCGACTCAAATTTCAACCCGTTTCCTCGCCGAAATTTCTCCACCTGTCTTAATAATATGTAAGGACGCTGTAAGGGATAGCGCAGACTTACTAAAACATTGCTAACTCTGTATACAGTAGAACTTCGTGGAATGATTCGTTAGGCTGAGATTATTCTCCTTGAAACAAAGGAGGAGTAGGGGAACTTTATAATCACATAATAACAATTATAAATGTTCAATATTCATGGGATCTTGACAGGGTAGTTACGGGCAGGTGGCTTGCCCTATGCTCTGAGGAGAGCACCAGAGGACATAAACTCAGAAGTAGATATTGCCCATTTAATTCAGAAATGAGGAGTAATTTCTTTGCTCAGGGGTCAAAGAATCTGTGGCATTTTCCAGTAACCGCAGTTGAAACTGTGTGGTTGGGTTTTTTTGCAAACTGTGCCAGATAGTTAATCAGAAAGATGATGAAACTTTGTCGAGCTAAGTGAGCAGAAAGGAATTCAAGATTATCAGATCAACTATGTTAAAAATCACACAACACCAGATTATAGTCCAACAGGTTTAATTGGAAGCACACGAGCTTTCGGACTGACGCTCCTTCATCAGGTGCCAGTCAGGTGACAGATAGGAGGACAGAGAGAGGGCGACAGAGAGAGGGGGCCAGAGAGAGAGGGGGCCAGAGAGAGAGGAGGCCAGAGACAGGGAACAGAGAGAGGGGGGGAACAGAGAATGGAGGAGATAGAGAGAGAGGGGGCAGAGAGAGATAGGGCTGACAGAGGGGGAAAGAGTGAGGGGACAGAGAGAGAGGGACAGAGAAAGGGGGACAGAGAGAAGGGGGCAGAGACTGAGGGGAAAGAGAGAGGGGGCAAAGAGAGGGTATTAGAGAGTTGGGGAGATAGAGGGGGTCAGAGAGTGGGAACAGAGAGAGGGGTACAGAGTGGGGGAGACAGGGGATCAGAGAGAAGGGGCAGAGAGTGGGGGAATGGAGAGAATGGGGGACAGAGAGAGGGGGGGACAGAGAGGGGGCAGAGAGAGAGGGAGAGATAGAGGGGACAGAGAGAGGGGGACAGAGAGAGGGAGGAACAGAGAGAGAGGGGAACAGAGAGAGAGGGGGCAGAGGGGGGACAGAGAGGGGGGTACAGAGAGAGGGGGGACAGAGAGGCGGGTGGGAGAGAGAGGGGGACAAAGATGGGGGAACAGAGAGAGCGAGACTGAGAAAGAGGGGGACAAAGAGGAGGGATAGAGAGATGCGGGTGGGAGAGAGAGGGGGACAGAGGGGGACAGAGAGTGGGGAGATGGAGAGAGTGGGGGTCAGAGAGAGAGGGGGACAGAGAGCACGGGCGACAGAGAGGGGCTCAGAGAGCGGGGGAGAGAGAGGACACAGAGAGAGGGGGACATAGAGAGGGGCACAGAGAGAGGGGGCCGAGAGAGAGGGGGCAGAGAGAGACGGTGACAGAGAGAGGGGGCAGAGAGAGATGGGGCAGAGAGAGAGGGGGACAGAGAGAGAGGGGGACAGAGAGAGGGCGACAGAGAGAGAGGGGAACAGTGAGGGGGTACAGAGAGAGAGGGACAGAGAGAGAGGGGCAGAGAGAGAGGGGGTCAGAGAGAGGGGACAGAGAGAGAGGGGACAGAGAGAGAGGGGGACAGAGAATGGGGGAGATAGAGGGGGTCAGCGACAGGGGAACAGAAAGAGAGGGGGACAGAGAGAGGGGGACAGAGAGCGGGGGACAGAGAGAGGGGACAGAGAGGGGGGAACAGATGGGGCGGAATGAGAGAGAGGGGATAGAGAGACGGTGACAGAGATGGGGCAGAGAGAGAGGGCGACAGAGAGATGGGGGCAGAGAGAGAAGGGACAGAGAGAGGCGGGATAGAGAGAGAGAGGGGGACACAGAGATAGAGGGGACAGAGAGGGGAACAGAGAGAGGGGGATATAGAGGGGGACAGAGAGAGGGGAACAGAGAGTGGGGGACAGAGAGAGCGGTACAGAGTGGGGGAGAGAGGGGGGGTCAGAGAGAGGAGGACACAGAGTGGGGGATGGAGAGAGTGGGGAACAGAGAGAGAGAGAGGGGGACAGAGATGGGGGAATAGAGAGAGTGGGACAGAGAGAGAGGGGGACAAAGAGGAAGGATAGAGAGAGGCGGGTGGGAGAGAGAGGGGGACAGATGGGGGACATAGAGTGGGGAGATGGAGAGAGTGGGGGACAGAGAGAGAGAGGGGGACAGAGAGAGAGGGTGACAGAGAGGGGGTCAGAGAGCGGGGGACAGAGAGAGGACACAGAGAGAGGGGGACAGAGGCGGGGACAGAGAAGGGGGACAGAGAGAGAGGGGTCAGAGAGAGAGGGTGACAGAGAGGGGGTCAGAGAGTGGGGAGAGAGAGAGGACACAGAGAGAGGGGGACAGAGAGGGTGGACAGAGAGGGAGGACAGAGAGAGAGGGCAGAGAGGGGGCAGAGAGTGAGGGAGGCAGAGAGAGGGTGGACAGAGAGAGGGGGACAGAGAGAGGGGGACACAGAGAGAGGGGGCAGAGAGAGAGGGGGACAGAGAGAGAGGGGGCAGAGAGAGAGAGAGCGGGACAGAGAGAGTGGGACAGAGAGAGGAGGGCAGAGAGAGAGGAGAACAGAGAGAGAGGGAACATAGAGAGAGGGGGACAGAGAGAGGGTGACAGAGAGAGGGCGACAGAGAGAGGGGAATAGTGAGGGGGTACAGAGAGAGAGGGGACAGAGAGAGAGGGGTACAGAGAGAGGGTGGACAGAGAGAGGGCGACAGAGAGAGGGCGACAGAGAGAGGGGGACCGAGAGAGTGGGGGACAGAGAGAGGGCGACAGAGAGAGGGCGACAGAGAGAGGGGAACAGTGAGGGGGTACAGAGAGAGAGAAGGGACAGAGAGAGAGGGGGACAGAGAGAGGGGGACAGAGAGAGAGTGGGACAGAGAGTGGTGGAGATAGAGGGTGTCAGAGAGAGCGGAACAGAAAGAGAGGAGGACAGAGAGAGGGGACATAGAGAGGGGGACAGAGAGAGAGGGGGACAGAGAGAGGGGGACAGAGAGAGAGGGGATAGATAGTCGGTGACAGAGACGGGGCAGAGAGAGGGCGACAGGGGGGGGGGCAGAGAGAGAAGGGACAGAGAGAGGGGGTCAGAGAGAGAGGGGGATAGAGAGGGGGCAGAGAGAGGGCGATAGAGAGGACAGAGAGTTGGGGAGATAGAGGGGGTCAGAGAGAGGGGAACAGAGAGAGAGGGACAGAGAGAGAGGCCGTCAGAGAGAGGGGGACAGAGAGAGAGTGGGACAGAGAGTGGGGAAGATAGAGGGGGTCAGAGAGAGGGGAACAGAAAGAGAGGGGGACAGAGAGAGGGGACAGAGAGAGGGGGACAGAGAGAGGGGGACAGAGAGAGAGGCAGACAGAAAGAGGCGGGACACAGAGGGAGGACTGAGAGAGGGGACAGAGAGAGGGGGAACAGAGAGGGGGGGACAGAGAGAGACGGTGACGGAGACGGGGCAGAGAGAGTGCGACGGGGGGGGGCAGAGAGAGAAGGGACAGAGAGAGGGAGTCAGACAGAGAGGGGGACAGAGAGGGGGCAGAGAGAGGGCGATAGAGGGGACAGAGAGTTGGGGAGATAGAGGGGTCAGAGAGAGGGGGACAGAGAGAGAGGGACAGAGAGAGAGGGGGACAGAGAGAGAGTGCAGAGAGTGGGGCAGATAGTGGGGGTCAGAGAGAGGGGGGACAGAGAGGAGGGGGACAGAGAGAGGGGGGACAGAGAGAGGGGGACAGAGAGATGGTGACAGAGATGTGGGAGAGAGAGGGCGACAGAGAAGGGGGAACGGAGAGAGGGGGGCAGAGAGAGGGGGGACAGAGAGAGGGTGACAGAGAGAGGGGACAGAGACATGGGGAGATACAGGGGTCAGAGAGAGGGAGACAGAGAGAGCGGGACAGTGAAAGAGGGGACAGAGAGGGGGGGCAGAGAGAGAGAGGGGCAGAGAGTGGGGCAGATAGAGGGGGGCAGAGAGAGGGGGGACAGAGAGAGAGGGGACAGAGAGATGGTGACAGAGAGGGGGAGAGAGAGGGCAACAGAGAGAGGGGAACAGAGAAAGGGGGACAGAGAGAGGAGGGCAGAGCGAGGGGGTGTGAGAGAGAGGGCGACAGAGAGAGAGGGGGACAGAGAGAGGGGACAGCGAGTGGGGGAGATAGAGGGGGTCGGAGAGAGGGGAACTGAGAGAGGGGGACAGAGGGAGGGGGAAGAGAGAGGGCGACAGAGAGAGGGCAGAGAGAGGGAGGCGGGAGGGGGAACAGAGAGAGGGGACAGAGAGAGGGGGGACAGAGAGGGGGGACAGAGATGGGGGGCAAAGAGAGAGGGGCAGAGAGAGGGGGCAGAGAGACGGTAACAGAGAGGGTGGAGAGAGAGGGCGACAGAGAGGGAAGGACAGAGAAAGGAGGGACAGAGAGAGGGGGGACAGAGATGGGGGGGCAGAGAGGGGGTACAGAGAGAGGGGGGACAGAGAGAGGGGGACAGAGAGATGGTAACAGAGAGGGGGAGAGAGAGGCAAACAGAGAGGGGGGACAGAGGGAGGAGGGACAGAGAGATGATGACAGACAGAGGGCAGAGAGAGGGCGACAGAGAGGGAGGGATAGAGAAAGGGGGGGGCAGAGAGAGGGGGGACAGAGAGTGGGGGAGAGAGAGAGGGGACAGAGAGAGGGGCAGAGAGAGGGGGACGGGGGGGACAGAGAAGCGGTAACAGAGAGGGGGAGAGAGAGGCAAACAGAGAGAGGGGGACAGAGAGAGGGGGACAGAGGGAGGGGGCAGAGAGACGGTGACAGAGGGGGGCAGAGAGAGGGCGACAGAGAGAGGAGGACAGAGAAAGGGGTGTCAGAGAAAAGCAGGGACAGAGAAAGGGGGTCAGAGAAAAGGGGAGACAGAGAGAGGGGGTCAGAGAGAGGGGACAGAGAGTCGGGCAGATAGAGGGGGTCAGAGAGAGGTGTGACAGAAAGAGGGGAACAGCGAGAGGGGGACAGAGAGAGGGGACAGAGAGTGGGGCAGATAGAGGGGGTCAGAGAGAGGGGTGACAGAGAGAGGGGGCAGAGAGAGGGCGACAGAGTGAGGGGGCAGAGTGAGGGGGGACAGAGTGAGGGGGACAGAGAGAGGGGTCAGAGAGAGGGGGGACAGAGAGCGGGGAACAGAGAGATGTGGACAGAGAGAGGGCGACAGAGAGAGGGGGACAGAGAGAGGGCGACAGAGTGAGGGGGACAGAGTGAGGGGGGACGGGGTGAGGGGGGACAGAGTGAGGGGGACAGAGAGGGGGACAGAGAGACGGTGACAGAGATGGGGCAGAGAGAGGGCGACAGAGAGAAGGGGACAGAGAAAGGGGGACAGAGAACGGGGGTCAGAGAAAAGGGGGCACAGAGAGAGGGGGACAGAGAGAGGGGATAGAGAGGGGGGACATAGAGAGAGGGGGACAGAGAGTGGGGTAGATAGAGGGGGCAAAGAGAGGGGTGACAGAGAGAGGGAGGAGAGAGTTAGGGGGACAGAGAGAGGGGAACAGAGAGAGGGGGGACAGAGAGAGGGCGACAGAAGAAAGGGGACAGAGAGAGGGCGACAGAGTGACCGGGGACAGAGTGAGGGTGGACAGAGTGAGGGGGGACAGAGTGAGAGGGACAGAGAGAGGGGGGAAGAGAGAGGGGGGACAGAGAGAAGGTGGACAGAGAGAGGGGGGACAGAGAGACGGTGACAGAGAGGGGACAGAGAGAGGGGGGACAGAGAGAGGGGGACAGAGACGTCGACAGAGAAGGGGGAGAGAGAGACCGCGACAGAGAGTGGGCGGGGGCGGAGAGAGGCGGGCAGAGAGAGGGGGTACAGAGACAGGGGGACAGAGAGAGTGCACAGAGAGTTGAGGAGATAGAGGGGGTCAGAGTGAGGGGGACAGAGAGAGAGGGGGACAGAGAGTGGGGCAGATAGAGGGGGCAGAGAGAGGGGTGACAGAGAGAGGGGGGACAGAGAGGGGGGGACAGAGGGAGGGGGACAGAGAGACGGTGACAGAGACGGGGGAGAGAGAGAGGGCGACAGAGAGGGGGGCAGAGAGAGGGGGTACAGAGAGAAGGTGGACAGAGAGAGGGGGGACAGAGAGACGGTGACAGAGAGAGGACAGATAGAGGGCGACAGAGAGAGGAGAGACAGAGAGGAGGGACAGAGAGAGGGGGACAGAGAGAGAGGGGGACAGAGAGAGAGAGGGGGGAAGAGAGAGTGGGCAGAGAGAGAGGGGGACAGAGAGCGGGTCAGAGAGAGGGAGTCAGAGAGATAGGGAGAGAGAGAGGGGAACAGAGAGCGGGGAAGATACAGGGGGTCAGAGAAACGGGGTCAGAGTGAGGGGGACAGAGAGAGGGAGACAGAGAGCGGGAGTCAGAGTGAGGAGGAGATGGGGGTACAGAGAGTGGGGGACAGAGAGAGGGCTACAGAGAGAGGGCATCAGTGTGGGAGTGCAGGGGGGGGCAGAGAGAGAGAGGACAGAGAGTAGGGGGCAGAGAGGGCGGGACAGAGAGGAGGGGACAGAGGGAGGGGGACAGAGAGGGGGCAGAGAGAGGGTGAAAGAGAGAGTGGGACAGAGGGAGAGGGGGCAGATAGAGGGGGACAGAGAGACGGGGACAGAGAGTGGGGGACAGAGAGAGGGGTACAGAGTGGGGGAGAGAGAGGGGGCAGAGATTGGGGGGACTGAGGGCGGAGCAGAGAGACGGTGACAGAGAGGGATCAGAGAGAGGGCACAGAGAGAGGTGGGACAGAGAAAGGTGGGATAGAGAGGGGAATAGAGAGAGGGGGAGAGGGAAGGAGGGGGACAGAGAGAGGGGGCAGAGAGAGGGGCAGAGAGAGGGGGCAGAGAGAGGGGTACAGAGTGAGGGGGACAGAGAGACGGTGACAGAGAGGGATCAGAGAGAGGGCACAGAGAGAGGTGGGACAGAGAAAGGTGGGATAGAGAGAGGGGAATAGAGAGAGGGGGAGAGGGAAGGAGGGGGACAGAGAGAGGGGGCAGAGAGAGGGGGCAGAGAGAGGGGCAGAGAGAGGGGGCAGAGAGAGGGGTACAGAGTGAGGGGGACAGAGAGACGGTGACAGAGAGGCGGCAGAGAGAGGGTGACAAAGAGAGGGGACTGTGAGGGGGACAGAGAGAGGGGGACAGAGAGAGGGGGACAGAGAGAGTGTGGGACAGAGAGATGGGGACAGAGATAGGATGACAGAGAGGGGGGTACAGAGCGAGGGGGGACAGAGAAAGGGGACAGAGAAAGGGGACAGAGGGAGGGGGACAGAGAGACGGTGACAAAGAGGGGGCAGACAGACAGAGGGGACAGTGAGGGGGGACAGAGAGAGGGGGACAGAGAGAGGGGGGACAGAGGGAGATGGGGACAGAGAGAGGGGACAGAGAGAGGGGACAGAGAGAGGGTGACTGAGAGAGGGGGGACAGAGGGAGAGGGGACAGAGAGAGGGGGACAGAGAGAGGGGGCAGAGGGAGGGGGACAGAAAGAGGGGGACAGAGAGAGAGGGGGACAGAGAGAGGAGGAGCAGAGAGAGGGGACAGGGGGAGGGGGGACAGAGAGACGGTGACAGAGAGCGGGCAGAGAGAGGGTGACAGAGAGAGGTGGGACAAAGAGCGGGGGAGAGAGAGAGAGGGTACAGAGAGACGGGTACAGAGAGACGGGGACAGAGGGGGCGACGGGGGAACAGAGAGAGGGGTGGACAGAGAGAGGGGGACAGAGAGACGGGGACAGAAAGACGGGGACAAAGAGGAGGGACAGAGAGGGGGGAGGACAGAGCGAGGGGGGACAGAGAGAGGGGGACAAAGAGGGGGGAACAGAGAGAGGGGGGACAGAGAGACGGGGACAAAGAGGGGGACAGAGAGGGGGGAGGACAGAGAGAGGGGGGTACAGAGAGAGGGGGGACAGAGAGAGGGGGACAGAGAGATGGTGGGACAGAGAGAGAGGGGACTACAGAGAGGGGGCAGAGAGAGAGTGGGACAGAGATAGAGCGGGACAGAGAGAGGGGGCCAGATAGAGGGGGACAGAGAGAGAGGGGAACAGAGACAGGGGGCAGAGAGAGAGGGGGACAGGAAGAGAGGGGACGGAGAGAGTGGGGTACAGAGAGGGGGGGACAGAGAGAGAGGGACAGAGAGTGAGGGACAGAGAGAGGGGGACAGAGAGTGGGGGAGATAGAGGGCATCAGTGAGAGATGACAGAGAGAGAGGGGGACAGAGAGAGGGGGACAGAGAGTGGGGGACAGAGTGGGGGATAGAGATTGGGGGACAGAGAGAGGGCGACAAGGAGAGGGTCAGAGAGAGATGCGGAAAGAGAGAGGGGGTCAGAGACCGGGGGAGATAGAGGGGTGAGAGTGAGAGGGTCAGAGAGAGGAAGAGATAGATGAGGCCAGAGGGAGGGGGACAGAGAGAGGGAGACAGAGCGAGAGGGAGACAGAGAGGGGGGGGGGTCAGAGAGAGAGGGGGACAGAGAGGGTGGGACAGAGAGAGAGAGGACAGACAGTGGGGGACAGAGAGAGAGAGGACAGACAGTGGGGGCAGAAAGAGATCGACAGAGAGAGGGGACAGAGAGAGGGGGTGACGGGGTGCAGAGAGAGGGTGAAAGAGAGAGCGGGACAGAGGGAGAGGAGGCAGATAGAAGGTGACAGAGCGAGGGCGGACAGAGTGACGGTGACAGTGAGGGGGCAGAGAGAGGGAGGGACAGAGGGCAGTGGGGACAGAAAGTGGGGGACAGAGAGAGGGGCACAGAGTGGGGGAGAGAGAGGGGGCAGAGAGAGGGGGACTGAGGGGGGAGAGAGACAGTGACAGAGAGGGATCAGAGAGAGGGCACAGGGAGAGGGGGGACAGAGAGAGGGGGACAAGGAGGGGGGCAGATAGAGGGGGCGGAGAGAGGGGTGACAGAGAGAGGGGGGACAGAGGGGGGGGACAGAGGGAGGGGGACAGAGAGACGGTGACAGAGACGGGGGAGAGAGAGGGCGACAGAGAGGGGGGCAGAGAGAGGGGGTACAGAGAGAAGGTGGACAGAGAGAGGGGGGACAGGGAGACGGTGACAGAGAGGGGACAGAGAGAGGGCGACAGAGAGAGGAGAGACAGAGAAGAGGGACAGAGAGAGGGGGACAGAGAGAGAGGGGGACAGAGAGGGGGGGACAGAGAGAGAGAGGACAGACAGTGGGGGCAGACGGGGGGACAGAGAGGAGCGGATAGAGTGGGCGGACAGAGGGAGGGGGACAGAGAGGGGGCAGAAAGAGATCGACAGAGAGAGGGGACAGAGAGAGGGGGTGACGGGGTGCAGAGAGAGGGTGAAAGAGAGAGCGGGACAGAGGGAGAGGGGGCAGATAGAGGGTGACAGAGCGAGGGCGGACAGAGTGACGGTGACAGTGAGGGGGCAGAGAGAGGGAGGGACAGAGGGCAGTGGGGACAGAGAGTGGGGGACAGAGAGAGGGGCACAGAGTGGGGGAGAGCGAGGGGGCAGAGAGAGGGGGACTGAGGGGGGAGAGAGACAGTGACAGAGAGGGATCAGAGAGAGGGCACAGGGAGAGGGGCGACAGAGAGAGGGGGATAGAGAGGGGGGATAGAGAGAGGGGGAGAGAGAAGGAGGGGGACAGAGAGGGGGGGACAGAGAGTGGGGCGACAGAGAGGGGGGGAGAGAGTTAGGGGGGACAGAGAGAGGGGCAGAGAAATGGGGGGTACAGAGAGAGGGGAACAGAGAGAGGGGGGACAGAGAGAGGGCGACAGAAGGAGGGGGACAGAGAGAGGGCGACAGAGTGACCGGGGCAGATGAGGGTGGACAGAGTGAGGGGGGACAGAGTGAGGGGGGACAGCGTGAGGGGGACAGAGAGAGTGGGGACAGAGAGAGGGGGGACAGAAAGAGGGGGGACAGAGACGTTGACAGAGAAGGGGGAGAAAGAAACCGCGACAGAGAGGGGGGACGGAGAGAGGAGGGCAGAGAGAGGGGGGGCAGAGAGAGGGGGGATCAGAGAGAGGGGACAGAGAGTTGGGGAGATAGAGGGGTTCAGAGAGAGGGGGACAGAGAGAGGGGGATAGAGAGTGAGGCAGATAGAGGGGGGGCAAAGAGAGGGGTGACAGAGAGAGCGGGGACAGAGAGAGGGGGACAGAGGGCGGGGGGACAGAGAGATGGTGACGGGGGGAGAGAGAGGGCGACAGAGAGGGGGGCAGAGAGAGGGGATACAGAGAGAGGGTGGACAGAGGGGGGGGGGAAGAGACGGTGACAGAGAAGGGAGAGAGAGAGGGCGACAGAGAGAGGAGGGCCAGAGAGGAGGGACAGAGAAGGGGGGGGACAGAGAGAGAGAGGACAGAGAGTAGGGGGCAGAGAGGGCGGGACAGAGAGGAGGGGACAGAGGGAGGGGGACAGAGAGGGGGCAGAGAGAGGGTGAAAGAGAGAGTGGGACAGAGGGAGAGGGGGCAGATAGAGGGGGACAGAGAGACGGGGACAGAGAGTGGGGGACAGAGAGAGGGGTACAGAGTGGGGGAGAGAGAGGGGGCAGAGATTGGGGGGACTGAGGGCGGAGCAGAGAGACGGTGACAGAGAGGGATCAGAGAGAGGGCACAGAGAGAGGTGGGACAGAGAAAGGTGGGATAGAGAGGGGAATAGAGAGAGGGGGAGAGGGAAGGAGGGGGACAGAGAGAGGGGGCAGAGAGAGGGGCAGAGAGAGGGGGCAGAGAGAGGGGTACAAAGTGAGGGGGACAGAGAGACGGTGACAGAGAGGGATCAGAGGGAGGGCACAGAGAGAGGTGGGACAGAGAAAGGTGGGATAGAGAGAGGGGAATAGAGAGAGGGGGAGAGGGAAGGAGGGGGACAGAGAGAGGGGGCAGAGAGAGGGGGCAGAGAGAGGGGCAGAGAGAGGGGGCAGAGAGAGGGGTACAGAGTGAGGGGGACAGAGAGACGGTGACAGAGAGGCGGCAGAGAGAGGGTGACAAAGAGAGGGGACTGTGAGGGGGGACAGAGAGAGGGGGACAGAGAGAGGGGGACAGAGAGAGTGTGGGACAGAGAGATGGGGACAGAGATAGGATGACAGAGAGGGGGGTATAGAGCGAGGGGGGACAGAGAAAGGGGACAGAGAAAGGGGACAGAGGGAGGGGGACAGAGAGACGGTGACAAAGAGGGGGCAGACAGACAGAGGGGACAGTGAGGGGGGACAGAGAGAGGGGGACAGAGAGAGGGGGGACAGAGGGAGATGGGGACAGAGAGAGGGGACAGAGAGAGGGGACAGAGAGAGGGTGACTGAGAGAGGGGGGACAGAGGGAGAGGGGACAGAGAGAGGGGGACAGAGAGAGTGGGCAGAGGGAGGGGGACAGAAAGAGGGGGACAGAGAGAGAGGGGGACAGAGAGAGGAGGAGCAGAGAGAGGGGACAGGGGGAGGGGGGACAGAGAGACGGTGACAGAGAGCGGGCAGAGAGAGGGTGACAGAGAGAGGTGGGACAAAGAGCGGGGGAGAGAGAGAGAGGGTACAGAGAGACGGGTACAGAGAGACGGGGACAGAGGGGGCGACGGGGGAACAGAGAGAGGGGTGGACAGAGAGAGGGGGACAGAGAGACGGGGACAGAAAGACGGGGACAAAGAGGAGGGACAGAGAGGGGGGAGGACAGAGCGAGGGGGGACAGAGAGAGGGGGACAAAGAGGGGGGAACAGAGAGAGGGGGGACAGAGAGACGGGGACAAAGAGGGGGACAGAGAGGGGGGAGGACAGAGAGACGGGGGTACAGAGAGAGGGGGACAGAGAGAGGGGGGACAGAGAGATGGTGGGACAGAGAGAGAGGGGACTACAGAGAGGGGGCAGAGAGAGAGTGGGACAGAGATAGAGCGGGACAGAGAGAGGGGGCCAGATAGAGGGGGACAGAGAGAGAGGGGAACAGAGACAGGGGGCAGAGAGAGAGGGGGACAGGAAGAGAGGGGACGGAGAGAGTGGGGTACAGAGAGGGGGGGACAGAGAGAGAGGGACAGAGAGTGAGGGACAGAGAGAGGGGGACAGAGAGTGGGGGAGATAGAGGGCATCAGTGAGAGATGACAGAGAGAGAGGGGGACAGAGAGAGGGGGACAGAGAGTGGGGGACAGAGTGGGGGATAGAGATTGGGGGACAGAGAGAGGGCGACAAGGAGAGGGTCAGAGAGAGATGCGGAAAGAGAGAGGGGGTCAGAGACCGGGGGAGATAGAGGGGTGAGAGTGAGAGGGTCAGAGAGAGGAAGAGATAGATGAGGCCAGAGGGAGGGGGACAGAGAGAGGGAGACAGAGCGAGAGGGAGACAGAGAGGGGGGGGTCAGAGAGAGAGGGGGACAGAGAGAGAGAGGGGGGAAGAGAGAGTGGGCAGAGAGAGAGGGGGACAGAGAGCGGGTCAGAGAGAGGGAGTCAGAGAGATAGGGAGAGAGAGAGGGGAACAGAGAGCGGGGAAGATACAGGGGGTCAGAGAAACGGGGTCAGAGTGAGGGGGACAGAGAGAGGGAGACAGAGAGCGGGAGTCAGAGTGAGGAGGAGATGGGGGTACAGAGAGTGGGGGACAGAGAGAGGGCTACAGAGAGAGGGCATCAGTGTGGGAGTGCAGAGAAAGGGCAACAGAGAGAGAGATGGGGACAGAGAGAGATTGGGACAGAGCGCGGGGGAGATAGAGAGCGGGGTCAGAGAGAGTGAGTCAGAGAGAGATGGGGACAGAGAGAGAGGGGGTCAGAGAGAGAGGGCGACCGAGAGAGATGGGGACAGAGAATGGGGGTGTCAGAGAGAGGAGGGACAGAGTGTGGGGAAGACAGAGGGGGACAGAGAGAGGGTGTCAGAGGGGACAGGACAGAGAGTGGAGGGACAGAGAGAGGGGGGACAGAGTGGGCTACAGAGAGAGGGAGGGTCAGAGAGCGAGATTAGATTAGATTACATTACAGTGTGGAAACAGGCCCGTCGGCCCAACAAGTCCACACTGACCCGCCGAAGCGCAACCGACCCATACCTTTACATTTACCCCTTACCTAACACTACAGGCAATTTAGCATGGTCAATTCACCTGACCTGCACATCTTTGGGCTGTGGGAGTAAACCGGAGAACCTGGAGGAAACCCACGCAGAAAGGGGGAGAATGTACAAACTCCACACAGTCAGTCGCCTGAGGCAGGAATTGACCCCAGGTCTCTGGCGCTGTGAGGCAGCAGTGCTAACCACTGTGCCACCGTGCCGCCCACGGGAACAGAGAGAGAGTGAGACAAGAGAGAGGGACACAGAGAGTGAGGGAGATGGAGGGGGTCAGAGAGAGGGGGACGAAAAGAGGTGGAGGTAGACGGGGTCAGAGTGAGCGAAACAGAGAGGGGGGAGGGAGTCAGAGGGAGGGGGTGACAGAGAGAAGGTGGCAGAGAGAGGGGGACAGAGAGAGGGCAACAGAGAGAGGGGGACAGAGACCGGGAGAGAGAGAGGGGGCAGACAGAGGGCGACAAAGAGAGAGAGGGGGACAGAGAGAGGGGGGGACAGAGAGAGGAGGGGACAGAGAGAGGGGGGAAAGAGAGAGAGGGGGGCAGAGAGAGAGGGGGACAGAGAGAGGGGGACAGAGAGAGAGGGGGACAGAGAGAGAGGGGGACAGAGAGAGAGGGGGAAAGAGAGGGGGGACAGAGAGAGGGGGGCAGAGAGAGAGGGGGGTACAGAGAGAGAGGGGGACAGAGAGAGGAGGCATAGAGCGAGGGGGACAGAGAGGGGGAGAGAGAGGGTGTCAGAGAGAGGGGGACAGAGAGAGAGGGGGACAGAGAGTGGGGGGATGGAGAGAGTGGGGGACAGACGGGGTTGGGGGGGACAGACAGGGAGAGGACAGAGAGTGGAGGGTCAGAGGGGGGGACAGTATGGGGACAGAGAGAGCACGGGGACAGAGAGATGGCAGGAAGAGGGGGCAGAGGGAGGGGGGGGCCGAGAGAGGGGGACAGAGAGAGGGGGAGATAGAGAGGGAGACAGAGAGAGGGGGACATAGGGAGGGGGGACAGAGAGTGGGGGACAGAGTGGGGGAGAGGGAGGAAGAGAGAGAGGGCGACAGAGAGTGGGACAGAGAGAGGGGGCAGAGAGAGGCGGACAGAGAGAGGGGGACAGAGAGAGAGGGGGCAGAAAGAGGGAGACAGAGGGAGGGTGACAGAGGGAGCGGGACAGAGGGAGGGGGACAGAGAGACGGGGTCAGAGAGAGGGGGACAGAGAGAGTGTGAGATAGATGGGACAGAGAGTGGGGGAAAGAGAGAGGGGTACATAGTGGGGGAGAGAGAGTGCGTCAGAGAGAGGGGGACAGAGAGAGGGGGACAGAGAGAGGGAGGACAGAGGGAGAGGGACAGAGAGACGGTGACAGAGTGGGTGACAGAGAGGGCGACAGAGAGAGGGGGACAGAGAGAGGGGGGACAGAGAGAGGGGATCAGAGGGATGGACACAGAGGGGGGACAGAGTGGGGCACAGAGAGAGGGGAACAGAGAGAGGGGGGACAGAGAGAGAGGGTGTCAGAGGGGGGACAGGGGGGGACAGATGGGGGAACAGAGAGAGGGGGACAGAGAAGGGGGGGGACAGAGAGAGAGGGGGACAGAGGGGGGACAGGGGGGGACTGAGGGTGGGAACAGTGAGAGGGGGCCAGAGAAAGGAGGGACAGAAAGAGGGGCGACAGAGAGAGGGGGCAGAAAGAGGGGGGACAGAGAGAGAGTGGACAGAGAGGGGGCAGAGAGAGAGAGGGGGCAGAGAGATGGTGACAGAGAGGGGGCAGAGAGAGGGCTACAAAGAGAGGGGACAGTGAGGGCGGGACAGAGAGAGAGGGGGACAGAGGGAGGGGGACAGTTGGAGGGGGACAGAGCGAGGGGGCAGAGGGAGAGGGGACAGAGAGGGGGTACAGAGAAGGGGTTACAGAGGGAGGTGGGGACAGAGGGAGGGGGGACAGAGGGAGGGGAGCAGAGAGACGGTGACAGAGTGGGGCAGAAAGAGGGTGACAGAGAGGGGGGGCAGACGGGGGCAGAGAGAGGGTGAAAGAGAGAGGCGACAGGGAGAGGGGGACAGATGGAGGGGGGCAGAGAGAGGGGGACAGAGAGAGGGGATGTGGAGAGGGGGATAGAGGGAGGGGGGACAGAGGGAGGGGGACAGAGGGAGGTGGGACAGAGAGCAGGGGACAGAGAAAAGGGGACAGAGAGAGGGGGGAGGGAGAACGGGGGAGAGAGAAGGAGAGGGGCATAGAGAGGGCGACAAAGAGAGGGGACAATGGGGGGGACAGAGAGAGGGGGACAGAGGGAGGGGGACAGAGAGACGGTGACAGAGAGGGGGCAGAGAGAGGGCGACAGAGAGAGGGGTTCAGAGAGCGGGGGAGGGAGAGGGGGCAGAGAGAGGGAGAAAGAGAGAGGGGGGCAGAGAGACGTGGACAGTGGGGGGGACCGAGAGACGGGGACAGAGAGAGGAGGACAGAGGGAGGGGGGGCAGAGAGAGGGGTGCAGAGAAAGGGTGTCAGAGAGAGGGGCGACAGAGAGAGGGGGGACAGAGAGAGGGGGGACAGAGAGAGGGGGCGCAGAGAGAGGGGGGCAGAGAGAGGGGACAGAGGAAGGGGAGACAGAGGGATGGTGACAGAGAGGGGGCAGACAGATGGCGACAGAGAGAGGGGGGACAGAGAGCGGGGGAGAGAGAGAGGGGGAGAGAGGGGGATGAGAGAGAGAGGGGCGTGAGAGATGGGGTGGTGAGAGAGGGTGTGAGAGTGGGGGAGAGATAGGTGGAGAAAGAGGGGGAGAGAGAGGGGAGAGAGAGAGTGGGGGAGAGGGGCTGTAGAGAAAGCGTGTAGAGGGGGGAGAGAGGGAGAGAGTGGGGAGAGACAGGGGAGAGAGAGGGGTGGGGGGAAGAGGTGAGAGAGAGGGCAGGAGAGAGAGAGGGGAGTGAGAGAGGGGTGAGAAAGAGGGGGTGATGGAGTGGGGAGTGAGAGAGAGGGTGCGATTGAGAGAGAGTCGGTGTGAGAGAGAGAGGGCTGAGAGAGAGAGGGCTGAGAGCGAGAAGGGTTGTGAGAGAGAGGGGGTGTGAGATCGAGAAGAGGTGAGAGAGAGAGAAGGGCTGTGAGAGAGAAGGGGTGTGAGAAATAGGGGTGGAGAGGGAGAGAGAGACGTGGGGTGAGAGCAAGAGAGTGGGGTGAGAGAGTGAGATGGGATGGAGAGAGTGGGGGTGAGAGAGACAGGCGGAGATGGAGGGGGAGCTCGAAGTGGGCCGAGAGAGGTAGAGAGAGAGGGGGATGGGGTGAGAAGGGGTTTAGAGAGAAGGGTTGATTGAGAGAGAAAAAGTGGGGGTTAAGAGAGAGAGAGTGGAGTGAGAAGGAGAGGGTGTGAGAGAGAGAGTGGGTGAGAGAGAAGGTGTGAGCGAGAGGGGTGAGGGGAGGGGTTAGAGAGAGAGCGTGGGGTAAGAGAGAAAGGGTGTGAGAGAGGGAGGGGGTGAGGGGGTGAGAGGGAGGAGGTGTGAGAGGGGTGACAGAGAGAGGGATAAGTGAGAGGGGATGCGAGAGTAAGGGGGGTTGAGAGAGGGGTT
Organism: Chiloscyllium plagiosum; assembly: GCF_037043375.1. Taxonomy (NCBI): domain Eukaryota; kingdom Metazoa; phylum Chordata; class Chondrichthyes; order Orectolobiformes; family Hemiscylliidae; genus Chiloscyllium; species Chiloscyllium plagiosum. The sequence continues at coordinate 72,111,741 of NW_028270175.1, read as the reverse complement.
GGTGAGAGGGGGGCGGTGACAGACAGAGGGAGTGAGAGAGGTATGAGAGAGAGGGTGTGAGAGACAAAGGGTGATTGAGATGTGTGAGAGACAAAGGGTGATTGAGAGAGAAAGTGGGGAGGGGGTAAGAGAGAGAGTGGAGTGAGAAGGAGAGGGTGTGAGAGAGAGAGTGGGTGAGAGAGAGGGGTGAGAGAGAGGAGGAGAGAGAGAGGAGGAGAGAGAGAGGGGGAGGGGGGAGAGAGGGAGAGAGAGAGGGGGGAGAGAGAGGGGGAGAGAGGGGAGAGAGAGGGGGAGAGAGGGGGCTGAGAGAGAGGTGTTGAGAGAGAGGGGGTGAGAGAGAGGAAGTGAGAGAGAGGTGTGAGAAACAGGGGTGTGAGAGAGAAGGTGTGTGAGAGAGAAGGGGTGTGAGAGAGAAGGGATGTGAGAGAGAATGTGTGTGAGGCAGAGGGGGTGGGAAAGAGAGAGCGACGTGGGCTAAGAGAGAGAGTGGGGTGAGAGAGTGAGATGGGAGTGAGAGAAAGGGTGTGTGAGAGACAGGCGAGAGAAAGGGTAGAGAGTGGGAGGGAAGAGAGGGGGTAGAGAGAAGGGGAGAGAGAGGGGAGAGAGAGGGAAGAGAGAGGGGAGAGAGGGGGAGAGAGAGGGGGAGAGAGAGGGGGAGAGAGACAGAGGGTGAGAGAGAGGGGGTGAGAAAGAAAGAGAGAGTGAGTGAAAAAGAGAGTGTGTAAGTGAGAAAAGAGAGAGCTTGAGTGAGAAAGAGAGTGGGTGAAAGAGAGGGTGCGAGAGAGAGGGGTTGAGAGACAAGGGGTGATTGAGAGAGAGAAAGTGGGGAGGGGGTAAGAGAGAGAGTGGAGTGAGAAGGAGAGGGTGTGAGAGAGAGAGTGGGTGAGAGAGAGGGGTGAGAGAGAGGAGGAGAGAGAGAGAGGAGAGAGGGAGAGGGGTTAGAGAGAGCGCGCGGGGTAAGAGAGAAAGGGTGTGAGAGGGAGTAAGAGAGAGGGGTGAGAGAGGGGATGAGAGAGAGAGGGGGTGAGAAAGAGAGGGTTTAAGAAAGAGAGAGGGCGTGAGAGATTGGGGGTGTGAGAGAGTGAGGGGATGAGAGAGTGAGGGGGGTTGAGAAAGGGGTGGTGAGAGAGAGGGTGAGAGAGAGATGGAGTGAGAGAGAAGGGGTGTGAGAGCGAGAAGAGGTGTGAGAGAGAAGGGGTGTGAGAGAGAGAAGGGGTGTGAGAGAGAAGGGGTGTGAGAAATAGGAGGAGGAGAGAGAGAGACGTGGGGTGTGAGCGAGAAAGTGGGGTGAGAGAGTGAGATGGGATGGAGAGAGGGGGTGTGAGAGAGAGGTGGATGTAAGAGAGAGAGGGGTTGAGGGGGTGAGAGACTGAGGGGGTTAGCGAGTGAGGGGATGAGAGATTGAGGGGTGTTGAGAGGGGGGTGGTGAGAGGGGGGCGTTTAGAGAGAGAGGGAGTGAGAGAGAGAGGGGTGAGAAAGAGAGGTTGACAGAGAAAGAGAGAGTGTGTGAGAGAGAGTGGTGAGACAGAGAGAGGTTGAGAGAGAAAGAGAGGGGTTCGAGAGAGAGAGGAAGAGAGAGAGGGGGTGAGCGAGAGGGGTGAGAGGGAGAGGGGTTCGAGAGAGAGTGCGGGGTAAGAGGGAAAGGGAAAGGGGTGAGGGGGTGAGAGAGTGAGGAGGGTGAGAGGGGGTGACAGAGAGAGGGGTGAAAGAGAGAGGATGAGAGAGTGAGGGGGGTTGAGAGAGGGGGTGGTGAGAGACGCAGGGAGTGAGAGAGAGGTGTGAGAGAGAGGGGTGAGACGCAGGGGGTGTTTGAGAGAGAAAGTGGGGAGTGGGTAAGAGAGAGAATGGCGTGAGAAGGAGAGGGCGTGTGAGAGAGAGTGGGTGAGAGAGAGGGGTGAGAGAGCTAGTGGTGAGAAAGAGTGAGATGTGAGTAGCGAGAGGGGATGTGAGAGACAGGGGAGAGGGGCTAGAGAGTGGGGAGCAAGAGTGGGGGTAGAGAGAGGGGGAGAGAGAGGAGAGAGAAAGGGGGAGAGAGAGGAGTTGAAAGAGAGAGGGGTGAGAGAGAGAGGGGTGAGAAAGAGAGAGTGAGTGAAAAAGAGAGAGTGTAAGTGAGAAAGAGAGCGTGAGTGAGAAAGAGAGAGCGGGTGAGAGAGAGGGGGTGAGAGAGAGGGGTTGAGAGAGAGGGGGTGATTGAGAGAGAGAAAGTGTGGGGGGTAAGAGAGAGTGTGGAGTGAGAAGGGGAGGGTGTGATTGAGAGAGTGGGTGAGAGAGATGGGTGAGCGATAGGGGTGAGAAGGTGAGGTGTTAGAGAGAGAGCGCGTGGTAAGAGAGAAAGTGTGTGAGAGGGAGTGAAAGAGAGGGGTGAGAGAGAGGGGATGAGAGAGAGAGTGGGGTGAGAGAGAGAAGGGTTTGAGAAAGAGAGAGGGCGTGAGAGATTGAGGGTGTGAGAGAGTGAGGGGATGAGAGAGTGAGATGGGAGTGAGGGGGTTGGAGAGAGTGCTGAGAGAGAGGGTGTGAGAGAGAGGGAGGTGGGAGAGAGAGGGGGTGAGAGACAAGGGGTGATTGAGAGAGAAAGTGGGGAGGAGGTAAGAGAGAGTGGAGTTAAAAGGAGAGGGTGTGAGAAAGAGAGGTGGTGAGAGGGGTGAGAGAGCGAGGGGTGAGAGAGAGGGGATGGGAGAGAGAGGGGGTGAGAGAGAGAGAGCTGGGTGAGAGGGAGAGGTGGGAGTGAGTGACAGAGGGGGTGGGAGAGAGCGGCATTAAGAGAGAGAGGGGTGACAGAGAGGGAGTGAGAAGGAGAGAGAGGGGATGAGAAAAAGGCAGAGAGATGGTGGGAGAGAGGGCAGGGAGTGAGAGCGAGAGTGTGTGAGAGTGTGTGAGAGAGAGGGGAATGTGAAAGAGATTGGGGTGGGAGAGAGGGGTAACGGAGAGAGAGGGGAGAGAGAGAGGGGTGAGAGAGAGATGGATGTGTGAGAGAGAGAGGGGGGGTGAGAGAGAGGGGGCTGAGAGACTGAGGGGGTGAGAGAGTGAGGGGATGAGAGATTGAGGTGTGTTGAGAGAAGAGGTGGTGAGAGGGGGCGGTGAGCAAGAGAGGGAGTGAGAGAGAGCGGTGAGAGAGAGGGGTTCACAGAGAAAGAGAGGTGTGAGAGAGAGGGGTGAGAGAGAGGGTGTGAGAGAAAGTGGTGAGAGAGAGAGGGGTAGAGAGAGAAAGAGAGGGGTGAGAGAGAGAGGGTTAGAGAGAGAGGGGGTGACCGAGAGGGGTGAGAGGGGGAAGGGTTAGAGAGAGAGAGAGAGCGCAGGGTAAGAGAGAAAGGTAGAGGGGTAAGGGGGTGAGAAAGGGAGGAGGGATGAGAGGGGGTGACAGAGAGAGGGCTGAGAGAGAGGAGATGAGAGAGTGAGGGGGGTTGAGAGAGGGGGTGGTGAGAGAGGGGTGGTGAGAGACACAGGAAGTGAGAGAGAGGTGTGAGAGAGAGGGGTGAGAGACAAGGGGTTTTTGAGAGTGAGAAATTGTGGAGTGGGTAAGAGAGAGAATGGGCTGAGAGAGCAGTGAGAGGGAGAGGTGGGAGTGAGTGACACAGAGGGAGCGGGAGAGAGAGGGGTGAGAGAGAATGGGGTGAGAGAGAGAGGGAGCGAGAAGGAGAGAGGGGAGGAGAAAGAGGCAGAGAGATGGTGGGAGAGAGGGAGGGGTGAGAGAACGAGGGTGTGTGAGAGAGACGGGGATGTGAAAGAGAATGGGGTGGGAGAGAAAGGGGTGACAGAGAGAGAGGGGAGAGAGAGGGGATGAGAGAGAGATGGATGTGTGAGAGAGGGGTTGAGAGAGAGGGGGGTGAGAGACTGAGGGGGTGAGAGAGAGAGGGGTGAGAGAGAGGGGTTGACAGAGAAAGAGAGGTGTGTGAGAGAGACAGGGCTGAGAGAGAGGGTGTGAGAGAGAGGGGTGAGAGAGAGAGAGGTTGAGAGAGAGGAAGGTGGGAGAAAGAGAGGGTTGAGAGAGAGGGCGGTGTGAGAGAGAGGGGTGAGAGATTGAGAGGGTGGAAGAGAGGGGGGTGGGTGAGAGAGAGATGGGTGAGAGGGCGGTGAGAGAGAGAGGTGGGAGTGAGTGAAAGTAAGGGTGTGGGAGAGAGGGGGCGAGAGAGAGGGGGTGCGAGAGAGAGGGGGTGAGAGAGAGGGAGTGAGAAGGAGAGAGAGGGGATGAGAAAGAGGCAGAGAGATGGTGGGAGAGAGGGAGGGGGTGAGAGAGCGAGGGTGTGTGAGAGTGTGTGAGAGAGAGGGGGGATGTGAAAGAGATTGGTGTGGAGGAGAGAGGGGTAACGGAGAGAGAGGGGAGAGAGAGGGGTGAGAGAGAGATGGATGTGAGAGAGAGAGGGTTGAGAGAGAGGGGGTGAGAGACTGATGGGGTGAGAGAGTGAGGGGATGAGCGATTGAGGGGGGTTGAGAGGGGGGGTGAAGAGAGAGGGGTGTGAGAGAGAGAGGGAGTGAGAGAGATAGGGGTTGATAGAGAAAGACAGGGTTGAGAGAGAGTGGAAGAGAGAGAGGGGTGAGTGAGGAGGTGAGAGAGTGAGGGGATCAGAGAGTGAGGGGATTTGAGCGAGGTGTTGGTGATGGGGGGTGAGAGAGAGGGGTGAGAGAGAGCGTGGTTGAAAGAGAGTGGGGTTGAGAGAGAGAAGGGAGCGAGAGAGAAGGGGGGGGTTGAGAGAGAGGGGGGAGTGAGAGAGAGAGGAGAGAGAGGGGTTGAGAAAGATGGGTTGAGAGAGATGAGGTGAGGGGGGATACTGAGAGAGAGACGGAGAGAGAGCGCGACAGACAGAGAGAGAGATAAAGCAAGAGTGGGAGAGAAGAGGTGAGGGAGGTAGGGTGGACTGAGAGAGAGGTAGAGAGAGAATAAGAGTGCCAGACAGAGAGAGCATGAGCGACAAAGAGAGAGAGAGAGCACGAGCAAGAGAGAGCGAATGAGAGAGACCGTGAGATAAGAGAGAGAGGGAGGCAAGAGAGAGGGAGAGAGGCAGGGAGAGAGAGAGAGCGTGAGAAGAGGGTGAGAGAGTGAGAGAGAGACCGCAAGAGGAAGAAAGCGAGCGGAAGAGTGAGAGCGCGAGGATGCGAGAGAGAGAGAGAGAGAGATGTAAGAGAGGGGTGTGACAGAGAGGGGCGAAAGAGGAGGGGAGACAGGAGGAGAGAGAGGGGTCGAGGGAGGGGGAGGGAGAGGGTGGAGGGAGAGAGGGGGGAGAGAGATGGGCGGAGAGAGGGAGAGAGAGTGGAGGAGGGGGAGAGAGAGGGGGAGAGAGAGGGGGAGAGAGAGTGTTGAGAGAGAGGGGGTGAAAGAGAGGAATTGAGAGGGGGGTGAGAAACAGGGGTGTGAGAGAGAAAACGGGTGTGAGAGAGAAAGGGTGGAGACAGAGGGGGTGGGAGAGAGAGAGACATGGGGAGAGAGTGAGAGTGGGGTGAGAGAGTGAGATGGGAGTGAGAGAGAGGGGGTGTGAGAGACGGGAAAGAGGGTGTAGAGGGTGTGGGGCAAGAGAGAGGAGAGAGAGAGTGGGAGAGAGAGGGGAGAGAGAGAGGAGTTGAGAGAGTGTGGTAGAGAGAGGGGGTTGAGAGAGAGGGGTTGAGAGAGATGGGAAAAATAAGGGGTGAGAGAGAGAGAAGCGGGCTTAGAGAGAGAGAGTGAGGTGAGAGAGTGAGTGTGGGGTGAGAGAGTGAGTGGGGTGAGAGAGTGAGATGGGAGTGAGAGAGAGGGGGCGTGAGGGACGGGGCAGAGACGGGGTAGAGAGTGGGGGGCAAGAGAGGGGGTAGAGAGAAGTGAGAGAGAGAGGGAGAGAGAGAGGAGTTGAGGGAGAGAGAGAGGAGTTGAGAGAGAGGGTGTGTGAGAGGGAGGGTGTGAGAAAGAGAGAGAGAGTGAGTGAAAAAGAGAGAGTGTAAGTTAGAAAGAGAAAGCGTGAGTGAGAAAGACAGACCGGGTGAGAGAGCGAGGGGTGAGACAGAAATGGTGGGGTGAGAAGAGGTTGAGAGAGAAGGGGTGAGAGACAGAGGTGATGGGACAGAGAGAGAGACTGTGGTGAGAGAGAAGGGTGAAAGAGTGAGGGGGTTGAGAGAGGGGATGGTGAGATAGGGGTGGTGAGAGACATAGGGAGTGAGAGAGAGGTGTGCGAGAGAGGGGGTGAGAGACAAGGGGTGATTGAGAGAGAGAAAGTGGGGAAGGGATAAGAGAGAGAGTGGAGTGAGAAGGAGAAGGTGTGAGAGAGAGTGTGGGTGAGAGAGAGGGGTGAAGAGAGCGAGGGGTGAGAGAGAGGAGGTGAGAGAGAGGGGGTGAGAGAGAGAGAGAGAGCTGGGTGAGAGGGCGGTGAGAGGGAGAGGTGGGAGTGAGAGACGGAGAGGGGGTGGGAGAGAGGGGGGTGAGAGAGAGAGGGGTGAGAGAAAGGCAGCGAGAAGGAGAGAGAGGGGATGAGAAAGAGGCAGAGAAATGGTGGGACAGAGGGAGATGGTAAGAGAGCGAGGGTGTATGAGAGTGTGTGTGAGAGGGGGGATGTGAAAGAGATTGGGCTGGGAGAGAGAGGGGTGACGGATAGAGAGGGAGAGAGGGGTGTGAGAGGGAGATGATTGTGAGAGAGAGGGGTTGAGAGAGAGGGGGATGAGAGACTGAGGGGGTGAGTGATTGAAGGGTGTTGAGAGAGAGTGTGGTGAGAGAGGGGTTGAGAGAGAGGGGTTGACAGAGAAAGCGAGGGGTGTGAGAGAGAATGGTGAGAGAGAGGGGTTGAGAGAGTGGGTGAGCGAGAGGAGTGAGAGGAGGAGCGGTTAGAAAGAGAGCGCAGGATAAGAGTGAAAGGGTGTGAGAAAGGGAGAGGGATGAGGGGGTGAGAGAGGGAGGAGGGGTGAGAGTGAGTGAGAGAGAGGGTGAGAGAGGGGATGAGAGAGTGAGAAGGGTTGAGAGAGAGGGTGGTGAGGGGGTAGAGACACAGGGAATGAGAGAGAGGGGTGAGAGAGAGGGTGAGAGAGACAAGGGGTGATTGAGAGAGAGAAAGTGGAGAGGCGGTAAGAGAGAGAGTGGAGTGAGAAGGAGAAGGTGTAATTGAGAGAGTGGGTGAGATAGAGGGGGTGAGCGAGAGGGGTGAGAGGGGGAGGGGTTAAAGTGAGAGCGCGGGGTAAGCGAAAAAGGGTGTGAGAGGGGGTGAGAGAGGGACGGGGTGAGAGGGGGCGAGAGAGAGGTGTGAGAGAGAGGGAGTGAGAGAGAGGGAGGTAAGAGACTGAGGGGGTGAGAGAGTGAGGGGATGGGACATTGAGGGGTGTAGAGAGAGGGGGTAGTGAGAGAGGGGGCGGTGAGAGAGGGGGTGAGAGAGAGAGAGGGAGTGAGAGAGAGGGGTGAGAGAGAGGGTGTGACAGAGAGTGGTGAGAGAGACGGGTTGAGAGAGAAAGAGAGGGGTGTGAGAGAGAGAGGAGTGTGAGAGAGAGAGGGGAAGAGAGAGAGGGGTGAGTGAGGGGGTGAGAGAGTGAGGGGATGAGAGAGTGAGGGGGTGTTGAGCGAGGGGTTGGTGAGGGGTGTGTGAGAGAGGGGTGAGAGAGCGGGGTTGAGATAGAGAGGGGTTGAGAGAGAAGGGGTTGAGAGAACGAAGGGGGTGAGAGAGAGGGATTGCGAGGGGTGAGAGAGAGTTAGTAGGGTGTGAGAGAGAGTGGGATGAGAGAGGGGGTAAGAGAGGTTTGCAGTGGGAGAGGGGGCTGAGAGAGACAGGGGGTGTAAGAGAGGGTGGGTGAGAGTAGGAGGGGCTGAGAGAGAGGGGCTGAGAGAGAGATGGGCTGAGAGAGAGGGGTGAGATAGGGAGTGTGTGAAAGAGGAGGGATGAGAGTGGGAGGGGGAAAGAGGAACGGGATGACAGAGGGAGGGTGAGAGAGAGGGGTGTGAGAGAGAGAGGGGTGAGAGAGAGGAGAGACAGAGGGGGGAGAGGGGGAGGGTGGGAGATTGGGAGGGTATGATAGAGGGACAGGATGAGAGAGTGAGGGCGAGAGAGAGAGGGTTGTGCGAGAGAGAGAGGCGAGAGAGAGGGTGAGAGAGATGAGTGAGAGAGGGGGAGAGAGAGGAGAGAGAGAGGGGTGAGAGAGCGGGTTTGAGATAGAGAGGAGTTGAGAGAGAAGGTGGTGAGAGAACGAAGGGTCGTGAGAGAAAGGAGAGTGAGAGAAAGGGGTGAGAGAGCGCGGTTGAGAGAGGGGGAGAGAGAGGTTGAGAGAGAGGGGTTGAGAGAGAGGGGGTTGAGAGAGAGACGGGGAAAGAGGGGGTGAGAGAGAGGGTTAGAGAGAGAGGGGAGAGAGAAGGGTTGAGAAAGATGGGTTGAGAGAGAGAGAAGGTGAGGGGGAGGACTGAGAGAGAGAGAGACGGAGAGAGCAACAGAACAGAGAGAACGATAGATCAAGAATGAGAGAGAAGAGGTGAGAGAGATAAGGTGGACTGAGAGAGAGGCAGACAGAGAGTGAGAGTGACAGACTGGAGAGGGGGGAGAGAGGGGGTGAGAGACAGGGGGAGAGAGGGGGATGAGAGAGAGGTGTTGAGAGAGAGGGGGTGAGAGAGAGGAATTGAGAGAGAGGGGGTGAGAAACAGGGGTGTGAGAGAGAGAAGGGGTGTGAAAGAGAAAGGGTGGGAGATAGAGGGGGTGGGAGAGAGAGACTTGGGGGGAGAGAGTGAAAGTGGGGTGAGAGAGTGAGATGTGAGTGAGAGAGAGAGATGCTTGGGCTAAGAAAGAGAGTGGGGGAGAGAGTGAGACGTGGGCTAAGAGAGAGAGTGGGGGAGAGAGTGACAGTGGGGTGAGAGAGTGAGATGGGAGTGAGAGAGGGGGCTAGAGAGTGGGGGGCAAGAGAGTGGAGAGAGAGGGGGAGAGAGAGGGGAGAGAGAGGGGGGAGAGAGAGGAGTTGAGAGAGAAGGGGTGAGAGACAGTGGTGAGAAAGAGAGAGAGTGAGTTTAAAAGAGAGCGCGGGTGAGAGAGAGGGGGTAGGGGTGAGAGGGGGGTTAGAGAGAAGGGGTGAGAGACAGAGGGGGTGGGACAGAGAGAGAGACAGTGGTGAGAGAGAGGAGTGAAAGAGTGAGATGGGAGTGAGAGAGGGGTGTGTGAGAGAGGGGTAAGAGAGAGAGGGAGTGTGAGAGAGGGAGTGTGTGAGAGACAGCTGTAAGAGAGCGAGGGGTGAGAGAGAGAGGGGTTGAGAGAGAGAGGGTGGGGTGGTGAGAGAGAGAGCTCGGGGTGAGAGAGAACGGGTGTGAGAGAGGGAGAGGGGTGAGGGGGTGCGAGAGGGAGGAGGGGTGAGAGAGAGGGGATATGAGAGTGAGGGGTTGAGAGAGAGATGGGGGTGAGAGAGAGAGAAGGGGGTGAGAGAGAGAGGGGAGTGAGAGAGAGGGCTGTGAGAGAGAGGAGTGAGAGAGTGGTTGAGAGAGAGAGGTTGAGAGAGAGAGGGGGTTGATAGAGAGAGGGTGGGGGAAAGAGGGGGTGAGAGAGAGAGAGATGGTTAGAGAGAGGGGAGAGAGAGGGGTTGAGAAAGATGGGTTGTGAGAGAGGAGAGGAGAGGGGAAGGACTGAGAGAAAGAGACGGAGAGAGAGCAACAAACAGAGAGAACGATAGAGCAAGAGTGAGAGAAGCAGGGTGGACTGAGAGAGAGGGAGAGAGACAGACAGACAGATAACATGAGCGACAGAGAGAGAGAGAGAAAGAGTGAGAGAGAGAGAGCGAGAGAGACCGTGAGATGAGAGAGAGAGGGAGGCAAGAGAGAGGGAAAGAGCGAGGGAGAAGAGAGAGTGTGAGAAGAGGGTGAGAGAGTGAGAGAGAGAGCAAGAGGAAGAGAGCGAGTGGAAGAGTGAGAGAGAGAGAGGATGCGAGAGAGAGGGGGGAGAGAGAGGGAGGCGATAGAGGAGGGGAGAGTGGAGGAGAGAGGGGGAGAGGGAGGGGGAGAGATGGGTGAGAGAGAAGGGGAGAGAGTGGGGCGATGGGAGAGGGGGTTGTGAGGAGGAGAGAGCGGAGGAGAGGGGGAGAGAGAGGGTGAGAGAGGGGGCAGAGAGAGGGAGGCGAGAGAGGAGGGGAGAGTGGAGGAGAGAGAGGGGGAGAGGGAGGGGGAGAGATGGGTGAGAGAGAAGGGGAGAGAGGGGGGCGATGGGAGAGGGGTTTGTGAGGAGGAGAGAGCGGAGGAGAGGGGGAGAGAGAGGGTGAGAGAAGGGGCAGAGAGAGGGGGAGAGAAGGGTCAGAGAGAAGAGGAGAGAGAGGGGAAGAGGGAGGAGTGATGGAGAGGAGATAGAGGGGAAGAGAGATGGGAGGGGGAGTGAGGGGGAAGGAGTGGAGGAGAGGGAGAGAGAGGGGGTGAGAGAGAGGGGGAGAGAGGGGGTGAGAGAAAGGTGTTGAGAGAGAGGGGGTGAGAGAGAGAATGGTGTGAGTTAGAAGGGGTGTTAGAGAGAAAGGGTGGGAGAGAGTGAAACGTGGGGTATGTGTGAGAGAGAGAGTGGTGTGAAAGAGTGAGAGTGGGGTGAGAGAGTGAGATAGGAGCGAGAGAGAGGGGATGTGAGAGACAGGGAGGAGACAGGGGATAGAGATTGGGGTCTAGAGAGGGTGTAGAGAGAGAGAGTGGAGAGAGAGAGGGGAGAGAGAGGGGTGAGAGTGAAGGAGTGAGAAGGAGAGAGAGGGGATGAGAGAGATAAAGAGAGGGTTGGAGAGAGGGAGGGGGTGAGAGAGGGGGGAGAGAGAGAGGGGTGAGAGAGCGGGGTTGAGATAGATAGGAGTTGAGAGAGAAGGAGGTGAGAGAACGAAGGGTCGTGAGAGAAAGGGGAGTGAGAGAAAGGGGGTGAGAGAGAGCGGTTGAGAGAGAGGGGGAGAGAGAGGTTGAGAGACAGAGGGGTTGAGAGAGAGGGGGTTGAGAGAGAGACGGGGGAAAGAGGGGGTGAGAGAGAGAGGGTTAGAGAGAGGGGAGAGAGAGGGGTTGAGAAAGATGGGTTGAGAGAGAGAGAAGGTGAGGGGGAGGACTGAGAGAGAGAGACGGAGAGAGAGAGCAACAGAACAGAGAGAATGATAGAGCAAGAGTGAGAGAGAAGAAGTGAGAGAGATAAGGTGGACTGAGAGAGAGGCAGACAGAGAGTGAGAGTGACAGACAGGAGAGGGGGAGAGAGTGGGGTGAGAGAGAGGAATTGAGAGAGAGGGGGTGAGAGAGAGGAATTGAGAGACAAGGGGTGAGAAACAGGGGTGTAAGAGAGAGAAGGGGTGTGAGAGAGAAAGGGTGGGAGATAGAGGGGGTGGGAGAGAGAGAGACTTGGGGGGGAGGGAGTGAGAGTGGGGTGAGAGAGTGAGATGTGAGTGAGAGAGAGAGACGTGGGCTAAGAGTGAGGGTGGGGTGAGAGAGTGAGATGGGAATGCGAGAGGGAGTGTAGAGAGTGGGGGGCAAGAGAGGGGAGAGAGAGGGGGAGAGAGAGGGGAGAGAGAGAGAGGAGGGTGGAAAAGGGAGAGAAGGGTGAGGAAGGGAGAGAGGGGGAGAAAGAAAGAGGGGGAAGAATGAGGGGGGGTCAGAGAAAGAGTGGAGGTGAGGGGGTGAGAGAGAGGGAGTGGGAGAGAGGGGGTTGGAGAGAGAGAGGAGGCGAGAGAGAGGGAATGAGAGAGAGAGAAGGGTGAGAGGGTGAGAGAGAGAGGGAGGATGAGAAAGATCGGGGTGGGGGAGAGAGCGGGTGCGAAAGAGAAAGGGGGTGAGTGAGAGTGGGGGAGAGAGGGGGTGAGAGAGAGACGTAAGAGAGAGAGGGGGTGAAAGAGAGAGGGGTAACAGAGAGAGGGTGAGAGAGAGAGAGGTGTGAGAGAGAAGGTGTGAGAGAGAGATCAGGGTGGGAGACTGGGGAGAGAGAGGGGTGAGAGAGAAGAGGTGAGAGAGAGAGTGAGAGAGAGGTGTGAGAGAGAGAGGGGGTAAGAGAGAAAGAGGGGTGAGAGAGAGGGGGTGAGAGAGAGTTGTGAGAGAGAGGGGCTGAAAGAGAGGGACTAAGAGGAGGGGTGAGAGAGGCGGTGAGAGACAAGGGGTGTGAGAGGGAGGTGTGAGAGTAAGAGGGTGTGAGAGAGGGGAGTGAGAAAGAGAGGGTGAGAGAGAGGAGTGAGAGAGAGAGGGGTGAGTGTGAGAGAGGGGTGAGTTAGAGAGCGGGTGTGAGAGAAATCGGGGTGGAAGAGAGAGTGGGTGTGAAAGAGAGAGGGTGTGAGAGAGAGAGACATGCTGAGAGAGAGAGAGGGTGAAAGAGAGAGGGTGAGAGAGAAGGCGTGACAGAGAGGGTGAGAGAGGTGTGAGAGAGAGAGGGTAAGAGGGAGAGCGGTAGGAGTGAGAGAGGGCGAGAGAGGGTGGATGTGAGAGTGAGGGGGAGAGAGAGAAGGGTGAGAGATAGAGGAGTGAGAGAGAGAGGAGTGAGTGTGAGAGAGGGGTGAGTTAGAGAGCGGGTGTGAGAGAAATCGGGATGGTAGAGAGAGCGGGTGTGAAAGAGAGAGGGGGTGAGAGAGAGACAGGCTGAGAGAGAGAGAGGGTGAAAGAGAGAGGGTGAGAGAGAAGGGGTGAGAGAGAGGGGATGAGAGAGAGGAGGTGAGAGAGAGGGCGTGAGAGAGAGGTGTGTGAGAGAGAGGATAAGAGAGGGCGGTAGGAGTGAGAGTGGGCGAGAGAGGGTGGATGTGAGAGTGAGGGGGAGATAGAGAGAAGGGTGAGAGATAGAGGGGTGAGAGAGAGAGGGGTGAGTGTGAAAGAGGGGTGAGTTAGAGAGCGGGTGTGAGAGAAATCGGGGTGGAAGAGAGAGCGGGTGTGAAAGAGAGAGGGGGTGGGAGAGAGACAGGCTGAGAGAGAGAGAGTGAAAGAGAGGGGGTGAGAGAGAAGGGGTGAGCGAGAGGGGTTGAGAGAGAGGAGGTGAGAGAGAGGGGGTGAGAGAGAGGGGTGAGAGAGAGAGGGTTAAGAGAGAGGGAGAGAGAGAGGCGTGAGTGAGAGAGAGAGGGTGAGAGGGAGAGAAGGGTTTTCGAGAGAGAGGGGTGAGGGCGGTGGAGGGCGTGAGAGAGAGATCGGGGTGGAAGAGAGAGCGGGTGAGAAAGAGACGGGGGTGAGAGAGAGACAGGCTGAGTTAGAGAGACAGGGGTGAGAGATAGAGGGTGAGAGAGAGAGGGTGAGAGGGAGGTAAGAGAGAGATAGAGATAGGGGTGAAAGAGAGCGAGGGGCTGAGAGAGAGAGGGCGTGAGAGAGAGGGGGTGAGATATAGAGAGGGGAAAGAGAGAGAGGGGTGGGAGAGAGAGAGGGTGTGAGAGAGATCAGGGTGGGAGAGACTCGGGAGAGAGGGAGGGGGGCTGAGAGAGAGAGAGGGCTGAGAGAGAGTTCTGACAGAGAGAGGGGTGAGAGAGAGAGAGGGGTGAGAGAGAGAGAGGGTGTGAGAGAGATCAGGGTGGGAGAGACTCGGGAGAGAGGGAGGGGGGCTGAGAGAGAGAGAGGGCTGAGAGAGAGTTCTGACAGAGAGAGGGGTGAGAGAGAGAGAGGGGTGAGAGAGAGAGAGAGAGGGGTGAGAGAGAGAGAGGGGTGAGAGAGAGAGGGGTGAGAGAGAGAGGGGTGAGAGAGAGAGGGGTGAGAGAGAGGAGTGAGAGAGAGGGTGTGTGTGAGAGAGATCGGAGTGAAAGGGAGAGCGGGTGAGAAAGAGAGAGGGGGTGAGAGAGAGACAGGCAGATAAAGAGAGGGTGAGAGAGAGAAGGTGAGAGAGAGGTGTGAGAGAGGTGGTAAGAGAGAGGGGGAAAGAGGGAGAAGGGTGAGAGGGTGAGACAGAGACGGAGGATGAGAAAGATCGGGGTGGGGGAGAGAGCGGGTGAGAAAGAGAAAAGGGGTGTGTGAGAGTGGGGAATAGAGAGGGGGTGAGAGAGAGACGTAAGAGAGAGAGGGGGGTGAAAGAGAGAGCGGTAAGAGAGAGAGGGGTGAGATAGAAAGGGTGAGAGAGAGGGGTGTGAGAGAGAAAGGGGGTGAGAAAGAGAGAGAGTGAGTGAAAGAGAGCGAGAGTGTAAGTGAGAAAGAGAGAGTTTGAGTAAGAAAGAGAGAGCGGGTGAGAGAGAGGGGTGAGAGAGGGGGTGAGAGACAAGGAGTGATTGAGAGCGAGAAAGTGGGGAGGGGGTAAGAGAGAGAGTGGAGTGAGGAGAGGGTGTGATTGAGAGAGTGGGTGAGAGAGAGGGGATGAGCGAGAGAGGTGAGAGGAGGAGGGGTTAGAGAGAGAGCGTGGGGTAAGAGAGAAAGCGTGTCAGAAGGGGTGAGAGAGAGGGGGAGAGAGAGAGGGTTTGAGAAAGAGAGAGGGCATGAGAGATTGAGGGTGTGAGAGAGTGAGGGGATGAGAGAGTAAGGGGATGATGAGAGTGAGGGGGTTTGAGAGAGGGGGCGGTGAGAGAGTGGGGTGAGAGCGCGAGGGGTGAGAGAGAGGCGTTGAGAGAGAGGGGGTGAGAGTGAGAGGGGGCGAGAGTGAGAGGGGGTGAGAGAGAGATGGGGTGAGAGAGAGGCGTGTGTTGAGAGAGGGAGGGGGGTGAGAGAGAGAGATAGGTTAGAGAGAGGGAGATGGGGGAGAGAGAGGTGAGAGAGAGGGGTGAGAGAGTGAGGGGGGTTGAGAGAGGGGGCGGTGAGAGAGAGGGGTGAGAGATAGGTGCAGTGAGAGAGAAGGGTGAGAGAGAGGTGGGGTGAGAAAGAGGGGTTGAGAGAGAGGAGGTGAGAGAGTGAGGGTGTGAGAGAGTGAGGTGATGAGAGAGTGAGGGGGTTTGAGAGAATGGGTGGTGAGAGAGAAAGGGAGTGAGAGAGAGGGGTTGAGAGCGCGAGGGGTGAGAGAGGGG